>NC_053450.1:38720058-39920058 GCF_015227805.2 Hirundo rustica
GAGGGGGGTAGGTTGTTTGTAGATGGCTTATCGTGAGTAATTAATGGAAAAAGGGTCTCTAGCTATGCAATAGTTGGGGGAGAAGGACTTGCAGTTATCGAATCAGGCCCTCTAAGTGGATCTTGGTTGGCGCAGGCCTGTGAACTTTATGCTGTACTGCGGGCATTGCAGTTGTTGAAGGATAAATCAGGTACCATCTATACTGACTCAAAATATGCCTATGGGATTATACACACTTTTGGGAAAATATGGGAAGAACGGGGGTTGATAAACTCCCAGGGAAAAAAACCTAGTTCACCAGGATCTAATCAGGAAACTGCTGAAGGCCTTGAGGGGACCTAGGAAAATTGCTGTTGTTCACCTGAAAGGGCATCAAAAGGGATTGGATTTTAAAAGCAGGGAAAATAAAGCAGCAGATCAGGAAGCAAGAAGAGCTGCTTTGCAGACGTCACAATCTACCCCCCAGAAAGATCCGAAGGCTGAAAGAAAAGAGCGTGAGACTAGCAGAGGGAATTTGCAAAAGATATATAGTTTTACTATGCAGGAAAAAGAAAAGATGAAAAGAATGGGGTTGAGAGAAGACCCAGAAGGGGAATGGCGACTTCCAGAGGATAATAGAACTGTACTGCCTAAATCCATAACTATGGATATTATGAGGAGAATACATAGCAAAACATATTGGGGGGCACAAGCATTAGTAGATCAATTTGCCACCAAACATATGTGTATTGGGGCAGATAACTTAGCAAAGCAGGTAGTGAGGGGGTGCGTTACCTGCCTAAAAGTAAATAAAGCCAATTTAAGAAAAACCTTAATAGGGGGGGGACGACCTACAGCATACCGGCCATTTGCTAACATCCAACTAGACTTTACTGAGTTACCAAAGACTGGGAGGTATAAATATCTATTAGTAATAGTGGATCACCTAACCCATTATGTAGAGGCATTCCCTACGGCAAGGGCAACGGCATAAACAGTGATCAAGACCCTATTAGAGCAGATTATTCCCAGATATGGGGTCACGGAAACCATTGACTCGGACAGAGGCCCCCACTTTACATCCAAAATAATTAAAGAAACCATGGCAATAATGGGAATACAATAGGATTATCACACCCCCTGGCACCCCCAAAGTTCAAGAAGAGTAAAAAGAATGAATGGAGAAATTAAAAAACAATTGACCAAACTTGTGATTGAGACCAAACTGTCATGGGTAAAATGCCTACCATTAGCATTGCTAATATCCGGACACAACCTAGATCAGATATGGGAATATCTCCATTTAAAATGTTGTATGGAATGCCCTACAATATAGAGGAACCGCAAGATCATCCAAAGTTGAGAGATCAAAATATGAATGTATACATTACCAGCCTAATAAAATATAAGGAAAATCTATAGAATAAGGGAAGGTTAGCTCAGAGACCCCCACTAAATTTGAAACTGCACCAGGTGCAACCAGGAGATTAAGTAATGATAAAGTCCTGGAAAGAAGCAACCTTAGCCCCACAATGGGAGGGCCCTTACCTTGTATTGCTTACTACAGATACTGCAGTCAGAACAGCAGAAAAGAAAGGGACCCATGCTAGCAGAATTAAAGGGCCAGTGAGCAAACTGACTCCTGAGTAGCAGGTAACAAGCAATCCTGGAGACCTGAAGTTACGGATCCAGAGGAGAGATCATCAATGAATGGACACCGTGTAAAATATGCACCAGAACCACACTACACGGAGGAAAAATTAATTTGTAACTCTGATGTTAAGATAAAGTGTAGAGACCCAGAGTGCAATTGTTATCCTTTTGTTTGTTATATTTGTAAAATCTGCGGGGACAGGTGGTGGAGTCATTGTAGGCGAGGAACCCCTCCTAGAGGAATTTGCAGCCCCTGTTGGGTACTGCAGCGGAACATAACTGATTGGATTCTAGAATATAAAGTTAAATATGAGGGATTAGTAGAAGAATCAGAAGAGTGGTGGAAAATTTTGCATTAGGGATTAAACCAAAATATTATTGTTATCACCCTAATGAACCCATCCCGTTCATAGCTGAAATTGTTGACTGCACCTGCCGCACACGCCTAAAGGGAATCCGGTGTGATACACCCCCGGTTAAGTATCGGAACTGGGATTCCTATGTCAAGAGGCAACAGAGTCGCCCCCGGGGACCTCCTGAAGAATATCCCTGCTGCCGAGAAGATGGTACCCCCCGTGGCTCGAAGCAACCGAGTCGACGGGAAAGGCAGAGGGGTAAAAAGCTGTGGAGGAAAGAAACCCCAGGGGTGGGACAACAAAACAATATTTGAGGAATTGCCTCAGGAATAGGAATAAGAGCAAGGACCCTGGGCAGAGAGACAGGTTGCAGTCTATAAAATAGAACAATCCTCAGATATACTCCCATTCCTATGCCCCCAATGATGCTCACCACGTGACCCAGCCGATTACTTTTCTTTTGCTGATGTTATACTTGAGAGGGATTAATGCCTTAGACAATCTACCACACCAACCCTTTAAATGGTCACTATAGAGATGGGATGACAATGAGATTTTGCAAACTGTAACTACTGTAGGAGCACCCAGTTTCAGAGTAAAATTGTGTGATCTGACCAACATAAATCATTGTAAAAAAGTACTGAACCTAACGGAATTTTACATGTGCCCAAGCTCAAATCACAGTAAAGGATATTGTAATTATCCTGAGGAATATTTTTGTAGATATTAGGGCTGTGAAACAATCGCCTCTGACTAGACACCCAGGGGAGGGCATGATAAATATTTGCAAGCAGACTTTAGACCATGTATATTTAATAAACTGATTACTATAGTGAAAAGCCGGCTAGAAGCGGCACATCTTATGCTTCTTAGGACTAAGTATGATCAGATACCTGAAGAAGAAAATTTAAAAACTTTAGAGTTAGCTAGACAAGAACTGCAAAGATACAGTGAACAAAAATAAGTAAGAACAAGAGAAATGGGGGAATTGTGATAAACATTAACTATTTTTTGTTCACTGAAGATCAAATAACTCAAGATAACAAGAAGTTACTATGTCACTATCTAAGCTGATAGGCAAACAGACCCTTGCTCATTCCTTCTCTACTTGCTTAATCAGCTTTAAGTTTCAGGAATTCCAGCTTACAACTACAGCCTTCATCTCTGCGACCACCGAGGGACAGAAAGAGACCCTCCCAGCAACACGTCACACATACATCATCGGAGGAAAGAAACAAGATAAAAGCAAGACTGAAAAATCTACCAATTCACGGCAGTTGGTGGAGCGAGACTCCCCTGCCGTCCAGCGCTGTATTTGCCTTTGCTTTGCCTGCTGTAATGTAATAAATTCCTATTGGAACTTTTCTTCGTGTTCATAGTCTATTACAATCTCTATCACTAATGAGGGGATATTGTTAAATTTCTGTATGGAAGGGAATATTCTCACTTCTCACAAGCTGTATTTATCGTGAAGGGGGAACAACCAAACATAAAGAGGGAGGGAAGTGGTACAGGTGTTATTAGTTCATCTCTCCTTTTCCATTAATTACCCTGAGGATATCCCTCAGGCCAGGCACAGCAACTTTAAGACCACCTAGTGACTGGAATTGAGAGGGAGAGTATTAGTTGAAAACATCTGAAAACCTCGAAACTAGGTACTTGGGATCATCTTAATATAAAATAAAGCGTGTGGGCACAAAACATTAAATTGTACAGCTGGGGATCAATAATCCTCAGCCTTAGGAGCAAAAATAAATGGAGGGTGTAAGCAGGGTTACAGTATCATTCAGCAAGCACTTGGCAGCCATTTCCATTTGACAGCCAGGATGTGATACTTGGAGAGCATTCCAGCTGCACATGACTGCTTTTATTTGTACGGCTTTGGCAGTATAGCTCCAGCAGTCTGCAACCCTCATTCTTCAGTTTGGCTGCTTCTGTTTTGGTGGGTTTGTTAAGGAATCTTTTTTATGGCTTCCAAATACCAGGTGATCTGCCTTCAGTGAATGTGTGACCATACAGTTGCCTGTGGCTGCTTACACTTACTTGTGCTCTTATGTTTTGAACCAAACAAATACAATAAAACACATCTAACTCAAAACATTGTTTAAAATAGGGAGTCCATGTTAGATGGTCAGGTCATTCTGAGGCAATGTTATCTAGGGTTGGATTCTTGGCAAATTTGCTTGTTAGCTTGCATCTAGCCAACAGGCAGAGCAAAAGAAAAAAAGGCACCCCCATAAATGTACAGACTAATAAGAGATTTTGGATAACACTATCTTGAGGAAGAACATGATTTTCCTGAAAATTATGACACTGCAACTCAAAAACATATGAGCCGCTAAGTACATTTTAAAACCTTGCATGATCATGAGACCAAGACATGATATAATTGATAACTCCGGATCATGTGATATAGGGTACTTCCATGACTTTCATCTTTCACTCCAGTTTGATGGACAGCCTCAGGAAATATTTCATGGAATGTGGAGGAGGATTTGTGGTACATGCGGAAAAGCATCCTTTGGATTTAAATGCCTATTACAAGCTTGCCAAGGTTGAAGATTTCAGTTCTTCCAGTTTTGTGCTGTTAAGTGTTTTTGCAGAGTTTGGTGGGCATGTATTGGAACAGGAGCAGTTTGCAATGGATGTAGATAACACTTGTTTCACTGTAAGGAGAAGTCTGGACTGGAACACGCTGACAGCAAGATTGTGTCATCCCCATTGGTGGAGGCCCAGATGCAAAACATCTTGAGATACTGGGCCTGCCCTCAGATGGCCTTACATGGAACAGAAGGATAGATTCTCTGAGTGCCCCCCAACATGAGTCACCATGTAATTCTTTGAGTCTGAATTGCTTCTTTGAGGTAATATTTTAGAAGCAAATCTCTTGGAACGTTTTACATAAGGTATCTGGAAGGACTTGGAGGAAAAGCACCACCAAAAAGCAGTTAACTTGAACCAAAGAATAGTTAGAGGTGAGAAAATTCTGTTTGTGTGAGGTAGGCACCTCTTCTCCCTACTTCTTCCTGTTCATGGTTACTCCTGATTACCATTTGAATTACTAAGGGCATTTTCCTGTAGACAAGGTAGAGAAGGTCCACAACCATTAATTTAAAGATGGAGCTCAAGAAAGAGGTACTTTCTCTTTGTATCAGTGTTCAAACAAAGTAAAAACATTTAAGAAAAAAAAATTATGAAAAACCCTATCATTCTTCTATTGTTATTTTATAGTGTTGTAGTAATGTTTTACAACAGCTATGATCTATGGGAGGATGGTGAACAAAATTGCAAGGTTTATGCCAAATTTTATTGTTATATGCAAAAGTATGTCCATCAATCTTAGCTCCAGCTTCAGTCATCTGTTGGAGTAGAAACTCTTGTTTGGCTTTCAAACCTGTTTCTCCAGGGCCTGGATCTTTCCTTTAAGATGCCCAAAGGTAAGATCCATTCCCAGACAGGACATTAATTCAAGGAGAATTAATTCCTGTCCCAGATAGGAAAATTAATTCAATTAATTAATTTACCTGATCACTTTATAATGTTTGTTTGTTTTCCCTTCCTCTGTGCATCTCCTTTTGAATTTTTATTTAAATTTTTATTATTATTTTTACCACTTGTCTCAGTACAATCCTTGACCTACTTGTTTTCAAAAGACACTGCCCTACAGCTTGTATGACTCCATCCACTGGAAGTAGAGGGAATTAGCCCAGATGATAGAGTGCTCACCCAGCAAGTGAGAAAGTGGGGTATTGATTCCTGCATCCTATGTTTTGGACAACTCAGTGGATAAGGAATTGGCTCAAAGAGCTGTGGTCTACAGCTTGATGACCAGGGAGCAACCAGCAGCATGTTCTTCAGGGATTCATACTGGGACCAGCATTATTTAACATGAGAGCGACATATTACAAGGTCATGTAGAGATAGGATAAGGGCTAATGACTTTAAACCCAAAGAGAGTAGATTTAACTTATAAGGAAGAAATTCTTTACTGAGAGTTTGATGAGGTACTGGAATAGGTTGGCCAAAGAAGCTGTGGATGCCCCAGCCATGAAATTTTCAAGGCCAGCTTAGATGTGGATTTGAGAAACCTGCTCTAGTGAAAGCTGTCCCTGCCTATGGCAGGTGGAGTTGGAATGAGATGTTCTTGATGGTCCCTTCCAACCTAAAACATTCTATGATTATATGATTCTATTATTCTATGAAGTTGCTTTAAGATAGGGATGTTTTTGTGTCCATAAGCTTTATGAAAATGAGGAGATGTGAAACAGAGACTAGTTGAAAACCTTCTATAATGCAGCCATATATACATTTTGAATATCCAGTAACACAAATGATTAAGAGCTGGCTTCCTTAGTGAAACAATCCTGTGGACTAAAGCATTTTTGACTGCAGTGGGTAATACCTTTTGTGCAGTCTGATCATCTTCTGTCTCTCAGATCTTGTGACCTGTGAAAGTATTTTACATGAGTGCGTTAGGTTAATTCCTCTTGTGAAGGATTTTCCACTTGCTTCAGTGCAAACGATTATTGCTTTCCTGCTCATTCAGTGTAAATCCATCATCTGAAGTATAACTCATAGGTACCATATTCTGTAGTCACAGAGAAAAGAAGAATTTAGTTTCCCTAGACCATTTTTTTCAGATGCTCCCTCAGGGACACCTCTGCTGAGCAATGCCAAACAAGTTCTGTGTCTAATACTGAAACTGAAGATTTCCAGCCCATAGTCTGCGACCACAGATAGACTGTTAGGACGAAAAAGGAAAAATTTCCTCAATATTCCTCCGGTTTTAAATTACCAATCCCCCAGTTCTGTAAACAAATAAAGAAAGACGTTGCAGAACTACTTATGGATCTAGAGTTCAATATCTAACATACACTAGAAAGAATGGGAACATATGGAGAAATTAGTATCTTCAGAAAGAAATCTGTGAATTCACAAGTGTTGCAAGTCTTTGGACTTTATACAATGCAGTGCCCTTCTCTCCCCTAACTGAAATGGGGACTTGAGAAGAGCTAGCTGTTAGAATCAAACCAGGAATTCCTAAAGGTAAAATAGTTTTTCTACTTTAAACTCGAATATATTCCCATCACGAACAAAGAGTCATTGTTTTGCTTCCAGAAATAACAATCAGCTTATTAGTGAAGCTGGTTATGCAAAAGATCTTGCCTGAGACTGAGACACAGTAACTGTGCATAATGGAGCTGAGGAAGCTGCCATATGGGGAGAAATCATTGGAAGCCTGGCACTGGGTGTGAAGTTCTGCTGTCATATGATTACTGAGATGAATTACTTTTGGGAGAGAGAGCCTTGCAAGTAAAGGGTCAGAATTAATGAAGCAGATAGTGGAACTCCTGGCAGGCATTTAGTTCCTATTTAGAGAATTTGCTTTACTAAACCAGAGTTAAGCTAGTGCAAAATCTTACATAGCTGCTGACGTTTAATTAATTAAGGCATAGGTTTTTATGGTTATTAATAAAGTCATGTATATATATGCTCCATCTGTACTTAATACTAAAATTGTTTTAAAGTGATAGGTTGTGACTATACAGCGCACTTGCTGCTAAAATTCTCAGTTTCAAATTCAAACCAAGATACTTCACTTTTAGTATTTGTTATACTTAAATAAATAAATTTCTAGAACAATAAAATACTAAAAAGTAGTGTTAATTTAGGCTTGATGCTTTTCATAGCCCTTGAATAGTTTCATAAATTTTAATAACAGAAACAACTCATGAAAAGTGCATAAATGTTGAAGTTTATAACCTTTTCCCCAAGCAGAATTTCCTGGACAAATTGCATTTAATTACTTGAAATTACAGGTCTCTAAATTTATTAAGCTACTCGTTCACATGTGGGAGTTAAGGATATGACCTTTCACGTAATCTTCAGTGCTAAGCATTTACCAATGTCGGACATCCCAACCAAGTCCAGGAATTGTAATTAGATCCAAATCTGTTGTAGAAAATAAGAATAATCTGAAAATAAACATCCCCTGCATTGAGGCCCTTGACGAAACCCTGCTTCCAATGAACTTTATGTATAGTATAGGTAAACTAAAGAGAGATCACACTGAGGTCAGGATTTCACCCTAGAATGATCCTTTGCTAAAGCAACTCATTTTCCAGTAATATCTTCGGCCATTTATTCATATTTTCAAACAAAGGGCCTAACAGACTTTTTTTTCTCTCTCTGACATGCTCTCTCCCTGTCTTTCTTTTTCACTGCATCTCCATCTCTCTCTCCTCTTTTCGATGGCTCTAAATATACATGAGTGAACATTTCCTATGATGCTTCAGAAGAATTCTTTGGATAGCAAATCAGAGAACAGAAATAACTGTATTTACATTAAGCTAGCTAAGAACGTATACCTCTTGCAATACCAACCCCACCCCAACCCCCAAAAAACCAACACCCCCTCCACATCCCCCAAACCTTTGATTTTTCTTGTTGGGAAAATCAGCAGGTTGAGTAAAAATAGTATTTTCTAAATAGAAATAATTTGGAGAAAGTGTATTGAAGTGCATTTGTTGTAAATCTGGAGTCCCGGATAACACTAAACCTTACAGACTTCTGGAGTTCAGAAGTTAAATGAATCTTTATTAACATCTACCTCCTGGGAAAAAATAATCAGATTGAAGCTACAGTCATTTGAAACTTTTTCTGCAAAACATAGGATCAGATTGAACTCAAGAATCTGCTCATGTTTTCATACTTACCCAATACTTCAGCAAGGTTCCCCACAGTTTACAAAATTTTTAGTTAACTTGGATAAAGTTTTGAGCAAACCTGGGGTTAATTATGACTTCATGTAGAAACCATGATAAACACTGTGGTTTTGTAGAATTTTGATTCAAAACCAGGCAGGACTTGTGGGTTTTGGCTAAGCATCACTGAGTTTCAGTTGTGTGCTAACCCAAAACTGGAAACAAAAATTGCCTCTGGTAATAGTTAAAAAAAAAAAAAAAAAAATCTAGGGCATTGAAACGGCACACAGCTGAGTTTAATACACTGCTATTTGCAGCTTGGCAAGTAGTCTCATGACTTTCTATGAACACCTGGTGACATCTCTTCATGACAACAAATGAATAGCAATGGTGTTACAGGGTGAGTTTTTCCCCTTGTGTCTTGAATGTTGTGGGAATTTCTTGCTACTATCCAGACCTGTGACACACCAGCACAACATGTGTGTTTGTCTCTTCGTGCTTGACATGCTTACCTTTAGAAAAAAGGTTTCTCAAGTTAAGGAGAAAAAACTTCTTTCCCTTCTCTATGACATCTGCAAATTCTGCAGGGAAGGGAAGGGAAGGGAAGGGAAGGGAAGGGAAGGGAAGGGAAGGGAAGGGAAGGGAAGGGAAGGGAAGGGAAGGGAAGGGAAGGGAAGGGAAGGGAAGGGAAGGGAAGGGAAGGGAAGGGAAGGGAAGGGAAGGGAAAATCTCAACATTACCAGAACAGTTCCTAATATCTGGTTTCACCCCAACCATACCTGGAAGAATTTGCTCCAATATATCTCCCAGCTGGAGCTGTAATCAAGTCCATCATTTATAAACAGACTGACTGACAAACTAACAAATAGCAAATGTTGGTAAGAGTGAGATTGGTGAAAGCCAAAGAAATTATCCAGCACAAATAGAAAACTGAGATATTACTTGTGTATAGTAATTGTCTAGGGGAATCTAGGAATACAGCAGTCACAGAGAAACCACCTCTTGAGCATATATTCAACTGGAATAAAATCCCATTTTGAATAATACCCCTGAGTTACATAAAATCTGCATATCTTTGTCTATTTAGTACCTCCACGTTCATATGATAGATGCTCTCACTTCAATGAAAAGCCTACGCCATGCTTGTTCTGCTTATGATCCTTCATAACATTAGAATTTATTTAAATTTTACTTGGTGTTTCCATATCTACAGTAGCAACGTGTGCTTGAAATGCTCATTTTAAAAAAATATGCAGTGTTATTGCTGATATGTTCTCACTTTCTTCTTGCATAATGTTAAGACCTGATTTGCTTTGTTTTGCTCTTCCCTTTTCATGTGGTAAAAAAGCGTCAGTAGAGTTTTCTAGCAGAAAAATAAAAATTATCAGCTTTTGCAGGCTATTTTTTTCATCTCTGTGATTATGGCTACATAGTATGTTCTCACCTGGGACAGCTGTGAGGCATCTTTCTATGTTTAAGTGACTCAATATAATGCCAGACAAGATCCTAAAATACTTGCACTTAGTGTCATGCTCTGATAGGGTTAGCAAGCTCTGAACTTTTGACTGAAGTTGTTGTTCAAGACCAGTTCAACTGGGTATCCCTCTACGCCTTTATATGACATTGCAACCTCTTTCCACCTTATAAACATTAATTACCTCCTGTCATAGCTAGTTTCACATCATTGACATTACTGTAACTCAGTATATTCTAAAGACTATAACAAAAATAGAGACCTATTGACTGAATCAGTATTTTTATCAATTTAAGAAGTGCATTTGTCAGTACTGGTTTTGACTAAAACAAAAATGAACCATTCAGGGTCTAATAATTGTAGGAATGCAAGTATTGGTATAGGTATGACAAAAGCAGTGAATGACTTTTAGCCAAGATGTGGTCTCTTAATCTTGAATTAGAAGAAGAAATACATAAAATTGGTGAGTGATGGTATCAAAGGAAGGAGATGTATTTAAGAATGTTTCTAAGAACACGTATTGCAGAAAGCACTTACGTAATCCTCTGATCTTACCACGAAGCCCCTTTTTGTTCCAGTTACAACTTCATGCACCATCCTCCATCACTACACAATATCAGAGTATTAGAAATGTGCTTCTGGCTGCCTGGATTAGGACCAGATACCATTTCCCCTCCTTGACACTTACACGTTTAAACAGTGACAAGCATTGGTCATTTGCTGTGATTGCACATTGCTAATGGGTGCTTATGAAAAGTATCCAAGAAGAGGAGAACATAAAAAAAGGGGAAACAAAATAAGCAAAGTGACAAAAACAATAGAAAATACTTCGGCCAGCTGAACTAGAGGCAAAGGTTGTAAATATACCAGTGGAGGAACTCTGCAAGGGCTGGTATCTGTAGGAGGGAGAAATGAATTTATTTGTAAAAGGATATGTAAAATGTAAAATGCCGGAATTGTCTGCTGTTTTTTCCCCCATTGCAAAGCAAACTAACATGTTACTTGCCAAGCTTTTTATTTATGTGTGGATCTTAACCTTTTCCTGTGTGTACGCTTCTTGATGAAGTTTTGTAAATAACAAAAAAAATCTCCCCAAACCAAGCCACAACAAAAACCTAACCAAGAATGAAAATGTTATTTCTTCTTTACCCTCTATTTTCACTAGAGAAACAAGCTTGTCTCAATTTCAAGATACTCCACAGAATAATCTAGTAATGTTTATGAGATAACAAAGAGAAGTTAGATTCAGATGTCGTTCTACTCTCAAAGAGTGTTTTCAGAAAAGAAAACAAAACTCAAAGGCATATTGACCACCCACAACTGCAGCCTCTGATTCCAGAGACCACATTCTCCTCCCTCCTCCTAACCACAAAGAGGGGAGGCAAGGGGGTAAAAGAGGACAAGTGCTAACTTTGTTCTAGTGAGCTCAGAGAGGTGGATGGACAAGTCACCTTCAGATCCTGAGCATTCAACCTCAGCTTTGCATTGATCATGGTTTTCAAGAGTAGTCACCTCTCTTGGGTTTTTGAGTCTTTGACCCAGAGCAGCTTAAGAGATCAAAATCTCTGTAACTTCAGCCCAGAAAGCACTATAGGTTCAGCCTATTTTGCTATATCTGACCTCTTTATGCTATTCTGTCCCTTGTTGAACCTGCTGAAGATTGAGTCTCTGTCTTGCACTCTATCAGGAGTGAGAAAATTAGGTTTTATTTCAGAGTGACACACTCATCTGCTGAGAAAAACAAACACAAGACTCACCTAAAAACTGTCAAGCTGACATCCAAAAATTGTTTCTAGTCACTTAAACAGTGAAATAACATGAAATATATATTGGATATAAAGTCCTGGAAGTTTGCGGTCAGTCCTTTCTGATTAATTTGTGTGCAGCTCAGCATAAAATCTCAGTCTTTTCTTCCTTCAATGTAAGTACCAAGAGAGTTTTCTGGGCCCATGTCTCAAGCCAGACAAATAAACTCTCCTGAGGACTGAAGGACTAACAAAAACCACCTCGCCTTTCCATCTGTTTTTCCTTTGTTTTGCCTTTTAACATGCATAGAGCAGTAATATGTCTTTTGTAATCACACATTAATCCAAAAGACACAATGAAATGAAGGAATTCCCTTAGTCTATCTTTTTGGTAGAGGATAAACAGGCAAAATACACTAAAAACAGCAATTCTCAAAACTGTATCTTCTGACCTCCCTTCTTTCTAGAGAATGTGATGTGCTTGAGCCCTTCCCTCTCATCAAATATGCATATACCCCACAGCCTTTTCTGCTCTAGATCCTGCCTGTTCCAGCCCATTGGAGACAACCTTTGCAACTCAAGCTCCAACAAAACCAGCTCTGAGCCCATCCAGCCTAACTCAGTCAGTTCCTACACTCCAGTTTAGAACTCTCTGGATGCCACCTTCGCCTTGAACTTCCTCTGCAACCATCATCAACTTCGCTCAAAATACTGAAGAGAAATCTAAAAGATCTCTTTATCCTTCACCCCACCCCAGCCCCTCATAGCTTGGTTCCTGGCTTTCTTTGGCCCCTGCTGGAAGGAAAATGCAGTAATATTTTCCTCCTACCCAAGCTCAGTGTTTACCATTTTACTGGGAATGAAAAAATTTGAGCCTGCAGGCAGCCAGCCATTGCCTCACACGCCCAGCATGGTCCAGCCCAAGGCACTGCCTTCAACCATCCTCAATTCCCACCACCATTGTGTCTGCTAGAATAAATATTATGTTCCCTATAAGGCTCCCAGGTAGGAGGGAACTGCTGCATCAGAGGAGAGGAGAAAAGGTGAGCAAACAGAATGGCGAGAGAAGAAAGACAAAAGACAGATGAAATTTTTTGGTGAGGATTTGTCCCTCAGTTAAAGATACATTTTCAGCTCCCCCAGGAGCTTCCGACTTGTTTCACCAGTCCAAAACTAGCTGGTTTGAAACCTGCTTAGAAGGAAATTATCAACTAAAAGATGATATAATAAAAAAGAACAAATCTTTAAAGAACAAATACAACCAAAAAGCTTAAAAATCCTTAAACAGAAATACTCAAACATCTGACTAGTTTAGACTTAAAATTAAAGTTGGAAATCACTGTGACTCAGGCATGAATGAGAGAATATAAATAGTCTTGGTGGGAGATTTTTCATATGTTCTATTATGAGCTATTTATGTTTCATTTGATACATGAATGAGATATCTTATTTTATTATAATAGCACCCTTGATTGAATACATTTATCCTTAAGGCTTGTGTAGTGGAAGGCAAGAGGGTGATCAGGACTCTGCAGCCTGGAGTCTCTTGTCATGATGCCTTGTGCCCCTTCACATCCAGCAAGACAAGGAGAATTGGCATGAGATCTGAGATGCTTCATGGCCAGTAGAAAGCGCACACCATGGGTTGAAGTCCACCTACTGTTTCAGTCATCCTGTGACATCAGATATAATACTCCTCCTCTCATTAAAATGACCATGCTTTTGGAATTAATTTCCCTCATGGTGGCACTGCTCGAACAGGGCAAAAGGCTGACAGGACTAACTGATGGGGCTCAGCAGCAGCCAGGAGCAGATTGTGATAGAAAGAGAGTCAAAAGAAGGGAAGCACATGCAATAGCAGTCCCAATACCCTCTCACATCTGCTGGCTTGGTCTGCTTCAGAGATATTTGAGCTGCAGGATGCAGCTGAACCTCAATCTGCAAATAGCCCCTGTGTGTGCAAGGATAACAGTGAACAAATGTTGCTTTTCTGTGGGTTTATCAGACATCATGGACACTGCTGTGAAAGAGGAGAGTGTTCCTCATCCACAGCCAGACGACGTTCATCATAGCACTCTTTATCTTCCACTAAAGCTCTGAGTTTTAGCTGCTGTTACAAGACGGTTGGCAGGGGTTGGGCCATTTGGCTTTCTGTAAAAAATCTGATACCCTTTTCAGGGGAATTTTCCACACATGGAAATGGTTGTTCTCAATGAGAGCAAACCAGACACACAGGAAGCTGTGTGAGTGCAAAGAGCTCATGTAGCGCTACATGCCCAGAAAAGCTCCCTCGGCATCTGGTGGTCTATAGCTCAGCCAGTCCTAGAGATGGGGGTCTTTGTATTTAGTAGTATCCAGAAGACTTTCCTTACATGAATGTCCCTAATCCTTTTTTTGAACTAATGTGAGCTTTTACAGTCTACACCACAGGAAGGAGTTTCATAGTCCAGCTGCTCATTTCATGAAAAATATTCATCTTGACTCCTTGAGCCTGGCTCCTACCAGCACTGTAAGACAACCACTAGTCCAAACACAGAAAGAGACTGTGAGTCATTATTCTCAGCTTTTACAGCAGTTTTCATAGGTTTTGGTCATCCTTTCCCCAGGCTGAAGAGAAGGATCACACCATATCCTGACAATTTTTATCCTTTTTTCCCACCTCCATGCTTCTCCTCTAATTTTGCTGTTTTCCTTCCTGAAAGACTGAGCGAGCAGAGGACCACACAGTGTCCAAAACTTGAGTGCACCATTGAGTTACTGTTTGGGGTTAGTTTTGGTGGGGGGTTTTTTGTTGTTATGGGGTTTTCTTTTGTTTGTTTGTGGTTTGAGTGGGTTTTTTCTGTGTTTTTTTTTTTTTTTTCTCCTATAGAATTTTTCCCCCATAAGTCGCTAAGAGACTAAGTACTGATGCTTAGAGGGTGCTTGACCCACACAAAAGAAGGGGCCAAAGGAGGGGGAAGATCACATAAGTTTAGGGGAAGGAAAAGGACAGTGTTGGGGGAGCTGGGGTTTTTCTTCTTGCTCTCAGCATCAGAGAGGACAGCCAGGCTGCTGCTTGCTGCAGGAGGAGTCCACTGTCAACAGAAAGTCCAGTCCTAAGAATCCTACCATCATTTGCTCATGTGCCCAGGAATTCTGAGCCCCTTTGCCTGCCCTGCTGGAGCTGGGCCAGCCCTGTCCGGCCATTGTGGCTCCTTCAGCGCCGCTCACTTTGCTGGGACACCCCCCTGCCTGCCGGGGACAATCCTGCCTTTCCAGCCACCAGCCCTGGAGTTTCCACCATTCCATCTTGGTGCTCTTGGGTCCCAAGAGATCAGACTGCCCCGGGTTTTGTGAAACAAAGACCCTCGAGGTTCTTGGTTTTGTTTATTATTAATGCTGTAGTTGTTGTTGTTTGTTTGCCATGTTATATTTACTAGTAAAGGACTGTTATTCCTTTCCCCATAGCTCTGCCTAAAAAGCCTCTTTAATCTTCTAAATTATAATAACTTAGAGGGAAGGGATTGGACTTTCCCATTCCTAAAGAGGGCCTGCCCCTTCCTTAGCAGATACCTGTCTTTCAATCCAAGACATTTACAGAGTAACATACAGTTGTTTTCTAATTGCAACCTATTCCTCTCATTCCCACCATTCTTTTTTGTTTGTTTTGTTTTGAGGTGCTAGCGTTTTTATCAGATTTATCTATTCATAATCCCAAATATTGTTTATGCATTAAAACTGTCAGGTCAAACTCTTTTGCTGGGTGAGTAGTGCTGGAGCTCTTCCTTTCCTGTGTGTAGCACTTAAATATCTGTTTATTCAAAGAGCACAGGCCTCCATTCCTCAGGTGAATAAGTAATTTCTTTTTAGACAAGTCTTTTATAAAGGAAATTATGTGGAGTAATAGGAAACACAATCAATCCTATGTAAATGAGTGCAAAGGGGAACATTTAGCACTGTCATCACTCCTCTCTGTGCCTCTCTAGGAAAATTAGCCTTCAGGATCAAATTCTGATGCACAAAGACTATAAAATTGTTGCCCAAGGCAGCAGATGCCTTTCACCAAGCCCCTGAAAGGGCACTGCCTACATATATATATCACACATTATAAAATATGACAGAATAGGGTGAGATGTTATCCTGTTAACTAAAGTCAATGTAAGTTTAAGATGAGAGTTTTTACACCACCACTTACAAAGTTCCATTATGGCCAAGATTGTTATCAGCAGCACAGCATAGTACATACTATGTGAAAGAAACCCAAAATCAGGGCAACAGCTGCTCAGTTTAATGTTGTATATCAATATTACATGACTAAGTATAAGCATGAAATTTAGAGAATCTGTTAAAAAGCAGCAAAAATGAAAGAGGTATCCAGATGACTTTCAGCTGTTTAGTGATTTCCTATCCTGCATCAATAATGTCTTCCATAATGATTGGTAGACTTGTCATTCAGTATTTTGCTATCTCAAGTTGCAGAAATGTTTCCCATTGTTAAAATTTTATGACACAGTGCTTCTCTTTTTCCATCCCAAAGAAGATCATGCCATGGAATGCCCTCTAACATTTTTATTGAGTCCTTATACTCTCACAGTATCCTTACCACCCAGAAATTAGGTGATTTGAGCTGCAAGAATGAATCAAGGCACTGTTGTTTCAGGGTTGTATTCTGTGGCAGCTGGCTTGAGATAAAATGTTCTGATACACAAAAGCATGAAATATACCAGTGAATTACCAAAGAAACGAAAGCAACATTGTATATGGGGAAGATGTCTCTTCCTATGGCAATTGGAATGAGGTGATTTTTTAAAGTCTCTTCCTACCAAAACCTTCTATGATTTTATGACTTCATGCTTACTTTCTAGCAAAAGTTGAGCAAAAGCTTGTTATTTTAGGAGCCGATTTTCAAAACACATATTTAAAAATTCATCCAAGGACAGCATAGAGAAACTAGTCTATATCATGATTGCCACGTTATTGAAATAGTATGACTACTTTAATAGCAGTTCTCTTCACTTTCTGTTTTCTTTCTTTATTTTTTTTTAATATTTTCTAATGCATTTGCTTGGCTGAGGGAAAAAAAAAAAAAAGAAAAAAAAAAAAAAGAAAAGAAAAGAAAAGAAAAGAAAAGAAAAAAAAAAGCACCAAATTGAATATAGCAACTAACAAAACTATTGAGTGAGAGCCATGATAATTTCTGTCCAAAAACTTACTTTTCACCTTCACACCCTCTAAAGAGCATAAGGAACACCAGAGAGATCTTTATATGAAGAGGGTCTCAGAGAGATTATGGAGGACAGGGAAAGAGGCCAAATGAAAATCTGTGCATCTGCCATCCATCAGAAACTCGTGTTTCAGATGGCTGTAATAGATGACTAAGCCTGCATCTAGAGAAATAATCTTGCCTCATAAACCCCCAAACTGAAAAGCTACCTAAGATATAGAATAATTTGATAGTGGTATATGCATTTTTTACTGTCTAGAACTCATTGTAAATCATCATGCTTTGTGCACTGAGAAATGAATGGTGTTCAAGGTGAGAACTTGTAGACATTAATTTGATACTGTATCTAAAATATTGCACCCTCATTGCCATTAAGTGATCTATAAAAGGATTGAGTAGTTCAGCCAAATAACCTTGGTTAACTATCACAAATTATTGTTCATTCACTCATCTTACGGCTGAAAAATAAAGTTGAGTATCTTGCTAAAGATCTTTAATTTGCAAGAACTGTGCAGACCCTGTGCAAAAGGCCATTCCACGGAATTCAGCAAATTACTTCTATGCTTATGAAAAACTGCAAGATTTCTTTACCAGCATGTGGAAGGGCTTTTATTTGGCCTCAACTAAAATGCAATGGGAAGACATGGAGACAGACAGCCATCAGTTCCTTAGTCTACAAAAGGTCTATTGGTCCATTTACCAGCCATAAAACCCATCAGCTTGGCTAGGTATGTAGGACAGGACATAGTGCTGCTGACTTTCCATTTCAGCTTCTTCCACCACTAACATTCTTCCCTGTTAGCAAACAAAATGGAGAACCAGTTTCCAGGCTGACAATCCCAACTTCTAGGAGGCTTTGGGGTATGGCCCCCATCTCCCCGCTCTCCGTTTCCATGGGAGCAAGTAAAAACTGGATGTGTATTAGCAAATTGTGTTGGAATGGCAGTGCTTATTTACTACAGGTAGGCAACCCCTGGTGTGCATCAAGACTTTAAAATGCCATGTTTAAATCACAGAATCATAGAAATGCTTGTGTTGGAAGGAGCCTTCAAGATCATCTGGCTCCAACCACCCTGCCAGGGACAGGGACAACTTCCACTGGTCCAGGTTGCTCAAAGCCCCATCCAGCCTGGTGTGGAAAACTTCTAGGGATGGGGCATCCAGAGTTCCTCGGGACAACTTACTCCTCTGCCTTGCCACCTCCACAGTAAAGAATTCTTTCCTAATATCTAAGCTAAAAGTACTTTCTTTCAGTTTGAATCCTTTCCCATTTGTCCTGTCACATAAGTAGCCTCTCTCCCAATGGGGAAAGTTCTGGTGGGGACAGGGAGGAAAATTAAAGGAGTAGTGGAGAACAGACAATAAGCAACATACATCATGACAGTACAGAGGGATGAAGGGGATAATTTATTTATTTATGTTTATTTATGAATACTGTGGTGAAGAGAGTGCTGGAAGAACAGTAACATTTCCAAGATACAGATCAGGACTTGTAGGGCTATGAAATGAAATGTTTAAAAGGACTTTTATAATTGCTTCACACAGTAGAGTGAGCACAGCAGTTAAAGCTAGCAAAAGGACAAATGATTTATATACTGCAGATCAAGAGAAGACAGTGAAACAAATGGCAAGTTTTGGCAAATGTTTTTGATATTCAGAAAGGACAAAAATAGTGGTGTTAGAGGACAAACGGTTCATGTTGCTCTGAGTTCTAGCAAATAGTCACTGGACTATGAGCTGAGCTCACTGTGGTTAATATGTTAAAGAGCTTATACAGCCTCTCTAATATTAATAAGCAATATTTGACACAGCCTCAAGAAAAGTCATCCATTTCAGAAAAATATGATCAGCAACCCTAACAAAAGATGCCTAATAATCATCCTAACAAGCAATGCAACAAGTTCAAGCCAAGGCACAGAAGAATTAACTCTTTCTTGGAGTCAGAGGTTAACCTAAGGCTGGAAGAGACTTCTGATGGTCATCCCACTCTTCATCAAAGCAGGGCCAACACTGAAGGTTGAAAAGTTCCTTAGAGTTGTGTTCAGTCATGTTTTGAGTATTTCCACGGACTGAGATCTCAGTTTATATGTACACCCGTTCCAGTCTTTGACCTTCTCTGTGAAATGCCAGTAATCAGGAGAACAGGCAATTTATTGAGGCTGGCTTTAAAGCCATTTAACTGTGAAGAAATTGAGAAGAATTTAAGTCTGCAGGCTACTGGCAGAAGGGATTGCCCAATAAAAAGACATTCTCTTTTGTTATTTACCAGTTTCCTGCCATTACATAGGAGATATTTGCAGTATTTTAGAAATTATTTTGGGTATGGATTAAATGGCTGTCCTCTTCTTGTGATAACTGAAATAACTTGGTTTTCCCCATTGCATTTACCTCTTGGTCTTCTTATCCTCCCAGCAGAAAAATCACATCCCCACAAAAAAAAATGAGATGTTTTTTCACTGTCTTCCAGAACTGACACACCTGGAAAATAAGCTGCCACAAAACCAAAAATCATAGCAAAGAGACAGAGCCAGATTCGGCAAAAGATTCCACAGAAAGCAGAATTGTGTGAAAGCACTTGCTTGGCTCCATTTTGCAACTGACATAAAATTGCCCATCTTGGCAAAACTGAATTCGTGAGAAATCCAGACCATGCTCGGGAAGGAACATTTCATGGAAATAAAAAAGGATTTCCCTGGTCAGAAAGCTGTTTTGGCCTGGGGACCGGTTGACTGAAAACTGCAAACCTGAGAAAATCCAGTGGAATAAAACTTGTACAAAGAGGAAGGCAGAAAGGAAATACACAAAAACATGTTGCATCCTAGGTCAGCAATTTTTGTGAGCTGGGATGAAGCTGGCTTCACATGCTATATGCCTCTGTTATGCATGATCCATGGAGGGGGCAAATGTGCTGCATCCCTAACTGAGGCTCTTGTCGTACTTCTGCAGAAGCAGCAGCTGCCCAATCAGCCAACTCTGCTGCTATGTGATTCTACCCCGGGGACTCATGACAATGGTAGAAAAATCAAAACTGCTTTGTGAAGAAGGCACTGCTTGTGGCATGGAGTGCAGCATCACAAAACACAGGACCTACTCTTTAGTGCGTGGTGAATCACACAGCTGATCCCGCAACAACTGGCAAAAGTTTTGCACTTCTCTTCCCCTCCCGCTTCTGTGATACCACACAGATCCTCTGTTTGTCTGGTGTTAACAAAAACAAGACCCCAGGTCATGTGAGGAACCAAGTCCTTCATGTAATATGAATGATAAAGTCTTGAGTATAAAATCAGACAAATGAACAAAAGACAGAGCAGATACTTATGTTTCAGTAAAAAACAGCAATTATTCTTGTGTTTCTTAACCACACATTTATATCCCCTCTTTTTCTTTCTTTCTTTTTTTTTTTTTTTTTTTTCTTTTTTTTATTAATTTAAATTGAACTTCCAGGCTAGTGGTTCTTGCTTTGCCAGTAATGTCTGGCTCTGCCTGATAACATCAAGCTTTGTAAAACAATGTAGTATTGTCTACAGGCCCGGCTATTATTGTAAGTTAACAGTTACTGTAAACAGAAGGGCTCTTCGTAGAGAAGATGAACCAAAGATATATTCTGAATTAAGTACAAAGCAAACACTCCAGCTGGCAAACATTGCAGGAATAGTTCATTCTTTCAAAAAATTGCATTGGGTTTGCACTGCCAATAGTATACACAGAGTCATTGTTTCAGTCTCAGCAAGAGGGTTATTTATACACTTTGAATGCATACTGCTTTCTCTTAAACTTCACAAAAGCAATCCATTAAAAATCATACCAAGTGCATGAGGGTTTGTCCTGATATTTGAGGTTCATTTTCTCTGGTTGGTGTCACTAAAACTCATTTTAAACAGGTCTCGAGGACAGAGGGGAATATCAGGTCACACAGTCAGATCTATTGTATATCATAGTCCATAAAATTTATTCCAGCTACTTCTGTATGGAGCCCAATGGTTGACATTTGGCTAAAGTGTGTGCCTGGAAGGTTTTTTAGCCTTGACTCTACCACTTTCTGACATAACTGGTTCCAGCAGAAATCAACCTCACTATTAAATGTTTGTATTGTACTTCCATTTGATTTTCTTTGGCTTTGATTTCTCTGCTTAGGTTCCCATTGTGCTTTTCTCTGATCCTTTAAAAAGACCTTTGGTAACTGTTATTTCCTTACTATCCAAGAACCCTGAACCATCTGAATGCCATATATTTTTGGTTCATTGGTACTTCTGAGTAAAGTCAGGAGAGGAAAATCAGAGAAGAAGTTTTGACTGGAATCTAAATACATTTTATCTGCCTTGTTTGAGTTTCTTAAAATATATATATATTTCAGTTTAAAAGGGAATGTCTTTCTGTTCAAATATGTTATTCCCACTTGAAAAACCTTTCAGCAGCTTTCAGCTTTGGCAAAAGGTGTCCATCCAGAAACACCTGCTCAAAATGACCCCCGAAACCCATAAAGAAGTTCAATAAAATTCATGTTAATTGTTTAACTTATCCAGTCTACATTTTTTGCTAGAATGCTTCCATAAACTTATTTTAATCACAATTTATATGTGACAGGCACTTCAATTATTAGTATTATTTAGTATTATGATGACTTCCCTTAAGTGTACCTGCAACAAAACCTCTGACATTCTTCTTAACTGAATATATTTGATGTGGAACATGAAATAACCATTACCATAATATAGAAACATTAGCTGTCTTTACTGTTTTGCCAGAACTAGATGTCTTTTCAATGCATCAGGAAGGGTTTCATGAGGGTGTTATCCTGCTTTTTTTTTTTTTTTATTTATTCAGATTGTTTAAAGGTTAACTACACCTTCAATCCAAAAAAGTTGACTAGGCAGTGGATCTTACAAAAATACATTTTTGAATATGTAGGAATGTCTGTCTTATCTGTATAGTCCTCTCACCCTACGCATCAATAACTAGGCAGAAAAATATAAGATTAAATTTACTACTAATTGTCTCTAAATAAACAGCTCCCTGTGATATGCAGACAGGACCACCATTAAGCAAATATTTATGTTCCAGAAGATATCAATTTTCCGTGCTTCTGATCTCTTATTCACATGTGTGGCACCAGCCACTATGAATGTTCAGCTTTGGCTTCCCATTCTTGCTTTAATTTAGGAGCACAAGTCTAATGCATCATGGGAGTATTAAAGGGCAAAATAGCCTCTAAAATTCTATCAATGACATCTATGCAATTTTAATGGAAATACAAGGAGCAACTGCCATATTTTCTGCCCTCATCACACAAATAATGATATTTTCACCTCCTCTGAGATATCAGTATGCCTTGCAATTGGTGTTACACCCAATATTAGCATCCCTTCGCTTATGACTAGTGAAACTTTCATTTTAACCAGCATCAGCACATTGCAATCAATATAGTATTATGCCTCCTGTGATCCTAATAATTTTACTACTGAACTTAATTTGCAATCAACAAAATTTAGAATGATCACTAGTCGGTAGGGATCCTCATACACACTCAAGGATTTGCTTTAGGATCAGTGAAAATGTAGGAGACCTGCCAAGAGTTTTCTGGCTGACAAGTCCTTGGAGGCTTATGAAACTTCCCAGATTTCTGATTTTTCCAGAAGAAAAGGCAGTTTTGAAAAGTTTAAAAAGACTGCAGGCTTTCTGGAGCTTTGTGATAACTTTTAGAGGGACAATTTCATATTGGGTAAAGTCACACAGACAACTTTTCAGGCAACTTTCCTAGGCCAAGTAAAAACCTTCACTGTACCGACCTCAGCCCTGCCATCCTCTGACATACAAGTGGCCAAGTTCTCCTGTGCTTCATTAGAGATGGACCCACCAGACTTACCCACCTGTGTTTCTCAGGAAAGACAGTCTTTGCCACCTGATGGTGTCAGTAAGCAAGCCTAATGTTTCACCAGATTGGAGAATATCTTCAATGTGACGAAAATCTTAATAACGATGTTGCATCACATTCCTTAATTACTTTTGCATGTAATCTCTTTTCTGTATGGATGTAAAACTGCTGAACAATGGAAAATGCTGCTGCAAGAAGGAGAATAGATGCATCTGTGAGAACAAACAGATGACTTTAAAATGTAGGAAAATAATTACTTGCAAGCCTCATGCACTTTAATGTATCTACACAGTTTATGAGCTTAGTCTGGTTAATAACAAAATAGATACCAATGAAACAGAATTCCCAAAACTCAGATGTACATTTTGGCTTTATTTAGCAGATTACATGTAACATCAGTTGTTCGCTTTTTTTAAACAGAATGAACCACCTGCATACACTCTAACTTCTATGAGCCCTTGAATTATTAACTGTTTTTCTTATAGTCTTATGAACTGGATGAATCCCTAAACCTGGGAAATTCCAAGACCTCACAGATGCCAAAGAGAGCTTGAAAAGATGAAACAGCTGAATGAAAAGATTTCAGCCACAGGAAGGGAAATAAGAATAAATTCACTTCCATCCCACCCCAAATAATCCTACTGAGAGAACTGTAGTAGTTTGTTTGGCTTTTTGGAAGGCTGGATGGCAGCAGTACAATGCAGCACTGGGAAATGCCTCTGTGCTCTTGCATCTGTATAGGTCAAGGAACTGAGCAGACAAGCCAACACTTCCTCTATCTCTCACTTTAACTGAAACAAGAATCTGGCATGGCAAATTGAAGTCCCATTTAAACAGAGCCACTATGAAAATACAGAGGAAATCCAGTCTCAGACTAGTTCTGACGCTGCAGAGCTTTCAGTTTTTACATAAGATTTTAGATGAAAGTGGTTTTACCCTATAAATAGACAGGGAGAGACACGAGGGAGACACAAGAACATTTTAGTTATTCCTAAATAGTTCCTTTTCCTCTTCTTTGTTTTCCTGGTGCACTCCCCCGATACCAGGCTGTCAGTAACACTCAGGCTTTGCTCTGCAGTCAGATATGCTGTGCAGCACCGCAGTGCATGAAGGCTTTTGAATTAGTGCCTGAGTCGAGAGGTGACCCAGGAGCAAGTTGTTCAAGTCTAATCTCCCCTCCTTGCGAGGTGCTAGTCCTTCCGGACAAATTGCTTTCACAGTCCAAAAGTAATTTCACCAATTAAGAGCTCATTTTCCCTCTGCTGAAGTCTTTTAAGTCTTTTGCATGTGGTCCATTATGGGCTGCCAAGTATGATGGCAAAACTAGCAAAGTCATTATCCACACAGCAGTGGAATCTGCTTGGAAGGGCATTGCAAAGCAGTCTCCAGTGACCGCGTACCCTGTGCCACGGGTTCCAGTGGGATGGGGCAAATCCCCCAGGAACAGGTCACAAGCCTGTGTACCTTTCAGATCCGACAAACGCAACTGCTTTTTTTCCTCCTGTTGTTAACCAGTAAAAAATTGCTTTACTGAAGATAAATGCACCCAGTGAAACTATTTAACTAGCAGAAATTGATAATTTACTACAGCAGATTCTTTGAAAAAGACAGAAAAAATCAATGGGGAGATCTCTGGTGTATCGATTAGCAGATGGATATTCATATTATCAGAGATACAAATAATTTAAGCAAAGGAGTGAGAACTGAAATGGACTGGTGTCATTAGTTAAGATGGATAGCATGATGCAAGAAGCAAAATGAAAATTTGAACTCTTTAAAGGAAGCTGCTATGAATGTTCTCATTTCAAAGTAGAAATAAATAGGAATTAAAAAAAAAAAAAAAAAATCAGTGAGCCTGTTTAAAATTGCTTCAGCTTCCTGGAACAGAATTACTTAAATGAGGACAGAGAGTAGAGACCTCAGGAAAAATTTGTCTTAGGGTGGCTGCAACCAGTATCAGAATGCCCCAAATATGTTGGGACTGTCTGCTCTGGTGAACCCCAGCTGGGATGCCCTGAGCAGGTGATGGGATGATAAGCCAGGGGAGGTGAAGCTGAGAAGAGCAAACAGCAGGAAGCTGGTCCATCCTGAGTGGGGTCCAAGCTGCAGATGCTGGATGCTGCATTCGTGTGGTAGAGGAATCCACAAACCTCCACTTTAAAAGGGAAAAATTCTGAAAACCCCATCTCGAGGAGTTGCCCTGTAGAAATATGACAACCTGATAAACAGAGCTCTGATGAAATATGGTCCACATCTGTTGTCATTTTATAGTTGACCAAATGTGCAGCCTGGAGTCTGTATTCGCTAGAGCTAAGATAATAACAGGCCTGAGAACTCTCAGTGGTTGTTTGCTTTCGTTTACAGAATGTTTGTTACACCACATTATAATCAAAAATTGTGTATATCCGCTGGTAAAAATCTCATGATTTACAAAAACAAAGCTTCTGACAATATTGTTTCATATTAAAAAAGGGGGGTGGGGGGGTGGGGAAATTAACAGATTTTTAATGAGATAGAGAGGGGTTTGTTTTGTTGTTTTTGGGGGGTTTTTTTTGGCTGAAACACCCTATGGCCTGTGCTAGTAAAAACAAACCAAAAAAATAAGGCAATAGTCTACAATATGTTTATCACATTGTTATCTGTTATTCAGATCACTTACTAAATGCATCAACAATGTATGTACTGCTTCCAGAAGTTAAGTAGAAGAAATGTTGTATGAGGTAAAGAAGAAAAGAAGACAGTCGATTCCACAGTGTAGGTTGATCAGAGGATCAAGGTATGAGCACTAGCCAATTTCAGTGGCTGAAAGAGTCAATTCCATAGAAAAGGGCAATGGGAGATTTACTTTCCTAGCTATCCATCTGTTCAAAAAGCAACACTTTTTGAGCAACTGGCAAGGTGCTCACCCTAGTTCGTTTTAAAGAGAGTTTGGAAGTTGCTGTAAGTGCAGGCAAATTTCAAATTCAATTGTGACTAGAGGAAGAGACTGGAAATCTGATGGTGAAATGTAGGTAGAAGAGGCCTTAACATGAGTTAATTAGTATGAGAAAGAAAAATACCTAAACAGTGGAATAAGGAGCTGGGAGTCCAACAAAGTAGTCAAATTGTCTGAAAAGCCACTTGATGGCCATCCTTTTTTTGTGTGTTCTAAAGGAGAAAACAAAAAAATGATAAATAGAAAGCAATAAGGTTAAACTGTTTTACTAAATTATGAGGGTAATCCTTCCTCTGAGGAAAAAGAAAAAAACCCATGGTAAATGCCAAAAGCAAGGGTAAAGTAGGGTATACAATAAAGGAAAAGAAAAACAGCATTAAAATAAAGGTAAAGAAAATAGCATTACAAAAAGAATAATGAAAGGTCTCAAACAAACAGAAAAGCTCAAGGGGTTTTGTTTTGCTTTGCGTTTCTGCTTTTTAGAATGCAATATACTAGAAACAACAAGACAATAAGTAAGTGTTCAGAAAACACAAGAAAGAGGAAAAGAAGACAGAGAAAGAGCTCAAAAAATCTATTACTTCGCAAAAAAGCTCAGAAGTCAGGTAGTAAGGCGAAAGCTGAAGTATTGAGCGCCTGCTTTTCTTCAGGCTGCAGGAGGGAGATTAGTCTTTACCAGACACTGAAACAAAGTAAATAGGGAAGTGGGGCAACAGAGACCAGAGCAGGGTAAAGAGTAAATTAAAGAGTGTTTAGACCGTACAGATGCATTTGAGTCAGCAGTGCCTGACAAAATCCATGTCAGTGTACTTAAGGAACAAAGCAGCTGACAAAGATCTAAGATCCCACACAGACCAGGGGAGGTATGGAAGGACATAGTCTGGGAAGAAGGAAACCAGGAATTCTAGGGCAATCAGTCTAATTTTTTTTTTTTTTTTTTTTTTTTTTTTTTTTTTTTTTTTTTTTTTTTTTTTACCCAAGAGAATTGTTACCAATGCTTTTACAGACACCTAGAGAGTAATGAGGCACAAATGAAGATGAAGTTACCTACAGTTCCCTTCAAACTGCAGGCCACATCACACTGAGAGCTGCAGGTCTCTGCTGCTTAACACTTACATTACATTTTCTCTTTAAGAACTTACTGCTCCAACAGAGAATATGTATCTGAACTACCTGAGAAAAAGCAGGCTCAGGAGCATTGTCAGGATCCAAATTCAGCTCATTCTTGATGAATCCAGGGATGGGTGGCCTGGAATATTTCAGATTAAATTGAATGAAGATAGGTGCAAAAAGCTATGCTGCTTGAAGAGAATTCAAATGAACCAAATGTGGACTAATAAGCTCAGAAAAACCTCGCAGGGAAACAAAAAAACCCAAAGAACAGGTTATCAGAACATATCCCAGAATGGAGAGGAATTCCAACCAGCCTAAGATCTTGTTAATTCCCTGCTAACGTTTAATCACGTATATAATTTAAGCATATATGTAAGAAGGGATTGAAAGTATAGGCCAAGACAGTAGTACTTGAAGAAATAGAAGTGTCCATGCCACATGAACATGGAGAAATGGTACAGAGCTTTGTTGAAGAGGTCTCTCAGGGGTGTCTAAAAGCACATCTCAGCTGTGTCTAGCAGCTTCTTCAGCCACTATCAATCAATTCAGTAAGTGCAGATAGTCTCTTCCATGACAGACCAAGAAAATTAATTTAAGCCATTGCATTGGAAATACTTCTGCATTGGAAGCATTTTCTGAAAAGGCTAAATAGCATAAACCAAAGGCTTCAGGTAGTAAGCAGGTTAGATCCTGCAGCACGGGTTTCTCTCACAATCTGCTGTGACACTGTACTATATACCCATATAGTCAGACTTGGTGTCCACTAAGAGATCTCTGACTAGAAGATGCTGGAATTATGTTTGTTGGTACCCAGGGCAGAGATCTCAGTCCCCATACCAAGTACACATTACCTGAGATTCAATATTAAGTGCATGTGCAGGAAAAGAAAAACCTAAACAGCTTAGTCTGAGAGGTGTGAGCAGAAATTTCATTTGCAGGACCCCCAAATAACTGTTCTGCCCTGCTGCCTGCTTTAGGAACCTGAGATCTGCAGGGTCCACTGCAGGTTGTGCACCACCTCCCAGCAAATACATAATAAATCGAAGATTAAGGAGGAGTGAAACAAGTATGAAAAGGAAAGTATGAAATGAGTATGAAAACAAGCATGAACATGGAAGAATTAACTTTTGAGGAAAATAGAGATGTTTGGGAAAGCAGTTGCACCATTTTCTTCCTTTATGCAAAGTGTTTTAAAAAAGACGATGGAGATCAGTTGTTCTGGCAATAAAGGACACGGCATAATTTTGCAGCAAGGTCTATTGAAGGTGATGCGAGAGTAAGGTCACCAAAGCCATAGGATAGCATTTCATGACAGTTCCCTGAAGAAGAACTAATGCAAAGGACCTTGCTGTCATTTATGAGCTCCCTTCTCCCACCCTGTGAACCCTTGCTCAGATCGATGCCTAACTGACAGGCTCCAAGTATTTGTCCATCCTCCCCATCTGTGTGTCAGTCCATAAGGGTGCAGAGGGCGAAGAAGCAGGAGTGCAGGGCTTTCTGAGTGACTGACGGGAAGGGAGAAGAGGAGAGTACAGCTTGGTGGTGAGACAGTCAGCAGTGATACAGATGCCTCTTTTTCACAAGGTCACAGAATCTTTGTCACTTGCTCTGCTTCCTTCACTCTGTATTTTTTCTAATTCACATTTCTACCTCCTTTATCTGTTTCCTCTCTGTTTCCCATAAACTTTTTTCTCTAGCCTTACAAATTTTTCATTTTTTTTTTTCCTTCCCAGAATGAGACCCTACATTTCCAAGTCCCATTTTGATTTTCTAGTTGGGGTGGGTTTTCTCTCCTGTGGCTCTTTTTCATAGCTGGGCTCTGCACATATTTTCACTGTGGAGCTCTTTTGCCAAGGAAAACATGGATTTCATTGAACTGTTCAGCACTAGAAAAGAGCAGGCTAAGGAGAAGCATGATGCTGAAAGGGAGAATGATGGGAAAGTGTTCTTTAACATGTAACATACCTGATTCAAGCAGGAAACTTGGCAACTTTTCCTGACCAAGGAAAAGCAGGACCAGACTGCTTAACATCTGCTCAGAATTACCTGTGGGCCAGCAATCAAGAGCTGCTAACACCCAACACAGATACTTTACTTCTTTTCAGCAAGAAATCAATTCAAATCCTCTCAAGGACACCCTTGGTGCTGTGTCTTCCCACCAAGACAAGCAACAAGTCACTAATTGGATCACCTTCTTGGAGATCTGATGAATGCATTGATGTGACCATTTTAGGAATTTCAACCTGAAGGAGAAATTTAAAGAAAGAAAAAAATCATTTGAAGAGTGGTGTTGCATCCAATGGGTCTCAGGGAAAAAAAAAAGGGAAGTGAGAAATAGGTACTATTAACGATGAAAGAAATCAGATATGCTATTACAGAACAGTTCAAATGGTCAGATAAAAGGCTGATTATGTGGTCTCTTAGAATGAGCCACCATGTAATTTCCATCATTACCGGCCACTTTCTGTCACAGCAGATAATCACTACTTGTGAGACGTGACCAGAATACTAGGTGACAAATATATCTGCAGTCCAGACTTCAATTTCAATCTTTACGTCTTCAAAAATCACATGTCATTTCACAGAGTGCTTGGACACAAGGAAGTCAGCCAGTTAGATGCCTACAGTGAAACTGCTCCCTGCAGCTCCAATTCTTTATGTAGCCAGACAGAGAAAATCTCACGAGGAACTGCAGCTCATTTTACCATCGAGTGGCTGTCCTGCACACAACAAGGCAATCCGTTCTTCTTTTGCAGGTACAAGAGTGATTGATGACCCAAAGGAGAGATGGAGAAACACCCTTATGCTTTAAAATGCATCGTCTGAGGTGATCTCTGCACCCTGGCCATGAGCATTTTCTTTGTTCTCTCACATTAAACAGATGCATAAACAAGTATCAGGAAACTAAAACAAGACCATTATTAAGAAAATTCCTCAGATGTATGATTAAAATAATGCGTATTGAAAATAAGCATTGGGCTTCTTTTCAACCTTATGGTGAGACAGAGGAGATTCAGATTAGATATTATAAATTTCTTTTTCACTGTGAGGGTGGTTAGGCACTGGAATAGGCTGCCAAGGGAGATGATGGAATCACCATCCCTGCAGGGATTTAAGAGGCATCTAGATCTGGCACTGGGTGCTTTAGTGATTTAGGGGGTTACACTGGCAGTGCTGGGTTTATGGTCAGACTTTATAATCTTAAAGGTATCTTCCAACCTTGATGATTCTATGAATAATGCAGGCATGTGTCAATAGACCACTATTTCTACTAGAGCAAGGAAAAAAAAAGGGGCAAGGAAAAAGTAAAACACACTCTGAGCGCATTTTGAATGCAGTGTTGATGGAAGAAAGAAGAAACGGGTCCTCCTAAGAGCAGTCTCTTAGTTTATTTTCCATAAATCTGTTGGGCAACTTGAATTGATAGAGTCTTCTGGAACACCTGAAGGCTATTAGAGGTCTTTTCCATCATGTACTGTTTTATAACAGCTCAGTTTATTCAGGCTGAGTGTGTCCGTTTGCATATCTATCCTTAGAACTAATCTGAAATAATGATGTAATAATGGTTTTAAGGATAGACCTCTTTGCCATATAAATCTTAGGTTTTAAATTATACAGAGGCCCAGTGGCCCTTCAGAGCTCTTGCACTCACTAACTGATAAGATTTTAGTCCCTGAGGTCCAAAATTAACTGTGCTATAACATGCATTATGGCTGCATCACAGAGCAATTTTATCAGCAGTAGGAGACAGCAGAATTGCACAAGTCTGGTGCTATCAATAGGAAGTGATGACTCACCCAGCTAGTGCTTTCAAAGTGGCAATATCCTACACACTAAAAATACCTTTTGAGGGTGATAAGTGACCCCATTGCCAGGAATAGGTGAAAGAATGCTAGCAGAAAGAAGAAGGAAAAATAAGTCTTTACACATTGCACCATTTACTTCTGATACCTGTGGAAAAAACTCATTTAGGTTGTGAGTTTGACCATTAAATTGAGTGAGCTTTTCAAGCTTCATTGAAGTGATTTTTGAACTGAGATGTCATCCTTATAAAACAAGTTCATGTCAGTCTGCACAGGGCCCACCGACAATACTCTGATCATATAAACACAGAGAGGTACAAGGCCTGGGACGTGTTCAAATAGCGCTGTGATAAAACAACCTGACTTGAATGAATGGAGGATAATGTTTAGAACAATAGGTGAAAGGTGCTCAGGAAAGTTAAAATAAAGAGTTCTCAGTACTCAGAATGAATCCTAAAGAGGAGTGACAGGATTTGGTTGTGTGCAAGCCTATCTATTCTGCCATTCAAAGATTTTGAAGTCCATTTATATGGAGCTCCAGAGACAGTGTTTGATAAGCTTAACAATCCGTGTGGCACCCTTCCAAATCTGCATGAGGCAACACAAATTCAAGTGGCTTCCAGCTTCCTAAAGAATAGATTGGATGTTAAGTAGAGCAAAGCAAAGCAGGCTTCTGCTATATGTCTGGACTTGGATGGTAAATGACTTTTTTGAGGGTGCATTGATTAGAAAAATGACTGCTTGCCCTTGAGTCACTGCCAAGCTCAGACTGGCTTTATATCATTGATGAATACTGATGCAAGAAGAATGAATAAAATTCTGCAATAACATTAGGTCTGCACTGTCACTGAGAACTTTCTGAAAGGAAGAATTTGGATAATCTACTTATGCAGAGGAAAAGCAAGAAACAAAACTGCATTTTAAGCCATCTTTATTTATAATATATAGTTCACTGCGCTCTAGATTTAATGGCTTCCTATTTTTTTATTTTGTTAGCAGACTGAGGTTGATTCCTAAAAGAACACAGATGCAAGGTAAAGATTCTTGGTTTTTGTGCTCTTTACTAGGGTTTTGTCCTCTAAAGTTTCTCTGGTATTTAGCAACCTGTGTGCTCCACAGGAGAAAACCTTCCCCTAAGTAACATCCACTTTTCTTTATAACAGAGTCATTCTTCTCCTTCTATGAATCTCATTAGGATTTTGATGCTCTTTTTGATGCTCTTTTTGAGAATTTCAGACCCTTCCATACTTGGCTGATGTTGGACAATGAGTTCAGATGCCATAAAGTCCCAGGAAAGCCAAACACACGCAGATTGAGAGTGAGTATATTTTTGTCTCTGTTAGAAGTTGGCAACAAAGAGACTCCTTGAAATGCTGGATTTACCCCTGGCTTTTTGCTGAAACTGCTCCTCAGCCTCTGGAAAATGATGTAAGAGAACTCTAATTCCTAAACTTCAAATGCCAAGTGAAATATATGTAAAGGCTTTATGTTAGGTACCGATAAAGGTAGCAGACTTTTCTTTGGACTGGAGCTTTTACCATCTTGCTTGTAATCCACTATGAAAAGGTCAGCAAAAATCTGCAGTGCTCGTTCCAGACTCACAATTCAGATGTTTCTCCTTGGCCTCTTCTTGAAGGACACAGAAACAATGAGAGCACAAGTAGTGGAAATCCAGGGAAATGACAGATACAGTTATTTAAGGAAGGAAATCAGAGCTCCAGCAAGATGAGAGCAGTGCACCAAATAGAGATGAGGCCAAAGCTAGGTCCCAGCTCCTACTGAAACTACCTAAAGGGCAGACTGGCACTGTCAGAGAAATTCATGTCTCATGATTATCTCCAGCTACACGTTTCCATCACCAGTTGCGTGCCAGTGCCTCCAGGACACGAAAGAATCAGAAAACTAGTCTGGTCAGAAACCTATCACTTTTTATTATTTTGGGACTGGTTTTCAGGCAGATCAGTGTAGTAGCTCTTTAGAGCGACCCAGACAACTGCCGATGGCAAAAGAAAAGAGCTTGTTCTTTGTCCAGGGGGAAAATTATAGCTTTATTTGGTCCAGAGCTCTTTTAGCTCCACCCCCATCCCCACTGGTGCCAGAGAGCACCTGGCCCCCCCCTGTCCTGGGGCTTTTTCCCAGGGGCCAGGGCCCAGAGGCAGGGACAAGCCAGCGCCCAACCAGGGATAAGGTGGGAGTGGAACAGAGTTGGGTTACATTCCAGTGTGGGGAATGGGTGCGGCCGAGCAGGGACAAACCACGTGATACAGTTTCCAAGGGGAACAGGGGAAAACATTACAAGCCAAATGAAACACAATATTAAAATTAATGCACTACAACAGATCAGTTTACTGAACTGGTTCACTGGACATCAGGATGAATAGTAGAGGCGGCAAAAAAGGAGAATTGGGAATGTATGGCCAAGGTTAGGTGAGACAGGCTGCATTTCTGTTAACTTAGGGCCTTCACAAAATCACAGCCCAAGCTGTAAATACTTGAAAAACTGGTAGATATTTCTTTCAGAGTGCAGCTGTGCAGGACAATTCATAGGCAGTCAAGCATACGGAGTTCTGGGTCCCAAATAATTTGTTCACAGGGCAGATACAACACTTTAGCAAAGGAAATTCTCTTTGATATTAATATAAATAAATTAAAGCATCAGAAGCTATTAACGGAAGAGTGATTTAAATTATTACATTTCCACTATGGGAAATATATCCAGAATGCACCTTATTCCCACACTTTGACAGAATTTGTCTAAATTTAAACTCAATAGAGAAAGACAGTGAACTCCCAAACCTACCTTCCTGGGAGGTCACTAGTGCAGAATTCAGAGAAGGTTTTGTTCTGCAGTTTTAGCAAAACACTGCTTTCAGGGAACTCCAGCTAGTGGGACAGCAAATATGACCTGAAACCCAGTTTGTTTGGAAATGGCTGCATATATACAAGTCTTAGAGTGGTGAAATTAAGTAATTTCTTCCAGAAAAAAAAAAAAAGAAAAAAAAAAAAAGAAAAAAAGAAAAGAAGAGAAGAGAAAAGAAAAGAAGAGAAGAGAAAAGAAAAGAAAAGAAAAGAAAAGAAAAGAAAAGAAAAGAAAAGAAAAGAAAAGAAAAGAAAAGAAAAGAAAAGAAAAGAAAAGAAAAGAAAAGAAAAGAAAAGAAAAGAAAAGAAAAGAAAAGAAAAGAAAAGAAAAGAAAAGAAAAGGGAAAAAAAAAAAAGCGCTTCAGGGTAAGTTGCCTAAGCCATGGGACATCTTCTGTGTAACTGAGAAAAAGCTGCAGATGATGAAAAATGATCACATAGCAGAGCAATAATGCTGCATTTTTTTCCCTTCCTTTTAATTAACCAAATGAATGCACACATTTGATAAATTAAAACTGCTGTTTATAAGTAGCATGAAATTCTGAAACCAGGAAACAAAGCACAACTGTCGTGGTTCCTCTTTCAGGCTGCTTCTTCAGTGACTGATAAACTAACAACTCATTTTCCCTGCCTATGATATAACTACTTTTCTTTGACAACCAAGCATCCCTGACAAGGCAGTTTCATTGAACTTCTTATTTCTGAAGACTGCATTTTTTAAGAAAAAGGTGCAAGATACCAGGAGATATATTCATATTAGTAAATTCTGGCATCCCATGAATAAGAGCTGAAGGGTAGCACTAGCAATCTCATATCACCCATTTATTTCCTTTATAACACATTTATGTGTTTCCCCCCCTACATAGGAACAATTGTCAAAGCAGGCTTAAAATTATTCCACATCCAAGCAGGATGAGAAACAGTATATATAAAAAAAGGACTTTTCTGCTTTGGGGGAAATACAGATTATGTGATTCAATTTTATTTGTTTTTCACTTTCAAAAAATTTTCAATTTTGCAATTCTCAGAGACACAAATTCCATATTTAAAATATATTGCATTTTGATGCCTCATCTACCTGGCTGATGATGGAGTTGAAATACCACTTTGTGCACAAGCTTTTGATCAAAATATCTTTTTTATTTTTTTTTTTTAGTACTATTTTTTCCCCTTGGGAAGAAATAGAACAAAATAAAAAATTCATCAGTTCACCTTGAGGGGAGGTATGTTTTATCTCGGGCTTTTTAAAACCAGTTGCATGACACGGAAATGATCTTGGATTTTGCAGAAGATTTTGTTTTGTCTTGCTTTCTCTGTCTGCTTTTCCCATTTCCATTGCCTCCCATCTTTCACCTGAATCAACCCTTCTTTCTCTTTGATAATCAAACTTCTATTTAACTGCTAGCCTTGTCATCTCTGTACTTAAGTGAAATAAGCATAACAGTGCATGACACCTCGAAAATAATGAACTCATAAATGTGCTACCTCTAGAAAAATAAATATATACATGAATAATGGTAGGGTGATCTCGTATATGTACACAGGAATGACTTAATTCCAGGTTATTACACATTTGTGCAAACATACTGATTGCTTTCAATATGTAAAAAGTTGTGAGAGTCCAAGTACCTCCATGTTTGAAAACTGATGAAAGCTTCCTCTTTCCTGAACTCTCAGGTGCCCAGCAAAGACCATTTTATAGCCTTTCTTTACATGTTCACACCTGGGGGGGGTCTTGCTTTAGGAATTAATGTTAGAAATGGAACAGTTTTAATTTTCCCCCTGTGCTGCTTATTTCACAAATTGCAGATGAAGGTATTTGTTTGAGGCAGATAATCTCTTGGGTCCCAATCCCCATTCATGAAAACTAGGGTCTGGTCACAATGCCCTGTGGCACCCTTCTGCCCTTTTGCCTGGTTTCCTTCCAGAGGATACTGGGCTGCAGAAGAATGCGATGTGCTTGGTTCTGAGCGGTGATTTCAAGTGCATGTTTTGAAATCTAGGCATGAATGTTAGCAATGCAGTAACAAAGGAGGGGAAGCTGCACAAGGAGAGAGTCTGTGCTTTATGGAGAAGAGAACAAAGTCATAGCCTGGTTATGGTTTCTGTCTAAATCTGTATCACCAAAAGATGACAGAGATGAAAAAACACAGCCTTCTTCCATTTTGCCAGGGAAGATCTGAACCAGTCATCAAGATATTGATCACTATCAGGTGAGAGAAAGGCAGGTTTTGTATCCTGACTTATATCTGTCATCTGAACCTGACAGTCCTCACTCTCAGTGGAGCATTGCATTCCCAGGCCTAACTCTGCATAGACAGTGTGCATTGTAAAACCACATTGCCATCTCCTTTTTGCCTTGGGTGCAGTGCACACCCGCTGCCTCCGTTGTAAGCTAATGTGTTTTATGTTCTTAGTGCTCTGTTTCCTGAACCTCTCAAGATCTTGATCATAAGAGATAACAAAGAGTCTGTTTGTGTTTAATGACTACAGTTATATCAAGAGACAATAACACAACTCCTGGCCTCTGAAATAACACATTAAAAAAATTATAAGATAAACGTCTCAACAGACTTGGGACATGACTGGTTGCAAGTAGCTTGGTTTTTGGTCACAACTAAAATACAACTAATTTGCTCTTAAAAACTTCCTCAGCTATTAAAATAGGATGCTTTTAAATTTGAGAAATCTTTTACAACTGTCTACAGATATATCTCTTGGCCTGCCTGTGTATTTACCTACCTACTTACCAAGCAGCCTGCCTATCACTCAAACACATTATGTCGCAGAGGCCCCCGTTTCTTAAGAAGGGAAAAAAAATTAGTGTTATGAGATGTTCTGTGTCCCCTGGTTCACAGAGGTCTAATCTAAGGTAGATTCAGAACTGAATAGTGAAAAATGAGCCAGTGGAATCAGAGTGGCTTTGGTTGAATACCAGAATAAGGAAAGATTCAACAAAGCTGGCTATGCAACTAAAATATACATCAGCTTGCGATACTTGATAACTCTCAACAGGAAGTGTTCTTCTACAGTTATGGGTAGAGCTATATTTGAGAGGCTTAAATTTCCAGACTCTGAATACATCAATCAGATTGTGCAGTTTACAAAAAGGACAAGCCTGAATATCATGTTTCATGAAGATGAGACAGCTTTAATGTCATGACTCTCACTGCAAGATGTCTAGAACAGCAGTGCTTGGGAAAAAGTGCAACTGAAGGAGTCTATAGGCTCTAGAGAGCTTTTGGTATATTGCTGCCCATCAGCATACAAAGATGCAGGAATGGCTTATTCCTTATGGAGAGCAAGGACTGACAGGGGCAAGCAAGGCATAGATGGATTTCAGCAAAGAGTGCTTCTGTCTAAAATTCTTCCAGGCTGATGGAGGTTCAAGTTAGGAAATGAGGCAATAGAAAATGGAAGGGAAATTACAATGACACTGGGTAAAGCAACTAAGAAAAGGTGCAGCAGTGACAGAAAAACAATTATGGTCTGTGTATTTTATAGCCAGAGTGAGTAGGAGTGTTTCTCCCACCACACTGGCATGAAAGCAGGAGCATCTCATGCCAGGGGAGTAGCAGATGGAGCAGCTATATTTCATATGAGAACTTGTGTTCTGGGACTGTCAAGCTGCTGTGGGAGCTGCTCAAAATTTGTGTGTCAGCATTGCTCCAGCCCACGACTTATATCCCAAGGACAAAAAATCATTTTGGGTTGTATTATTTACAGAAATACACATTGTCCTTTATTCTGTGTAAGTTGTTTTACTGCCTTATTTATCCCATGTTTAAATACTTTCTGGAAGTGTTTTAGCTAATCTCTGACACGTGTAAGCCATGTTCACATCCAGTCTCCAGAATAAATTATGTGTGTAATACAGAAATTAGTTTCCTGTTACATATTAAATGTTGCCAAGGAAGAATTCCTCTTACATGACAAGAGGGATGTGGGATATTCTGCAGCAGTTCATGCTAGCTGGGGACTTTTGGAGATGTCCAGCTGTTATGGTGCAACATTTCAGTCTAACTGGGAAGTGTCTATCACATTTGTAACAGGACAGCTTTTGGACAAACATTTAGAAATGGCAGACACTTACCCCCAAATGCCTCTTCCATGTGGCTAACTATGGTCTGTGAAAACTCCTGAACCAGTATGCTGAGTGATTGATGTAGGGATTAATATCTGCACATAGAGGGATGGCGTTACACGGCCTCTCACAGTGCTCTCTCCTTTACCTCCAGCAGGAGCTGAAGCTTCAGTTTAGACACACCTGGTCTCTTTTCATTGACAGACTGAGTTTACCCAAGCAATGGAGCACATTGACTGCGTGGTAGCCCACATGTGATGTAGATGGCAAACCACTGCCTGCCTACTGACTAATTTTGGTTAAGAACTGAATCCACATCATACAGGATCTCCTAACATTCTACACAGTGCAGGCTGGAAGCACACACTCCACTTATGCACAGTGTAGAGTTGCAACTTTTTCAAGAATTTAGACGTACGGCATCTTACTTCTACTGAGCTTTTCATATTTCAGTGTTTGAAATGTCCAGTGAAGTAAAAATAGAATAAAATCCTTTTCAAAGTGGCAAGAATCCAAACAAAAAGCTTTAAACTAAAAAATGTTTTCTAAAGTACTGTCTGGCTTTTAAGCCTAAATATCTCACGGACAATTAGCAGCTTCATTAAGAAACTACAGGGCTACCTACAGCACAGGTCAATTAGCAGCTTCAACCTATCTGTCAACTTGCTGAAGAGCAATTTTCACATTCAATTCTTTGATAGATTATCAAATTACTTTTTCAAAGGAGGAATTTATGCATAACAATAATGTCTAGTCAAATGACATGAGCACAATTTATCAATGACTTTTTTTTCTTCTTGTAGAGGACGGTCTCAAAAGCCTACACATTCTCCTGCAACAATTTCAGTTGAAAATTGAAAGCAGCTTGAAAATCCTATCATCATCTTTCTGTGTTTCAGTTCAGCAGGAAGAAAGATGAAATGTTATTAAAAAGTTAAAATATCCTAGTGATCAGGAAGCTGTTCTGTTTATTTTGCTCATTTTTAGTATAAATATTTAGAAATGTAGAGAGAACAGGATGAGATAAAATTTTCCATACAGCTTAAAAAAATTTAAGTGCAAATAGTCAATGACAAAATATCAGAGTAATGACCAAGAAAAAACTTCTACAAAAGCATACAAAAAGCCTGGGCTGGATGTGATCATATTTCAGCCTTGGACACATGCTGTATTCTTAGAATACAGGAAGCTTCTCATCATGCCAGCTTTCAAACAAAGGCAATGAAAAACCTTTAAAAAGCCAGAATACATTCTATTTAACAATAAAAAACTCTCAAAGAAGAAAAGACAGAAATATCTCAAGCTTGTGTTTGGCTAAATTCCCCTCTTCAGCAAAAACCCCCAAATTTCAAAGATCAGTTGAATTAATTTTAAGAAAAACATTGATCTGGAGAATGATTTTGCATTACTCTCATAACAGGAATTGTCTGAACAATAATTGTACTTCATGGCCCACTAGACCTAGTAATGTAATTCAGCCCAGAAATATATTATACATTAACATGAGAAAAATGAGATACTAGAACCAATTGTGAAAACTGCAGGTTTTTTAAGGTTGACAAACTGAATAACACTAATGTCATTTACCTATATGTTTCATATAGATCTTTTAAATATTTAAAGAACACAATAATTCTAAGAAGTATTCTTTATAAACGGTTTATAAACGGTTATAAAGATTAAAAGAGTACTGAGCGGGTGAGTTCCTCGTTCTCGTTAGTCGAGCAGGCACAAGGGAGGGTCTGATTAAAAGAGGGCTCTAGGGAGCGCGGAGATCCTGAGTGCGGCCAACAGGATCAGGCAAACAGGGGTGTGGCACAGCTCAGAGGGCGTGGCACAGCGTTTTCTGCGGTAGTTTGCACAGGCGGGATTGCAGGTTTCCTCCTGCTAGTGGGGTTTTTAGTTTGCTGTTTGTTCTGTTTCTGTTGGTTGGTTGGTTTGGGGTTTTTTGGTTAGTAGTGGTTTCTACATGATCAAAAACTGCAATTAGTAAAAGTGTATATAACCAGGTAGAACCCTCCACAAAGGATGTGTCTGTCCAGACCCATTCTTGTGCCGAGAGTTTGAGCTTATCAGTGGTACCAGGGGGCACTGCAGAAGAATTGTCTGTGGTGTGTGAACGGGTGACCGGTCTCCTTTCGCTGGTGGCCGAGATTAGGGAGGAAATTGAAAGTATAAGGAGTATTAGGGAAAATGAAAGGGAAATAGATTGGTGCAGTTCCACCCTTCCAGCCTTGAGAGAGGCCCACCAGGAGTCAGAGGACTCCCATGCCTCCTCTTGTCAGGCAATAGGAGGACAACTGGTGGATGAAGGGGAGTGGAAATGGGTCCCTACTCAGGGAGGAAATAAAAATTTCTCTCAACTCCCATCAGCTGTCCAGCTACCACTTCAGGATAAGTATGAGCCCCTGGATCTAGAGGGTCAGCTAGATGACGTGGAAGAAAATTATCTGCCCAGTGAGCCTCTCAGTTACACTTTGTCTGTCAGATGGATCACCACCTTTGACATTAAAAAGAAAAAAAGGGTAATTGTGATAGGTGACTCCCTTCTGAGGGGAACAGAAGGCCCCATATGCCGATCGGACCCATCCCACTGGGAGTTCTGCTGCCTCCCTGGGACCCAGGTATGAAATATCACTGAGAGACTTCCCGGGCTGATTCAGCCCTCTGACTATTATCCACTGCTGATACTCCAGGCTGGCAGTGATGAGATTGAAAAGAGGAGCATCAGGGCAATTAAAAGGGACTTTAGGGCACTGGATCCAGTGGTTGCTAGGGCAGGAGCACAGGTAGAGCTCTGCTCTGTCCCTTTGGTGGCAGAGAAAAACAATGAAAGGAATAGGAGAGTCCACATTATCACAAGTGGCTCAAGGGTTGGTGTCATCAGCAGAATTTGGGGTTCTTTGATCATGGAGCAACTTTTACAGCACCTGGCCTGCTGGAACAGCACGGGCTCCATCTCTCTGTTAAGGGTACAAGGATTTCAGCTCATGAACTGGCAGAACTCATTGAGAGGGCTTTAAACTAGGTTTGAAGGGGGAAGGGGATGCAGCTGGGCGCTCTGAAAGCAGGCCCAAGGGTGACAAACCTGAGTTGGTGGTGAAATCAAGTAGCCCAGCTGAGATGCATGTACTCTAATGCACGTAGCATGGGTGACAAGCCACGGTACAGCATGAAAGCTATGACATAGTCTTGATGATCTTGATGATCTTGAAGGTCTCTTCCAACCTAGTGATTCTGTGTAAATGAACTCATATTCATATCTGAGTATGAAATGACATATGACTGCCATACAGTAAGGTCCATTTTATTGATTCCTGGCACCGAAAGAGTATGAAAACTCTTCCTCGTTTTTTTTTTCTTAAGAAAAGGTCCATTTAAACTATCAGTTATGTGTATAATAAGGATGAATTTTCCTCCAGGAAAGTAGCATAGGAAGTAATCTTAAACTGGTCCACTTTTGACTCTGCAAACTTTAGATTAAGGGCAAGAAAATAGTTTAAACCGCTATTGAAACAAAACCCACAACAAAACAAAAGGAAGATTTTCATTTCAGTCTGGACCCACAACAATATAATTGATATTTTCATCCTATTCACCTTGTTGGATGCTGCTTTTTATCATAATATTCAGACTTAGACAGACAGTTGTCAGTACCTCACCAACCTTTTAACCATCTGAGATGCCCATAAAAATCTGTCAGAGCACTCCTTCCATATGAAAAGATTCTTAGTTGTTCGATACTTTAAGAAAGTCTAGGGGCAAAAAAAAAAAAAGCCTGCCTAACATTGAGTTTGAGCTTGTACCTTTGGCAACCTGTACAATGGGAATAAAGGTGTAGATGGTCAGGGGCTGATGAGAGTGTGGAGTAGAAACAGAAACCACTACACTGAGTGTGTGACTCCTGTTGAGACAGAGCCATGGGGCAGGCTCTGTACAGCAAGCCACTTCAGACCCAAACTGTTGCACTTGCCTTTTCTGCTTATTTTTCCATTCATCAAGAGCTTAGACATCCTTTTATATCCTATAGGTATTAGTTTATGCATACATTCTGTATTCGACACATAGTGTTTTAAAAAACACTCTACCATGTTTGGAAAGTGAAATAATTGTATTGAGATTGATTCTCATTAATGTCATACTTCTGCATTCTTACCAAAACGTTAATGACAATGAGGAAAATGTCTGGAAACCAGGATGGCTGGGTTGTATGGCTATCTTCTGTGTATGGTACAGTATTTTGAATTGTTTGCACTATTTTCAGAGATCTTCTTCATTTCATTTAGAAGGCTGTATAGGCCTGAATCTTTGCATATTCCCCTCTCAAGAACAGACCGTGAAAAGCTAATTTTGGGTTTTCCTGTTTCAGTATCCGATGGTCTGGGTATTTTTTAAAGCTTTGTTATGAAATTATACAGGAAAATACTGTTCAACATCCCTTGGATATTAATGCTGTTGACAGGACAGTATTTCAGAGTCAGAACTGAATTAAAATCCAGAGATATAATTTATATGATTTTGGTGTTTTATTGTTGAACTTCAGTAGCAGATGCATTTGTGATGTAAAGGTAAAATACATTTCCATTTATTCCTTTCACACTTGATCCAGAACTGCCAGTCCATTTTCTCCCATAATCTCTTTGGTTTTGTCTTTGAAGTTACAGCTCTGCTAGAGAACTAATGTAATTTATTCATGTGTAGCATAATATTTAAAAGAAATTACTGTTTGGCATGGAGAAAATAGGCTCTGAGAAATTGTCTTGAACAGACTCATTTGAGAGATTACATAATTGATATTTACTATTATTGTCTGCACTTTCTTGAATTTTTCATATGAAATGCAATCAACAAACTAATAAATAAAATTAAATTAAAGCAAACTAAAATATAAATAGATCCACTACCTGGCAGCTCATGTCAAAAGGTAATAATAAAGAATGTTCTCAGTTTAATTATTTATACAAGGAGATTTTCTGAGACAGCAAGTGTTCTTAAAAAAGGTCAATTTACAGCACATGTTTTTACACACATAATGAGGTTCCTAGAGCTTAAATAATTTCATGAATTCATTTATTTTGACATCTCAAGAAAGCAGTTTATAATGAAGAGATGCCCAAACAAATCCACCTACGATGAAGAAAAAAGTGTTAGCCTGGGTTTGATTGAAGAGATAGGAGAATCTCTTCCTATATAAAAAGTCATTTTATTTTCATAAATATTCTTTGTGTGCAAGGAAAAATGCAACCACTTGGTTGAAGACCAGCACGTGTTGCAACCCAGTTGAAATGAGTAGCAAAGTTTCTTCTGATTTCAGTAAAAAAGAACCAATTTTAAGGCCTTCCAGTGATGGAAGATGGCTGAAATTATTTAGTCAATTAACAAAAACGGAGAAATTGCATATCATGTCTCATCAAAGCATGATATATTAATTTCCATAAAAACATGTTAAATCCCTGAAGCAGCTAAGTGAGAGTATATGTTCTCGTATACACTAGAAAAAATGAAAACTGTGAAAATTATTAAATTATATTAACACTCCACAAATTACTCTCCCCCAGGTCTCTCTGTGTTATGGGTTGTGCTATGTTTTGTGTTGACCTTGTTTTTTATTAAAACATATAAAAAATATAGGAAACTTTTCAGTATACTACAAGCCACCACCAATGATCCTTCCTGACATTTTGAGATATTAAAAATCAGCATCTGGTCATGAGCACAGTGCATACAAGGTTCTTTATTGCCACAGCATGGTGAGTTGACCCTGGCACAACCACATGAAATAGATGGGAAAATAGTCATGTATCATTGTCTGTACCAAAGTTGGGGTGTTGCGGGGTGTTATAGGCTTTGGAAGACAGACCAGGTAGATGCTGCCTCTCTGCTCCTTCTCAGCTCATAGGCAAGGGAAGATAAATGACAAGTTGTTACTAGCAGAGATATGACTTGTCCTGTTGGAACAAGGGGCCATTTTACTCAGGAGAAATCTCTTAGACAGGTAAGAGATGGAAGGAAGAAATTGCTAATGATAAATTAAGCAAAAAAACACCCATCTAATTGAGTGCACAATGACTTGCAAGGATATGGACACATGAAATTTGTAAGATTAGCAGAAAATTTACCTTCTTGGGGGAAAAACCCCACACCATTAAGCCACAGTACTAAAACCTTGGGAAAAACTCTATGCTCAAAATAAAAGTAACTATTTTAGGAAAGACAGAGGGAGTAGATAGGCAAAATGACGTTATGTGGAGCCTCCAACACACCCTTGTTTGCCTCAGAGTTATTAGCAATATGGGGAATATGGGACATTGAGCATTCACAGATCACTTATGGTTCAATAACAAAACCAGTATAATGTTGTGTAAGCTACGGACCAGAGCAAGTTACTCAACAAGTATTTCTCAGCAGTATATGAAAAAGAAATCATGTTATAAATGTCATCAGTCCAGGAAAACTTTCATGTAGGATTTGTGGGGCCCCATTACTCTCCCATGATGTTTAAGAATAGAAATTACAAAGTAAGGAAAAAAAGTGCTTCTGCTAAAATATGGGGGCTTTGAGACACTGGTAAACAATAATGCAGACAGGGAAGCTACACAAAAAAAGCTCTCTTAATAGATGGGATATACCAACAGAATACAGAACTGCACCCTGGAAAGCAAAGGCTCTGTAAGGAATTAAAATTCACAGCAGGGGAAACAACCTAATTAATGCCTCTGAGTGACATGTATTAAGGAAAAAGCACTGTTTGGACCCCGTAATCCATGAAGTAAAAAGGAATTTTATCCCTGTGTGAAGCACAGGTGAGGCTAATACTGAAATACAGCATGTAATTTTGGTGTCTGCATTTATAGTGAAGTTTAGAAGTCTCAAGAGAGCTCCGATGATAACCACAGTACTTATTCTATTTTCTGGAGAAAACATCTTGCTGTTAAAAGCTTAATGCTTAAATCTAGTTAGCTTATTAAAAGGGAAGATTGAGGAGTGATTTGATTACAGAGTATAATGTCTTCCCAAGGAGAAAACAGGGGGGAGTACATAGCCTTTTATTTAGTGAGAAAGGTATAAGAAAATCTAAGAAATTGAATCAGATAAATTCTAAGAGGAAATAAAGTACTAAACACAGTAACACTCCAAAAGATTATTTCCTGAAGTAAACTGCTTAGAAAATCCATCATCTCCTAAACTCTTCTCATCCTTAAATCAAAGCTTGCTTTGAAGATGTGCTATCAAAAGACAAAGCTATTGGATCCAGTAGAAGTAGGCTAGCATGTGGTATGTGATAGAGGTGATCAGCCCAGCTGACTGAGGGCTTACACTACTGCTTGTTGGAAATCCTGTGAATTCAGCAAACCATTTCTAAGCCTCTCAGTTTACAACTGCTCATTACGTACTGAAAGAACTTTCACAAGTAGCTGTCAGGAGCACTCCTCTGGCAGTGAGTAGGCTCCATCCACACACAACCCATGAGTGGCATCCCATCTCTCACCCAGCTCTTGAGGAAGCCATTCCTTAGAGCTGCAGAACTGCAGTCCTTGGACAACCCTTCAAATTGCTTCCTGTCCTTGGAGAAAAATAAGGTGTGGGACAACGCTGTAATAGAATGTGATTGCACACTCTCCTGCACTGCAATATCTCGCCAGGCAAATGCTTTTTGCAGTGAAGAGCAGGAGGAATCAGCCCCTCTAGACTGCAGGGTCTTACATGGATGTGTGCTAAGAGATCAGGGTGGGTTGACAGGCAAACCTTGCAAAAGAGGATGGAAATGTCAGACGAATAAAGATGAAAGAAAAACCAAATGTGAACATGAATAAATGCACTATGTGAAAACAGAGAAGGGAGTCAGAACGTGCGTAGCTGGAAAGTAAGGAGCTAGGACTGCTGCATATGGAAAAGGGGCCATTTCCAAATTGAGCATCCTAACTGAAGCCACAATGCCTACTGAAATTCTGAAATTCAGGGTTGGGAAGGTAGCAGGAAAATTGATAATCCATACTAAAAGAGCCCACAGGACTAGATATTAAGACAATGTCAGTAGATGATAAAATTGTGATTTAAATATATGGAAACTTAATTTTACACAGAAATGCTAGACTTATGAATTGCTAAATGAGAGCAATGAGAGCACAATTCCACACAAGGATAAAAAAGAAAAGGAAATGCCTCATAAAATATATTCTATACATTCAGAAGGAATAGCCTCATTATTACTGGAACAGTGAATGCTGCAAGATAGCAGTTCATCCATACAGTCAGAAAAATGAAGTTAGGAATGAGATTGCTACTGCCATGATTCTTATTGTTGTAGTTGCTACATAAGAAATAGCTCTGCTATTAAATCTCTGAGCACAGAGGAAAGTTCTCGGTAGTGAGTAGTCAAGGGGGGCTGAATGTTGCATTCTGCCTGGTTCATTTTATATTTAAATTCACCGCAAGTTTATAGGGCAAAAGGATCATTCCATAAAAAGCCTGAAGCAAAGAGGAAATGAGAATGGAAAACCAGGTGCTGTGGAGACCTCTCCTGCCTCCTAAAACATCAGTGAGCAGTTTAAAATAATTCTTGTGAGGCAATAAAAAAAGTAAATAGTACCCATATCCAGGAACAGTTTGCCCTGCCTGTAAAAGCTAGGATGATTGCCCTTCCTAATGCACATGCAGCTTCTGTGTTCAATTTCCCCTTCTCAGTCAGTTTTTCCCTCTGTTCCTCAGATAACTTTATTTTCTGGTCTGAACTGCAAGGCACACTTCAGATATCTAGGCCAAAATGTCAGTAATTTTGTTTGTGGAGTTGCTTGCAAAGGCAGGGGGCCTGTACTGACTGTAGAACTCTTCAGTGCATGCTTTTAAGGCTTTGCTATTTTGTAGAGTTAGACTCCTAAAGCTGTCAGCCATCACAAAGCAGCTGTTAGAACAAAACATTTAGAGGCACTTGGAAATCTGTAAAGAATCAGAATTGGTGAATCATTATGTATGATATTTGAGGAATTGACACACCTGAAAATGTGACATGAATCATATTTGTCTTTGTCACCACCGTGACTCACTGTTTCCCACTTGCAATAAGATGTTCTTTAACTTTCTTTCTTTTATAAATCTGGCACATGGGAAATATGCCTCAGGTGACTGGGATGATTTTTCCTGAAAAGAGGTGATCATATCTGTGTAAGGAAAACTCACTCAGTGGCAAGAAAAGTTCCAAGGTCAAGATTCTTATAAGTATCAAGTTGCATATTAATTTTTAAACATAACTTAAACCATAAGTGTATACAGCCTCACCTCAGGGGATGAGATACATGTGGCTTCAAAAAGGATAAATAACAGGTGTGGAAATTCCCCTAAAAACTTGTTGACAGCTCTGAAGAAACCACCTGCTCCCAGAAGTCAAAGAGCTGACTGTCACACCAACAATTCACAAAAGTTATACTGAAACTCCCTTTAGACATTAAAAGAGAGGGCAAAAGCACATTTGAAGACATACAAGAGGTCTAGGATAGGAATACTGGTGAGGGATGGAATATGTTAGGGATTCACCTTGAGATAACCACTGGAGGTGGAAACAGGAGTCTGGATGCTCTGTAAAGCCTGTCTTTCTCAGTTGCAGGCAGTCTCCTTAGAACAGTCTCCCTGGCTCGCACCCCAGTGCCACCGTGCCAGGCTCCTCTCACTTCCTCTGTAGAAGTATTTTCTTTCCATGACTTCTTGTGAGAGGTGAGATTTGTTGGGAAAAGAATTCAAGCAGAAATCTCAAGATAAGATCTCAGAGTCCTATAGATTACCATGTCCTCTGACAAACTCACATTCTAAAACATTTCTTTTTTAGCTTCAAAATATTTTCTCAGATATTTTCTCCAATGACCACTTTAAAGGCTTCTTCTCCCTCTTTGTATTTACACTTCTCTTTGGTTTTCAGACAGAACTGTTTGAACACAGTATTTTTTCATTAAGCTCTGCTGTCCATTCCTAGATAGTGTTTTCATTGGTATCTTGCCCTCCTTTCAATTTTCTCAAACTGAAATCACCTTTCTCTTTCACATTCTTGTCTTTGATTTATAACATAATACTTCTGTATTTTCTCTTTAGAAAAGGTATTTGCTGTTATCTAGGTCCCATATTACTTATTGGAAGACATTATATCCCCAGAGGCCAAACAGGGCAGCACCAATTTATCTAGCATCTTTTTCCCCAGAAACAAAATGAAGTCTGAAATCTCTCCCAACAGCTATAAGAAACATTTTCTTTCTGGGATGTATTCTCATCCATTAAGGGGATATTTAATTTAGCAATAAAAAGAAGTGTCATGTAAATAGAATTAGCAGTGAGCTAATAACCTAATAGAGCATTTCTCAAAGCTTGTGTCCTGATTAACAACACTGCTGTACCAGGGTTGTATTATGAACTAAAATCTGGCACCAAGATATCTTGTTAGTTTGTTAGTCAAGACCCAGGAACCCTGGGCAGAGGGAATGTTGCCAGTGGTCTTTTTTTTTCTAGCAAGGATGAGAGTTACTTGGTGTGTGGAGGCTGTTCCAGTACAGACAGATGTTACACAAGTGTTCTTGAGATTGCTCTTGAGGAAACCAGTAAGTGCTCCCCAGAGCATGGCCATAAACCCCACATGCATCCTACTACACCAGCAGGGAGGAGAGCAGCTCTGGATGCCCTCAGGACACTTCAACTGTCTTAGGACAGACTGAACAGACATTTTACTCAGATTACATGACACAGGGGTTTGGGTTGTTTTCTGCAGGGCAGCAGGCTCCAACATTCACAGAACTCCCTATTTTTATCTTCTTTTTCATCTATGTTCTTCCATGTAATTTGATTAGGTTGTCATTCCATGGTATAGACTTCATAGCTCTCTATCTGTTGGGAAGCATTTTTAAAAGTTCATTAAAAAAATGAAATGGTGCAGTAGCAACAGGAAACAAGAAAACCCTCTTGAATCCCAGTTTACAAGATCTTTTAGTTAAATTTCAATGTTTCAGTGACAAGATGTGCACAATCCTTAAATGATGGAAGGTAGAACTTTTTCAGAAATCCTTATCTCCTTTAGGATGTTTATTTATAGAAGTATTTGAATGAACTTTTGGAAGATAATTTAACCTGACAGCCCTCTGTCAGATAAATTTGTAACATGAGCATTAGATGAAAGTATGTATAAACCTAGTTTATTGATTGAGAAAATACATAATTTGTATCAGCTTGCTTTGCAAATGATGGGCTATTTCTTGTGCTTTATGTGCAGACTACAAGTAGACACTGAAATGACAAATTTCTAATACTTTAACAAGCTCAGTTTACCATTAGGAAGATATATGAAGTGTATAGATGATTTTTTTGGAAAGAAATCTTAGCAATGTCATAGCAAATTAATTTAAAAATGTGTCAGCCACACAAAGACCAAAAAAATTTATCAGAGAGCCTGAAACTAAAATCTGAATGCTCATTACGAGTTCAGATCTGCATATGGCAGACTAAGAATTGCTATTGTTAAAACTCAGAAAGTTGGTGAAATAGGTTTTCTGTCCTTATTTTAGGCTTTCACAATAGATGTGATGATATTATTATCCTCCCTCTGCAATTTAAATTGCATTTTTACTCATTTACTAAAACTGCTCGAACATTATCTCAACCTCTGCTGACATTTATGTCTTCTGGAAAAAAAAGAACTTGAAAATAGAGTTTTCTTCATCGGCAAGTAAGCACAATCTGACTATTTATGTGGAAGGCTGAGTTAAATAAGCCCCAGGAGGACCTCAAATGTAGCTTAGTTTCTTCCACAAGCCATCTGCTGTCCCTATTTCTACAGAAAAGAAAACAGACTTCACCTTATGGCTTCTTTGCAAAGAACTGCAGGCAATGAAATGCTGAGTCATTGTGGAAAAGTTTGGGTCATGCAGCCTGAACTAACTCCTGCCAAATGCAACTTGAAAGTTGGGAGTAGGGAAGAAAGTTTCCTTTTGGGCAAATGGTTTCATAAATGTTCACAACAAGATTTTTCTATGCAGTTTTTTTCTCTCTAGAGTCCCAGATCTGATCCACAAGTGATGCTATCTTAGAAGGAGCAAGCAAAGCCAGGGATTCCTGGTAATTGAGGGATCTGGATCTGAGAAGGATTTTGGTCTTCTTTTGGTGTTATATTTTCCTGTGAGCGCTAGAGGAAATAAGATGGGTCAACTCATAAAACAACTTAAAACTAGATTTAGCAGGAGAGTGGGATGGAATTCTAAACACCCTAGAGAAGCCAAGGGCTGCTGAAGCATTAGGAAGCAACCTGGGAATTGCCTCAAGGGAATTAGGAAGAATTCTAAAAAGAGGGGTCTCACTATTCTTTCAGCTGTTAGCAACTCCACAATTGCTTACCTGATTTTTCAGTTGTCCAAGGATAAAGTTTGATGCATGATGGATGAGCTAGAGTGCTTCATAAAGAACTGAAGTATTTCTTTCTTATTCAAGGCAAAGATTTTACCTCTTTTTTACTCTAGTGTCAGTTGCTCTAATCACCTTTTCATGTTGTTATTGCTAGACTGATGCCTGGGAAGCTGTCAATGCTCAGATGTTTTTAACATTATTTCAGAAAAAATACCAGCAAGAAATGTTTTAAGGCAGAACAAGATTTTGGCACCTTCTGATATGCCTTGCTTCTCCTAGGTATATATGAAGGATTTCTTGCTGGAAAAAAAGAGGCCTTGTGTTGTTACATCTTTCCTCCATATAGTAGAATTGATTTTACTAGCATCACATGGAGATTTTGAGGTCCTTTTTAGCAAACTTTCTTGTAATGCACCACAGTTTGAGAATAGACTTTCCTTTTTCATTTTTCTGCTAGCTTCACAGCTTGCTGTGAACATCAGGAAAAAATGATTCTTCTAACTGTGAGTGGGCAGTATATAATGACAGAATTAAAATCTATTGTTTGGCAGTGAAGGAGATCCATGCAGTACCTGGCACAAATGAGCTCAAACGGGGTGCTCTTGGTTATTTGTCCTTAAAATAAATCCTTATTAAAATAAATCACAGTAATTGTGGTTCAAGCATCAACATTTAAGTTCTTTCTAACCATGTAGAGTTACCTCAACTTCAGAATGACTGACAGTAAAGTGAGAGTAGTCTCAGCTGTAGTTTCCTTGGCAAACACAAGATCTCACAGCATTAGCATAAGGGCAGTGAGACAGTGGAACGGGTGGCCTAGAAAAGTTTTGAATGCCCAACTTTTGCAAGTATTCAAGGCCAGGTTGAATAAGCCCCAGAGTAACCTGGTCTAGTGGACGGTGTCCCTGCCCGTGGGAGGGCCAGAAGTGTGCCCTGGCAGCCAGGAGGGCCAACCATGTCCTGGGGTGCATCAGGCACAGCATTGCTGGCCAGGCAAGGGGAGTCACTCTCCTGCTCTCCTCTGCACTGGAGCGGCCTCACCTTGAGTGCTGTGTGCAATTTCGGGCATTGCAATATTAGAAGGTTGTAAAGATATGCTGTAATAGCTTTATAAAACTATAGTGTCCAAAGGTGGGCTACAAAAATGGTGAAGAGCCTTGAGGGGAAACCTTATGAGGAGTGGCTGAGGTCACTTGGTCTGTTCAGCCCGGAGAAGAGGAGATGGGGAGACTTCATTGCAGTTTACAACTCCCTCATGAGGGGAAGCAGAGGGGCAGGCACTGATCTCTTCTCTCTAGTGACTGCTGACAGGACTCTATGGAAAGGCCTGGAGCTGTGTCAGGGTAGGTCTAGATCAGATATACAGAAAAGACTCTTCACTCAGAAGGAGGATGGGCACTGGAACAGGCACCCCAGGGAACTGGTCACAGCTCCAAGCCTGACAGAGTTCAAGAAGAGTTTGGGCAAACTCTCAGGTACATGGTGTGACTCTGGAGGATTTCTTGTGCAGGGCCAGGAGATGTATGTCCATGATCCTTGTGGTTGTATTCCAACTCAGGATATTCTGTGATTCTATGATTTTAACTAGATGACCTTGAAAACCCCTTCAAACCCAAACCATTCCATGCTGACCTTGCTCATTACTCTGCCAGAAGTGATTTCAGTGATTTCAGTGGAGGTGATCTCCTTACCATCATTACAATGTGCAGCACCTAATGAAGTCCACATTGTCACCTCAGGTAAAATAAGGAATGGAGATCTTCCTTCCAGCCTGAGCCTTTACCACCTGGAGAATGAAACATCATCTACAGTGAGCTCTGCATGGTTACAGAGAAATGCAGTTACCCCATAGGAGTGAGGAAGATGCTAAATAGAAAAATGGTAAAACAGCTTCACCATATGCAAAAAGCCTGCCTTTTATTATTTTTTTTTTTTTAAGAGATGGAACAAGGTAGATGTGATATATCTCAGCCTATGTACCTTATCCAGTTACTTTCCCTTCCTAATTTCCTCTTACAGTCTTAGAAGGCTTTTAAGCAATGGAGGCAATATTTTGTGAGTTGGGAACAGTCCCTTAGGTCCCATTGCAACTTCTGCAATCATGAGTAGAGGAAGGATAATCCAGGTACAGAACAGAATTTGAGGTCAATAGGGTCTTAGGCCTCTTGTCCCAGGATTACAGAGGGCAAATCAGCAAATCTCTGCCCCTGTCCATTTTAAAATGGACATAATGAGACTTCACAGCTGTTATTGAAGAAATTCAATATGTTGTCTGAGCACGCCAAAACTCTGCATGATGCAATCATGTATGTTACATTTTTAGGTAAGGTAGCTTCAGCAATCTTTAGGGAAAAAAAACAAACAAACAAACCAAAAACAGTACATGTTGGTGGCAGAGAAGGAAATGGAGGCATGAATTGTTCTGGGCAGGAAGAGTTTCTTGTCTGTCCTGCATTGTATCCCATTTATTTTTAGTTAATTTTAAGGATATTTGCAGTGCCTGTGTGTCTCCATCTTTTCTCACTGTCTCTAGAAACTTTAATATCCTGGCCTGAGGATATAGCCCTTGATGTAACCAGAAACCTTAGAGAGCTAGTTGAAAACAGACTAAACAGGGAAATAAGTTTCCCAAGCACACATTTCCTTTTATTTAGACACAAAACCTTCACTTTTAATAGCTTCCCTGAATGCACATATAACCCCTCTCTTCATTTAGGCTGGACATACAAGCCTGTAATTTGATTTGTTTAACTAACATTTGTAACCTTCACTCCCTGTGGCTTGCTCTATAGCAAGAGCTATGGAACAACAGGCTATAGAATACCTCCTAGCCAGAGGAGGGACTGGGGAGTTCTGGAAACTGAAGGAAGAAACTGGATAAGCAACATGCTCCCTCCAGGGAAAAGGAGAGATAGTCGACCCCTCAAAAGCGAACAAAGTATAACATCCATATTACAGTAAGTTTCCTGAGTCAGGCTCTTGGGATAAGCTGAAAGATTAACCCCACCACCACCACCTGCCTGCTGAGAAGCTGCTCTGAAGTGTAAATTATGTGCTACCCAGCTCCATGGCACAGTTATACCATGTTCATGTTAAACATTCAGGAAAAGGACTAAAATCTAGCTTTCCTGAGCTAGATTCATAAGCCAAAATATTGCTCTTTCTTCTGTAGTGACTATTTTTTCTCACTACTTGTGAGCAGAGTGCTGAGAGTGCACCTGAGGATCCAGACCCATTCCGGGGTTTAAGATTGTTGCCAGGGGATGGAGCATGGACTGCTGGGATTCTGTGCAAGAGGAGTACATATCCTGAAGGTGGGCAATACCCCTCTCCTTCCCTTTTGGAGTGATGGGAAATCTTTTCTCTCTTTGAAACAAAAAAGGTCTAAGCAGTGAACCCTTAGCGGTGGTAAGTACGTCCCTATCTCAGAACGAAGTAAAGAGATTTGTAGGAAGAAATCTCTTTGGTTTATGTAGCTTTAAGTCCAATCTCTGTCTCTCTGTTATTTGCTGTGCACTCCACAGGAGGCCTTCACATTTGACTCTGAGCCCCACGGAATGCCAAGGGCACTCTTATGGTCTCCTCTGTAACAAATGCATATACTCAAAACCTCAAGATGACCAGTTAGGGAGTTTCTCTCCCCTCGCAGAAGAGTCCCCCCATCTGTGGTGGACATATACATCCATTTACAGGTTCAATATGGAAGGCTTTGTCTTCATACATATCAGCAAGCACACTATGGGTATCCCACAGGATGTATGTCAGTGTTTCTCATAGCATTAGCATTAGGTCCAAAGGGCCTTACATAATTTTCATTGCTATTGGGAAAGCATAAAATTTAAATGAAATTAGATATGTGCACATGAGAATGCAGAGGCAGCAATCATTCACGCATTGAAGAGTGGAGGTTGTCCTCATTTCCTCCACACATGCCATTTCCAAACACAATTGCACGTACTGAAGTCCTTGCTGCAAAGAGCCTGGTGCACACTGAGGTTAGATAAATCAGAAGTTGTTCGATTATTTCTTTTTCTCCTCCACTTACAAGAGTGGTGAAACCTAAGTGATGCTCAGGTCCTTCAGGCACAACCCCTAATACTGTTTTCAATTGCATTATCAGATGACATAAGCATAACGATACTGAATGTTCCTGTCTGTAGTATTTGTACTCCATTAATGCCTGAACATCCAGCAGTTTCCATCTAGTAAAAGAGACCCTGCCTGAGAAACTTTTAGTCTAAATAAGCAAAGATGGAGGAGCTATTTCAAGAGACCTTGCTGAGGGATTAAGGGATGTCAGACTTTCTGGCAGGATGCCTGTGGGAGGTCAGGGAACTGAACCGAGGGCTGAAAACCCCCATCAGCATCAGCCTCCAAATTGCCCTTTACCTGGCAGCTGCCTGCCAGAGAGACGTGGTGGTTGCTAAATGAAAAGCAGATGGAGTTAAGTTTAGTTAAAGTAGACAGTCATAACAACAAAGAGCTCTCATCTAATCACCCTGCGGTAGTAGGGCTGAAAATGTAATCAAGTTGTTTTCTATAAATCATTTTCACAAGATAAGAGGCCTGGCTATACAGCATGGCTCACTAAGTATTTGCACTGTAAACTTTCCTGCCCTCAGCACCACCCCTTTGCTCTGAATTATTGCTTTAATGAATTTAATCACGAAATGTAACAGTTGGATAATAAGAACCCTGTAAATTTCCCCCTCCTTTCCTTTTAAATTAAATTATATACTGGCAGTAAAAACATGATTATTTGAAGGTTGTGTTTATGAGAATTCTTGCCCTTTGAGGAGGGTGGTAAGGAAAAAAAAAAAAAGAATTAAAGTTTTTACTTACAAGAGAAAACAGCTTGTGGAAATAATTACATAACTTGTGAGCCCTGCACAGCATCTGCATTTAACAACTTTATACTCGAGTCTTTAGAAACAGGGTAGTAGTCTGTCTTTCACACAGCTGAATATATAAAGTATCTCAGTTATTGTACTATTTTACTCATGTATTGCCAAGATAGTGATTGAATCTTCTGAAGAGGAGGGGGACGATGCTGATAATGTCCATTGTAATGAAGAACAATAATGGGCATAAAAGTTTATTAACTCCACAGGTCAGTGCACAGCAACAGCAGAGAGGCAGTAAGAGGGAAATTCAGTCGTGCTCTGCTGGAGCCTGCAGCGTGCTCTGAGCCTCCTCATTAGGTGGGTTCGCAGTCCTCCAAACGGGAAGGGGAACAGAGCTTTGGTGCTTCAGCTGCACCCCAGCCTGTCTCCAGCATTCAGACAGCTCTTCTAATTTCCTCTCATTGGGCTTTTTAAAGTTTTTTTAAGATTAATGTGTTTTGATTTACAGTCCATGTTCCCATTCACTTCTCGGTTCTTACGGGCTGGACACACCCACATCTTTTCCTGCAAACCCAATCCCTTATGCCGAAGGCAATTCAAAAGAGTGATTCACTCAATATTAAATAAACTCTGTCCTCTCAGGTCACTACGGTGGCCCCTGGAGGAATTAAAGTAAATAGAGGAGTTGGATGACAGTGCATTTTTTTACATAACTGCATTTAAAATTGTGCATTGTTTTTCTGGAACGACAAAGCACTTTCCCTTATTTTGAATTCCTGCATTTCAGTTCTGCTGGAAAATGGTGATCTTTGCCAGACTGGCCTGTTTCCTGCTGCCAACATCTTCCTGACAATGTTTGAATGACTACAGGGATGGACATGTCCCAGAGCTGCCCTGCAAGCTCAGGTCTATCAGAAGACAGAAACAAGACTGGTACTTGTATGAGCTCTCTCAGATGAGTTTTTCTTTCTAGCTCATACGCTAATTTTAATTGTACAACTTGCTGCATGGAACCCTTTGAATCTTGGCAGCAGAAGCGTAACAGCAAAAGAAAGTGAGCTATTTTAACAGTGTATTTTCTGAGGATTTAGATGCTTGCCTCATTTGCTGTCTAACATCTTTAGCCTGTTTAAATAGTCAATTTGACAATAATATCTAAAAAGTATTTGTTAAACCCATTTAAAAAAACCCCTCTGCAATAATGAAATTCAACCATTCAATAATGAATATAGCCTCATTTGGTGCAGTAGTTTCTATTTTCCTCTCCTACAGTTTGAAACCTGACAACGCTGCAGCAAACAAACAGCAGATGGGATTGTAACAGGGCTTTTAAAATAATGAATCTCCATAATTCTGCACAAAGACTCAGTCTCTGCCCTTGGATGGCATCTAGGGTGCTTGCAGCGTCACAAACAAAATAAGGCAGATTGCTGTTTTTCTCTCAGCCAAGTGAAATACTATCTGTACAGCGCGCAGGAGTGTGCTGATGTTGTACATCATGGGCAGGCGTTTGAGATGGAGGAGAGGGGGAGAGAGGGAAGTTGCATGAAGACATCAGCACAGTGCTGGGCCAGAGCTGTAAATCCCGGGGACGGGGTTTATGAGCTGTGGGGCTCCGTGCTGTGTTACACCCCCAAGGCTCTGGGGCAGCCCATGGAGGGGCCTGAGAGAGGTCTCGAGTTAGCTTTGAGCCCAGAAAGAGCGAGCCTGCCTCTGTCCAAAATCTAATGAGTCTCTGTCATCCCGCCAAGAGGAAAGGAAGGAATTGTTAATAGATGCATCAAAGTCCAGTTCACACAAGCATCCCCCTGGGATATCAGACCAGCTGTGAGAAACACTTCAATCAGTCATGTAGGACTTTGCTCCCTACTCACAGGGCTTCTTGTAGATTTTCTCCCAGGGAGATTTCATATGAAAAGTGTATTGTTCAAGCCAGCCAAAGCTAGGGTCTTCTCCCCAGTCTCCCAGGCCCATAATTACAGGGTCAGTCTCTCGCAGGAACTCTCTGAGTGATCTCCTGGATCTTGCCTTCTTGAATGCTTCTGTGTTTTAACTTCCCAGCCGCCTGAACTTCAGCAGCACAGAGCACCTGATCCTGGGCACCGAGGAGCCCTTGGGACATGGGGTCAGGCCCCCTGACGCCTGCACCTCCAGGGAGGAGCCCCGGTGGCGTCTGTCACCTGCTCTGCGGGGCTGGCTTCCCAGGACCAGAAAATTGCCTGAATAAACAAGGGAAACAACAAACTGGCCAAGGTGACTTTGCAGGTTTGCAGACATACCTGCCTTGCCCTAGGGGGAATTTAAACAATTACACTCAGCAAACTGGGTTGCTCAGCTAAAAATTCTCTGTGACCGTGTTAAGGCTGGCAGCTAAAACAGGGAATGCATCTCCCTGCATTATTAGAAGTAACAGACTACTTTGGATTTATTTTTTTTAATTTACTTTTACTATTTCCTTTGCAAATTGCTAGGTACTTCCAAACACAAACCAGTTTTTGCCCTTTCAACTTTCCTCACATTACAGCCCAGCTAACTCCATTAGCAAATAAAGTAAATAGCCAGAGCAGTCATGAAAGTCTAAATTCCCCGAAGGTAATAACAGTATAAAACACATGGGAGTTGTTATTTCAAGCCAAGGAAATGGAAAGCTTTTAGTTTATCATTAAGCTGGCTTAGTATTTTGGTAGGCCTTGGCACTACTTATTAACAATTTATAAAGTCAGACTGGGGTGAATTGATGTAAGTGATACATATTTTTGTACTGAGTTGCGGGACTTGTGCTATTTGTCCTGAACTCCATGTAAACAGTGCTTAATAAGCTCTGACTCGGCTTTTCCTATTAAACAGTTTGCCTGTGTGAAGAGAACGCAAGTCACTGCAAGTTCCTGCAAGAATTATCCTTCAATGCAGTGCTGATTTCAGGAAGCATCTTTCCAGGCTGCCATTAGCTCAAAATTCAATATTTAGAAACAATACCAGTATGAGGAGCTTTTGAGCTCTCACAAAAGGATTAGAAAATGCTATATCCTTGTGCAGAAGGGGGCAGGGATGAATGAGCAAGAATGAAAAACACCCCACAAAGGAAAAGAACAAAAGACACTGTCACAGATGTGATCCCATGGGAACCTAAGTCCCTCAGCTTAGGTTGCAAGAACATGCAGGTTCCATCTTTTGCCTGACATGCTTTCTAGCTCTAGCCTGACTTTTCTGGCCCCATCTTTTAGTCCTTCTAGTCTTTGTTCCCCTGAATGCGCTTTCCTTTTGTCAGCTCTAGTGTTGAAATGGTTAGACCAAGCCTACATTAGTTCTTTCAAGGGATTTGCAATGCTCAGCAAAACTGTAAAAATGTAGAAATAAAAAACTCAGGTACTAACTTTTGTCACCAGTTAGTAAGATGGGTGCTTTCATTTTAGAAAAGCTCTGCTTATGAGACGCCCACCTGAGGCCTCATTCACTCTGTTGTACACATGTGCCACCTCAGGAGAAGACACTGGACAGACACCCAGATGTGCACAGTGGTCTTCTAACAGTGCTAACTGCTTCTGCAGTGCCCATGTGCTTTCTATAAGCAGCCACAAACTGACTGACGTTGCTCAAAAATCCACCAATTTGCAAATGCTGATGACACCAAGCTCCTAGCAGCATAGATTGTTACATTAATGTTTTTTCAGAATAACCAGACTGGCATTTTAGCTCACTCTTTTCTATTCACCAAACTCCTCTGATAGTCTAAGGGCATCCTAGCTCTTTGACAATTTGGGCATTCACCCATTTGTGGTATCATGCAGCATCAGAGGCTCTGAGCTTAATTCTGTGGGCAACCTTTGTCAGTACATGCTGCTGAGACCAGTCATTCTCCAGAGAATATGGGGCAGAATTAATTTTTCCCAAAACTTTTTTGTGCATGAATGTTGTCAGTTTGCTGAGGCTCACATCTTGATTTTGAAGGAACTGTGGTAATCCATTTCAGAAACAAAAATGGAAGTGGGCTAAGTAGAGAGAGGAAAAAACCCAACGCTGTTTATTCTTCCCTTCCCACGGGGCACTGAAAAGGCAGGAATTCTCACTGTATATATGTTTTGGCATAAAACAAAACTTCTCTTTCTATTAGAAATCTCTATTTTAAAAATCTATTTTTAAAAGTGAATTGCGAATTTGAATTGCAGCTAGAATAAAAAGAATTTAATACTGAGGGTTCATTGCATCACCCATTGCCCATTTCTCACGGATGACTGCTCAAGGGACCAGGATGATTAATTCAGATGTAGAGATATGTGCTGTAACTCGCAGACTTTCCCCCTCCCAGTGAAACGGAAAAAGATTGGACTGAGCTCTCTGAAAGCAGACTGTCTCCTACTGTTCTCTGTTACTGACTGAACCAAGACTGCTCCACCAGGGCCTTCTGCTCACACTGAGAATTGGAGTAGTTTTGCTGATTTTTCTCTCTTTTTAAGAATCTGATCTGTAAAGTAAGTCTCAGTTCGCTTGCAAATAGGTTCGTTTATGTTTTTATCAATACCTTCTATCAGACTGTACTTTCCTAAAGGAACAGAAATATAATTTCTTTTCCAATCTGCTGTACTGAACAGACTTTTTCCTTTCCTTTACTCATTCAAGGTCAGGTCTAGATCCAGACATCTGTTTTCAACATCATATTTTGTATGATGCCTCTCAGATTACACTCTGTGGCAGAAAGAGTGGGTGGGACATGAACACTTTACAGAGTATTTAAAAGAATCAGTTGCATCTTTCTTGCATGCTGCTACAGCCAAGTTCCCAGAAATCTGTCCATTTCCAGCTTAAACACCAGAAAACACTCTCTTTGGAAATATTTGAAATATGGGTTACTTTGGTACTTTGCTCTTTACTGCAAATGTTTTCCTGGTAAAGTATCACAGACTTTCCGTGAATGCACACAAACTAATGAACGCAAAGCTTTCTTTAGTTCAGGAACACTATTATCATGATTGCTTGATGGTTTTACATCTTTGGACTAATAAATATGCAATTTAGTGTTCACAGGAGATAAACAACTATAGCTCTGTGTCTGATTGTATCATCAGCCACTACGAAAGACATACTTTTGGTTATAGATATGGCACACAAAAAAGGTCATCACCTTCCCCTTCACTACCCCTCTATTAGTAAATACAGGACTGACTAGCTAAACCACACTAATACAGAGTTCTTTACAGTCCTCTGGTGTTCAGGGATAATACTTTGCCCCATCAGAAAGAATACTAAGCCTCACATTAAAAGCCAGAAAAATATCTTAATCTGGATAAATAATACACCCCACATTTGACTTGATTTCTTTGTTATCCAAATGGTACCATTTTCTCTTGACCAGCAATCTTCTCTCCTGGCCTTTAGAGCAGCCACCTGCAGTTCTGCCTCCATCCTGCCTCCCTGCTCCGTGGGGCTGAGCATGATCCCCTAAGCGTGGCCCTTCTGGAGCAGAGCACTGCACACTGTCCTGCATTCATTTGGCATTCATGCACCTCAGCTCTCCTGCTGTCAGGGTCACATCTCATCACATCATGATATTTCTATGTATAAAGGACGAGGTAATGCTTCTGGAGTATGTGACACAAAACAGGCAAAAGATACAAGCCTCAGTTTAGGAGTTTAGCAACACAAATATCCTATAGAGGATAAATATCCTTTATCAGGACTTAGAAACCCTGCAAGGCAGACTCTGACTTACAATCCCCCTTTCCCATCCTGACATTTCCAGCTTGGCCACAGCAATCATGAAATAATTATGAAGGGCAGAAGGACTGCTGTAAGAATTGATCTATATTTACATGAGATTCTGTTGCAGAAGAAGAGGGTTTTCACATCAGAAATCAACTGTGCTCACAGCGAAACAAAATCATTTATTATTTAACCCTGGGATTAACAGAGGGGAAGAAAGTTCATAATTATTATTTAGTTCTAAGCTAAGAAAAATATATACTAATATTGGAATTTATTTTTTCTTCTGCTACACCTTGCCCCATTTGACTACTTTTGACATGTCTGTTTTGATGTCAAATCCTTTTTCTTCCTGTCCTATGATATCATTAACAAGAATTTAATGAGAAAACCCCACTTGCTACACTGTATGCATAAATATATTATAAATACACTCTACATACAATAATATATTATATAGATATTATGTCAAATAATAATTGAGTGGCCTTCAGGATTTATAAAAATGCCAGCTACCACTTCATTATTGGCAGTAGTATCATTTCTATAAAAAGTTATGATGCTTCCTATTCGGTCCTGGGAAGGAAAAAGGGAGGGAGGAGAAATGGATACTCAACAGCTTTTTGGGCATTCTCTAGCTGCCAGTCATACAAGAGATCACTTTTGGGACAGTAAAAACATGGAAATATCCTCTCTGTGGTGCTTGTGGGTGTTTGTGCAGACGTCTGACTGCTCTGTTCTGCTTCAGTCTCAGGTAGATACCTTTCACACCCTCCACTAATCAATACTAATCACAAATGCCATCTGCCAGATGCACAGATTACACAGCAGGAAGGGCACTTTCATCAGTGCTGGCTGAAGTGACACACATCACTTGTGGCTCTGGAAATCAGCCTGCTCAACACCCAACACGTCCCCTGAGCACAGTCAAACCCTCTGACTTGCTGCAGTAGCTGCCATGTGGTGTTTCAGGCTTCTTGCCAGCGTCAAAGGAGTGACCTGGCTTCCCAGAAGCTTTCCAAGCTTTTGCACTGCAAGTGTCCTCTGATAGTATCTGATGCTGCTCAGATATGCCATTGACAGAAATACAAACAGGTATAATGGCATTTTTGGAACAGGTCTCTGCTTCCATAAATGAGGTGCAGAAGAGCTATCTGCACACAGGATATTTGAAGTTCCTAAACCTTCAGCCTGACCTGCGAATAACCTGTGTGACATCCCCTCTTAAAGAATTGCTGATGCCTTAAAACAATAAATATAATTTATTAATATATTTGAGACTAGAATTCATAAAGTTCATCCAAAGTCCTTTCAACCTTCAGCTTTTCATTTTACCAGTTTTACAAGACATTTATATTCCTGCACATTCTGCAGAGAGATAAGAATTTTTTGTTACGTGCTGTAATTTACAGGATCATTGTTCAACAGACCTGCGTTTCGATAATTGTGGAAGTCCAGAATTTCTTGTTTAAAGGTTTAATAACTTCATTTACTATGATACTCAAATTTTACAGTGCACATTATATGCAACTCTGAAGCACTGCATAAAATATTTATACCACGCCTAGATGTGGCAGCTACATTTGCGATTACATTTTTATTCCTGTTAATTATAAATCAAACATGCCGTGGTGATTGCTTTTTTTGTTCCCTTGGCAAGAATATTTGCAATAAAACTATCTTTGTGCAGAGTCCTTCTGACAGCTCACCAGCGCATCAAACTCCAAATTATGAAGAAAATTCCCATATAAATGCACAAGATATTATTCTGTGGAAATTTTCAAGGTCTCCTTCAGGTCTACCACTTGACTTTGGCTTTGCATAAATTGTAAAGCTCCATCTGAGTGGTCTTTGTGACAGATAATGGCATCATAATTCTTTATCAGTACTCTTCTGGATCATCCAGTTTTCCTGCTAGAGGCTGCCTGCAGCTCAGTCATAAACAATATTTCCTGTGCTCGTGCAAAGATACACTAACAGAGGCAGCAAACTTTTGGTGAAAGCTGTGAAGGTATTTCACTGAAAACTGACCTGCATGCTTTGCTAAATAAAGTAGGGATTGTGAAGCCCTCATGAAGAACAGCAATCCTGACTCTCACTCTGCCAGCCCAGCTCAAACCCAGCCATTCCATCCCTTCCTCTAAGTATCTGAGGGCCATTTAGCCTTGTTAACACATATAAATCATTTTGTTTTGCTATCCTACAAGTTAAGAGTGGCACGCTCACATAACTCTACAGTCTGTTCTCCAGCTATGACGGATTCAACTTAACAGAACTGCAAACTGCTCTATAAATTATAGAGAATGACATCTGTGGCAATGCTGGTGTACTTGTTATAAGTTAGTCAGCTGAATTCTTCTGCACTGGCTTCAGTCCTATTTCTCCTTGCTCTAACTGCCCACTTTCCATCTTCACACTTGTACAGCTGCAGAAGAAATTGTTCTGTCAGATTTTTTGGTTTTAATAAACTTGTACAAATGGGCCACCCTCTACTCACTGGTACATAATTAATGTAACAGGGCTAAAAGTCTTGACGGTACACGTATGTAGGACTGGATGTCATAATTTTAAGAGCACACACTGTTTTATGCATCATTAACACGTCAGCTGAAATCCTCATGTCTTAGAGGCCAGCTTAAAATCGTGTTCTTTGTGAGGTTGAATGTCCTATTATTTAAGGACATAATTCTATTAGAAAAATAAACTCCTAAGCCGAATTTTTAATGATAGTTTCCATTTAATTACATTAATTTTGTTCCTAACTGGATTTTTTTAGTAACTCATTTGATTACTGATAGATATCTCATTTCTTTCTTTTTTTTCAGTAGCAAATTCCACAAACATACTGATTTTAAAAATTCAGTTAATGATTTTTACACACAAATCATTCAGCAGCAATTCATTATAGGTGTTTGCTACTTCAAAATCAAGATAGCAGTTGCTTTGATTAGAAACATGAGCTTCTGTACCATAAAACGTTTCTGAGCCTTGACAGGATAAGCCACATTCTTAATACCATGTGTTGTAATAGTAAATAAAAATCTCATTAGTGCTGAAGTGAGACTTTAATGGATTTTTTTCTCCCCAAATAATATTTTGGTGTTACTGTAGGCAAGAGAAAGGGCAGTAAATAGGTGCCTGTTACAGGGATTCTCCTTTCTGTATTCAAATACAAATAGAAAGATGAAATTACTTTTTTTTAATCCTTTTAAGGCTAAAGACAAAAGGCCTGGCACAGCAGACAACATCACAAACAAAAACCCAACAGACACCTAATTCCAGCCAACACTGATACAGTAAGAGCTATTTGGACAATTCAAAGAGCAGTCTCCAGTGAAGCCAGCTCATGACGTAACTACAGTCTCCCCCCATCCTTTACCGTTTTAGGCTGAGATTTCTAGAGTCCTAAATAACTGTGCAAATGGGAACAGCAGACTCACTGCAAGCATTTGAGTGAAATTCTCTAATGCAAATCAATGATCAAGGCTGTGCTGCTTTTCAGCTTGTTTTAGGAAAGGCTTTTAGTCAACCTCTGAAATAGGATGTATTGACAAAATTCATTGAACCAACTTTGTTCTTCTCAGTCTCTGAAGTAATGAGTTGGTGTTGGACTGCAGATTTATGAGCATGTAGCTGTTAGGCAGGTATGGCTGCAGCAGAGTGTAAGCATTTATTCCTACAGAGAAAAAACAAACAAACAAACAAACAAACAAAAACCAAAAAAAACCCCCAAAACAGACAAACAAAAAACCAACCAACCAACCAAAACAACAACAACAACAACAAACCCAACTCCAAACCCAACAACAAACAGTCTGTATAAAAAGAAAGGAAAGAATAAACAACTATGAATTAAAATTCATCTCCCAGAGGGAGCTAGCTCCTCAGACTCCCCTTTAAAAGCATGATGTGTGATAATGTTTGATCATCAATAAAGACAATAAAATGCAGCATTAACAGAGTTTTGAGTCCTCAATCCCAAGTTCAATTAAAGATTTATTTTTATGGAGAAATCTAGGCGTTACTTCTTGATTTGCTAAGTCAATATTTTTACAGACAAAACTATTCAGGGAAAAAAAGATATTAATGTAAAACTCATACTTGAAAGGTTATTTTGAAGTGTGAAATCAAGGAAACTTGCAGGTGAGGCAATCCCAGATATCTGTGCAAAGAGCGCACCTCACATAATCTCTGGGATGCAACTAGAATGGAAAGGACTCCAGGGTACAACCTGTGCTTGTTCTTGTCCCACATTGATGGTTTTCATTAGGTCTCCCTACACAGACAGGCTGGAAGAAAGAACTCCAAGCCTTCCCCAAGACTCTCCCCTTCCCCTTCCTGCCCCTGCCTATGCTGAGCAGTGCCGTGGCCCAGGAGAGCAGCTTAATTAAAGTGGATTTTACAGGGGAAAGGGGTACAGAAGTGTTTTAGAACAACAACAACAAGAAGTTAGCACCATCCAGGAGGTGTTTCCTAGCTGTCGTGCTGTGGCTCAGCATGGGAAGAGCTCACCTCCAGGAAGTGTAAAACTGCTGTCTCCACTGAGGTCAGAGTTAAGCAGTTAAATAGAGCAAATAGTGAAGAATGTACTCTGTACCTAGGAAACAAAAAAGACCATCAAAACTGAATTCATTGCTGTTAAAAAAGAGTCTTTTAGTATGGAATTGTCTTTGCATTTATTTCAGTTGGAAGTGTCTGCAACTATGCTGTGAAAGGTCAGGATAATGACAACAGCATGGGGCTTTACCCTCCACTCGCGCTCCCAGCTACTGCCTTTGCCTATCTGCCACATTTATAGAGCTGAGAAAAGGTGAAACTGTTCTTACACAGCTGAGGGAAGAGTTTTAGCCACATAAAATGAGGCATTTTACATGGTGATGGCATATTATCTTGGGGATTAAATGCTTGAAGGGAAACTTGTGCCCCAGGTGTCTGGCTGTGTAGAGAAATGACAACCACAGTTGTACTGGGTTCCAAGTGCATGTCATTCTAAGAAAACAGGCATGAGTATTGTGACAGCTGCAGCACTGGAAAGCAAGGAAATCTTATAGTCAGGGTGACAAATGGAACTTCTACTTTCCCTTGTAGAAGAGAAAGTCTGTTCTTATGACAATTAAGTTCTGAATTTCTAAGTAATAACTATATTATAGAAGAGAACAAAAGATGTCTCTTCAATGATTAAGAAATTAACATTTAAAGTATTGAGGGAAATAACAGAATAATAGATTTCTGAGTTAGTTTTAATGACATTTATTCTGGTGGGAAAAGAAGGTGGATTCTCAGCTTTCAGACAAGCTCTGCTTGGGATTTCAGCGTGACTGTTCCTGGTCCTCCACAATGAACAGCAAAATATACGGTTCCAACAAAGCCCTCCAAAGGAATGGCAAGCAGGCTTTGCTTTTAATTGCAAATTCATACATTTAAGTTTCTTCTTTTAGGAAGGCAAGATGCACAATCAAAAACTTTGTGCTGCTCTCTGGAAAAGGGTAAGTTCTCTAAAGCAGGCCAATGTTAGTGAGGAGAAGACTCACCAGTTTAATTCTGAGCTATTGCCCCTGCTCTGCCCTCACCCCAGGCCTCCATGGGTGTTTCCCACAGGATAGCTCTAGGGCACGGTGTCCATAGACGGCACAGAAGGACAACACAGAGTCCAAGTGGAGGAAGTTTGAAAACTGATCTGCTAAGACTTGAGTAAAAGGACAACAGAGAACAACCACCAAAATAACCCCAAACTAAGTGAATCAAAGTCTCTTGACCTTGTGAGAGGTGAGGTATGGGTAAGGGGATAAAAGCAGATCTTACTGATACTTACCATCTACCAATTTCTTGGCCAACAGGGTAATTTTGCCAGCCAATTCCTAAATGTATCATGAGTGTAAAGTGCTGGACCATATTCCTTTCATGGGGACATTTTGCTCTCCCCAGCTCTGGCTGTCAGTCACATTTTGGCTAAGCTGTTTCTTCTAACTCCCTTTCAGAAAGCCAAAGCCCTAGCAACAGCCATTAAAGCAATGTGTGTCAGCACTCGAGAAAGGAAGGACTCATGTGAGCTCTTAGGCTCATATTTAGAAATCGCTTCTGCCCCCAAAAGCCTCTTGTTATCCTATCCAGTGAGTCTGACCTCCTGCCACCCTGGTCAGCACATCGTGTCCTTTCCTCTAGCATGTCCATCCTCTTTTACTTAAAACAAGGATTTGCAGTGCCAGTGCTCTGCAGCATCACGGGGACTGTACAGCCAAAGCTGCTCATCTCTGCAGCCCCCCACGCACCTCTCTCGGAGTCTGCATTCCAGGCCCACTGAAAAGGAGGCAAAGAGATAAAACAATGCCTGTGAGAACAGCAGCACACAGAGGCTGGTGTAATTTGTATGACTGTAAACACAGGAATCTATTTTTCACACACTGCACAGAACAAATGCCTGAAAGGCAATGAAAACAAACACCTCCAAATAGCGTTTTTGTTCTGTGTGGAAACATCTCCTTTGCAGCTGTTTTGATATATGAAACCATCAGCAATGAATATATTTTTTTTCACAGAAAGAGATTTTCAGGTTAATGTGGCTATGTCCGCAAACTCAAAAAACGAGGCAGAGACCTCCTGATACTTTTCCCCAGCGCTGTCTTCAGTGCTTATCCGTAAATCAAAATTAGTTGCCCCATGATTTTGCCTTTCCCATTATTTCACCTCAGAGGAAAGCTGCCCCTGGATTTTTCTGTAGCATCCTGTTTTCCTACAGTATTGATGAATCAGACAGCAGTGACAAAGACTGGACAGAGGATAAACTGGAATTCCCATCCTTACAACAACCTTGACATTCCCATTAAAAGCAGTGGCCTGCTCTAATATGTGTCATAACACCATATTCTTTTCTGAGTTTTGCATCTGCTACCCATGCCTATTCCTCCACCTAGGAACAAAATTCATTTTCCACTGCAAAGTCTGAGTAGCAGATCAGAGCTCTGCAATGGAAAGGGAATCTTTTTCATAGCTGATTGAATTATCCAAGTAAAATGCCAAGTCAGTGTTTGGTCACCTTCCTGATATCATCCAGCCAATACCATTCCTAGTGCCACCCTATAGGAAACAGAGGATCTGAGAGGGCAGCAGAAGACTGGCAATCTAGGGAAGAAATAGTCTTTGCTACCTGATGCATGGCACCTTGTTACACAGACGAGTAACACCCTTTCTGGGAAGGGACTTCTTAAAGGTAATTCAAATTGCCTTTACAAAGAAGAGGCATTGCTGGAAGGGAAGGTACTTGTCAAGTTATGTTTATCCACTGGAAATTCACTCCAGGCAGTAAGTTTCCTTGATGCTTATCATGAGCTTCCCTTTTGTAGCACAGTGCAAGTTATTGACACCCATAATCCTAACACAGCACTTTCAGAATTACTCCAGGGTTGTTAATTTTTTTAATGAAGAATACAGGGTATACAAGAAGCTTTACAACACTAAAATTTGAAAGTTCTGATCCAAACTATTCAAAGTTAATTGAAAAGAAATCCAAAAACTGAGGAGCAACTGGCTGGGCTATCTAATCCTCCACTGTCACTGTCTAGACTCAAGAATTGCTGTCCACCACGTATTACTGGAACGTAAATTGCATATCTGGAAAAGTAAATGAAATCTCAAAATATGCGAGTTTCCAAAAGATGCCATGAGAAAAAATGAAGGCAATTGATTAACTGCAGAAGTATGAAAATGCAAAGCTCTCTTCTAATGAAAGAAAAATAATTCAGTTCTTTCCATCCTTTTCTACTGTGTGGCTTTAATAAACTCCAGGAAGCTGTTGGGGAGGGGGAACTGTCCATGTGCCCACACAGCTTCAAGCTTATCTCTCTGTAAAATAATGAATTGCTTTAAATCCATCCCCTACAGCATGACCCAGCTACCCAGTAACAAGGCAGGAGCCTGAGTGGGTTTCCTGTGCTTGATTGCTTCTTAATCATATTCTGTGCACAAAATGCCTTTAGAAATCTACTTTACTTTCTATTGTATTCCCTGTTCAGAATGAGAATTCATTCAACACCAAATTAATACCTGAGCAAATCAGAGTCACAAAGCCCCCTGTATATAGCAGTGCAGACATACAAAGCAAAGAAACACATCAACATATTTTGAATGTCAAGACCCACATATGAATCTGGAACAAAAAGTCATTCATTATGCTGTTTCAGAAGAACAAGTAGAAACCTACATTTTCAGGTTATTAATTCTTTCAAAAAATGAAAAAAAAAAAAAAATCCAAATTCATTACCTCATATATCCTCTATTTGTATGGTTACAGTTTTAGCTCTTAATCTGTGGCTTTTTCAGATACATTTCAAGAACAAATATGAAGCATCAATCAGTTAGCAGTTAGCTGTGAAAATCTTCCCCAAAATAAACACTAACAGTAAGATAGATACATCTCATCTGTGTAAATGCATGCAGGACACCAGCTGATTTAGGAGTGCTACTTTTCCCAACATATCCATTCAAACAGTATTTCTTAGGTATTACTGACTGGCATTAATTTGCTTGGGAACTTGACTTCCCTCAAGATCATCATAAAAAGCATAATTTCTGTTGCAAAAGGCATAGTACACCATTAGCAGAGTTTTCTTTTGCCTTGCTAGTTGAACTGACTGGTGTTCTACAATTATTTTACTTTTGTTTCTATTTAATTCTCCTTTTTTTTTTTTTTTCCTAATTTCAATCAAATTCGCCTTGCTTACTTTGAAGATGTTGATAGCAGCTCATAGACTGAAGAAATGCCTGACTGAAAGACAGTCTCCTGTCAAGCACACAATCTCCTTTCTAAACAGACTACAGCCCATCCCAGGGTGACACCATGTGGGTTATATCACTGTTCCATCTCTGCTTAGATAGAAAAATGGAAAGGTATGAGCTGTGCCTGGCATCATAAAACCTGACTCTCAGAATGGCACATGAGTATATCTTTTAATTCTGATTTTGGTCAAAAGTTATACACCAGAGAGAGAAACTCATAAAAGCCTGAGAATCCTAGGAGTTTTCTCTGTAAAACCACTTTATCCCACTGCTTTTCTCAGCAGGAACCAAGCAGAAACAAGAGAAGACAGGTCACCTCTTGTCCCAGGGCTGCTGTTCTTCCTCTCTTATGACAAACACCTGAAGGCCTCCAGTGACCATCCTGACAGGGGCAGTGCTTTAACCACAAATCACATTACTCTGCTTAAGAGAGCTCAAAAGATTAAGAAGGAATAAGAGTTGGAGGACAGAAAGGAGGAAAATGTTTTCAAGAGGGAAATACCTGGCTGGGTGGAGAGGAGGGCAAGAGAGCAGTTGCTGAGATGATGCTGTACAGCTCTAGTTTGGAGGATATTCATGGGAGTGGGAGGGATGCCCATAGCACAGATGCTTTACATGCTTGTACATCCATTTCTTAAAAACCAGAATTCAGGCAATTGCTGAGTGTCTTTCAGGTTCATAGGGCATTTTCTTTAACTTCTCCTTTTCCCATGAGACTATAAACAGCTTATAGGAGTTCTAAACTGAGTCAAGCAGGACTTAGAGGTAGAGCAAGTATCAAATTAACCTGAGCAAAAGAAAAGATTACACTTTAGGTGGAGGATAAAAGTGTCATAAAAATATATCTGTATGTGTGTGCGTGTGTTGCATGTGTGCTTATCTATACGTACAGATATATGCATAACCATATTCATTTTATAAGCTTTACAGTGAGCCTTGGAGGATAACAACACTTCATTCTCATCCCAAAAAGCAGTCTAGGAGTTGTGGATGTCATTTGCCCACCCTACTCAATATGGACTCAGTGATGATATCTGTGTTATCTGTACATAAAACAGTAGCATGCAGAATTAAAATTAAAAAAAGGAAAAAAAAACACCAAAAACCCAAAAAAACCCAACTAACCCACTGAATGATTATACTCTGGAAGGACTGAGGAATAGAGGTAAACCTACTGCAAGGAGCATGTTTGACCATAAAAATAACGCTTGCCAGCTTTCCACATGGATTTTATTTTAATAACAAATTTAATAATTTGTAGCCTCTGATTTCTCATGTCAGCTTCCTTATTGTCCTAAGGAGTTCCTGCATATAATTGACCCATCTCAAGACATATCTTTGTGTCAGCTGTCTGATACCACTCACTGAGATGACAAGGGCCAATTTAAACTTACAAGTTCTTGCCATTTCCCTTATCTGTGGCCACCTTCTGCCCAAATGCTGTGGTTTGTTGTCCCTTTGATTTTCTGGTTATAGTCCAGCTTCCCAAACATTCACTAAACACAATAAAAACAGACTTCAAGTAATTTCACATGGGGAGGAGGTAATCTTTGACATCAAGGTCACTATATACTTATAAGTGCATGCTCTCAGTTGCCATAGAAAAAGCATGTTAAACACATCAATTATTAACCAAAGTGCAACACTTGTGCTGAAACCTTCCCCCCTCACACCACACTTTAAAAACAAACATAACTGCATACGGCACGAAGTGTTCAAGACATACACTGATTCCTAGTTACTATAAATATGCAAAATTTGACAATCAAGTATGGCCAAGGAGTCTGAAGGTCTAAAACCCTCTTACATATTCAACAGAGGCGCTTTTGCTAAATTGCTGCATGAACTGGAACCCGGGCTTGGATTTTCAGCTTGTTGTATCCTCTCACTATGCTGGGCAGTTAAGTCGGCACTCCAGTCAGGAGGATTTCTGCCTGGAGTTTCTGAGGTCCCTCTTGGACTGCAAATTCCCACCAGCATACAGTCTAGAAGGCTTCTTCTTGCTGACCTTCTGTGCTCTACACCTGCCTTAAAAACCCTGTGCTGGAAAAGGCAAAGTGATTTTCAGAGCGAGTGAGTGCAGAGGGCTTGGTGGGGGCAGCTGGAGCGCATGGGGCTTCAGCCAGTAAGCAACTGTTCCTTGATGGCTGCAAGGAGTTTGGGGGAGTGTTGTAAAGTGTAGAAATTGCTTCCTCCTGCTGCTGAGGACTCCAGGACGGTGTAGATGAATGTAGACGAGAGATCTCTGAAGTTAGGTTTTAGAAGATGAGGTTTATTGTAAGGGATGTGGGGGCCTTGCTCGGAGCTGCCAGGCTGCAGCTCGTGGCAAGGCCTAGGAAAGTGGGGGAAGGGAGAAGTAGGGAGAGGAAATTCCAAGAGAGGAAAGTCCTCAGGGAAGGGTGCAAGCAAAAAGAGAGCGTCCAGCCCCTCTGGGACCCCTTATCAGGGGTCTTCAAGGTGGGCTGGAACAGGACTTGGGCCGATGGGGTTACAGATACCTGATACTTCAGGGGAGGGTTACAGGTGTGGGATGAACCATACATTGGGGTGAGACAGAACGTCCCATTTCACCTCTGGGTCTGGCTGCAGGTAACCTCCAGATGGTCACATAACTGTTTTCCCAGACATCCAGTATCTAATACATCTCAAACATCAAAACTTACTTTCAATTCTATCTCACTTACAGGTTTCTCATTCTCAGAATAGAGGCAATCATATTTATAGGGTTTTTTGGCTTCTTCCTCCCCAACAGTAAAGCAGACCTCACAACATCTGATGCTGTCTTGTGAGAGATTCACAATGCAGTTTTGTTGGATTTTAAAACCCTTGTTGTTTTTCATAGAATTTTCGCAGTCTCAATAAATACATCTACTAATGGTGTTGTACCTTTATTTCATATCTTAATACAAAGGCACAGCAAATTAAATTTTTTATTAGACGATACATCCTTTGCTCCTGAATTACCAACAAAAATATAAGAACACTCTGGAATGTTGAGTTTTAATGAGATGATAAAAAATATACAGGTTGCATTAGCCATTTCAACATTACTGCAATGAAAACCAAACAACCTCCACTAACTTTTATATAATGTATAACTTTTATATAATGTATCAGGTGATATGCAGCCAAAATACCTACAGAAGACTTTTTTTTTTTAAAGAGTCCACACTCAGACTGAACCCCTGATGTATACTTTAACAGTACCACTCAGAAGACACCAAAGGAATTGCGCTAAAACTCACCAAAATTTCTCACTAGGTTTTCTGCTAGTTTGTATTTATCACTGAAACCCTGCCACATTTAAATATTCTAACAGCCCCCATGAAATAATGTCAAATCCATTGAAATCATATTGGGAGCCTTTCTCACAAACCTTTGCTGATGAGGAGGAACAGCACAGGAGCCTCTGGCCATCGTGGCAATGGCATCAGTCTGGTTCTGTGGGACATGACCATTTGCTAGAGTTCACAGAAAACTGAACTCAAAGTAACATTCACATGGGTGTAGCAGTGGCTTCCAAGATCTGAAACAAATAGACTTTCAAAATGTAAAATATTTTTCTGCAGAGAAAAGCTTCTAGGATCCGGGACTGAATGCAACCTGCTGTTGTCCTTGGAGAGGTGTATTATGGAGTGGAGGATGAGCAAAAGGCTTCCTGTTTGTAGGAAAAAACCTGTATCTACTCATCTGCAGCTGCACTTCCTCACAAAACTAGATTACCTGCCAATAAGATAAATTCATGGACTGGCATGCTGAGAGAAAAGGCAATAGTGGAAAATCCAAGATAAAAGCATGATATTAAAAACATGAAATTGCTGCAAATGACATGGCTCTGAAATCTGCTGTGTTTGGAGAATGTCTTTTTGTAGCACAGCCACACTTTTACGTTGGAACTTGTGTCCACACTTTCAAAGCTCCATAGCCAAGAGTCAGGTGAAGAGGTCTCAGCTTGGTGATGGGGCAAATGTCCTGGCTTCAGTTGAGATAGTTAGTTTTCTTCCTAGTAATTGGTATAATGTTGTGTGTTTGTATGAGCATAATGTTGATAACACACTGATGATTTAAGTGGTTGCTAAATAGTGCTTATCCTAAGTAAACAAATTATATCTTTTTTATTATTATTATTGCTACTACTATTATTATTATAAACTTTATTGCAATTATTAAGCTGTTATTGTCTCAATCCATGGTTTTAACCTCTTTCTGATTTTTCTCCAAATCCCACTGGGAGGTGGGTGGGGAGCTGAGCAAGCAGTTGTGAGGGGCTAAGTTGCTGGCTGCAGTTAAATCAAAACAATATAGATTTAAAATTCTGGGGAAGGAGTCAATAAAACAAGCTGGGGTATACAGGCTCCACTCAGGCAGCAGTAAACGTTTTTTACTCTTAAATCCCATGTAAAATATTATCCTTTAAGGGACCTAAACTCCACAGCAGCCTCTGTCATACCTTGGCATGTTCTCATGTTAACGACTCCACTCAACCACCCATTTAACTGAAGTGCTGGATAGTGTATTAAAAATTATAAAAAAGCTGCACTGTTGCGAAGGTGGAGGAAGAGCAGATCCTTCAGTAAAGGCTAATTTTCCCAAAGAAACTCTTTCTAGTGTCTCAAGGCAGGAAAGTTTATGAGCAGGTACAGTAAAAACTGGCAGGAGGCACTTTATTTCATGTTTCCATCTGCCAGTTATATTTCATGAAATGGAAGATTGTCCTTTCACCCCATAAATTCACCTTTTTTACTGCAGAAGTTTTACATTAAATACTAATAGCATTGTTTCAGGGGATCAACCAAAGGACATAACCGGCAATTAAAGAGCTTCAATTATATCATAATTTTCTGTGTCGACTTATTTCAACAGATTATAGAATTTCTATTGAAATGGTATTCTGAAGGGGCTTAGAAATGTTTTAAGCATATGTTCCAGGGCTACAGTCCCAGCACTGAATACTAATACCCCAGTTTGAGATGTATGCTCTCATGTGTCACAGATATCATAGTTTCTGTTCATTTTCCATGAATTATTGAAATGAAGAATTATTTCCTGTTTTCTTTATCGAATCAACACTTACTACCAGCAGAGCTGGAAGGAGTAAAATCCAGGAAATGTGCTGCAGTAGATAAGAATTGAAAGCAGTGTTTTGGGGATGGCACCTGTATTTACATAGTTGTATTTTATTAAATAATTGAAAGAGCCTGCCCGTGTTGTATAATTCACGCATCATAAATAAACACAAACCAGATAACTGGATGCAAAGGCTCACACAGTAGCAACAATTCATACCTCATTCATACCTCCCCTGCAGTGACTGTCTGGGCAATTCTTCACTATGTCTCGCAAAATTCCCACTACCCAAACCTTTTAAGGATTGTTTCAGCTCACTGGGAAATACTATAAAAGGTCTTCTTAAGGTCAAGAAGTAAAAAAACAGAGGTATGAGAGTGCACACAAATTCAAAAGTTAAATTTAATCTTAAGAATTTGATTTGTGTACTGCATGGATTTCTGAATAGCAGGGATATGAGGAAAAAAGTGGTGAATAATGTCGGTTTGAGAGCCAGAGTAAATCAGACTGGGCACAGGTCTAGAGGCATTATGTAGCTATTTAAAGGTGTTTGTGGTTTTATATCACCTGTCAGTGACTTAAAAAGGCAGCCCAAAGCTAAGAGTCTAAAGCAATTTGTAGCCATGTAAATCGGTGCCATTCCTAGCTTAAGGCATGTCGAAGAATATGGATGTATCTGTGCAGATTTATGTAAAATTATGAAGGACTGAAAGAGTTCAGAACAAAACCTTGCACTTTGCATGTTGCTCTTGTAGGGCACAGCATGGAAAGTGCCAAGAGGTAGCAGTTGTTGATCAAGTTGTCCAATACTTCCTTGGGACTCCTGTGCGACATGATGAGCTCAGCAGGGATTTTGGATGGAGATGGACTTAAATCAGCCTGGAGCATTCCACAGCTCTCTCCATAGTTTTTGAGCTCTGCATACTGTTAATGCCTAGGCAAAATAAATTAAAATATGTTTTCAATTAAAAACCCCAAGCAAAACAAAACCTCACTTTTTCTTTTAACATGGATTTAATGCAAATTAGTTTTGATATTACACGTGAGGTGTCTATGACAGATTGCATATACTTAGAGAAAAATGATATTGAAAATATCCAAATCTTCAGTCAAAATTTCAGAAGGCATCAAGCTGGTGAAGAGCCAAGCTTTGAACCTGAAACCAAAACATATTAAGGTGATAAAATGTTTTTCAACAACAGCTTTCCTTTCCTACAGTTGTCTTTGTTTCAGCTATTTAATTTAGACTGGTGCTATAGCAACATCATAAGACATCCAGATAAAAAGGGCAAAGACAATGTTTTTTTCTCCCAAGCTATCGATGAAAACAAGATACTGGAATGTGAGATACTCTAAAACTCCGAAAGTTGTAGCAACAGGGATGAAAGGCCTCTGCTAACTAAACACTGGTAAAATCTATTTAATAAAAAAAAAATCACTAACGGTAAAACACAGTTCTGATATACAGAAAAAATTGATTTATCCCACATATTTATTGTACATATGTCAATTATTTAGGTATATTTTTAGGAATTTTATATCTATTTTTTTTCCTAGCTTTATGGTCTTAGTGTCTAACAACTTTTAACTTTGCCAGTCATTTCCATATTGCAAAACTAAATAAATTTTTTTTCTTTTTCAATGGGTATGAACAGCTAAATATCCCAATGTCATAATCTCATCCAGACAATACAGATTAAATAAAATTCGCATGTTGATGAGAGAGAACAATTTTTAACAGTCTCTGGAGTCGAGAAGTATTTTTTCCAGGCTGGTCTATGTCAGAATAAGAAAAGTTCCTCTCAGACTTTCAGTTTTGCAGGCCTGACATACAGAAGCTGTGCTCCCTCCATTTTTTCTACAGCCAGTATTTTTGAAAGCAGGTTTGTTTCAAATGGTCTCTATGTCCATTGGGTTCAATGGTTCAAATGTCTCAGTTTTCTCTTTTTCTAAAAATATAATTCCCATCTTTCCCTCATTTACAAAATCTGAATCACCATTTTGCATTCATTCATAACACAGCATGACAAAGAACTGCCAGCAGAAAACAAGGATTAAGGGCTTGACTTTTCTCAAGTTAACTAAAAGTGAGTATTCTATTCTCTCACTCCAAACAAACCCAAGTGTATGCTACATATTTTTCAAGGACACCAAAATATTTCATTATTTATTTTAGACAGTTATAAATATATTTTACTTTCCAAAACCAGTGGATGTTTCTTCTCCTAAAACTATCCTGGGCTCTTGGTTAAGTCTATATTCAGATATTCTTCAAAGAACTCCTCTGATTCCCTTTTGAAAAATAAAACTTATTACAAAGTAAATGTTTGTCCCAGTTTCTACATTTAAGTGAGAAGTGTGTTTGAGTGCAAGAATCTATTCTAATACAACCTAGCAATTTGTGTTTCAGCAGATATTTTTTGAATGTTTTTATAGAAAGAAACTGGGCCAGCTTTACAGACCTTGGGGCTTAGAAAGGCAAAAATAAATATGTCAAGTGGGGACAGAAAATTCTTTTCTCTGAAAAACTAGAGAACACCTAAAGTTTGACTCATATCTCATAATACAGGGGTGCATAGAAGAAACTTCAATTAAACCTTCCCCTCGCTCACACAAGGGTGACACCACAGCTAATCCTGCACATGGTCTGGTACTATTGGCAAAGAAAGCTGCCACTGGCAGGCTGGTTAACTGGGAAAAGTCCATGTCACACCAGTAAACCTCAGGGACTTTGCTGTGGATTGAGAAGCATTGCACATAATCTTAGCCCAGTGAAATACCTCAATGAAATGATTGCCTAGACTAAATGCTCTCAAGCATTTTGCTATTTCTGTGCATCAGGAATTAACGAGGCCAGATTTTGGATCACATAAAGCCAGTAATAAAAGACCAAATCTTGAAAGCTTTCTCACAAAAGCCTAATTTACCTGAGAGCTTTTTGTGCAAAAATAGTTATTTAATAATATTCTACAGTAAGGAGTTTGAGGTATATGCAGTCTTTGCAAACAGGACTCATTTATTTTTCACAGGTGAAGAGAAAGCTAAAGAAATTCTCCAGTGACTCTACTGGGCTTGGCTGGAAATACGGAACTGACTTTACCAAGTATGTTTCTGGAGTAGAACTAAAGATGACGTTTGAAATTAAAGTGGTGTCAAAAACCAAATTTCAGACAGCCTGTAAGTCTTTTCTTGCAAAGTCTAATAATTCTCCTCTTTTCAATACAGCCTATGTGTGTGGATTCAAACTGTCTCCTGAGCACAAGGAGCAATGTTCAATTTGTAGCACCTGAATATTCACTTCTCCATATTCCAAACACCTGTGCAACACAAATCATCATTTCTCACAGGGATGTGAGAGAGGGGTATCTTGGCAGAATTTGTGGGACAAATGAGCACTTAAACACATTGCACCAGTGCTGTTGAGATCTTGACTTCCTAAGTGCTGAGCTAACACAAACTGATAACACTGCCACTTTATCACTTGGCATCATCTGCACACTAAATGTTCCACAATGCCAGAAATGATGATATGTGTTACCAAAAATAACATTCACACAACCAGCCATGAAGACAACACATTTGTAAACTGTACTCCTGACAATCCAATTGTGGTTTTGAATATTTCCCAACCTTGGAACCAAGTCCTGCCGTACAACCCTCTTTCTGTTTGGTATTATCAGCCGGTGCCAAACCAGAAGTCACTGCTGATCTACTGTGCTATTTGATTGGTGAAATGTGGTGATTCTGGGCAATCCCCTGGGATGGGCCACTGAAGGCTACCAGGGTTCTCAGAGAGCTTTAATATGTGAAATCATTTCCTGACCTGGATAACTCAGGCTGCTGCCAACCCAGACAACATGTTCTCTGGGTACGCAGCTTCCCTGGGGTTCAAGACTGATAACAGAGAGACATCTCAGCAGCACAGCAAACCTGGATTTGCAGCTCAACAACCTTTTTTTTTTCTCATTTGCCAGTGTCAAGTTTCAACTTCAGCTGTCTCAGACACCCAGATCTAACCCACAGAATCAGGAAGCCAGCAGGCTTGAAAACAGATTCTGAACAGGAACCTTGGATTTTTCCCTCCTTTCCTAGCTCTCGCAGATGGACGGACTCCATTTGCTTACACAACAGGGCTTCTTAATCCAGGAAGTATTAAGTAATTCCTGCTTCACCTTCAACATGTAGAAGCTTGGCCCAACTTTTTTGGTTTCGTTTTTTTCTTTTTATTTATTTACTTTATGTAAATAAATTATTTATGTGTTAACAAATTCTGTATGTGGGCCTTACCGCAACTCATTACGAGAGGTACATGGAAGTAATACATCCAGAAACACAATTTTTATATATTATCATCAAACCACAGGCAGCTTTGTAGTAAGTATTACAAAAAACCCCAAAAAGCCAAATGCCAGTGTTACATTGTTAATGAGAAAGACAATTTTTCTCTTTTTGAAGGATTAATATGCTAGAATGAACTAGCTGAAACACCCCTCTAGGTAGCTAGCAAGTTGTGAGACAACAAAAAAGCATTATGAAAACATTAGCTTAAGCAAATAATATTTATAACACAGATGAAAAGTTGTTTTAATTTCCTACACCCAAGAATAAGATTGCTGGTCCTCCTTTTTCAACAGAAAAATAGAAACATGTGTCTTCTCAGGATAGAAGGAAAAAAGGACTCTTCCAAATACCATATTCATTTCAGTTCTAGCCATACAAATAATAGTTAGTGATTTATTGTCAGTTTGATTTATGGCATGAGCAAGGTCCTGCCAAATTACCAGTTCCTGGAACTGCAGTTTCCACTCAGCTCCTGCACAGTTCACAGGAAAGTACAGCTTAAAAGATGTGATACGGTGCCTGAAGGGACTTGGTGTAAGAGAAACCAGGAGATAGCAGAGAGCAATCTGCTAAGGAAGAAAAAAATGTAGCTTGGCAGGAAATGCCCGGAAAATATGAAGCAAAGGAAGACTGAATCAGACTGGAAGCCAAGGCTGTTATTTATGAAATCAAGCCTAAATTACTGCATAATGTTGAGTCTTCCAAGCCAAAGGAACCGCACACACAAGGAAACTTGATCAAAATAACCTTGCTGCTCTGTTAGAGACTTCCTCTCCTCAATCACCTACTATCCTGAGCTAGTGGGTAACCTGAGGTATTAAACACACACCCATCCATAATTTAGAGCTAAAGTTACAGTCCTTTGAAGATTTATTGCTGTTTGATGGGAGAAGGATCTGCAATTAAAATCTATGTCAACGAGCAGAAGTCAAATGCAAGGATAAGGTCACACAGATAGAAGAAAACATCTGCTCTATACACTTTACAGAACATAATGATACAATGTCTTGGAGAAGCAATTCTTTCATTTTAATTTTAGAAAATCAAAGACGTAATGATGACTGAAAAGACGAAGCATGATTTATAACACAGTCAGGAAAGAAGACATTATTTCTAAGGCAGTATTAGGACAATACTTTGCCTGAAGCCCATGATCCACATTTCAAAACTTTCTGTTGTGAAAATGTATTTAAATGTAAATAAATGTTTATATGGTGTTTGGAATCTGATCAGATAAAAGCAGATAAACAAGGACTATATTACCAATATTTGAATCTTGATAAATCTTACAATCAAGATGCCAGGGGTCCTAATTATATGTAAATGGTTGTCTTGGTTTGGGACAAATTTGGGGGGAAACCCCTGTATAGGATCTTTTTAAGGAAGCAAACTTAAGTGGCTTGTGCAACTTGTCTTGTGGGACTCTATACAGCTGCTTTCTACTTTCGTTTTATCTTAATGATGCGGCAGGAACTGTCAGTGAAAAGAGCATAGCGTGTTTCTTCTGCTGGCAGTTGGTTGTATGGTGGAGCTTTTTCAGCACGTGTTACTTGTTCTTGCTCTTTTTCATCTATGAGACTAAAGTTTTCACTTTCTGGCTAGTTTGTAATTATTTCTAAAATTTCAGGGCGATTTGTGTTTCTAATGCGGGCGCGCTGAGTGATGAGGGCAATCTATTTGCTTTATGTGGCATTGGTGGCACGGTGGGTAGAGGGAACTTCTTTGCTTTAGCTAGTTGAAACTAACTAAAAGCAAAAAAAAAATCTCTGTCTTGCAGTCTCTCCAAGCCTTCGCTGAACACCCTGTCTGCAGAAGAATGTGGAGGAGTCAGGCAATTTTCTCAAAACAAACTCTGCGCTTCTCCTTGCTCTTAGAACTAGTCTTAAAGGCACAGGACTCAATATACAGCACAAACAGAACAGACGATTGGGGATACAAGCATTATTAAGTTACCCTAGGACAATGGTGATATCCTAATTATAAGTAATTTTAGTTCACCTTCTGTGGTGGTGTGGTTTTCTTTATCGTAGCCTTTTAAATGGTTTGCTCCAGTTTCCCCCACCTGTTAGTTCATTCCAACTTTCTCCTCCTTCTCCCAATTGTCTATCATTCCCCAAACTGCCTTTGCCCCACATACCTGAATGTCAATCCTCCCTGATCCCTGCCCTTTGTTCTAGAAAGTTCCCTGTCAGTCCTTGTTGTCCCAACCCCCTGCCTAAACTCCTCCCAGGAATTCCTGTATTCCAGGAGGCCCCATTGGCCCATGTGACCCTTTCCACTCCCATTGTCTTTCCTATTGGATATTGTATTGTGAGCCCCTCCTTAATCTCCTCCCTGATGTATTACTGATTGGTTGAGAGATTGTATCCATCCCTTGTTTTTCCCCCCGGTTCAAAAGTCAGTGTAAAGCATTGTTCTTGGTTCTTTGTCCCTGACTCTTTCTGGGGGATAAACTTCCTTGAGAACCATATGAAGGATCCCTCCTTGTTCTTTGCTCTGATCCTCAACGCTGACACACCTGGTGTCATTGACAGCAGCTCTGCTGCAGCCAGAACTAAGCTGCAAGCAAGTCTGGTTTCTAATTGCATAAGCACATTTTTGTGGTTGCGCTGCTTGAAGTCAGCAGTGGGGTTATGAGAACGACTGGCAGTTGTAAGGGATGTGTTCCTACAAGAGTGAAGAAGGTGGCAGAAGTCACTCAGGAGGAGTGACAATGGCAGCAGACTGGGAACCCTGTTAGAGCAGGTCCATGAAGATAAACTGGGCTGGAACACCTCTCTTGTGAGGACAGGCTGAGATTGCTGGGGCTGTTCAGCCTGGAGAAGAGAAGGTGATGGGGACATTTTTTAGTAGCCTTCTAGTACCTAAATAAGGCCTATAAAGAAACTTTTTGCTTACCCTTATAGTGCTAGAGATAAAGGGGTAAGGCTTTCAACTCAAAGAGGGCAGGTTTAGATAGATATTAGGAAGAAATTCTTTTCTGAAGCTGAGGGTGGTGAAACACTGGAACAGGTTACCCAGAGAAACTGTGGCTACCCCATCCCTTGGAAGTGTTCAAGGGCCTCTGAATAACCTGGTCTAGTGGAAGGTGTCCCTGGTCATGGCAGGGGCGTTGGAGCTAGATGATCTTTAAGGTCCTCTCCAATCCAAACCTTTCTATGATTATATCAAGCCAAAGTCAGGAACAAAACGAGACACAATTCTTTATGCTAAGCTAATAGCCCAATGTAGACTTACCCATGGTTCAGCTGGAGTTGAATAAACAGCATTTCCCTGACAGAAAATATAAACTGGCAAGGGATCTGACAGGAGATGCAGCAGCAGCATCTGTCTTTCCTTGAACTAAATTTACAAACGGGTTTCCCATTTCCTCACTGTAAATATAATTTACAACCCAAACATATTTTTCCTTTTTTTTCCCTCTTCTTCTTTCTTCTTTCTTCTTTCTTCTTTCTTCTTCTTTCTTCTTCTTTCTTCTTCTTCTTTCTTCTTCTTCCTCTTCCTCCTCCTCCTCCTCCTCTTCCTCCTCCTCTTCCTCCTCCTCCTCCTCCTCCTCCTCCTCCTCCTCCTCCTCATCATCATCATCATCATCATCATCATCAGGTAATGAATGAGTTGTCCATTTCCTTTTCAGTTTTTGGTTCCCTCATACCCTTCTTGCACCACGATTTAGCTATGATTTATTTTGCGATCCTGTTCCAAACAGGTGTCTGTTTTCTGGCTGTCCCTGCAAACACAGTTCCAGAGACCAGATGGTAATAGTTAGCTGCCTTCTGCACCTGCATGGATGACAGCAGACCTGAAGAACCTCTGCTGTATGTTGGGTAACTCAGAGCAATATTTAAATGACCCTGTGGTTAAAATAAGTTGCCAGCTGTATCTGGCTTGGCACTGAAACTGTTGTGATCATTAGTGGAGCTGAATTAAAGACAGAAAATGGATTTGGGAAACTAAGATAAAGGCAGGACAATTTGGTACATATCAGCCAAAAAGGCACCTCAGGAACAGCATGAATGAACAATACCTGCCCACATCCTTTCTGTTATGTTACAGGATCTCTTGTTGCAATCACACAAACAAACTAATTTACTGTATTTCAAGCCAAGTGCAGCTGTCAAGATTCAGCTAAGGGTTTGGGGACTTCTTAGTTAAGTACAGTAAAGCAGAGTTAAACTTCCAAACATGGAACAGCTTCAGTTGGTTACTGGCCCAATCCAACCTATAATGCTCTGACACAGGATAAGGAAGGTATGGGAGAGAGATTTGAAGCCTGAGGTTTTTGAAAGAAATAATCACCCTGAGAACTAGTGAGCTAAAAAGAGAGGGGGAGAGAGAAAAGGGAGAGAAAGAGAGATAAGGATTAAAAGGGGAACTAAGGAACGTTCTTCAAATCATGCAGCATAAACATAGGGGACAGTTACTGAAAGGAACAAAGAGGCTGGATGAGGCTTTGAGCTACCTAAAAAAAATCCCAAAACAAAACAAACAACAACAAAAAAAACCCCCAAACAACATAACAAAAAACCCCAAACAAATCAGTGAAGTGTAAGAAAAATCTGAAAATAATAATTACAAAATTTCAATCCAGGGAAAAGCTGTACACTAAAACAGGTTCATTTAGACAAAAGCTGTTTCTAGACATGTTTTGAGACACAAACTGAAGCAAGATGTTTGTCTCTGGTGCAGATCAAACAGCAGTTCTAGGCATACAGGTCAGGCATTCAGCTGCACAGCAAAAGAGTCAGGTTCAAGGGGTTGGGAAAGTCTCATCGCTAAACTAGATCAACAAGGTTCACAGGCGCTTATTTCTCTGTGGAAGCCTTTGCCAGCTTTTCTGTGCTGAACATTCAGGAGGTTAATTTCTTGGTGGGATTCAGAAAGCTAAATTCTTGGTAGGATTTCTGCTCCTAGGTGTTTTTCACTGCATTGTAGAGCTTCCTGGGAGCTAGCAGCAATGTTGCGTACCTCACTGGGTTCTCAAAGTCAATGATTAGAGGCTTCAGGTACTTTTCCTGGAGGAATAATAAGACATCAGCATGTTAGCATCTCTCTGCACAGCATGACGGACACCTCTTCTCTGGCATGGTGGTTTTTGGTTTTTTTTTGTTCTTTGTTTTTTTTTTTTTTTAATTAAAAAGAATAGAGCATTAAAAAAAAAAAAAAAAAAAAAAAAAAAAAAAAAAAAAGCAGTCCCTGTCAAATAAATAATATATGATATTTCTAAGACACTACAAAACACCAGTAGCATACACTGGAAAAAGTGTGCACAGATTCATTAATGCAGGGTTGAACTTTATATTTCAAAGGGCAATTCCATAAAAGCAGGTACTTTCTCCTAACTGCTACACTTTAGAAATTCACTGCCAAAGTAATCACTCTTTAGTTTTGAGACTCATATTATTCAGTGGGAGAAAATAAATCTCTCTAAGAGTCCTGTTAGCAGGGAGGAATTGTAACTCTTTAGAGGTATTACTGATTTCAATATTAATAACACTCTTCCACAAATCTATTTTGCTAATAATCTTCTGAATCTGTGATCAAAATTTTAAGTCAGGTATTTCTTTTCAGACCCCATAGTTTTCTGATTGCAGGGAGAGAAGACTCTATTAACATTTCTTCAAATCCCTGTTAAGAATCACCTCACGTACAGAAAAAATAAGTGCCTTGTAAAGACTGATAGGCTCAAGTAGTTTTTCTTCTATTGGAGCTGAATAATATTTAAGGCTTTCTTATCTTGAAATTACTCTGTATCATAGAAAATCTAAAAACTCATCACTGCAATTCTATTAGGGTGGAAACAAGCAATTTCTCTCAAAATTTTCTCACACACTCTAAAACCTATGCATTTTTCCACTTTTGTTATATGTAAAATTAATGGTCATTTTTAACCTGCTAATCAGTTTGTTGGCACAATTGCATTGTAGGACTCCTGCTCTGAGGTTTTTTAATCCTATTTTTGTGCCAGAAAGCATGGCTTGAGGGTAGACACTGCCCAAGAGTGATTTGATCCTCATGGAATTTATGAAAAATGTTATTGGAAAGGACAGGATACTAATACATTATAAGAATCTGTGTAGACTGGAAATAGAACTGGTAAATATGTTAAGTCTCAGACTCTTGGGAAAGGACCAAAGGCAAAACAATTTATTCCTGTTAAATATTAAGAAACTACTTGAAATATGTTTTTCTCTTTTGCCTTGTGCTGCCAGGAAATCTTGTGATATTATACAGCAAACTAAATCTGAGGATTCATGTTTTCATGGGAAATACTCAGCTATGAGACAGACCATGCATTTATTTGGTCATGGGTTAAAACAAAAGGCTATTTTGCCAAGTGCCTCTTGGAAATGGTCAGCAGAAACTTTTGGAAGGACTATGAGGTTGTGTGAAATGCCCTGTCATGCATCTTCAGTACATGCATTCAACAGGAATCTGGAAATGTCTCTTTAAGAGCCACCCCTATTAATGTGACTAATTTCATGAACCTTTGGATAAACTGATCTCCAGTGGAGAGTAGCTTTATATCATGCATTGTGGGAAATACTAAATAATAATATCATGCAAGATAATGCTCATTATGTATCTGCAATAACTCCACTTATCTCTAGTTCTGTATTGTTATGCCTTCTCTGTGTGTGACTGACGTAAAATGGTCAAATGCAATTTTTAGCTTTGTAGCATTTGCTTCAGTTTTGGATTGGCAGGCAATATAAAGGTGTGTGTAATTGTCCCTCTTTTGCAGGCTACTCATATAAGAGAAGAACAAAGAGTCAATCAATAATTGTCAAAAGAGGTGCAGAACAGAGGGGAATATAAGTGTAATGAAGCTTGGAAGAGTCCTTACTTTTCAGAAAGCAGTTCTTCCAAGGACTATTTTCTTCTTCTCCCTCAGCATTATGCACTCTTTTTTCCCCTCTTCCACATTATAATAGTTAAGATCTGTATACCATGGATTCCACATTCATAAGAAGGAAGGATAAAGCAGAAGTTATTTATTCCCCCCATTTCAAAGTGCAGAAGGGAGGTTGAACCACAATCCAGAGTTATCTTAGGCCAGTACTTATAAGGAGCCAAGGGACATTAAAGAAGCTGGCATATGCCCCTACCCCTTCCCTCCCCACAGGCTTCTCCTGGCCAAGGGACACTTCCCCACCTGTTCCAGATGAGATCTTACTGGCCATCAGTCTTTTCCCCCCACTACTACAGCCCCTTCCTCAGCCAATGGGCTCCTGAATCCCAGCTTCCCCTACTCCTCACTCCAGCTATCACACCATGTTTCAGCTATAAGGGAACCATTCCTCTGAAAAATGGGGCACTAGAGGTGGGGGAGAGCACTTAAAGGGCTATAAAAATGTTTGGACACCACACAGATCAAAAGCATTTTTCCCATTGTGCTTTCAGCCCAAAGATTACTTTTGACTGAACCAATATCAAATGAGATCTCTTCAGATCATATCTGCAGAGATGGTCCAGGCTGACACTAGTAGGACCAGAAGCAAAGTTCACGACCATAAAGTTTACTTTTCTGGCTGAAATTATTAATTATTTAGAAACAAGTCCGTCATAGGTGGAGCATTTCAGTAACAAGTCTATCACAGGCAGAGCATTTCCTTCAATTAATTCAAATTAACATTTTGTTTATAGCAGAGAGTAAGCATTTTCCTTTTCATAGTTCAAAGTGAACCCTGGGGGTTCTAAATATGCCTCCTGGTGATTTAATTAAAAGAAAAATATTCATTCAAAAAAAGAAAATAAAAAGTACTGAAAGAAGGAAAAACTACAATTAAAAATGTGGTAGTTGTGAGGAAAAGGAGTTCACTGAATAAGTGAAAAGGAAAACAAAAGTCACTAACAAAAGCATATGAATTCAGGCAAAGAAGAAATGAAAGAAAAGAAGTTCAGAATGTGAAGAGGAGTTAAAGAGTAAACAATGCCCAGGGAATATGTTGTTTTGTATGCAGAGGTGACATGACCAAGTGAGGGACAGATCCACTAGGGCTTGGTTGGCTTTGTAGGGTGGAGGAATAGAGCTGTGGTTTCCCAGATGGTTGCTGTTCCCCACAATACAAGACTTCAGCATCCAACAAACCCCACCCTATTCCGGGGTAAAAGGCTAACCAAAGCAAGTTTCATTACGGGATCCCAGCTGATGAGCCTTTGGAAGCCAGTGCCAGATCCTGGTGGGGGAGCAGGTAAGCAGCCAAGTCTGATGCATGTTTTGTGCATGAAAGCCTTATGCATTGATGTGCTCTACCACACTATGATAGCAGTGGAAGTGGGGTATGGAGTGAAGTGGATGCAGATTGCCGAAGACAGGAGATAGGATGGAAACTTATCTGAGTGAAAGTTGCAGGGTACGTTCTGATGCCAAGGTCTGTCCCTCAGGCACTGCACATGGCACAGGTTAATCAAAGACCACCACAGTGCTTCACAGAATACTTGCTGAGCTCCATCTGCTTGCAAGGAAGCGGGAGCGATGAGCAGCACCAGCCTCACACTGGTGTGCTGAGATAAAGCAGCTGTCATGCTGCTTGAAAAGCTTGCCCACACTGATGCCTTGGGAAGGCTGACCTGGAACAGAGAGTGGACAGCGCTAGAGAATGAAGTAGATATTTATTGTAAGGCCTTTAAGGGTACACCTTGGGCAGTACAAGAGCCTAGCCAGGGATGGACACCCAAGATGGACTTAAAATGGTCACAAAAATGGACAACTGGCCATGAGGTCTCACGCTTTTCATAAGTTTTGGTTCATTTGCATATTGGTTTTAATTGTCCAATTACAGCTTCAGATTATGAATTCCTGTCCTTCTTGTTTTCTCGCTTCAGTCCACTGTTGTTTATGCTTTTGGACCTGAAAACTTGTAGCAGTTGTCCTTGGTCTTCAGCAGGAAAAGGATTTCCTTTGTCTACGTACTCTGTGAAGAGAGCTTACTGGTACTTAATATGAGGCTCAGAACTACACCCCTAGGCAGCACAGAATCTGAAAAACATGAAAGCTAAAACTTAAGACATCAACACCACAGCCTGTACCAGCAGCAGCATGGGAGAAGAATCCCTCCACTTCTGCCTCCACTTCTTGGAAAGCTTCAGGTGCTCCATCATGATGCATTTTCCTGCTGTCAGAGCTCCACCTCTACAGCGATGCTGCTGCTGAGCCAGCCAACCTTCAGTTCTCCCTGGCATGTAATTATAATTGCCTGTAATTTCAAATGACTACAGAAAATTGTGTTTCTGCTGACAATACAGTTACAAGTACGTGTTCTCCTAGCTCACATTCTTTCAACTGCTTAGTTTAAAGATTTTCATCTCTTAAAAACCACATCTGATGTCCTATTGACCATTGAGTGTTCACAAAAACCTGTTCCATTTCACTGCTTCCTGATGATACAAGTCAATGATATCCTGTGTCTCCTTATATTTCAGTCTCCAGATCCTAAAAAGTCTTTTCAGCTTTAGCATGGAGAAATTATACTGGCCCAAAAATAAAATCTTCAAGCACCATGGGTAGTAACAATTACACACTCAGTTCAGAAAACTGTGACTGAAATATATTTTGTCTTTCTGTATGATATTTGCTACTGGTTGAATTAACTTATGAATTACAATTAAAAAAAAAAAAAAAAGGCAAACAAAAGAGAATGGATTTATTGTCAATATTAAATTGCAGCGGTGAATCTGAAATTTAATTCCCTGCCATTTAATCCAATCACTAATTTTTAAGGATGAGGGGTTTCCATCCACCACCATGTCAATGGATGTCATTGGCCAGATCCAGTGCATGATGTTGAGCTCTGCTGGCCATGCTCCCTTTGAAAAGCAGCTATGTTAAATACAGTGTGAGTAAAACAAATGGGTCCTATGGATTTAGAAAGCTGAGGTATTTCTGGTTCTATCCAGTGAGTATACATTCTGTAACTGGGTTTGGATTATGTCAGCAAGCAAGCTGATTTTTTCATTGTTTCTCAGAGTAAGAAAGATTTCTTCTAGAAATGCAATAAAAGTTAACAGGAAGACCCCACCTAGATAAATATTCCCTTCTCTAAAATGTTCTTCCACAAGAAACTTCCACATAGCTTCCATTAACATCAGGGGAAGGTAAGCACATATGGAAACATACAACTATACAGCCTGAAGAGCTGTAACATGCATGTACACTTACACAAGATTATACACACTTCACACCTCCACCCAGAAAATGGAAATTTAGCAGAACAAGGATATTAAAAATCCTAACTGATCTTGTCAGGAACTCCAGACAATTTTTAATTCTCCATCTCTTGGAAGAGAGGATTAGGAAACAGTTTTATAACTTGGGTGGGGAGAAACTGTTGGATTGCGATAAAGATTCTGGGCTGATGAAACAGCTCAGCGTTTCTGAGTTCCTGTCTCGCTGGTTATGATGTGGTTCTGCTCATGAGTATCCCAGCTGAAGCTCAGGAAGGCAGCAATAAGTTTCAAAACCTTAGAGTTGTTGCCAAGGAAGCGGAGTGTTCTCAGACAGAAAATGAGAGAACATAGCTGTCTCTCGTGTTCACATCTTCAGTCTTACTGCTGTGACTTGAGGAGCTGGTGGAATAGCTGAGAAAGCCAAAGGCTGGGGCACACTTTGAAAAGTTTGGTTTGGCCATGAGGGATTAATACAAATGTAAGGCTCAGATGTATCTGATAAAAAAATTACTCCCTGAACAGCCTAAACCTGAGCTTCCAATAAAATAAAGAATTCTTCTGATTTTTTCTTTTTTTTTCACAGAAAATGTCACTTTTTCATGCAATAAACAAAATCTTAAAGTCTGGATATTCCAATAGAATATGGCAGTTTCAGTGATTCAAGCTTTTATTTGCCTAGAAGAGTCTAAATCTTCAGTTGAAATATGTTTCTCAGGCATCCTGTGAGATTCTCTTGAAACATATGCTCCTTTTCCCTCAAAACAAGATAGTGTTGCATAAAATATTTTTTCTTATAAAATTTTGACCTGTGGGAGGTAGAGTAAGCTTATAGGTATCTGTAACAGAACTCTGATAAGCCAAATCAAAATCTTTTATCTTTCCTCCAGAAGGCTGGATGATCAGCTACACAGCATCTTGGTACTGTTCAAAGGCTTTTGCTAACTGGTAATATAAAGATCAGAGCCAGTTTGCCTACAATCATATTCAAAAGAGAAGATACACATCAAATCCAGACAGCTGGAAAAAAATTCTGTAGGCTGTATAAGTGGAAGCCACAATGCCTGAAGCAGCTTTTCATATCTTTCACCTCTGCAAAATTTTCTTGTCTTCTAAACTCTCATATGCTGCAGCCCCATGGAAACACTTATTTTCAAACACATATTTATATACCTACCCTGCCAAGGGTTATGTTAGGACTCCAGAAGAAATGGATAATCGTACAAGTTTGAATTCATTGCCAGTCTGTTGCAAGCATGAAAAAAACATCTTTCTCTTTTTCTGCCACTGATGTTCAGGTTTTGTCTGGGGTAGAGTTAACTTCCTTTACAGTGGCTGTATGGAGCTATCTTTTGGGTTTGTGCTGATGTAACAGCAGGAAGTTTGTTATTGCTGAGCAGGGCTTGCACAGAGCCAAGGCCTTTTCAGATCCTCACCCCACCCCACCAGCAAGGGGGCTGGGGCTGCACAAGGACCTGAGGGGGACACAGCTGGGACAGGTAACCCCACGTGACCAGAGGGATATCCCAGACCGTATGGCATCATGTTCAGCTTATACACCTGGACAAAGAGGGATGCAGGGGGGATGCTCAGAGTGTTGGCATTTCTCGTCCCAAGTCACCTGTACTTGTGATGGAGCAGAGGTTTCCTGGGGATGGCTGAGCACCTGCCTACCCATGGGAAATTGTGATTGCACTCCTTGTTTTATTTAGCTGGTGGGCAAGGATCTTGCTTTCCATTTTCATCTCAACTCAGGAGTTCTCTCACTTTTACCCTTCTGATTTTCTCCCTCATCCCACAGAGCGGGAGTGAGCCACTGGCTGTATGGAGCTTAGTTGCCAGCTGGGATTAAACCACAACAATTGTGTAGATCTTTATCAGATCAATGCTATTCATCCTGAAGAATCAAGGTATCGCAAAATACTACCCTTGCCTTCCTTTCACCATCACTTCCCTGAAAAAGCTATGGGATTAGACATAAGGAAGAGTACAAGGAATCTTCATAACAAGTCAGTGATTTAAAACACCTATCATGTACTTTTGATGGTAGAAATGAATGCTGCTTAAAATTGCACGCACATGATGTGTGGGGATACTGCTGAGTTTTGTTCATCTGTGACGGCAATGCAAAGTATTCAAACTGCCTGACTCCTCTCAAACTGATTCACTCTATTTAACTAAATCTGAAAGAAATTTTGTGGCAGTACATGCATAATAGATGCATGTGTACATTCAAAAAAATCATGCATATACATTACCTAAAAGGCAAACACATATCAGCCAAGCAAGGCTAACAATGATCAATCATATTCTCATTTCCATCTATCTTCCAAGGTAATATGGTGGCAACATTGCTATTATCTGAAACTGAGCTAAGTCCACAGCACTGCCTGCTGTGGTTATTGATGAGCTGTGGCTTGATAAATATTTTAACTCTTGCTAAATCCCAATGCACCCTGAATTTCAATAACACTCCACCTTTCTCAAATCTTCATATGGGCAAGAAACTGCAGCTCATAAGACTATGCACAAAGTCTGATCTACTGGTCAGACCCAGCCAAAGCAGTGCAGGGCAGAAATCTGCTTGGTAGAAATACCACTGCCTCCTCCAAAGGTAATGTAATAGGTAGTACCTTGGAAAAGACTACTTTGACCACTATGCATTTTGCCTAAGTGCTCTGAAAACATTTTAATTCTTTCCACTACCTTCCCATTACCTGGATGGACAGCAAATGAAATATTCTCCCGCTTTACTGGTGGCTGTGCTTACACCCCAGCTGAGTGAGAGCATGTTTCCTTGGCCTGAGTTGCTGTAACTCTGCCCTGCTCTTTTAATAACTTTGTGAACATCTGGTAGCTTTCTGCAGATTGCCAGCCGAGGACCATCATATTCCTAGCCCTGGTGCTGACCTCATGGACCACTCAGTAGCCTGAGGAAATCCCTTGTTGGAGCTCCACTTCCAGTCATCTCTGTAGAGTGGTATGGTGAAAGAAAACAAACTGAGCAGCTCTGGGGAAGTTTGGAAACATGTTTATGCCTAGTTGTGGCAGATACTGCTGACCAGGTCTCTTTTCAGACTCCCACAGCTCTTGAGTAACGCATTTTGTGCTGACCACATAACATGCTGCAGGCACCTCCTTCACCTACGAGTTTCCCTGTGAAATCCTTTGCAAATTTCAGAATTCCCTTCTTTACTCCCTGTCTCTGCAAGCAGTGTCAGAGGCCACATAAATAACTTGCCATGGGTCAGGGACCATGACTTTACACAGTGAGTCTGCATACCTAAATAAAATGCATACCTAAATAAAAAATAACAGCAGCCTATGTACGTGCCCAAGATGCATCAGACCACAGCAGACTTCCAGAGGAAGGAATTGCCCTGAGGCAATGCAGGTTACTTCTGTAACTCAAAGTATTGTGGGAAAGTATTATATCCTTCCCATGGTTTTGCATTTTTTCTGAGTCCTTTCTAAATAATGGTATATTGAACCAGACTGGCCTGATGCAACTCTTCATCCACTGCTGTTCTGCAGGCTGGGCACAGGTTCTCACCTCTGGCTCTCCTATGGGAAAGGACCAGATGACCATTGTAGGTCCCTTCCTACTGAAATAGTTCTATTCTATTCTATTCCAAAAAAGTGCCTACTTTGCAGATTGCTGGTTGTCTGTGATTACCCTGGCTGATTTTCTCCAGTGCCTGATCCTCCAAACTTTGTCACCACATAGCAGGGCACTATCCATGCTCTTCTTTCTCCTGGAAAGGGAGCTCATTCTCCAAATTCATGTATTTTCAGGCCAAAGTCCCTTAATTTCAAAAACCAGAAATTAACCTCCATCAAAAATGATAATGTGGAGCCCCAAGATTAGATGGCAGCCTCAAATACCCTTTCATGGCACATCAGTTTTGCAGTATCAACCAGAACTCATGAGAAACATTCCAACTGTCATAGCCCTCTCTCTCTCTCTCTCTCTCTCTCTCTCTCTCTCTCTCTCTTTTTTTTTCCCCCCAAGGGAGTTTAAAAGTTATGTCCCACTAAAAAGTTTAGCTTGTAATACTTCAAAGCATTTTATCTTTCCCTCTTTACAGGAACAAACAGAGTATGCCAAATTTCCCAGCAATATAAACTAACTCCATCTAGCAAAATTAAGTATGCCTTCAGTAAAAATAGGAATTTCCCTTTGTTTTTCACTAATTATCTGAATCCTAACTAAAGAATCCAGTGGTTTGTGTAAAATGGGGTAATGATTGTGATTTGAACTTGATTTCCATGCAGCTGGAGAACATCTCTTTTCCTCATCCAAAAAAATAAAAGAAAAAAATCAGAAATACCATCTCTGTTCTGCTGCTTGTTTCATCACTCATTCCTGTTTGTATTAATTCTAGCTGACTTCTTCATCAGGGTTCAAACAGCACAGTTCTGGCTAATTTCATTACTTAAAATGCACTTATAAACACCACTTTATTCAGACGACAGGATGGGGTTGTTACAAAGTATTTATTTAGCCTTCTAACATCTATAATGCCACCGTGGCATGGGACCAGCATGGATAAATCTATGTGACCCCAGTTGCTGGCACGAGAGTAAAAACTGTCAGGGGACGGAAAATAGTGTTGCCAGATTGGGCTGCCCTCCAATAAAGAGACCTAGTCAGGAGGGTTTTTTTGTAGAAGTGTCTCTGAAGAGAAAATATCTTTCTGAAAATGACTGGAGAGAAGTGATATTAATTTTTCTATAGCTTTTTGATCTACCACTAAGAAGGTAGGTAGACCCTAATTTTCCATTTGTGCTCAGCATTGTGGTTTAGGTTGGTCAAAAAAGAGCAGGCACCTGCATGGGCTACTGTGGTACAAAGCAGGGACAGCAGTCTAGATCCCCTGGTATTCCCCTTTTCTCAAAAGCACTGTCTTTGGGGGAGGACACAGTGTAGATTTCTTGGTCCACCAAGAGTGGAACAGGCATGAAGAACCTGAGCTACAGTTCCTGTGCCAAAACTCATGTACTAGTACTTTAAAAAATGGTCCAAACTCAAAGCAGATGTTTAAATACAAGTCTTAAATATTTTGTTGAGACATCTGCCTTTTTATAATTTTTTCTTACAGAATTTTTTACTCCACTGATGCTTTTCGGGCTAGTTTTTGTATTTTTTAGCAATTTAGGGTTACATAGATATGTTGAAGTATGAGGGCTTTTTGTTTTAAATAGAAAAATCCAGTTTTCAGATCTGTTGGAAAACCTCAGCTTCCTTAGAGTCACTTCCTAAGAGGATTGTGTATTACTTAGGTCACAAATTATATTCTTTCAGCAGCTGTTGAAATTAGGAGATCATCTAAGTCAGTCAAAGGTATCATCTTAAGGTAAATTTTCTGTACTGAGCAGAACTGAATAGAATTTTAATGTTTTATAAAATGTAAAATGAAAAAGAATAAATCCTAATAACATTTTTCCCCCACAAATATGCATATAATAGTGGCACATTTCTCCTAGTCTAGCTGTTTTCCAAAAATAAACAGTTTCACACAGAATCCACTTTGAATTTCAATGGCAGTGATGGGAAAGAGAGGACTAGATACCATATGTTTTTGCACAGAATTGGTTGAACACTCTCTAAGAAGAATAAAGCTATGTCATTAAGGATTTCTGCCCTTGAAAAAGACATACATTTTCTAAATTTTGTTTATGTCCCAGACAGCTCCAAGCCTTATTATGTTGATTTTTCTGGACAAGGGTTTTTTTAAACATGGTTTAGTGATGCCAATTAGTATCTTGATGGGCAAATAAAGCTATAGGAACAAAATCATTGACTGAGATAAGGCAAGAGTTTTGAACCTGAGCAAATATTTCCACACAGCCCAATCATTTAACCCACCAGAATTCAAATTTCCCCTGTCTCCAGAACAGCTAATGATGTGGCTAATTGAAAATAATTTTCACCAACTGCATGGACACTTTTATTTGGCTTCAGAATAATTTGAGATATGTGTGAGTGTCCAAAATATACTATTTTATTACTATAAAACCATATTCACATGAGGCAATTGCCTTGAGTTGAACTGGATGCAGTCATCATATAAGGTATTAGAGCTGAAAGTAATGATGTTAATATAAACTGAAACAATAAACCAGACATCATGCCATTTAAACTTATTTTCTTTCCTGCAAGATAGCAATGCCACAAGAGTGTGCAAGATCTTTTCACTGAGGTGACTTTAGTGCGATGTGGGGGTTCAGATTTCAGACTACTTATCATAATTTTCCTAGATTTATTTGCATCATGGGAAAATTCAGGACCACTGAAGGTCACCTAGTTAAATTTCCTTGTCAAGCAGTGTTAGTTATGATTTAAATCAGGCCAGGTCACTCACAGGTTTATCGTGTTCAACATTGTTCTACATTGATTAAATACTGTGTATAAGCTTAAAGAAAAAAAATATTAATCTGATTGAAAAATCAGATTCCAACAAACTAAAATAACCTCAAACCCAGCAAATCATGCCAAAAATTTTAAATCATCAATTTATATTAAAAGGGATGTTATTTAATGGCTGCTGCCTTTGAAATAATTTTGTGGTGATGCCAATTGCCATTTCTTTACTGGCAGTGATGGCAGATCCTTTGCTGTCTGAGGCCTGAGGTAAAGACTTAAGCAACTTTTTTTTCTATGCTGTCCAGGATCAGCCAGAGATACGATGCAGCTGAGTGGTGTTTCTTGGGAAAACAGCTTGAATGATGCTTACAGAATGACAATGAAAGGAAAAATTTACATCAGAAATGCAGCACTTTGAAAACTTCTGATAACATTAAATCAGTTTATGTAAGTCCTGACACTATTCAAATCCATGCTGACTAGGAATGGACCAGATGAAAAACACAGATTCCCCACCAAGCTCATTTTGTAGAGTATGGGGATCTAACTATGAACCTTTTCTGATCTGGGATTTGGGGGGTTTCTAAGAGGTCCCCCTTTCCGACTTTTGTCAGAACTGACCAGGATTGGCCAATCTTGCAAAGTCAACAGCAACATAAATGTTTAACTTCTAGCACTGTGCTCTGAGGAGTTACCAGGCTTACTTATGGGATATCAGAAACCTAATTCAAAACCTGAATTTCCAGTTTTAGCTCTCATTTGTCCTCAGCTTAAATCCAAATGCCTGTTCAACTCTAATCTGAAAGCTTTAGCTCTCTTCCAAATCTTTCAGCATTCTATCCACTCCTGATATACAAGTTCTAGCTTCCTCAGCTTGCAGCAATGATGTTGGTTAAAATGTGTGTTAGGCATTTGCCATTCAATCTTTCAGGGTAAGCAGATCCCACAGTATTCACCCTGAGTTTTACAAGCACAGCTTTCTTCTGTCTGCCCTTAATGCACTCCTGCAGCTTTTTGCGGCTCCAACAAGGATAGAGCATGTGACAGCTAATGGTTCCCCCTTTCCCACTTCATGTGGGAGGCATGTAAGTCTCCTTACTGAAAGTGTTGTGTTGCACTGTCACAGGGGAGAGAAGTAAGTCTCACTCCAGCCTGAAGCATTTCTTTCAGACACAATAAGATATCTAAATGTCAGGGTTTCAGAGTGGGGTAAAAAGTATCTTTGTGCTTACCACTGTTCTTTCACTAGCTACAGATGCAGTTAGTCCTGACCATCCACACACCAGGTATTAAAATGCTACCCTGTGTGCAGGTGTTTGCCTTGGGGACACAGTGTGCATCCCCCAGCCTGGATTCTGCTGGTGAGTCTGACCAGTGAGAGCCACTCACACTGTCATTGAGCCAACAGATAAAATCTCATGCTGTCTCTTTGCCTTGTCCCTCTGAGCACTCAGACATGGGAAGCTCAGCAGGTTTCAGCAGAGGTGATAACATGAGAGAGTGGTTCTCAAGCCATCCAGCTATAGACTTTTCTGAAGCACCAAGTGCTTACTTCTGTGGTGAGAGGTGGGAAGAACAAGTGCCATACTTTTCTCTGCTGCACGTTGGTATAATAGAGGAAGGGATTTTTCTGTTAGCTCTCACTTCACTTTCTTGACAGGCTGCAGCTGTGGTACTGAGTTGATTTCAAGGTAAAAGAGGTGTCTAAGAGCTTTTGAAAGTCTCGGTGAACCCTTATCTGCCTACCCTTAAAAATGTGGCCCAAGGTCATGGGGCCACCAAGCTGGCAGATTTCCTCTGGGGGTCACCTCTGAACCACACTCATCAGGCACCTTTTCTGGGGAGCTGTGTGAGTGAGTGTTGTGCACTGTTAGGGTGAAACCATGGTGATCCTGGAAAAAGCTCTGTTCTACAGCAACTGCCAGCTCCCCAATTCACTTTGTGTTAGAAAACACATATCCTTCTAGCTGGGGAAAATAGTTCTGAAGTAGTGTGGTAGTAGAAATGAGTCATAAATTGTGTGCATTTGTCAAAAAGCAGAGCTTTCAGTTTCCTTGGAAACTGCACATTTTGTGGGTTTATGGTACTGTACTCAGCAGAGAGTGGCTGAGTCCTATGTGAGTATATACATGGCCATAAGGGCCAGGCTCTCTTGGCTGAAGGTTTCAGTGGCTGTTACATGTTTGGTAAAATACAGCTAAATAGACTTCTCTGACTGGGCAACTCAGAAACCATAATGATGGGAAAAACTTTTTTCATCAAAAATAAGTGCTGTTAAAGGAAGAGAACATTATTTCAAATCTTCTCTGCTTAGTCACCGATGAACTTTATATTTTATTTTATTGCAGAATGAAACTGAGGTCAGCATCCAGGTTTGGTTGTTCTGTGATCCTCCTCTAAGCAGCCAAAATACCAGCCAAACCCACTCCTTTTGTCTCTGGACAGGAAAAAAAACCTAAGACTTAGTAATTATAACATAACCATACCATAAGTAAGACAAAAATTTATTCTCCTTAAAAGAGTATTTAAGGAACTAACAAAGAGTTAAGTCCTCACAGTCAGGGAAAGGACCCCAAAGACTCACAGAAAAAACATCTTGCCACCCTTCATCTCCTCAAGGCCTCCAGACTCAACATTTTTCCTTATAAACCCCCTTCGCTCCTAGTTATCCAACAAGAAAGATCTAGCCTGTGGATTAAGCATTTGCTCAGAACTATTTCTCCCTCTAAGGCTGTAACACCTAAAAGCCATCAGCAACACTTGTCACCAAATATTCACTCTACTCGGAGCCAGAAATCCATTCAGTTTTAACAGCGGCCAGCAGCAGTTTGGAAATATTTAGCTGGGCACAAGAGCACTTTTCCCCAGCAGCCCTGCAACCCATGGTGTCAAATAGTTTTTCCAGGCACCATGTTAAAGCTTGAAAAATTTTCTTTTTCCATTTGTCTTGATCCATTGCTCTGCCATGTAGTATTTCAGCCCAGTCTGCAGGAAGATTGTGAACTGGAGGTTTCAATGAAATTAAGAATTTTAAACCTGAGGAACAAATCATATAGTTAAAGAATGTGACAAAGGAATCATATCTCAGAATCACAGAATATATGGAGCTGAAGGAACCCACAAGGATCATTGAATGCAACTCCTGGCCCTGCACAGCACCAACCCCGAGAGTCATACCATATATGTGAGTGCAATGTCCAAATGCTTCTTGAATTCTGTCAGGCTTGGGGCTGTGACCACTTCCTTGGGGAGCCTGTTCCAGTACCCAACCACCCTCTGAGTGAAGAACCTTTTCCTAATATACCACCCAAACTTCCCCTGACACAAACTTCAGGCCTTTCCTTTGTATTCTGTCACTGGACACCCCAGACACACCAAAGAGGAAAAAGGCCCAAACAAAAATTAATTTATCTTCTTCTTTTCACTAAGATATAGATGTTTCAATCCTTAGCACATTACTTTTTTTGGTTTTGGCAGTATGTCACTGCTCCCTAAAGAGTAGATTGGATATCTGTCCATGATGGCCACAACAACCCTGGAGTAAAGATCTTAGAGGAAATATAATGAGAATTCTGTCAGACCCAATCCAAACATACATGACATCTTTTGCACTACATTTAGGAGAAAGAGAGAGAGGGACTCCAGCTTCCAGCTGCAAAGCTGGAAAACAGACATTTCAGCTGCAGTTTGGACACAGGTGAGGACTTACACCTGGGAAACAATGAAGTTTAAAGGGAACGTTTGTCCAAATAATTGAAGGTGTGGTGATTGGTAGACAACAGATTTCTGACATCCTGGAAAAGTTTTGCAAATGATGCTGTGTCTGTCAGGGCTGTAAGACTATTGCTAGTTTATGCTAGCTAACCTAGAAGTACCACAGGATTTACTGAAAGCTGTTGCCAGGGGCAGTGCTCTGGGATGATTGCACAGCTCTGCCTGCTCAGCCAGACCCATCAGGTTCATACAGTTACAACTCTCCTCCTTCTGGACAGAAGTCACATGAGTTATGTCCTCAGGTGTCAGAAGCTGTGTGAGAGAGGACTTGGGGACAGCTCTTATGCCTGAGAATAAGAAATCCCTGAAGCTTTTCACACCATCCTCACTTCCACCAAAAACCTCCCTCACAGCTGGGAGGAATGGTGACTTTATTTAAGGGAAAAGCAATTGCTTTCAGCTGTGTTTCATTTCTAAGGCTGTCCTCTCAAGGGACTCAACTAGAAACGTGAATGAAAATCAAAGTGAAGTGTCTTGTGCAAGTCCTTGCACTGACAGGGGAGCTGGTTGTCACCCGGCCCCAGAGGCGGAGCAGTCCTTGGAAGAGCTGCTCACATGGTAGGAGCAGTGATGGCAGTGGTGCCCACCCAAAACCATTCACACTGCTTTTCTAGTCCTTCTCTCACCGGCAAGCAGCCATAGCAAGAGAGGCTCTGCCACGCACTGCCACAGACAGAGGAAGAGGCTTCCTTGGGCATTTCACAGTGCTCCAAATTGAAAAACGCGCAGGAAAAGAAATCCTACAAAGTATTTTTAAACAAATTAATTGACCATGATCTGAAGAAAAGATGGGCTTACATTTTTTTCTCCAAGAGAGCATTTAAAAGACCCCCTGGGCCAAGTACTAAATTTCCCTCTCCTTTAAATACAGAATTGAATTTCATGATATGAAATTTTTTTCCTTCCTGTGGCTAATTCTGTATGGCATTAAATTGGTTAACAGGTCCTGCCAGAAATCCTTGCACTGCAGGTGGCACAAAAATGTCAATTCTAATTCATCATTATATATTCAATAAGAATTCTAAGCTCATGTATGGGAGAGATTTTTTCTTGTGGAAAGAATCAGCAAAACTTGTATGTGGAGGAATAGTGTCAAGATGTGTACTATGGCCCTGAAAATTAGTCTCTACTGTATATGTATGATGTGTATATATAAATATTACATATGTATATGCATGCACACACAAAATTTATTTCCAACATTAAGGTCATCATGTTACAGTCATTTACACTTCCAAGACTGATTTAATCCCCTTGATGCTGTTCTTGTCAAGCCCCACAATGAAGTTCTGAAGCCGTCAGTGCCAGCTGAACGATGCCGTTGAACCAGTTTCCAAGATGAATTCAAATATTCATGTGCAAGAGGAAAACTGAGATTCAAAGTCAGTTCCTAAATTACAAGATGATAGATATTTCTTTTCATAAACAGTCTAAATGTTACTGCCAGAGAAGAAAACCAAAGGGAAACTGATAACCTCTGTTAACATTTTGGACCTTCCCTTGATGCCACATTTGGCTGAGGATGGCCATGAGAATTGCGAGGTGGGTTGAATCAAGTTTCAGCTACACAAGCAGTCTTTTTCCTAAAGGTCAGAAGGCTCTTTAGTAGGTGGTTTTAGGCCAACCCAGGGCTGTAATGCAGAGCACTACAGAAAATCAGACTCAACACTTGACCTCAGGAATCCAAACGTGAGTGCTCCTCAGCACCTCCAGGTGCTGGTGCAACCATGAAAGTAATGAGTTTTCTTTAATGCATGGAACAGGACTTTTCCCATCAGTTTAAGTGCTGTATTCATGTGCATTGGACATTTTGTCTACCAGTGTAATCAATAATGGTAATATTGAAGTGTGGTACCTGCTGCGTGAAATGATGTGGTTTGAGTCTTGCCTGCCACCTCATGCTTACCCGAACTCTGGGCTGCCAGAAGCATCTCTTTCAATCCTGCCTTTTCTAGTCCTAGCATTTGATTGTCTTTTATCAACTTGTCTAAAAATGCAAATGGTTTTTCTTCCTCTTCACGCTGTTCCTTTTTACTTGATTTCTCCTCTCTTGGTGCAAGTGCCTCCCTTGAGCACTGACAGAAATTCACATATACTAAGAATTATTGCCCCAACTCTTCTACTTCTTCAGTCTTCAAGGGTGCAGTGAGCAGGGCATGTGGCGTGAGGCTCTGTGGGTGCTGTAAGTCAGTGTATCCAGAGCACTGGGTGAAAGTGCTCAAGATCTTCCCTCTTCTATTGGGCAAACAGGCAGCATCTCCAACCCTGGTTTTAGCTTCATATGCCTGAATAACACAATCTATGTGAAGGCTATTGTCAGTATTGCACATCTCTTCCCTTTCTCCTTCCAGCTATAAACCCAAGATGACACAGTTTGGAGTAACTTTTATTTGAGCAATGAATTTACAAAAGTTCTTCTTTTTCCTGACAGTGACTCAGCCCTAGGGAAATAAAAGAGTACAATTAAAAATTGAAAATTAATTTTCAAAGATCTCTAAAAACATGATATGCAGCAGATTTTTGACAATTTTTTATTGTTTGTTGCATGCTACTCTGCCATTGTCTTTACAGAGTAAAAGACATGATTTGAAAGTGAGCTACATGTCTGCAAACTTAGCATGCTCAGGTGGGAAAAATCCAGATGTAAGCATTTGGGCTTCTCCAGAAGGTCCATTTCTGAATTTATGCCTTGCTGAAGACATCTCTGCCTTGCAATCTGCAGAGTGACAAGCAGAGTTTATTGAGTTGTTTTTTAAAGCGTGTAGGCATCGTGTTTTAGCTTTTCTGTTTGGTTTTTTTTGAATGAGTACAAAAAGTCAGGTGGACCAGGAAGTTAAAAAAAAAATCACATGCCCTCCTGCAATTAAGTGGAGGCAGCATCTGATGACAACAATTACAGCTTAATATAACATTCGCCGTGCACTCATATTTGTGAGTGCTTCGGCTTAGGGCTCGAGCATCAAACCAGTGACTCAAAATCACACAAACAAACAGACCATATTCATAAATGGTTTATAATCCCATTGTGTAAAGTGGTTACTACATTACACAGAAGACCAGATGCTTTCATGAGTGAGCATCCCAGATGAGGCAATTCCCTTCTCCACAGTGCAAACTGACATGTCTCATTCTCAGCTCAGGTTGGTTTAGATGAGTATTTTTCAGTGCATGTCCCAATCAATGTCACCAACACCAGAATGAAGGTCTAGGTTATTTTCTTTCTAATGCTTTATAAGGTTTTTTTATAAAATGATTGTAGAATAAGCAGGCAATATTATGCTCTGGGAATCACTAAAAACTTGCACCCAGTTCTGCATCTCCAGGGACACTGTGTATGGACCACCAAAGTTTGTAACTGACTGTGAAACTGGATGATACAGAGTGGTCACAGGAAGAAACAACCATCTTCCGCTCTGGTATTCACTTTCTTTAAAAGAGCAGCAAGACCTAGAAGGCCTGGTTGTCAAAAGCCAAACCAGGGTGTCTGTTTTCAAACTGGTACATTTCAAAATCTAGACATTTCAGCACTGAACGAATGAACCCTGCAGCAGCCTGAACTCTAAAATGTGTTATTGGGTGCCTGGGGAGAAATGCTCATTCCCTGCTAGAATAAGTTGGTCTAACTCTAGCAAAGCAGCAAACGTGGAAAGAGGAAAAACCTTTTTGCCTCTGAAATTGCAGCCTGAACACCAAACAAAAATCCACTTGAAGTCAAAGCTCTGAGGAAAATGGGTTTCATGTGGACTTTAACAAAAACTCTTCCTGCACACAACAAAATGAACATCACAATACTAGCAATGACTGTTTCTTTGAGTGTCACCCTGGTTTTTTTGAGTTTTTTAAAGCCTTTTGATTGTTCATAAAATGGAGTCAGACTTTTTAGCCACTGTACAATATTAGGAGCAGTTTCTGCTTTTTCTCACAGATGTAACATAAACAAATCCTTTGTTTTTCATTCCCTGTCCTTTGTTTGCATATTTCTAACCTGAAAACTATTGTAACTGACAGCTGGTCTGGCCATTCGGCTGGGAGGTGATAACTCCAGAAGCCAATACACAGCCAGACCCACAAATGTATAAAAAGTAAGAAATAAACAGGCAGAGGGGCTCTTGGCCTTGGCTCAGCCTTGGGCTCTCTCAGAGGAACTCTCTGCCCTGCAAAATCTCTCGTCTCCGTGTGATTGCTTTGCGTGTCCCGATCACATTTGAGGACTTCACCCTAAGTAAAGGCCAAGAAAGTCAGGTGGTTAAACAGATGTGCTGGAGAACTGCTGCCATCATTTACACAATGCTGTGCCTAAGATGGTTGTTAAGAACAGCATTAGGAAGAATCAGGTAGACGCATGGAGCAGATTTCTGGATACGCTGATACGCTGGAAAGCAAAAAAATGCAACTGCTGTGGCATTATATTTGATATTTATTATGCTGTATTTGGCTTTGTTTTAATACTGCCTTATTTTACAAAGCACAGCACGCATTTCACTGATTCACCAAGCACGGACACACCTTTGCGGTAGCACGAGGCTGCTTGGGCAACAAGCTGTGTAAAAGGAGTGTTTGAGCCCTGTCTCACACACTGATGACCTCAGCGTGGAGGAGGCTGAGTGGAGCCTCAGGCCGAGCGTCCATGGGGCTCCTCCTCAGGCCGGACCCGCCAGGCCGCGCTCAGGGCCGCGCTCAGGGCCGCCACACAGGCCCTCCTAATCAGCACCCGCACCCCCCTCAGGACAGGATGGCTCTCCTGTGCTCAGCCCCTACCTTTTTTACATGGTTTTTTGCTTTTATAATCAAGGAATCAGAGAATAGCTTGGGTCAGAAGGGACTTTTGACTTTTAAAGGCCATCTAGTCCAACCCTACTACAATGAGCAGGATCATCCTTAGCTCGCTTAGGTTGCTCAGAGCCCCATCCAATCTGGCCTTGGATGTTTTCAGGGATGTGAAATCCACCACCTCTCTGGGCAACCTGTGCCAGTATTTTGCCACCCTCATTGAAAGCAAAACTTCCTTGTGTCTTCTATCGAAGGCTTTAGTAAGGGCTTTAGTGAGGGCTGGAGTTAGGTAGTGAGCAAACCTGTATTAGTCATAAATTTGTGCCCCTGCTGTGCTGACAAGGACTTGGGGGTGAAACACACTTTACAGGCATAAACAGAGGTGGGAAAAGGAGGTGGGTAGGTGTAGGTATGCCTGGTTTCCTATCCCTCATCTCTTAAGGGTGTTCCCAGGGGTCTGTGTTGGAGTGTTGCAGAGCTGGGTCATCCTTTGTGGGTGGTGGAGCTGATCTTCCATCCCAGGAACTGCAGTAATTCACAGCACTTATTTAAAATTTAAAGTTGCTTTTAACTTTTTTTAGCAGAGTTCTCAGAAGATTTGGATAAGGATGTGAGATTCAGCACTGGAAATAAGGAGATACATTGATTTCTTCAGAAGTGAAAGGTTCAGAAGTAGAATTCAGGTAGGTTCACTGGCAATTCTGGGGCCACTAAGGATTTTATTCTCCCCACACTGAAAACTTATGGAGAATAAGCAGGTAATCTATGCAACTGGAACATCCCCCTCCACACACACACACTGCTGAACGTACAACCCCCGGTCCTGTATTTGAAACACGGCTTGCATTTTTAACTGTAATTATTGGTGAAATGCAATATTCTTCCTTCCCACTACAGTTCTTGATTTGTTTATACCTCTGGGCCATGTCAGCTACTTGAACCCTGATACTATGTAAATAACATCAAATAAGTTGCCAGTCACCTAAAGACGCAGGGTCTACAAAGGTTTATCTACAGAGGCAGATCTTTGTGCCTTGGCTGATTAATCACTTGAAAGCCGTGGCAAAGGCCAGTGCATGATGCCAAGCTTAAGCATAAGTCTTTATTAGAACAGGACCTAGGATGGTCAGGGACATTATATAAATGTACTAAATAACCTTTTATTTCACAGGACAGAAATTTCACAGCACTGTTTGACTGAACACGTACAGAGTGCTTTACAATAGAGAGATGACAATAGCATGCTGGTGAAAAAGAGGAAGGCATTGACCTTAAGTGTCCGTGAGAATCTGTAGATAAGTCCATGACCTGCAGCTTCTGAAGAAAACAGTATTTCAAACACGGAGCAAAATAAGCTGAACTCTGGCATCAGCAAAACAGAGATTAAATGCTTGAGAAGACAAAAAGCCTGTGTTGGCAGTTCAAAGGAAATAAGCTGGACAATAATCAAAATTCAGCTTGGCTGAATATGAAAAAGCATTACTTGAGTCTGGTACAACCTCTAAAGGACAAGTTTTCCAATTCCCTTTTTTAACAACTAGAGGGATCAAGGAGTTGTATAACAGCTGATTAGTTTTTGTTTGTTTGTTTGTTTTTGTTTTTGTTTTTGTTTAAGGTGAGGCCAGTAGAGAAATGTTAACATTCACATTGTTTGCAGCTTCATTGCTAAGTGAGTAGTTAATGAAGCAGTGAACTTCTGCAAATTCAAGCATCTGTGCACTACTGTGCTAACTAGATAGTATTTTCCAAATTGCTTAACTGCATGAGTGACTCCATAGCAAGCTTGTGTTAAAGAGAATCACCTAGATTTTTTTTTCTTTTTTTTTTTTTTTCCCCCGTAGACCATACTAGACATTCATATCAATTTATTTGGTGGTACTCAGTTAATGTTTCATTCCTCCTTCATAAACAGAGCTCCTGGCCCAAACTTGTTCATTCCCTCTGTGAGGCTTATGTAAGTACAGATAGAATCCCTTCCTCACCAAAGTCAACATGGACAAAAATAAAGTTGTGCACCATCAGCATAAAGTGATAAGTATTAACAAGTGAAAAGAGACAGCCCAGAAGAAAAATAGTACTTAAAAAAGGAAGAAGACAAAAATCATCAAATAGATGCTCATGGAAACCGGACTGAACCAGTGAGGCAAAGGCTGTCTCCACAGTTATGGACTTCAGGGTATTTGGTTAGATGAGAACATAAATCACCCAAAGCCCCCCCAACACCCTTAGGCTGAGATGCTTGTGGTCCATTTCACAATGCAGTACAGTCACCCTGCTGAAATAAGCCAAATAGACATAAACATTCCTGATCTATTAAGGGAATGTACCGTCCTAAAGGCCTTCCCTTCAAACAGTCATGTCTCACTCTGTCATTCACACTGGCTGGTTTCTTTCTCTGGACAGTAGGAGTAGAAAAACGGCGTTTCTGGATATGATTTTCATGATTATGGTAGTCTTGTTATTGTAACTATTCAAATGTAATCTTTCAAATACTCTTCAGTTTCACATGATTAGCAATAGCTGTTCAAAGAGTACAGGCTGGCATATCAAGGTAACACACGACAACAAGAAAGAAAGAAATTTCCACAAGCAACAGTGAGAACTGAACTCTCTAGATGGTCACTAAAGCTACAGCCATATGAAAACCTCACCTAAGGAAACACAGACAGGAATAAAATGGAGATATATTCAGATCATGCTTAGCTGATGAAGTAAGCCTTGCTTTGTAACATGATGAAAAGGTCAGTATCAGGTCTGAATTATGTACTCTGTTACTTCACATGGCAAGTACAGGTGGTTTTCACGGGAATACATACTGCCTGCCTTCTCCACCGTTCCCCATAATGGGAAAAGCCTTACTAGCCTTTGAAAAGAAATAGATTTTTAATGATATTTATAACTGCATCTATGGGCTATTTTTAACTCAAGTGTAGATTTCTGTTTTTCACTTCTAGCCACAGATGTGACTCTGCCAAGTGCCACTGCACTGTAAATTGGTTGGGAAAATGGATTATTAGAGACTGAGAACTTTGTGAGGATTTAATGAAAGCATAGTGATGATGAATAAGTATCACTTAAGGGCTGTCTCATTCTTGACACTGTGTCAGTTACACCAAGAACTGGTCAAGGAAATGTGTTAGCCCAGCTGGATTGATGGGTGGGAGTGGGAAGGAAAATAGAGACCAGTACTGAACGAAGGAAAAATACATCAGAGTATCTTATTTTCTTTTTTAAATTGCCACATACCAAAAAGAACAACCAACCCCAATTCCAGATAAACTTTTTTAGGTCAGCCTTCAAGGTTTTTCTCAGGCAAGAGAAAAATCAATATTTCAGTTTTGTTGTTCTCTTGTTATCATTGCTTTTAGAGGCAAATCAATTTTAAATGAAAATAGTGCTCTCTTGAAATGCAAATGAGAAACTTTTTATCTAGAATATGTCAAGATAAATAGGCTGATATTTTTCATTATTAAAATGTCTAAATGAATGCTTCTGCTCCTTAGTATCTTCACCTTTTTTTTTTTTGTTTTGTTTTGTTTTACTAAAATTATTGACTCAGGTTCAGAAAAAAAAAACTGGTGCCTATGATATGTCTACAATATACACACTTCTTTTTGCCAGGACAAAAACAGTACATGACAAATCCTGGGGGCCAGAAGAGCTGATAGCCAGCTGGTGAGGCCACCCCCAGCTAATGGGAACTGCCCACCAGCAGAAATCTGTGCACAAGAAGCCACTGTGACCTCAGGCTTGGTGAGAAAAAAGACAGTGAGTGAGGGAAACACAACACAGCTGCTTTTGAACCCTCTTTCTCTTTGCAAAGCCATCAGTAAGTGGAAAGAAGGAACATAAAAATCCCTAGCTTTGGCTACAGAGTTGCTAAAATTGGCTAATAAGCTGTTAGGGTAAAATTAACAGACTTTTTTTTTTTTTTTTTTTTTTTTTAAATTGTCTCTTTTGCGTAACCCTTCAGTTCAACTCCCAAGCTACCCGCAGTAAGGTTTTTTTCTCATTTTCAGATCAGTAGTGCCTCTTCTCCCTGTGTGCTGAGGAACCCAAAGTAACACATGTAGGTCAAATCACCTGGCCTGGATCACATCACCTGGCTCTTTCTAACCAATGGAATTACTGCCTACCTCCCCACTCCTGCAGGATGAAGAGCTTCCTAGACTGTCTCATGGAGGCGACAAAGCAAAAAAACTGATGAGAAGGGGGAGGAGGCTTGCCAGGGCAGACTTCTGCAGGCAACCTGAGGGATCATTCTTTGTTAACTCACATGTGCTGAGCTCCTCCAGATCCTTTCCCACTCCCCTCACTGTCTAAACTCAACACCTCAAACCCTTTCCTTTGACTGGTAGGAATGACTCCATTTTTCAGCAATAAGTGGTGAATAAATCTCCACGTTGACTCATGGACCATGTACCACATTTGTGGATCTCTGCTACTTTATTTCTTTACTTTGAAGAAAAGAAGGTTCAAATCACAGACTTGCACAATAACTGAGCACTGAAGCTGCCTTTAATTCTGACATTCACTTAATACTGACAAATTAGTTGAGTTCTTGCAATTTACATGAGGTCTCTTCAGAATATAGTCCGATATTCAATTAGGAACTTTTTTTGGGGAGGAGGTGTCATGCAGAACTTTGAACACTGTGATCAATATATTAAAGAACAGGGAGGCTTTGAAGCAGAGCTGCTCTAATTAATCTACTTTATTTTGCATTTTGCTTGTCTCAGAAAAATATTCTTTCACTTCCAGTCTGTTCCCAGTATTGAAAACTGATCCTGCCCCAAAATGGAGGGCCTGGATTAGCAACTCTCCCAGAGAATACTCAACTCTCCATTTCTGAGATACCCTAATGAATGAGCTAACCTTTGAGCAGCATCCTGCAAACAAAACTGAAACATATTTGTCTCTTTTGCAAATGCATCCTGGTTATTCCATGTTTATAGGCATAAGCAATCCTTAGATTTGTCTGCTTTCTTTAAAGCACTTACTGATGTTGTAGCAGCCAGGCCTTGATCTACTACAACACGCCAGACTAGGAATCCATTACAATAAAATCACTAAATATATGCTAGTAACAGATGTGCTCAGTGGCTTGGGAAAAATAGATGTTATATTTAATTACGTGACATAGTAAAACAAAGCAGAAACAAAATCACATGTGCAGTTAATGAAGGGTGGGAAAGTTAGATTATTAGATTAATTTATTAACTATTATAGATTTATCTATTAATTATTAGATTTAAGGACATAATACTAAGCAAGTATTTTGCTCAGATGAGACGATTTGCTGAATTCAAGCCAGTGCTGAACCTGGACAGTCTGTCTGGATCCTACACTTCTTAATACTTAGAATCAGAGCGTAGAACATTAGGGTCAGAGTATCTGAGGTCAGATGCAAAATACTTCCAGAGAGGAGTATAAATAAATGGTTCAAATGTGCAGCCATCTGTAGTGAGGGTTATCATCCCTTGACTCTAAAGAGAGAGCAATTACCAGTAGGCCTCAGCAATTACGAAATGCAGGGTGACGTTGCTTTACCACTGCCGACTTCAGATATCATTACATGTACCTACATGACACTACAATTATGGGATCCCCAAAATGTGCCCTATGCTGCTCTGGCAGCCCTCAAACTCTTCCTGTGCAGCCCGAAAAAGGATGACAATGTATTAGGGATGACAGCAAGGGAGCACACACAGCCCCAGGACCAGCACTTTCCCAAAGAAAGCTTGCATGCCCCCTTCTCTTCCCACTCTGTTTAGGGGCTGGGTATACCAGAAATGCACGGGTCACAATTGTGAGGGCAAAAAAATGGTGGCCTGACCACAAATAATGGGTTGTCACTGCTTTCTGTGTGCAAGCCCAAGGGATGCTTCTCCAGAGCATCAGTTCAGGAAGGACACCTCAACATGGAATAAGTGAAATGGGCACATCGACATTTCTGCCTCACCACCAGCTCAGATGGCAGAGGGTTTATCCTGGTTGCAACCCCACCAGAACATATTGTGCTAAGCATGGGCCCTGTAAATAAAATGGTACTCCCCATCCATATCCCTCCCTGTTTTCCCCACCTTTCCCTGATTTTCCCTGGCCTTCGCATTGAAAGCTGTGTAACTAGATACAAATCTAAGGGGGTAAAAATGATTGTTGGATACCACTTTGAGCTCAGAGCATGACCAATTTCGTCCTTCTTGATAAGACTGAGTGATTTGAGAGAAAACCAGAGTGTGATTATGCCATCATCTTAAAGACTGTAGTGCAGCCTCACGAATGCAAAGTGCAAATCTTTGATTGTACAGGCAAACTTACCCTTGGCACTACATACAAGTGCTTTACCTTGCAGATCTACCATTCATTCAGTGGAGGTTTTCATGAAATCCTATTTAACATGAAAAATTATTGGTGCCTGAGGACCATGTTCCAGATAGATCAACAAATATTACTGAGAAAAAGTAAATAAAAAGACCTATTAGTAAGAATAATACTCATGGGCCCACTGTCCTTCACCTATCTGGGGTTTAGGACATCATTACATTTACTGTATTTGCAGCCCAGTACCCAATTGCAGGATTTTGCTAATAATTGACAACAGCCAATACAATTAAAAAAAAAAAAAAATTGTAAGATTTATGGAGAAAGTAAGGCTTAAAACAGAACAGAAGTAATCCTCAACTGAAGAAAAATTCCCAGGACAACAGAGTAATCTTTACTTAGAGTGGAATTTCAATTAGCTCTCATTTTAATTTGCAAACATAAACTGAAGTGGTTACTGTATATTCTATGGTAATAATTTACTTTTAGAGATATCTAGCACTAAGCAATTGGCCAGGAGCACTGTAATGTATTGATAATGAATTATCTTTGAGCAGCACTTTGCATCTAAATGATGCCAGTGTACTTTCTAGATTAAATACCTGGCTGTTGTAACTCCACTGCAGCTGGAATGATTTCAGAGAATCCACACTTGTACACTTGAGTGAAGGATGCAATGATATTTTTCTTTTTATGCACGTTGACATTCAGCCATTAGTGAACAGCTGTCTATTAGCTGACAACACTGCTTCATGAGACCTGAGATAATAGTGGTATGAATGAAACCTGGAGGGAAATGAGACAGACTCAAATCATAAACTGATAGGTTTGCATCTGAATAAATATGCCAGGGACCAATTAGCAGCATTATTATTGATTCACATGCTGGAATGCATAAGACAATTATTCAGCTCTTGATTTTCCCCCTGTAAATCTGTCCAAGAACAGACATTTTTTTATACAGACTTGTTGAGTCCTTTTGATACCAAAGCACTACCATTCCCAAACACTTCATGGTGGCAGTGAGATTCCCCCCATGTAGTTTCTTTGCACATCAAAGTCCTTATATTCCTTTCACGTGTAGCAGAAATCCCACAAGAAGTCAGGTAAAAATAAAAATAAAAGTGACTCAGAACCTTGTGATTAACCTTCAAGCAATTTATCTAGGACTGATCAGCTAGCTCAAGTTAAATATTAATTATTCACATCTGTTCCTGAGGTAGGTGGGCCTGCCAGAGCCCTCCAACACTTGGATCCAGAAGGCAACTTTCCCATGTTCATGGGTTCTTGGCTCCAGGGTTTGTGCTGGGGTTTTGCCATCTCTCCTTTTTCTGACAGAATGCTGCGCTATTATAAATAAAAAAACTCCATCTGCTGTATGAGAAACTGAATTGCAGCTAATGTCCATGCATTTTTCTTTCCCGTGCTCAGGGAGGGGACTGCCATTCAGGCAGCGCTGTCACAGGGCTGTACAGATCCACACAGGCTATTTGTGTCTCTTAGACTCCCTTCCGCTAATATGTAGTAGCAACCGAAGAAAAATAATTTGTCCTGGCATGGGCTCCATGAAGGCAGAATTGCTTCAGCACAAGTCATCTATTGGGATCACCCCAGAGTTGTGTGGCCAAGCACAGGAGGAGAGGGACTCCCATTGATTTCAGGAAGCTCTCGATCAGGTCTGAGTGCTTTGCACCACTTTTCTGGGATCCCCGTTTTCCACAGTGCTTGGCACAGCTCCAGCGCTCCCACAAATCCACCTGTGGGCTCCCAGCCTACAGCAGGCTCCCGCAAAGCCTCAAGCAGAGGAAGGACATTCCCTGCAGGAAGGCATGGGGCTCCTGAACAGTGGCTGGAGGAGACAGACCACTGCAGAAGGGCGTTAAAGAGATGAGACTACAAAAGCTTAGAGATTTGCACTTCAAATAGCCAGTTCCCTGGTGCAACACAGTTCTTATCCTGTGATGGTGCCTCAGAGCAACTCCTCATTAATTTGTCTAAATATATTTCCATTAATGGACTCCCAGCCTCTCTGACTCCTCTCACTTGTATGCAGCTACCCAGACCCCTTCCTGCAGAGGCAGGCATGATGGTGCTGTGAGCTGGCAGGGCAGGTGGCGAGGAGCAAGGTGGCCGTGACCACACAACAGACCAGGACAGCCTGTTCCTTGTCCCAGGCAGCCAGTGGTGCTTGGCACAGGCGGCCAAGGAACCAGAAGGAGGTGAGACATTAGGAGTACTTGGGAAGTCAGCAGCCTGCTGGGGCATCAGGAACAAAACCCTGATGTTGCAGGCATCATATTCCCTCAATAAATCTGTAAATAAAAAAGAACAATCACTACAAAGTTTGGTATTAAAACACAGAGCTACAGAAAGACATTGCAGTAGCAATTCCAGGCAAAACTAAAGAAATCTGTAACTCCAGTCAAGATCAACTAAGAAAAAGACCTTTACACATGATGCAGGGGGAATTTGAAGCTCATATCTTATTCTTTTGCTCTGGGGTTTCAGAAACTCACCCAACATTTGGAACATGGAAAACTTAAGAGATTTCAGAAACAGCAAAATACAATCAATTACTTTTATCCAGTTGTCAAGATGTCAAAATTGTTTTTTAATGAATTCCCGACACTTTAGCATTTGCCTCAACCTTCCAGTGGTTTAATATCTACTCCTGATACTTTTCTTCTGGTACATATTAAGGAGGGGATCAATGTAACTGTACTTGCATTACCAGGTTTGGAATGTTGTGATCCCAGATTAAAAAGCATCAATTATTGCACTGATTTTGTAAAGGTTTTCTCATATTTTACGTATGTCTGAATGCTCTCTTTTTATGTCAGTGTACACAGCCTGTAATCTGATCAAACTCATGGTAAAGGCCACAGTGTGACACCTTCAGAGCCATCATGACAACCCACTGGGCTACTGTGAACTCATTTCTTTCAAAAGTCTACCTAAATATCTAGCTACAAGACTGTAAGACACACTCATCAAGCACTTTTTATTTTTCTGGGGCAGTGGTTTGCTCAAATGCCATTCAAGCTGTATGGCTTTTTGTTGGTCATTGTTCCAGAATTCATTGTCAGGAGACAGCACTTGAGAATTCAGTTTACAAAGATTTATAAAGCAACCTGTAAAAAAAAGCCCATGGAACTAATAAAAGCGTTTAAAATAGATTCCAGGAAAAAAAAGAAATACTGCCTTGCTACAATAATAACATCTCCAAACTGTTTTTATACACAGGATCCATCCTTGCCAATTAGACTGTGTTAAATAAACTGGAGAAGAAAATTTTTTGTGATCATTTAAGATTAATATCTTATGCTCTTATGTCAAGCTGTCAGATAAAGTGCTAATGTAGAAATAAAACAAGTACCAGATTTCCTTTTTTGTCTGGTTTTAAGAAATGTATACTGAATGCCCCAAATAAATGCTCATTATGTTACTTTTCTTAAAATAAGATTAGTGAGAAAATAGTGTAGCACATAAAAATTCTTCTGCTATCTTAGATTAGTTGGCAGGCCCTGAGAGAGAAAATACAGACATTCCTTTTATCTGATGGAATAATTTTTTTTTCTTTCTGGACTGAGCTATGGCAGCTTTATCCATTAGTTTTTTGGGGTTTGGTTGATTTATTTTTTTTTTTTTTTTTTTTTTTTTTTTTTTTTTTTTTTTTTTCCTGTAGAAAAATGTTAATGGGTGAAGGACATTATTAACCTAGGCTTCAGGAAGCTGCAGTTTGCTGCTCTCTGCAGGCTGGGAAAATCACTGAAATACACACTTGCACTGAAATAAATTCCCTGAAGGAGCTATGACATTATCTCTCTATGCCACTGTTCACAATCTGGAAAATAAGGGTCAAGTATTTTATCACTTTAAAGGAGATATGAAAGAATGACACTGTTTGACTTACATGTAGTCTGGGTACAGATATCCACTAGCAAATTATAAAAAAGTATCTCTGAATTTCATCTCTTCAGCCAAACAGAAGTGTCACCTGTAATAAGTAGAACATTTACCACCTTGTACTGAAAAATATTCTAGCACATGCATAGTGAGACATAAGGAGACAGAAACCTGAGCTTGGAGGGGTAACATCTCTAGGATGAAGAGAGGCTGGTGCCTTCCTGATCTACAGGATTTGGAGTCACAGACCACCTTCCTTGTTTGGGGTTTGCATAATAGGAGCAATAGGAGTCCTAATTGGTGACAGATGCTCACAGGCTTTGCAGTGCTACAAACAACACTGACAAAGAACAGGCACAGAAATAATTTGAACAACTACTAATCTTCTGCAGGTTCAGAGAGATCAGAGATTTAGGGATATGCACATAATATATTGCAGGGTTTCAATTTCTTTTCAAATTGCAAGGCTAGGGAATGTCAGTCCCTGAGCCTTTAAAGGTATGATCAAAATAAGCAAGCACAGAACAGAGGAATGGAGCATATTTTTCAAGTGTGGTATCATGATGTCTCTAGGAAAACACTTCTGTCAGTTGTGGCAGCTCCCTGAATGCTGGCAGTGTCATTTAATTAGAAATATCATCAGCTGTAGAAGAAAATATTACTTAAAATTGGGACCAAAACTATTGACTGAAGTTTTGGAAATTAATTCAATCTACAAGCCAAGCAGCACAGGTTTGTCCATTGCCCAGCAAGGCTGATTCACAAATCAAGGCATCAAAAATTATGTAATATTGTAGCAAATGTCACTTCTGACTCCTATGTTGAGAAACTGTGGAGAAGGAGTTTTCTTTGGCAAGGCAAATCAATGCCTACTTTCAGCTACAGCCTACCTTAGTCCTTGATGATAGACGTTAGCACCTTCTTACTTTGGTTTCTGCACCAGCGATGAGAGCGATATCCCATAATGTGTGGTTCTCACTACCAACACCTTCCCACCAAGAGCAAGACTGTGGCAGATTCTCCCAACAGTTATTCTTTGCACCATCTTCATGTCTGTTTCAATAGCTTTTAATCACAACAGCCTGGAAATTCTGGACACAGTGCAAGTTGTCAATGCACACATAGCTTGAACAGTAACCATGGCGTCATTGTGCCACCACTGTGCTTTTAAGCATCCAGCCTGTGCAAAACACATGTGAAACCTCCAGATGTGCAACATAGTGCTCTGATGAGATTCTTGACTGCCAAATTAACACCCTGTTAATGATTTAATCTGGCACTTTCACACTGAACTGAAATTTCATAGCTTATTGAGGAAAACTAGATCAAGACTAATGTCTCAAATTTCTTATTTAGGAAAACCTTCCAAAATTTTTTAGATGATAGGCTGAAAATTTCCTTCTTTTTACCATGTGAGGAGAGACTGAAAGAAATGGGACTCTTCAGATGAGAGAAGACTTAAAGACACCTGATCAATGTACATTGATTAGAAGCCCCTGATGGGAGCAAATGATGGTGGGGAAGCCAGACTATTCTTAGTAGTGGCCACTGATGGGACAAGAGGTAACAGACACAAATTAGAACATGGGATATTCCATCTGCACACAAGAAAACAAGTTTTAACCATAAGGGTTGTCAAAATCAGGCCTGGGTTACCCAAGGAAGTTGTTGAGTCTCCATCTTTGGAGGTATTCAAAACCCGATTGGACATGGTCATGGGCAGCCTGCTGTTAGGTGACCCTGTTTGAACTGGGGAGTTGAACTAGAGGACTGGTATCAACACAGGCTGAGGATTGACAGGGCAAGAGAAGCTCTGCTGAGAAGGACTTGGGGGTGCTGGTAGATGAGAGACTGGATATAACCCCATCAATGTGCACTTGCACCCCAGAAAGCCAAAGTGTCCTAGGCTGCATCCAAAACAGCCTGGCTAGCAGGGATAGGGAGGGGAGTCTGCCTCACTGCCTCACGCTGATGAGTCCCACCTGAAGCACTCTGGGATCCTCACCACAGGAAGGCAGGAAGGACAGGGACCTGTTGGAGCAAGGCTGGAAGAAGCCACCAAAATAATTAGAGGGATGGAGCACCCCTCCTATGAGGAAAGGCTGAGACAGCTGGGATTTTTTCAGCCTGGAAAAGAGAAGGCTTCAGGGCGACATAATTGTAACCTTTCAGTACCTGAAGGGAGCCTTGAAGAAAGATGGAAATGAACTTTTTATAAGGGCATGTAAAGAGAAGACAAGGGATTTGGTTTTAAACTGAAAGAAAGTAGGTTTCGATCACACATTAGGTAAAAATTCTGTATTCTGAGGGTGGTGAGGCACTGCAACACTTTGCCCAAAGCAATGATGGATGCCTCATCCCTGGAAGCATTCTAGGCCAGGTTGAATGGAACTTTGAGCAACCTGGTCTAGTTGACAGTGTCCCTGCCTATGGCAGGGGGTTCGGAAATGGATCATCTTGAATGTTCCTTCCAAACCAAGCCATTCTATGGTTCTGTGATGACCTTCAAGTCCCTTCTTGTCGGGTGTTTGTTTTGCAGGAGCTTAAATTCCCCGGCATTCAGGTGGTTTTAGAGTCCTGGCCCTCTGCAAAGCTCTGTGCCAAACGCAGGAAAAGACGGAGTCTTCAAGGTTACATGCTTCGTTTATTAGTTCTTATCTTACAATTTTCTCAGTGTCCAAAAGATGTTTGCCGCGGCTCGGACATCTGGTGACTCCCCCTGTCTCTGGGCTGTCCTTATCTTTTATACTAATTGCTACGTATTCTCTATTTACTATTTTTTACCAATGTCTATCACTATTACTAAAAAGGTCATCTTTACTCTGACCCAATCCTCACTAACTACTTTGTGCCAACTTCACTGCAGAAACGGAGCGAGGGAACAAGAAGGAAGAAGAAGGAGACAACGCCCCAAATTCTCCATCTTGCCCCATTCACTTCAATGCCAAGAATCCCAAACCCACTGTTTTTTCACCCTGTGATATACTGAACTACTGTTTTTCACACTCTTGTGGCCTGCAATGCTTCCTGCAGTGCAAGAAGCCTCTCCCGTGGACTGAAATCAAAGCCAGTGTCTCTCTGAGCTCTGGGCTCTGGGCTGAGGTCCCAGACCCCCCTGCCCAGGTCTCTGATCCTCCAGGGCAACCAAAGGAATGCCCTGGACTCCAACACCTTCTGACGCTAATCATTCTGTGTTTCTTTGATTCCATTTAACTCATAAAGCATTGCATCCCAGACACTGTGTGCACTATAAAGGTTTCTGAGACAATGGATGATCCCAAACTGCTCTAGTAGAATTCAACACAAAACCTATGTATTCCAGAATATCTTATGGCAGCCACAGTCAGTCATCAACAAACTTCTGCAATATAAGGAAAAAAAAAGTACAGTGCCATTCTGGACACCAAGTACAAATGGTGGGTCATGGAAATTGGTATCTCTTGTAGGTGTTGATGGAAGAATTTAAATTTATTCTAGGGTTATAGCAGTTGGTCTTGGAAATCTAATTCTCTCTGGACTCTCACATTTAGCTTATCAGAAGTTACTTTGCTTCTCAGACCAGAAAGAGTTGTGGTTACCCATTAGAAATCAGATTATTTTCTGCAAGAGGATTTAACAGACCACTGAATGGTCAGGAATATGACTAGGCTAAAGGTATTCTGATGGATCACGCTTCACATGTGATTCATGCTAAAAACTAAAAATTGAGACCAAAAAAAAGAAAGTATGGATTTTCCTGACACCCTATTTCATCTTTCATTGTTGAAAATAACTACATGTTTTCAGTCAAAATTAGTGAAGAAGGTTGAGTAACAGTGAGGAAGCTAAATAATATATCTAAGGATTTTGGGCTCTGTTGCTGCAAGTACTTCAACTGGTAATTAATTTTCTTCTAATAGTTTCATTACTACTGGTTGTGCTAATTATTTGCATGACTGGAAACATAAGTCATGTTCCAGTCTATTAGTAAGGTGACCCTGAAGGGGCCGACTCACCAAATAGGGATGGGGACAAAGATGGAATTTGGTCAATGTGATTTGAATCTTCATTATATAATCAAATAAAATGAGTCATTAATATATCTTCATTATATAGTTCACATTAAATATGAAACTACAACCAATAAATGTAGTTCATTTGAAAATTTATGTCTGACCAAGCCTGAATATAGTGTAAGGCTAAGTTCACATCTTCTTGTTCTCTCCATCACATCTCAAATCCACAGGTATCCCTTTTTACTTTTTTAAAAAACCAACATGTCACAGTCTTAGCTAACTTCATTATAACATGTAGAGTTATAACCACCAGTTCTTTAACCCAGAACTGCAGCTTGGGAACAGAATATAAACATTTTCTGAGGAAAATGAAATGGAAATGGGCTAAATTAAAAATAAATAAATAAATAAATAAATAAAAATCCACAAACAGTACTTTTTCACTTTTGCTGTTTCAGTTGTGTCATCTACATAAAAATTTGCAAATGGTAAGAGAAATGTGGCATCTCACTCTGAACTAAAGAGTGTTTTAAATAGAGCTCAGAAACATATTTGTTGCAAAGCAAGACCCTCAGATCTCTTATCTAACATCTAATGATTAGCCTCAGTAGTGATAAACTGCTTCCAAATGAATAAGTTATTGATAGGGAACAATCAAATTTCAGTGAAAATCTGATCATGGGAAAACTGCTCATGGAAAGAAATGGCTCAACACCTGATGCATCCCTTAAAAACAAGGACTCCTTGGTGTTATCTCCTTTAATATAGATCTTGCAAAAAATAAAACCCCCAAAAGTTACTCATACTAAGCAGTTTTGATTTCTTCCAGTTTTCATCTGATTAAAAATGTATTAAAATTGAAATTTAAATTTATCTAGAGTTAGAACTCTATTCCATGGTGGTTGTTTTTTGTTGTTTCTTTTATTTTTTTTTAATATCACAATCTGGTTTTGTACTTCAAATTTATATTTAAATTTATGCTAGACAATAAATGATAGGGCTAGAAAAAACTGAAAGCCAATAGTGTTTTTGTTTTGCATGAAACATGCCTTTTTAATATTTTCCCCACTGTGTAAAATATTTCTTCTCCTATCTTAATCATAGGTAGTTAATGATGGGTAGTTAATGATGCACTTTTCTATGCAGACAACCAGCGGAGGTCTCATCATTTTGCAATATATAGCAGCTACTATTGCTTTTAGTGGGTAAGAGCTAGGGTTAAGCACTTTTGCAGCTCTGGTCATTTTCTTTCCTTACCTAATTGCCAAAATAACTCTTTGTAAAGGCCTGCATTTCTCAGACGGAGTGGAAAAGGACATATTGATGAAAAGTTAGGAGTATTGATGGGATGCATGAAGGTAATTGCAATGGAAATGCCTTCTAATTAAATATCTGGTTTAGGATTTGAAAATGTACGCTGTCCTAGATAGGCCATTGATCTGAGACTATTGCTCCTGCAGAGCACTGTGTTCTGCAGAGCAAGTTCTTGGGACAGGAAAGAAATCATTTATTCATTAAGGATTTCAAATTGCTAGGCTATGAGGAATCCATTCCTCATTCTCCTTCCACCTTCTTTAGTGCCCAGCTTCTGCCACTCTCACACACCCTCACCTAAAAGCTTCACACATTAACAAACGAGATTTATAGGTCAAAATCCCCTGAATGTTTTCAAAAACCATAAAAAAAATCCCCGGAGCTATTTCATACTCTCTCTGAAAGGGATGAAGTTACCCTTATTGACCTCTTTCCCTTCTCGTCTCTACAAGACATCCTGTTGCATTATAAAAAAACCCCAAGGCTCTTCGCCATGGCTGCCAGACTCCAGGCTTGGCATCTGCCTTTTAGACAGGGTGGAGGAAGGAAAACAGAGAAAATTCCCCTGGGAAAATTACCTTGCTTCTCTTGCACTGATCCACAAACTGACACAATTATACAGGATGTTTTGATTTCTTTCACACTGACATTTCTTGACAGGGAAAAAAAAAAAAAAAATAAACCAAACCAAACCAAAAAAAAAAACAAAAAAAAAAAAAAAAAAAAAAAACCAAAAAAAAAAAAAAAAAAAAAAACAAAAACAAAAAAAAAAAAAAAAAAAACCAAAAACCAACAAAATAAAACAAAAAAACCACCAAGACATTTTCTCTGAAAACTTCCATGTGACTGCATTCCAGATCTCATACACTAGCATGTTTTCTTGTTAAATCCAATGGGTTAAAGGGAAGAGATCTAAACAGCACAGTGATCAACTGTTTATGTTTGGCTGATGTTAAAACAGGTTCCGGAGATCTCATGACAGTTTTGCCCAAAGCATACAGTGAATTGCTATAAATATCTTCACTGACATAAGGCAGTGTTGCTCCACTGTGGGAACTCAAAGCAAGCCCTCTGTGCTTAGCAAGCTCACCCTCCAACCACAACCACAAGCACCAGGGCAAGTCCCACATCACCCGCTTCTCTGTATGGCCTCTTTCTGTGGGAGGACAAGCCCTCACCTCCAAGCACAGGTTACCTATACATGCCATTTATCTGGAGCTGAGCAGATGAAAGAAGGTTTTATCCAAGATCTGCCATGTTCACTAAATAATTCAACAAACTAGTTTTTCTTAAGATCACTGCCTGGAGGTACATGCATTCTTGAGTTTGAGCACAGCACTGTTTATTTGGGTACATTAAGTTCCTACTGTTCAGCTGAACTTGTCAAAGGTTGGGGTTTTTTGTTTGGTTGGTTTTTTTGGTTTTTTTTTTTATTATTTGCCATTTTTGTGTTTGCTTTATTTTGCTGGTTTGGATTTGTTTGGTTTTGGTTAGTATTTTTTTTATTTGGGAAGCTTTTTTGAGCATAAGCAGCATGATGAACACTTTTTCCCCAATTAATAAAAAGAAAGTCTCAAATGTTTAAATGCAGGCTTGGTCCTTCAAGACTGCTTTGAGGAAATAAGCTGTTATTTGATTTCCTGGTGGGATCAGTTCTTGTTAAATACATTTTTAATGTACTTCTGATATCTAATGAATTATGTAGCATGCCCCTTTTTTTTTCTGTCAAATGAGGTTTGGAAGAAATCAGGTCAAGTCCAATGGCAAAAAAATTATATAGTGTTCTGAAATAAACCCTAGTTAGAGTGAAAGAATCATTGTGGTAGAAAAAAATTCTGGATTAAAAAAGAAAAATATTACAAACAAAAGCCAGGCCTCCCTATTTTTGTGGCCACCCCTTCCCCCCAAATTTCTTGCCAGAGGGCAGAGACCAAGTACAATTTTTAGAGGCTTTAAAGGAAACTAGTGAAAACCAGGTTTGAAATTATTGAAGGAAAATTATTTGTCCATCAGTGTGTAAAAGGCCTGCGGTACCCCTAAAGGGGAGAGGTTTCTGTGGATAAAAGTAGAGCCTGAGCACAACTTTGAAGAAAACCATTGCCAGTTATTAAATAGAGCAATCCTGGAATTCCCAGGAAATTCCCTAAGCTCAAAAAGCTCTGATGCAGGAAGAGCAGTAAGTAAAAAGTCATACGAGCTTGTCCTTCCTGGGCACCCATTGTCATCACTGTTATGATTATCGTGTTCCCATCATTATTAAAGGGTAAAATCCCAGAACAAAATAAAAATTGCCAAAGTTACTTTGGTTGTTTGGCCATACATTTTTGTGATTTAATCCCAGCCAGCAGCAAAGTACCACACAGCTGTTGCCCCACTGCCTCCCACCCCTGATGCCAGTGAGGTGGAGAAGCAGAAAGAAAAGATAAACCTCATGGGCTGAGACAAGGACAATTTAATAATTGAAACAAAACATAATAATAAATACACTCATAATAATAACACTAATAATACAATACAATTACAGAAAGGATAAAAAGAGGTTGAAAGTAACAGAACCCAGGAGAAACAAGGGGTGCCCAACACAGTTGCTCACCATCTGCTGATCAACAGCCAGACCATCCCTTAACAGTGATCATCCACCTTTCAGGTAACTCCCCCAGTTTATACACTGAGCACAACCTTCTGTGGTATGAGTCAGGTCACCTGTCCTGGCCATGCTCCTTCCTGGATTCTCGTGCAACTCTTCATCAATAAATCACAAGACACTGAAAATTTCTTGTCTTAGGGTAACCACCACTTAGGAACAGCCAAAGCATATATCTTATCAACATTATTCTCGTACCAAACCCAAAAAGCACGGCACTGTGTCAGCTACTAAGAAGAACATTAACTCTCTTCCAGGCAAAACCAGGATATAAGTCCAAACTTAAAACCAGTTCTTCTTTTTAGGAAAGGGTTGACTGTTATTTCCATGGAATAGCACTGCTAATGCAGCAAGGGCTTCAACATGAGGTGGCGGGGGTGACTCCTAACATCTCTCTCCCCTTGGGTTTGCTTCCTTTGTGCTGACACACTGATTCATTCCAGGATGAGTGATGGAATCTGTGGCTAGGACTGAAACGAAACATATGTATTCAGTAAAGCCATGCTACTTTTGTCAAATTTTCTGAAGTTTCTCAGTTCTTTTTTGGTTTTTTGTTTTGTTTGGTTTGTTTTCTTCACTTTGTTTTTTTTCCCTAATCTACAACGTTTTGGTTATTGTCATAAAAAACTGAGCAGGCACATAATTTCTAATTAAACTTTGACCACTACCTCATTTTTTCAACTTTTAAAAAAATTACACATTTTTAATATTTCTAACAAGAATCAAATAAAGAATTTTGAATTGCCTTGAGCTAATACCATTCTCAAAGTCCTGCACACCTACGTGCTCTGTTTTGATTGGGATAACTGGCCTTTCCAGATTAGACTTGGAAGATTATTTGTCCTGTGGGTTTTACACTTAATTAAATATCAGTTACCTTGCTTTTTGACTGAAGCAATTTGAACTCAAATATTCCCTAGGGGATTCTGAAGCAGAAAATCGTTCTTCTACCTCCCAATTCCAATATGTTGATTTATTTTCCAAAATTTCAGTTCCTGAGGTAGCCAATATCACATTAACCTTGAAATAAGAAAAAAAGTTCTTTCAAACACAGGACTTTTACTTTTTATTCCCCCCAAAAGTACTATTGTTTTTCAATTTTATTTTTCTTTTTCCTGAAAAGTCATTAATCACTAAAAAAGGCTTTAGTTAATCAAAACATACTTTGACACAAGGTCTGAAATTTACCTGTTAATAAACAATCTCCTACAGTTATTCTGTTCTTCTTCCATCCATTCAAATTCCCTCTGTGTGACTCAGAACTGGAACATGAACTTGGCTTATCCACCTCTCACAAAAGTAATTTTCTCAGTAGTTTAGACCATCTGAAACAGGTTTCTCTTAATTTCTTCTTTTGGAGCTCTTCCCTTGGATGCACTTCATTAAATATTGATTGTCCCCAGAGGACAAAAAAAAAAAAATTGAGGAGAGGGTGACTTCTGCTGGGTGGAAATGGGAAAGCAATGTTGCAGTCCCTGCTCTGACAGGTATGTAATTACACATACAAAGCAGAGCAAAGGGGTTTTTTTAGAGGAAAAGAAAAACTGAGACTGAGACTTCCAAAGGTGCAACAGTTTATCTCTTCACTGGTATGTCTCTCACTGGAAATATTTTCAACAGTGAAAGAACTGAAAGGTAGAGATGCAGCATTAGTAGCGCATTTCCCTGTGCTTTTTCTTCTGGACTAAGAGCATCCTGAGACTGCTTATCTTGAGACAGCCTTGTACACAAGATGAGTACAGAGGTGTGTGCTAAGCCACAAGCTACCAAAACTGAAGCAGTTTTTTGCATGTACACAATTTGTTAGCAGGCCAGTCAAGGTCCCAGGCACATATGACTTTATCACCCTGCGTGAGTAGCAGCCCTTCACCACCACTGAGTAAAAGACACTCGCTGCTGGCGCACCGTGAGTGAGGAAATTGGACAGGGAATTTCATGTGTGACAAATGAGAGGGGGTTTCCTCACCAGCACTACAGGCAAAGCCACAGATGTCTTTATCGTATCTGACCTTAGTCTCTCTGAAGGGGCAATGAGAATTGCAAGACATCTGGACAGCAGATGTGAAATCCACCCTTGTCTACTGTGTTTGTACCATTATATTCTGAGCAGAGCTCAGGGACATGTATCATTGCAAATGACTGCACAAAGTGAAGGATAACTGGGACTCTGGCAATACACCTCCAGATGGGCAAGGAGATGTACAGGATCAGAATAACCAGGTAAACAAGAGGAGGTAGGAGCAAGTCTAATAATTAATATATGAGAAGGAAAAATTGTTAGCGCAATAAGAAGTAAATTGAGTGCCTTTGGATGAACCTTGCTGAAGTGATCACTGTCCATGCTGTTTGTATTCTTGTGTGTTTCTTGGCTTCTTGCTTCCCCTGGTGGCATCGGTGCAAAACTCTGGTGACCAGAGATTGTTTTTGGATGCTTGGAAATTTGTGCAGTGATATGACTGGGAGGAAGAACTGCTGCGTCTCATTTGGGGCTGGCTGGGAGCGATGACAAATTCAGTAATGCAGCATGGGAAATTGTACTGCCTTAGCAAGCTAAAATGAACACAGGGTTAAAATTAGGACCATAAATAGGGCATTTCTAACACTGGGTTGGAAATCCCAGTCCTTTGTTTCTTTTTAGGTAGGCACACAAGCCTCAGTAAGAGAACAATACCCGACCTTTCTGTCTGCTATCTAACCATGTATAGAGAGCTCTGCTTCAAAAAGATAACAAAAGAAACAAGAGATAAATGATGGATAACAGAAAATGCACCAATGAACTCCAGTTGACTCAAATTTTCCACAAAGCTCTTTTCACACTGGAAAGTATATGGAAAGACTGATTTTTAAGTTTTGAGTTTATCAGATTCGCTTGACTTTCCTAGAACTGAAATACAACTTCAAAACAAGTTAAAATGTACCAGTTTGTCATTTTACATTTTTCCCATTGTTTTTCATTCTGAAATACTTTGTTTATTTTTTTTTTTTCTTAGAGATCAAATTAATTTCAGGGAACACAAACCTCTTTTATAATTGTCCTCCTGGAATTACCTGAAAATACTTTTTCAGACAGAATTCTGGTTTGTCTTTGTTCAGAACACTTAGAAAGCTGTGGTTTCTTTTCTCCTTTTTTCTTTTTTTTTTCTTTTTTTTTTTTTTTTAATAAAACAATCTGTGAAACTGAAAACTCAGTTGATTACAGAGCTACAAACCAAGATGACCATGCATCTAGACCCCATGAACCACCAACAGCAGCTCAGCAGTGTTGCTTGCTTAGCAGGTAACACAGAAGAAATTAGCTTTCAAGAAGTCTTAGAACAAAAGTGATATAGTGACTACTGGAATTTTGATATGGGAAACCATGAGAGAACTGGGAGAGGGTTTAAGGACCAGCAGGATCTTCAGGAAAACAGTGAAAAGAGGGAATTTATGGGATATAAATGGGTTATTGGAGGCTGTCTCGATGCAGTATCTCTATTCTCTGTTCTTTAATAGCCTGTGTTTTCATTGATACCTGTCCTTCTGGGGAAGACAATACCTTGAAAGGACTTGACGTTAATAAGTCCATAGACACTTTTTAAGAAGACGAAATACACATTTGTTTTCTCATAGCAATTTGATGTATGCATTGAGCACTGCAACTGTTCAAACTACCTTGCCTTATCTTCCATTCTGTCTTCTAGTGAGGGTCTTTTGGGGAGGGTCTTTCACAAAAATATGGAAAGCAAATTAGCAATGTAATGAAAACTAATTTCTCCTGTGTTACCTGCTAAGCAATCAACACTGCTGAGCTGCTGCTGGTGATTCGTGGGGTGTAGAAGCATGGTCATCTTGGTTTGTAGCTCTGTAACGTCATGTTTTATTGACTTCCATATGCCAGCAGATTCAGCTGAATTCTCGCATAGACAATATTTGGGGATAAAGGTCCGAAGATGTATATGACATTGCCTGTCATGAAAGTTTTAGAAATGCAGAGAGAAGTCCCTTAATTTTTATTATATGAACTGCACTTTTCTACATACCATTGAAAAGCACTCAAAGAGTCTCATTTTTCATTTAAAAGTCACATCTCTTCCTACTGCTGATGTTATGTTATGCGTAATAGTAGATCAGGCTTTACTCTCACATTGATTAAGGGTAGATAGCACAGGCTATCAGAGAGTAGATAGCAGATTACCTGCATTCATTGTGTTTATATCAGTAAAAGGAGTTTGCATTTAGCACCTCAGCCAAAAGATAAACATCAAATGTATCTATTGAACTCAGTGAGCTATTGATCAGCAGATTTAATTCAACATGTTAAGAAAAAAAAGTTGTACGAGAAAGGCAGATACTATCCTGTCTACTACTACAATATATGTTTTAGGAGGTGAAAAGATAAGGAATTCACCTCCTTCCATCCAAAAAGCCCAAAAACCCCTCCAACAAGCCATTACAAGAAAAAGATTTCAACTTCCAGGCAATTAGGCTTTTATTCACCAAGTAAATTTCCTTCCATTATTAGCATTCAATAAGCCACTTTTTCTGACTTTCTGCCTCTAGCGGGTACCAATATGGAACTCTTCCAGGAAAAAATTACAAAAAAGCTTGTACATCTATTTTCCCATGCTGGGCTATGAAAGATGTAGAAATCCTTCTTGACACAGGTTTTTTCACTTGCATCCAAAAACATACAGTATATTTTCACTTGATAATCTACAGGAGCTTATAATGGACAAAAACCCATGTGAGAGTGAATAGAGTAGATGGCAACTCTGCTTCAAAGTCAAGAAAGGCTGATTAAGATTCCCTGTGCAACTTTCCTGAAGCGTCTCTCTGTGCACTTTTTATGACATTGCTTCTCATTACATGCTCACATACATCTCTTTTCACAGGGTACGAGTGCACTCTGTGCCTCGGATGAGCAATGATCACTGACAGAGGAATTGCTTCATGTTTTCTGCATTGCTCAGCATGCATAGCACATTTACAGCATCACACCAAGGCAGAGAGCATCACTTCACTGCTCATTTTGGTCTGTTCTCCTCTGCATCAGATTTCTTATCCTATCCATTCCCGGCCCTACCTTTTAATCTTCCCATCCTGTCTCAATTTTCCCAGTCAGACTCAGACTTATCTTGTTTCTGACTCCTGTACTCTCATTTCAGGGTGAGTGACATTGGACTTGCTTCAAGCAGATGCAGCCTTTGTTAAGGTAGAAGCATTAAGAATAAAACCTGGATTGGAACCTGCTAAAGCCCTGAGCAAACACTTGGTAGCCATATAGGGCTGAGCCCCATGACATCAGCGTTCAACACTGCCTCTCCATTTCCAGTGCCAACTGCTTTCAGCCTCCCTCTTCACATCTATTTTCTCTTTCAATAATCAAACCAGTTTTGGACTACTCTGCATACAGACTGGGATAGATGTCGTCATGGAGGGGTCCTGAGACATTGTTTTCTAGACAGCAGCAGAAATGGTAGTAATATTGTTATTAATCTCCGTGCCTCCAGAACAGCTCTGTTATGCCTTTACAGCAAGGCTTCCACTTTGTCTCAAGAGCAGAAATGTCGACCTGTTCATTCTAGGTAATATTCACACACGCTGGGTCCCGGACACTAGCTCAAAGGCAAAAGCAAAGCTGTTGTGTCACCTTGCTTTGACATTCTGTGGGACATCAATGCAGAAAGCAGATGCTTACAAAAGTCCATTCATCAGAGAAGAGCTCTGTTCCAGGCTGATTCTCAGCCTGCAGCTCTCAGCATTGCCCAGCTAACAAACATGTACAGGGGCTTTCTGCAAAAATGCAGTGCAAACAGGAAAGCTTGAGGCAAAAGAACACATGATAATCAACATCAATGCACTAAATGCTTCTATTCCGGATGACAGAAGCTCATTTTACGTTTGCTTACCCAGGACTTACTGTGTCAAAAGAAATACTGAAAGATGATTTTTTGCCAGCTTTTTCATAAATTTCATTTCCCAGCTTTTATTACTTTGGAATTAGTCATTTATGCTGCTTTAATAAAAGCTATACCCAGGGAAAAAAACTCCCTAAATAGTCCCTAATTTTGTTCCTCAAAGGGAATTTGGCAACCACCTCAGATGATTAAATGGTGATCAAGTAACTGCCTAAAACTGAGAAGCAAGCTGCTGCTCTGCAGCTTCCCAAGTTTTCTGGTAAAGAACTGAGACTTGGGTTGCCCCTGTTACCCAGGGAAGAAGTCAATCTGCTGGATGGTGCTGAAAATTAGACTCTTCCCTTATCTTCCTATCTTGCAAATGCAATGTACATTTGACTCCATGTTTTATTGCTTCCATTCTCATCCTGTAAGGAGCCTCTTCCCTGGCATGTGTTACTGCACAGCTGGGGCCAATGCAGTTCAAGAAAGTATGACCCTGGTAAACTGCCTAAGCCTATTCTCACCAGGAGATTTACTTGAAAATTTCCATCCATCTATTTATCAGATTTGGGAGTCGATTTTTCCTTTAATTTGTAATATCTGCTTTACTCGAAACTTGGTTTTGTATGTTTATATTTTTCTTGTGGTCAGAAAAAAATTTTGGCAGGTTTAAGCCAAGCTTTGAGAGAAATTTTTCAGAACCTTCTAGCCAGATATATACGCACGTATGTCTAAACCTGCCAGTTTGGATTTTTATTTTCAGGGCAAAACTGATAATCACTTTTGCATTTGGCGAGACACTGCATGAGTTGAATTTATGGGGCTTTCCCATCAATTTTTACTCCCTTTTTTTTTTTTTTTTTTTAATTTTATATTTTTATTTTATTTTTGTCTCAAATTGGCAAGTTGATGTACTGTTAACTGTGTTGAGATTGCTGATGTTTACTCCCAATTTATGCTAGACCTGATGGAAGCAGCTAGGCCTCCTGTTTTTCCTCTGTTAAAACCACCAGGACTCCATCATGGACTGCCAGCATGAGTTCCAGCTGCATGGATAAGGCACTGAGTGAAATCAGAAGCTTCATCTGCAGTGTGTGGCAGTGCAGCCTCTTCAGCCTGGTGGTGAACACACCAGTTCAGAAATATGTTAAAGACACCACCATGCGAGACAAAGCAGCTCAAAGTCTGTGGTCTTCCTTAGGAAGCACTCTGGGAAACATTCAGGAAACTCCATCACGTTTCACAAGAAGATCAAAACGTCTGCTGTGGTGGAAAGTGGAAGTCCTGGAAGGAGACTGTCCTGATGTTTTCTACTGCATTTGTTCCGAAGTGTCAAGTTACTTTCTGTATAGGTATTTGAGTATATGAAATGCCTTGTTCCACCCATTGCTCTCTCTAGTAGTTTAATTGTTGGAACAGAACAATGTGCACTTAAGTTGCAGATAACTGGGGTTTTTTTTACTAAATTAAAAAAAAAATATTTAAACTGAAAGAGTGGAGGTCTAGATTAGATATTAGAACAAAATTCTTTACTTTTGAGTGAGAGAGCTGAGACACTGGAGAGGCTGCCCAACAAGGATGTGGATGCCCCAAACCTGGGAGTGTTGAAGGCCAGGTTAGATGGGGCTCTGTGCAACCTGGTCTAATGGAAAGTGTCCCTGCCTGTGGAAGGGAAGGTGGAACTGGATGATCTTGAAACTCCATTCCAAGCTGAGCCATTCTATGATTCTATGGTTGATTCTATGATTTATTCTATGATTTATTCCATAATTTAAAAGTGATTTAATAACTGCATGCTGTGACATCTTATTTATGCTCTCAGGCACAAGGTCATACAGACAGAAGTATACGTTTATACACATATTTCTACACAGAAGGGAATTCTACTAACAGTTAAATGCTCAAATATCTGTTTATGATTCTCCCGGTTTTATTTACTGACAATTCCTTTTTCAGTTGCTAAACATGAGCTCGCTGTTTTCACTCTATGAACTCCCTCTGCAGGGAGATAGAGGTTTCACATACAATAGGACAGAAAATGTAAACAGTGAATAATGAGGACAACATGATTTTACAGCAATCACAAACTCAGTTTCTTTAATTCTCTTCGCAGGAACTTTATCTATGCAGGTTCTCCTTGTCTTCAAGCAAGGAAAATATTGATCTGAGAATGAATAAAATAATTATTCACATTTCAATGGCCATAGGTAAAAAGGATTCACATATGCTATTTAATGAGACCCCCTGCACCTAAAAAATTACTAAGTTTGCTACGCCATTTGGACTGAGTATTCTGGTTTTCATATCGACAGACTTTGTGAGGAAAATCCTTTTGGCCTTGGTTTCTTTGCTGAACTCCAGAAGCAAGATAAACTGAAGCCAGTTACAGTGTTGTCATTTTCCACAGCTACCAAACATGCCAGACCACTAGACACAAGTCAGAAACATCTTCTAGATAGCATGTAAGTGAACACATTAATAGGAAAATATTCTCAGGTATGTGCGCTAGCTGTCTCAAGGAGAATCTTACTCTCTTACACTCATCTGGGATGCAAATGATGCTCGTTTGCTGCTGTGCTGTGTCTGCCTTGGGCTGTGGGGCAGCCAGCAGCAGGCACAGCTGGTGGGCAGGGGGAGCAGATCTGCTGCAAGAAAGGCAGCAAGAGGGAGGCTGGGGTCAGGGGCATGGCCAGGGGCTGGCACTTCACCAGGGACTCCTATGGGCTTCATGGGAGAAAGGGCCGCCAGGGTCTCCAGTCACATTAGCCCAAATTAGCCAGAGTTTAGTTTAGCTTTGCTCTTTCTTTGGGGGTTAGAGGTGTACAAAAGAGAAAGCAAAACTGAAGGAAATGGACCCCTTTTGCAAAAATCTACTGAGGAAGGGAAATTTTATTTTTATATCTTGACACTTCGAATGCTTCATCAAACAAACTGGAGTGCATTTGCTCTGGTTTAGACTTTGTGTCCTAAAATTCAGCCTGTGTAGACTAAGAACCCTTTGGCCACCTCCTTCATAAAAGAAGTGGTGCAGCTTTACCTCAAAGTTCTGGCTGATGCAGGATTCCTCACAGTTTAAATACTTTGTGGTTAATATTGTGAAGGAAAGATACTGAGGCAGTGGGTGAGTACATTTTTCCTTAGGGATATGGTGTAATGTGATCAGAGTACTTTTTAACTGACATTAAAGAGCTATAGCTTGTCCTCTGTTGCCTGTCTGCTCAATAGAGAAAAACAATTTGCTTGAGAGAACAATTCACTTTATTTTACGGCCAGATAAATGCGATCCTGTGGTTTTACTCTGCTTCCACTGACTATGATAGAGCCTAATTACTGGGATTTACAAAGGCAGGTGAGATGAATCCCATACAAGCTGTCTCACCTTGAAAAATGTGTATGGGTTTTGCACAGCTCTTCAAAACCTAACATGCATCAGGAGGTGCTTGAAATCAGGCAGCAGGGTGAATATAGGCATTTTCCTGCATTTAAAAAAAATTCCACTGCCACACTTCCTGAAAAACTGAGTGCAAGATTCTTGCCTCTTATAAAATGTATATGCCTAATTTCCCCAGTAATATATGAAGCTCTCAGTCCTGTCTCCTGCTATGCCCAAAATGCTTGGCATTAGGATAAAGAAAATAAGGGCCATTTGTCCCTGAAACAGTCTTCCATTCCCACAAAGCAGTGATGGCCCATGGATTAATGCTAGGCAATTGGGGAGATGTGTGAAAAGTACCAAAGAAAAGCACTCCTTACAGCTGCAATCAGTCATGATGCTTTCAAGCAACATAACCAAATAGCAGTTTTCATTCCAGTTCTTCCCACTCCCTTTATAATATCTACCGAGATGCCACTATGCTCTTGCGTGTGCTTTTCTCATCCTTCAGCTCTCCCACCACAATTTTCATCTGCTATTAGGGGCAGCGCTGGCAGAGCCCTATCCCACACAACTTCCCCTTGGCACATGGGGCCCCCCCATCCTAATGATCTGCTTCCCAGTTGCTTTGGAAAGACTTGTCTGAACCATACACACCAAGGATTACAGTGGTTTGAGAGTCTCTAAGTAGAAAATTTCAACAAGACTGTGCTAAGTCTCAAATACATATTAAACAGAAATTACTTTCTGTAAGAGCATAGTCCTGCCAGAGTTGGGTTTTGTCTGCATGAGACACATCAGCATCTCCTAACACAAATGAGAAAGTTTTACATGACATCAAAATCACACTTTCTAAACTCAGAGTGTGCTCTGACTGAAGGTGGAATAAATCTCAAGTAATTTTCATTGCTATAATTATTCTAGGTTTAAGTCAGTGTAATAGGGAATAAAATATATTCACTAGCAAGTACTGCTAGTCCTCACTTTAACATCACATTTTAATTTCATGGAGAATTTTAACTAATGCAATTAAAAGGGGAAGATGGAACTAGAATGTGGAAACAAGTCACTTTCAAATGAATTTATTTATAATGGCTTCTCTGAAGCAGTCTGCAAGCAACACAACCACTCATCCAGAATGGGGTTATTTTTCTAACTTTAGCTAATGTTGATTTAAATACCATTTTAGTAACAGTGAAAGAAAACTAACACTTGATTCTTTTTTATTGTGATTAATTATTCCAATATTTCTAAATATTTTCTAAATACTTCCTGTATTAGATACTAATATCACTCACATTATGTCTTCTATTACTTTAATTTCATTAGCCCCAAAGAAATTATTCCAGATATTTGCCAGGATAATTTGGAACATAAGCATTATTTAATTCTAAATAATCATTAAAAAGTGCATAATACAAATGTTATTCCCATGTTATTTATTCTGAAAACAGGAAAAACCTCGTGACTCCAAGGAGCTGAACAGCATGCTAAGTACGATTTAAACGTTACTAAAATGCAGGTTTAAATAGATGATTTTAATGTGGTTGAACAACCATCAACCCCGGGATCACATAATTTCATTACCATCTAAAAAAAAACCCCAACAAATAACCAGTTTAAATAATAAATATTTGTAGACAAGGGCTCAAGGACTGAGCATAGTGAGTGCTTTGAGGTATGTCTGATTCTGCAGCCTGCATTTACAGCTTTGAGACATCAGCTACTGAGCTAGGAGCCTCCATCTCAGCAGAGCTGCTGAGCTATGCCTCTACAAATAAGAATTTTCTTAGGAGTGAATAACTCTTTTCTAAGAAGTAAGCCTCTCCAAAATGCCCAGATGGCAACATTACCTAAGTAACTGTAGAGAGTGATGCCAAATTTACAAGGTGCCCACGGCAAGGGATATGCAGAGAGACATCTGTGTTTCAATGATACTTCACCAATAGTTAGAATTATCAGCAATAACAAAACAGAAAAAAATAATATCCCCTCCTGGATATTATGATACTTATGATCTCTCTCAGTGATAATATACTGCCATACAGACTTCATTAAATGTATACTCCATATGCAAGGATGGAGACTCAATCAGTCCTTTGGATAACCTTTGCCACAATTTGACCATCCTTATAGTAAAAAATTGTTTTCTTATGCACAGTTGGAATATTGTGTGTTCTAGTCTGTGTCCACTACCTCTTGTCCTATCAGTAGTCTTTCACGTGTGATAAATGTACCACACAATGTTCATTTATGGAATATTAGAACGTTCAGACCTTCTTTCACAGAATGTTAGAATGCTCAGGGTACATTTCAAAGAATGTTAGAATGTTTTATCTTCTTTTCCTTAAGTTTGTTTTCTGGTGTGACCTCCAGTTATTCAAAACAGACTTATTTCCACAACTAGGTTTCTCTGGCAATTCAACTGTCCGTTAAATAGAGGTCTTACACACCCCATTAGCAACAACATGCAACAGATATGTTGCATAAGGAAAGAAGCAAATTTATTGAACTATCGTAACCAAAAAAACCCCCAAAACAAAACAGTTTACCTCTTCAGTCATTTTAGTCACTATCTTTAGCCGAAGTCCTACTAACTCACACGCTGTGATTCTTTTATTTTTGCTAAACCTTCTGCTGCTTGTGGAAGGTTTTAGAATTCACCACAGTACCCAATTGTTAATGTACCTATCTTTTCACTGTTTCCAATCCACCTCACCTAGGAGATGTTTCACAGGATATTTCCTCTAACGGCTTCCATTAGTATTGACTGTTGCCCACATCACATGTTTAATGTGCACTGTCAGGTTTAATCATGTGTTTGCCTGAACAAGATCCACTATTGTCTTTGCTTGTATTGCAGAGACATCTTAGTAGGGCTTCTCACTTCACAGATTATTGAATCTTTCTTTGATGAACTGTGCTGTTTGTAGACTCATAACTACAAGCTTTTAATTATTAAGAATCCTGGAGAATTCCGAATGGTACAAGATAAAGGCTTTTCAGTCAGCACTTTGGACTCTGACTTGCCCCAGCATCTCTTGCCTGCCCTGTGGAACAAATCTAAACAAATCTAAAATACACAACACATGGAAGAATCAATGGTTGTCTGTGTAATACGTACATATGTACAAAGAGACAGAGAGATCCCTGGAGCACCAGCTAAACCAGTTTTGGCTCAGGCAATGTAGCGTGACAAATTTACACATGGACATTCGCTGCAAACACTTTCTGGACAAATTCAACTCTGCTGAGATCCATCACCAGTATGTTAAAGTGCTTGTTAAGGCTGCATGTTGCCCTCTGGTGATTGTGTTGATGGATGATAGCCTTCTACTGTGGGAAGAGATTGAGTGCCTGAGGCTGATTCTTTCACAAGTGTTAGCCTTATTTTTTTGACCATGAAGTCTTGTTCATATGCCAGTATCTTAGCAACAGCAGACAGTCTGATTCTACTAAGTTCCCTGTTTCCTCCCTGGGAAATTAATACCATGATGACATCCCAGATTAACCTTCTATTTGCCTTTTAGGGTATGGAATGCCAGTTTATTTAGTGCTACAAAGCAACAGCTCTGCGAACAATCAGCCCACAAAGGGTCTGAATACCACTGCTGTGATCAGGACAGAAATCATACCAGAAATATAGCACCAGATACACAAGTACTTTGGCAGAGTGTTATGTTTGTGACCTAAGAGTTTTAATGTCCTGAAATTAGGAACCAAAAATAAGAAGGTAACCTGCAACTTCATTAAATGTCTTAAAATGCATCAGTAAGAAATTAAAAGTTTCTGGAAATAATGTATTACTTAGACTACAGAGGAAAAAACAAACTGTATGGGAGATTGTATCTGTACAGTGATAGGACTGCAGTCATGTTCAGCAAGGTACTATTTGAATTGTTTGGAAGACAACATTCATATTCATACACCTCCAAACATTTTGTGCTTAAGCAAAGATTAGAAACCAAGCATAAACTCCCTTTCTTCCTGATACTGCTGGCTCATCTTTTAAGGTTATCTCTTATGGTGTGGAAAGTTAAATGAAAGATAAAGTTAAATGAAAAAATAACATGACCTATTTTAACTAATTATTCCTTTAGGGTCCTGCTTTAAAAACAGCTTTTTCCCTACCTCTTTGCCATTAGTATCCAAATGTTCAACATTATGTTGCAAGGTATGTATTGAGAGCCCAGTTCTGCAGCCCCTATTTGCAGGTTGTAAGGAAGAAAGCTGAACAGAGTCTGTGAGTGGCACTGGTCTAATGTATACAATAGGCAAAAAACCTACCCCAAACCATGTATTCCAAATTCCTGATTCCAGACTGCTAGGTTCTTTTTCAATCATGAATATGGTGCACAGTGCACTCTTAATACCTGAGTAGCGGGGTCCATCTGTCTCTGTCTCTTCTTGTTCAGAGTTTCCAGCTACACCCAGAGCCTGGACCCACATATTTGGTTGTACTCAGTTCTAGCACACCCTAACAACACTCCTTGTCTCTGATGCTAATGCAAGAATCTGACTGGCTGGAGACCTGCCAGTATGTGCTAACCAACCACAGCAAACTCGTATGGGAATCTGAGCCACATCAGCTTAATGAAAACTAGTCTCTCTCCTTCTGAAACTAAATAGACATTACATGCTTCCCTGACTGTTAATTTGCTTCAAAACTTGACATTTGCACACTGTCATTGAAAAGCAATAACAAGAGGCCTTCGTGGTGAACTGGCAACATTTTAAAATTGGAATTCTGAAATAAATATGTTCACGGCCATCCTGAGACTACACACTGAAGAAAGGTTTAGCATAAGATGCAGAGTTTTAATAGAGGTGTTCACATAAAGATTATTACTTTAAAAGAAGTGTCTTGTTCATTCACATGCAGAAAAACAGGAAGAAAGAGGTGGGATTTGGAAGGAAAATCCTAACTGTATTGGATTCAATGTGCCTGAGTCTAAGTGTCTTGGAAGACACTCATTTTATTCCAGAGAAACATTGCCACTAAGAGAAAACCGGCAAAATTTTGTTTGCAATTATTCTTAGGAATAAAAGTCAGATTAACATGGGCCAATTGCAGAATATCCCTAGAACAATAGCAAAATAAGGAATACCTTTTTATGTGGACAAAAGTAATTTAAATATTTTCTTTGACTATCTAGGAAAAATTGCTTAGGAATCAAATTTTAGCCTCTTTTAAAAAATACTGTTACTCTTACGGCTCAGGAGAATATTAGTGGTCTAGAATATTATGTGAGGGTCATAATTACATGTAAAGATAAAATGACAGTCTGCAATGTTGAAACAAAATATAGTTATTTTGGAACAATTTTATGATAAATATCTGCCCAGGGAACAAATGGAATTATCACCCCTGAAGCCTTTAAAGAAAATGTGAATGTGCCACTTGGGGACCTGGTTTACTGAACATGGCAGTGCTGGGTTAATGGTCAGACTCAATGATCTTAGAGGTTTTTTCCAACCTGAACCATTCTGTGATTTTATGATTCTGTAATTCAATAAATATTTCACACAAGAAAAAAACTAGCACTATTAATATTAAAAATGAGGTGAACCAGCAACAGTTTAATTAAGGGGGTATAAAAGATAAAAACCAAGATACGGGTGCGGCAGAAAGGGAAAAGCCAAAAGCAACTAATTACCATGGGTTTCAAGAAAGGCTAGGGTTTGGAAAACCAAAAAGCCTACAGTTCCAGGAACACTGGGGCTGCAAAAGGCATGCCAAGAGCAGATGGCATTGCACCAATGCAAATTTTGAGGGCTTTCACCAGGAACGCTGAACAACCCTAGATTTTTAGATTGCCTTCTTCAAAGCATTGCCTATGGGAAGACCTGGGGTTTATTACATCCTTTCGAGGTAACTGTCCTCAGAAATTCAAAGAGCACAAGCACTTTTCTTGAGGGTATTCACACTCTTTTGTCAAGCTATACTGGAGCTGCAATAGGAAGAACAGGAGGCAGTTTCACAACACAGGACCTTATGGACAATACTTAGGAGCCTTCAAATGTTCTTGACCCTCGCTCCCAGCCCATGACACCACATGACATCCAGTTCCTTAGGACACAGCAACTTCAAACATGAAAAAAATCAAATTCACCATCCAAAAGAGCAGTTTAACACTCAACAGGCATGCTTTCTGCTCAACCCAGTACTTTCTGTTTGCTTGGCTGGGTTAGTTTTCAGATGGATGAGCTCCCCACTGCATGGAGGAGGTGGAAACACAGCTGAGGACACACTGCGGAGATATCAGGCATATTTGGGCTTGTACCAAGCTAAAGGTGGGCAGCAGCACAAAGGGACATACACCTGCTTTAACTGGCTCAGTTTGCAGAAGAGCTCCATGATTAGCTGTCCTGGAACTACTAGGGGTAGAGGTGTGCAGGGCCAGAAATAAGCGGTCATGTGTGGCAACAGAGGAGCAAAAACTCCCTTCAACTGTGATTGCTGAGGAACTGGTAGCATTCAGTGTCAGTTTGGTAGCTTTCTGCAGTGCTGGAAGCAAGAGAATATACTGGCTTGTTTTGGGTGGACAGAAAATCTGTGGCCATTCTGGGAGGTGCCTCTGTTAACCAGCACGGTGTTAAAATGAACTTCTGCCTACCTGAGACGGTCTTACCATCACAACCTTTTCTGAAAGGCTCTGTTAGAGTCCATCAGCAATTAAACCCCTCAGGAAATATGTAAGAAACTTTTAAAGAAGACACTCCACAAAGCTTTGAAATACAGTTTTTCACTGCCTTGAACCTGCATGCCATCAATTTCTTTATAAATGGAATGTGTATTTCATGCTAATAAATATTCCTAACTCATATGTAAATGCTGTACTAATTTGATACCATTTTTATTTATTTTATATACTTTAACTTGTACACACAAGACCAGAAATTACTATCATGTCATTTACTATAATGTCTTTACCTTGGACCCCTAAACTGTACTCCATGCTAACCTAAGTAATTAACTTGATCAAAGTTTAGGCTGTAATTGTTAGCTGTCACAAAGTCCCTTAATATTCCTGCAGTTTGATGTCTTCTCCACTGTTTTATTGTCAGCACAGCAGTTTCCTTGCTGTCACCAGCAGATTCTTCTGCTTTCCTTGATTTTTATGACACTCTCTCAGACTGCTCTGTACATTTCCAGTGCAATTCACAAATGCCAGACATTTCCTAAGCTGAAATGCACTGTGGTTTAGAGTCCCCACAGCCTTGGTGTTCAGTTACCAGTGAAATTATATTTAATTCCCAGGCTGTTTACAATTCAAACAAAAGGATTTCTCTGTACAGCATCCAAACCCGACAAAGTTACAAGCACTTAAGCCTTTTGCACAAAGATAAAATATAAAAAAATCTTCCTCTTCATATTTTCTTTGGTTGCAGACTTCTGCCTACCATATAGCTTAGCTTGTATCTACAGAGCCTCTTTTTATGTATCACATAAGCTTTTACCGATAAGCTCGCTCTTCTAATCCTCTAAGGGTTCCACACAAATTCAGTCTTTTCCCTTCTAAACTTCTTAATTTCTTACTTATTCAGAAGTTATTTCTACACTTGACTCCTTAAAGACTTGGAGATACAATTTTTTTTTCAGAATGGCTGTTGAGCTTTGTACCTAACTGGCCTATTAACAAATCTATGACTCAAAAAAAGCTAAATTCCACCCTTTCCCATTTTCCTAAACCAGGTTTGACTGTACTCATAAGATGGCATAAGGTCTTGAAGGAACACACTAAAAAATCTGCAATTAGCTAAGTGCCGATCTGCTTTATAAACTTTGTGTCCATTAAAATTTGTTCCAAACATTTTGGCTAATCACTTTTCTATCAGATCAAGCAGAAGATGCCTGGATCAGAATTCCCCAGACCACCCCACAGGCCTTTTAGGTCTCTTCCCACTCCTTGACTCCTGAGCTCACAGCAGCTGGCTGCAGCTGCTCTTCTGCAAATCCAGGCTTGGACCATGCTGCTTTCCAGAGTCTCACCATTGCCAGCTCTCTTCTCACCACACTTTGCTTTCGCCTTGGATGCCGTCTCCTGGATCAGGCTCTTCCATTTTCCCTTAGGCCTTCTCCTGAATCATAGGTATTGCATTCTATAATCTTGGCATTACCCCAAAACCAGAACCAAGCCTGGCACAGAGCCAGACTTGCTGTAAGCAGCATTCCCTGGAAACAGCTTAGTGCACTGAGAAACTCTTGAGAGTGAGCAGACAGGAGGGCAGATTCCGCTGAACAGCAGCCCAGCCTTCAGGTGTACTTGGAGCCATCCTTTCTCCACAAAGGAAAGGAAGCATCCAAGAGAAGAGAGCACACTATGGGGAGGAAATCTTCGAGAAAAGCTGGACTATAGGTACCTAGTAACTCTTCACTGGGATGCACTCTAAAATAGAGACATTCATCCACCTTTCTTTGCCTTGTTTGGTCCACCTTCATGCTACACACATTTTGTAACATTCTGCTTTTATTTTACATACTAATTTAAATAAAGCCTTTAATAATACCTTTAAGTTCAGTATGTCTTTGCACAACCCTCCCAAAGGCTCTTAGCCTTGCATGGTCAGACAGGATATGAGAGCGAGGCATCCATAACTGCCACTGCTGCTGCAAACAGGATTGGATGAGGTATCACAAACAAAATAACCAGAAAAGAACAGAAAAGCTGGGAAAAGAGAGAGAAATAAGGAAGAACCTGACTTTGGTATAAACCAAATCAACTATTCATAGCTGGTCATACACACACACTGCTGCAATCAAATGCTCTAAGCAAAGGAAAACTATCCCTCACTATGAAAGACCTTGTACGGGACTCTGACTACTTCCCAGCACTGGCAGAGAAATGTAGTGGCTGCAGCTGGTGCTGGCACTTCCACAGCAGGTTCCCCTCAGGTACTTCGGTACCATCCGACAGCCATCTGCTCTCTCCCAGCCTTTCGGAAGCACAGACACAGCAGATCTTTCTCATGCGCTGCAGACCAAACATGGCTCTGAGCCTGAGGGACTCCCCGTCTCTTCCACAGACACACTGCAACTGCAGACACAAAAACTGAGCGCTCAGGAAAACTGCCCACGAATGGTTTCGTCAATTGCCAGAGCCACAGAGAAAACAACAACCTGCTGCAGCACAGCACCTCTGTGGCTGCTGGCAGACCCTGTTAAGCTGCCTGCGTGGCTGGTGCTGTGGAAGATGCAGGCATTGCCTGCTTTTCTACGAGTCAGCAACGCTGCTGGCAAAGCAGCCATGACAATATACTGCACTGTAAAGTACTGTCGACAAAACGGTGCTAGCCTGCACAAGGATGGGAGCTCACTAGTTTATACATTCTTGTCACAGGCTCTAGAAGTCAGAGACACCCTGTGCTCTGGCATGCTCCCCCTTTTCAAAAGGAGCATTCCATTAGAATATGTCCTCAGCCCTCAGGTAAAGGGATATATCTGCTTTCGCTAATAATGAACACAGACATTTTCTTTTTCACAAGTTGATTTCATTTTATGCTTACACCATGGTCTCTGGAAACTCATCTTACAGGTTGAAGAAATAAAGAAACCTTGCCCAAACTATATTTATGCCATCCGCCAAAAGCACTTTGCAAAGATCTCTGTGGTGTTGTGGAGCCCAGGTGAAGTCAATTGTGAGAAGAATGACAAGATTTGTCTTTACAAACAAGCCCTGGGTCTGCTGGTAGCTAAAACTAGCACTGAGAGATAAGAGAAACAATGGGAAGGATTCTATTGATTGATGAATGGAAAAGAAGATACTTGCCTTTACAAACAAACCATAGGTAAATGTAATGAAATTGAATACTGAAAGATGAAAGCAACAATGGGGAAAAACCCATAAATCCCATAAAAATTAAAAATTAGGGGAGTTATACATTAAAAGGGGAATCTTAGGCATTTTGGGAAGTCCGTACCTCTCAAGTACCTCAGCCAATGGGGAAAGAGAGAGGGAAATGCGGCCGGGAAATTAGGATAAAAAGGAGGCTGCGTCCTCCAAAAAACTGAGAGACCCCAGGGGAAATGCCCCATGGCCTCTCCCTTTATTCGAATAAAGTAAAAGGACTCCTCTGTCTCCTTTTTGGACATAAACCTCTGGTGTTCGTGGATTAATTTTCCTAACAATAGCACCCTGGAGAAACATGAGGAACCTGATTTAGGGACCTTGGGAAAACAACATGGAGGATGCCAGACTGCAACCTTTAAAAATTATATTGGTAATTACAGAGTAAGATTGCTAAAGAGAAACAGGCCAGCAGCATATTGGTTGTGTGACTGCATTCAGTAATCAACAGTCTCTTCTAAAACCTGGCACAGATGGTACATACAGTAACACAGAAATAAGGAGCCCTCTGTGCACTGTCCTCTTCACAGCTTACATTGCTGTTAATATTTTCTATGTTTACTGCAGGCATAAAAATGTAAGTAGCAAGTAATAAATCCATTAATTTTCTACACCACTGTAAGGTCTTTGCAAACTTCAGTGGAACAAAAAGCCTAGTATTTCACTTTCTTTCCATTCAGACACCAGTTCATAAAGTTGCAGGTTTTCTTCCTTTTTCTGGGTTTCCTCCACCATGGTGGAGTTTAAAGTTTTTGTTTACTGAATGCACACAAAGTGTTACTGATAGCATCAGGCAGCACCGCTGTTAGTTATTTTGCTCAAGACTGACACAAGTCTACTTTGTCTAAGATGAACCCTGTATTGTGGCATAGCTTCTTACCATTTATTATTATATGAAATGCTGAACTGTGAAATCACTATTATGGAAAATGATCAGCCTATCCTTTCAAGTTCTCATACTGCCAGAGAAGCAACCACGGAGGGGAAAAAAAAAATCAACAAAAAACCAACAAAACAAAAAAACCAAACCAAACAAAAAACCCCCCACAAAACCAAAAAAACCCCACCAAACAAAAACAAAAACACCCCACCCACAATAATTTTCACCTTAAAAGGAATGGGAAGCTGGAAAACATGGATGTTCTAGTTTTTGCCTAGTAGCACATAAAGTTTAACCTCTGCATAGTTGAAATAAAACCCAATTCCCGAATTCAAATGAAATGCTTTCTCATTCTATGATCCTTCAGCTTTCACCTCCTGCACATACACTTGCACTTCAGAGAGGGTGCGATCCTGCAGGACACTGGATACATAATCAAGTAAATGTAGATGCCATTAAAATGGAAATGCAGAGGAGACTATACACTAACTTCAGTTTGCAAGGCTGATCTTAATTTTGGTCTTTATAGTTTTCACATTCTTGATTATGTAGGATTAACACTAAAAAAAAAAAAAAAAAAAAAAAAAAAAAAAAAAAAAAAAAAAAGCCAAGAAAAGAGTTAAAATATATGATCCCCAGTAATTACTTCTTCCCACAGTCACTACCAAGATCTGTGTCTACAACATCTGCATCAACAGACAAGAACATTGCTCGAGTAAAAAAATAGGTAATTAATTCAAACAATGCTGAATTAACATAATTCTTTTGTTTGTAATTTACTGAAAACTACTAAAAGGAATCAGAAATGAAAAGAGAAAGAAATCAGAGACTCTCCCTAGTTCCCACCCCAGATGCCCATCCTGCCTATGAAGTTTCACTCCCCCAAAACAGCTGACGTGGGAAGAAAAAGTATAAATTAAGACAGGTAGGCCTTTATCGCATCACTTGGCTGAGGAACAGCTGAGTTTGCTTCATTCTACTAAATGAGAGGGATTCTTCGAGGAACAGAGGGGCAGAGTCCCAAACTTCCCGAACCAGTACGACAAAAACAAGAGTGTCTTAGCAACGATGCTCAGCATCGCTAACAGAGCGCCTTCAGAAACTTAGCGGCAATTTATGCCAACAGCGATTTCCATCAGAAAACTCCCTCCCAGCGTGCCGGGCGGGCTTCGGCTCGGGCTGCAGCTCCGGCTCCTGCCCCGCGGGCGGAGCAGCTCTCTCAGCCTCACCGCCGCGGGCTCCTGGCGCTTCTGCTGCCCAGAGTGAGACGAGGAAAAAACCCACCCCAAACCACAGAGCTCAGGAGAACCAGCGGGCGACAGACGGCGTGTGCTGTCACGGATGAGCGCGGCAGTAGCGGCGGGACTCCCCACGCCGCCGCCGCCGGGACGGTGCGAGGGCGGCGGGGCAGCGGGACATGCTCAGTGCGCCCGGCGGGCTCCGCCTCCGCCTGACCCGGATACAGACGGCGCTGCCTCCCGGCCGCGAGCGTGGAGCCGGCCCGGCGCCGCCGCAGCAGCGGGAGCGGAGCGTCCCGGCCGTGCCATGGGATTGTGGTGACTGCCCGGCCCCGCCACCCGCCCGCCCCGCGGCCATGGCCCCCATGGGCATCCGCCTCTCGCCGCTCGGCATGGCCGTGTTCTGCCTGCTGGGGCTGGGCGTCCTCTACCACCTCTACTCCGGATTCCTGGCCGGCCGCTTCGCCTTCTTCATGCTGAGCGAGCCGGCGGCCGGCGGGCCCGAGACGCCCCACGTCTCTGCGCCCGGCGGCACCGTGGACCTGCGGGAGCTGCTGGCCGTGTCCGTGCTGGCCGCCGTCAGGGGCGGGGAGGAGGTGAAGCGGGTCCGCGAGGGGAACGTCCTCAACGCCAAGGCGAAGGGGAAGACGCGGGAGGGGGCCGAGGAGCAGCTGACCACCGGCGACCTCCTCTCCAACCGCAGGATGTTCTACCTGCTGAAGGGCGCCTTCCCCGCCGTGCAGGTGGGTGCCAGGCGCCCTCCGTGGGGCGGGGGCTGCCGCGGGCCCGGCGCTGGGATCCCGGCGCTGGGCTGCTCCGCACCGGCGCCTCTCCGGTCTGTAACCGCCGGCGGGAAGCGCTGCCCCCGTTTGCGCTTTTCCTTCCCCTCCCGCTGAAATTGTGGCAGTGCCGCCTCACGCTCGCTGCCGCGGGTGTTGGGTTGCAGGGGAAGGAGTTGGAGCGTGTTGCAAGCGAAGCCACGCGAGGTGAAACAGTATCGAACTCTACGGGCGCGGAGGGGTGGGGGAAACACCGGGTCTCGCTGTTGCGGATCGTGGGCGCTGTGGTTCAGGATGCAGGTAATTGCACAGCGAAAAATCCGCCTAGGGTCAAGATGCAGAGATTAGGAATGCCGTTGTTTGGTAGTTATCCTTCCTGCCGACACTTAGAGGGAGAGCGGGACGAGCAGCGACCGAGAATTCGAGGCTTTGGAACGTAGCGCTGCAGTAACCGAGTGTTTAGCACTCCTGGTTGTGGGGCAGCCGATAAGCACAGCTGTGTCAATACTGTGGATCACTGCCTACCTGAGCAAAATGAGTTTACTTTGCTTTCAGAGGTGTACACCCCTTCCTGGTCTCCTTCGCTTCTGAAATCTGGGTCTAACTCTTAAGGTCGCACCCTCATCTTTGAACTATACTTTGAGGATTTGGGGGGGGGGGGGGGGGGTTGTTGGCATTGTTTCTGCTTTCACTTCAGTCAATGGGAGCTTCTGTTATTTGACGAATTTTTAAATTCCTTAGGTTTTCGTGGCCATTTGAAATGGATAGAAAGCCTTAAATTTGGATCTCAGAGGTGGTGATCATATGCTTCTGGCTGGATGGGTTGAGAGAAAAAGTAGCTAAGTCTTGTTTTTGGTTATTAAGTTACTATTCAGTTTTCAGTAGCTGTTTTGAAAGTTCCACAGAAAAATGTGTAGATTTTGTTTGTTGGCCTTTTGGGGGGTTTTTGTTTGTTTGTTTTGGTGGGGCCTTAAAATTTTGTAATGAACTTACTGAATATGAAATCTAGAGGAAACAACAAATTCTTCTATGTTTGAAATAAACTTGAGATGTGACTAATCTTCCCCTACAGAAAGATTGTGCAGGTTCTGTTTTGAAGATTTTCTGGATTGTCTGTCAGTGACAAGGCACCTTCACAAGGCCCAGTGATAAAGGAAGAGAAAGTATTAGCTCCTGTTCTCTTGCATTATTCAGCGCCCTCAGAGACCTTGGCTTTACAGCTTAGCTGGCTTGAAACCTTTATGCTTTCTCTCCTTTCTCAGGTGGAGGGACTGAATTAATCTAGATGTAAGAGTTGCCTGTGCTTCTAGAGAAGGCTCGGAATTCAGTCTGGGCTTGAGGAACACAGTGAACTGTGTATTGCCTGATCTGTGGTCACATGTAAACTCTGCTCTGGAGCCTGGGATTCTTAGCAGTGGCAGTCTGACTCGTGCCTTTCTGGCAGAGGGTGCTAACTTTGAACATCTACTTTTAAAAAACTTTGGTACTCCCTTCTACATTTCTCACAGGTGATGTGTGATGCTAGTCCTTAAGAATAGATAGTACTTTCAAAAGCGCAGATGTGTTCTCAGTATAAAGGCAGTATAAAACTAAAAATGTGTGCATAGGTCTGTGGAACTGGAAAATACCAGGCATGTGTCTTTTCTTTTTCCCCACTCCTCCTTAAATTGAGTTTGAGCACTGAGAATGTCTAGGTTGAGTGTACTTGACAAATTTTTCAGGTGATCTGGACTTACTCAGTCTGGCAGATCAGCTGTGGCACATTAAGTATTCAAGGAACATGATGGGGATAATAACAGCTTATCTCATGTGGAGTTTAAAAAATACTCACTAAGCTGTACATATACTGATAAAGATGTATTCATAAACATTTGCCCAAATTAAAATAATAGCTTTCTTTTACTGCTGTATACATATAATGTGCTTCTCAGGTGTATCATCTCAATCTACTAATCCTTCAAGTGTAACTTCAGAGCAACCCATCTAAAACTGCAGCTCTTTTATAGAACAGACCTGCTGAGTTGTGGTGTGAATATAAGGATTATAGAGGATTTTCTGAGGCAGTAAAAAATTGTATAATGTAAGAAATATCCTACTTTATATCTGTAGTCTTATCCTCTTGTACAGAGTGACACTCCAGAATAAAAGATGCTGCTGAAGTCAAATAAGCCTCCTCTTCTCTCCTTCTGGAGAAGATGATGCTAATAAAAGCTATCAGACAAAAACTGCAGTAATTCCAAGAGTAAGCTTATGCAAAATGCTGATTTTCTCACATCCTGAAATTCTTGAGCTTAACAGGAGTGCCTCAGTGTTTAAATTGTTGCCAAATGCTGCAGCCAGGAAGAAGATGAACCAGCACAAAAACTAGGTGCTAAAATATGCCTGTAAAGCAAAGGAAATGGAGTTGTTCAGTCTGGACAAAAGGCTCCTGTGTGACATTACAGCAGCCTTTCAGTACCTGAAGGGAGCTGTGGGAGAGCTGGAGAGGAGCTTTGTACAAGGGCACGTGTTGACAGGACATGGGGGAATGGCTTTTCAACTGAATGAAGGCAGGTGTAGATTGGACATTAGGACAAAATTCTTTACTTGTGGGAGTCGTGAGGCGCTGAAGCAGGTTGCCCAGAGAAGTTGTGGATGACTGCTCCCTGGAATTGTTCAAGGTCAGGCGGACACGGCCTTGAGCAACCTGGTTTAGTGGAAGGTGTCCCAGCCTCTGGCACGGGGGTTAGAGTGAGATCTGGAAGGTACCTTGCAGCTCAAACCATTCTATTACTCTGTGATTCTTTAAGACTAACCTTGGCTTTGCAATGTTTCAAAGTAACCAGGGGGAAAAGTCATTCAGTTGAAATAAACTTAAGTCAGTGAGCAGTGTTGGATTCCCTGTTTTATGCTGCTGGACATAAAAAAGGAAAGCATGCAAACAGTCTTTCGGAAGCTGATCTGAGTCTCTTAAAGTGTGGTTATTAAGAGAAGATAGAAGAGTTAGGCTTTTCACTTGCAGAAGCTGAAATATATATGGAAAGTCTTATAATACTAAGAACTCGGATTTATAAAAGAAGCCCTTTCAAAATCTGAGGGGAGAAAAATCCCACAGAAAGTGTTTGCCTTTGTTCTCTTGAGTAAAGGTATTGTCTCTACAGGGGAAGAGGAACTCCACTGCTGACATCAGCTGCCTTGTTTGATATAAATAGATGCATTTGCATCAGTTCAGACTTCTTACCCTTGTTAGGTAAGACCAAAGAGGTGCATCTCAATTGTGTTTTATCACTGTGTAGATTCAGTTTAGATTTAGTGGTGGTGTTTTCTTATCCCTCAGAAATAAGCCTGAGAAAGTTAAGGGGCAAATCACTTACTGCTACCTTGGATATTACCCAATGTTGTCTAATTGCACTCAACATCCAGCAATGTCCTTATCTGGATGTTTTCTTAAAATGAAGTGTTGCAACTCTTGTGACAAGCAAGTCATCTCTTTCTCTTCGCTAGACTTGGGTCTGCATGTGTATTCCATGAAGCATCTTTGTACAGTTGATTTTAAAATATGTTTAATGCTAAAATATATGCATTGCTTTCTCTTGGTGAGGTTCTCAACTGCAGTTACAGGCTTGAGGTGTTACCGCTCCTGCATTACCAATATGTTGTCCTCATTCATTTGTCATGCTAAGAGCGAGTTAAGGCTCTGATCCAGCTGTAATCATCCCCTCTGCTGCTTTCATTTTTTATTTATTTATTCTGTTTATCTTTTTCTGAGTTACTTATTTCCTTGTTGGTTCTCCTTGCAGCCTTATTTATTCTTGTGCTGGCACAGTGGTGCTGTGATAAGGAAGGTGGGAATTAGGTGAGGAGATAAAGGAGATGCTTGACCCAGCCCTCCTGCTAGGATGGGAGTGGACTGGGGAAGCATTCTTTCTAAATTCATTGATAGACTAGCCAGAAATCTTCTGCTCAGAAGAGCTTCTGTGAAGAAATTCTCATTATACCAGGGTTTTAGCAGCATTACCTGCTAAAAGATCCCTCTCACCATCATGCCATAGGATCTTACTCTTTTAATGTGCCCTGTCCAGGAATCAATGTCAGGATCTTGATAACTGATTGTAGCCCAAGTAAAAATTGAAAATAAAAGTTATCTAAAAGAAAGGTTTTTTAGGAATACCCTGGAATACCCACAACAGCCCATCTCCAGCACATCTGAAGGAGCAGCCCTGCTTGATCACAAAGGCAGGAATGATTGACAGACTGTTCCTTAAACTTGCACTTTGACCAGATTACCTCTTGTCCTCTAACTGAAAAAGGCAATTTTAAAGTGACCCACACAGTTCTGCTGTTTCCCTGCTGTGTTATACTAGAGTTATTTTCACAGGATGAAGATTTCAGTCTTACTGGTCAGATTGTATTCTGCCCTACATTCTCATTTTGAGCTGCTTTTGCCTATTTTTGTTCTAGAGTTGCACCAGCTATATCTTTTGTTTTCTAGTGTAAATACTGATTAGCATTTCATCTTGTTTGCACCTCTTTTTAATAATGTGAATGTGGTGGAAATCAAGTCGTCTTCTGTCCCAGTCTTTCTCTTTGAGCATCTTTTTATGAGTCTTGCCACTGTTCTGAATCCAAATATTCTTATGTCTCTTTCCCAGTTAAGACTGATGATAAATAACATTTCAAGCTTATGCATGGTAATGATAGAATCAGGGTTTGAAATGAAACTTTAAGAACATGTCAGTTTTACTTTGATTTTTCTTCGAAATTAGTCTGACTTCTGAAGATTAATGACTCCAAGCATTCCTTTTTTTATCAGACTATCTGAAGTACTGTCTAGGTTTAAACTCACTGTTTACAAGCTTCAGACCACAGTGCCAACTACCATACCTAAAAAACTGGAATTTCATCTGAGATGGCAAGCTCTGCAACTGATGCTGATTGTGTGAAAGGTAGATATGTTAAAGAAGTAGGTTTAAAAAAGATAATAGTACTTAAACTTCAGAGGTGTTGCACTTTAGTGAGTAGGTTTAGTAATTTGTCTTTTCATGTTGTGAGATTAGCCTCCTCAGGTCCTAGGACTTTTATTAAAATTAATGTTCTTCTGACCTGGATGATCTTTGCACCTGCCAGTGGGTTTCCAAGTAAAACAAGAAGTGTGAATGTTAATCTGAAATCTCAGTAACAGGTGTTTTCTGGAGATGCGTCTCCTAACATGGGTTCCAAATGATGCCAGATGACTTATGCCCACTGTCTCTGCATAAAAATTAAGTTAAAGACTGTAACTTCATGCTAATGAATTCTGTGATTATCTTTTCAGAGGCAATTACAAGTAGTTCATTTGGCTTGTTTGTACACTGTGGGTGTTCAATCTATCAGCTGAGCATCTGGAGGGTTGAATTTCTTACTGTAGCCACTCACAAACAGTGGACTTTTTTGGGTGTTATCTATTTTTTGGGTAGATTTCTAATCTGTCCTTATTTGGATGTTTTCTTAAAATGAGGTGTTGCAACTCTTGTGACAAGCAAGTCATCTCTTCCTCTTTACTAAACTTGGGTCTGTATAAAACTGTAATGAAGAATTTTGCCATCTACTGAAACTATTTGTGTGAGCTAATGAGCAAGTGGCTTTATTTTCCTGGTCTAAAATTCTAGTTGTTTCTGCAGATTACTGATGGAAACAGTGAATCCTGTGATCTGTGCTGATTCCCTCAATTCCGCTTTTGTTGTTTTAACGAACCTCTATTCATTGTAAGTCGGCAGAAGCAGAGTTGTCACTGGATATGGCTTTAAAATTTGTTAAATCCTGTTTGTTTCAGTCTGCTTCCTGCTGGCTTAATGGCTGAAGTCACCCAATGAGTTTTGATAAGCATTAATTGAGCTTCTGGACTTTTAGGCTTGTCCAGATTCTTCTTTGCATATTCTGTCATCTTGTTCCTGCATTAAGTGACTTTTTGTTGCTAAAATAAACAAAGATATAGTTGATGGTAGAGGAGAACCTCTGTCTGCCTTGACTTGAAAAAGGCATGTGTCCTTTTTCAGTGTTGGGGTATAATTATAGAAATACTTGTTGTTTTCTGATCAAATGGATGGCAACATGAGACCAGTGGGTTTTATACCTCTTCTTATTTTATACATTTGTACACATTTAAATACAAATATGCTTTATAGTTTAAAACTTAATTAAAGTTAGGACTTTAAATTCTCTCTTTTCTTAACAAAATCTGCCTTGCTAAAACTCTGTGTAAATTGAACCTTGGCTAGAGGAACGTTTTTGAAAGGCATGAAGATCACCTGAAAAGCTTATTTTTCCTTTCTAATATGTTGTGGTAATCTAAGGAGGAAAAGAACCTTTTCAAAAGCAAGCAGCTGACTTTAAAAATGTCAGGGTATTGAATAAAATCAAGGGTTTTGTTTTGTTTTTTAAACTGTGCTGGTAAGGCTACTATTCAAAAATTTTAAGCTTAAAGGCATTTTAAATTTAAAAAAAGTGGTACTTTGGTTTCCCAGTTTGCATTCTTTTTTGGAGTTAAGTAACCTAAGCTTTCAAGAAGCAGCTTTCATTCGCAGTGAAGAACTGCTATTCACCACTCCCAAATTCAAAAGCCGGAAGGGAGGAATCATGAATGGTGCTGGATGCTGGTGTGCTAAGTCTTGGTGTGATCTTGGTGTGAATGCACACCCCTCCCTTTGTAACAGATTCTAGAGCCTCATTTTGTAGCCAGGGTAGGTTAGATATTTTCCTCAGATACTGGGAATAATGGTGCTTTGAGTGCTTTTTGCTCTCCTGGATGGTGTTCTTCTGTTGAGCATATTTATTTGTCCTGACTTGTCGAGTGGGTGTTCACATTCAGAGGTTTTGGCATCTGATTCCTTCATGCGACTTGTGTATGTAGAGATGCTGTGAGAAGCTGAGACAGCTTTCACCTCTGATACATTTGAGGAGAAAAACAGAGAAGTGGAGCCAATGGAGGTAAAGCTGTCGGTCTTGTAGCGCAGTGAGTACAGGGTTGCCTTTGGTGCAGTGCAGCAGCAGTGGTTGAGGGGGTCTCTAAATGGGGGAAATTCCAAAGACTGCTGGGCGAACCACTCTCCTCCAAGTTCAGACATCTCTGAAGCGCAGTCAAATAAGAGCAAATCAATTACAGACCCATGCAGCTACCTCGTAGGTCAGTATACCTTCCAAGGTGTGTAGCTGGGGGTATAATGGAGTCATAAAATGACTTGTCTTGGATGGGACCTTAGAGGTCATCTTGTTCCAACTATCCTGTGGTGGGCAGGCACGCCTTCCACTAGACCAGGTTGCTCAAAGCCCCATCCAGAGGGATGAGGCATCCACAACTTCTCTAAGCAACCTGTTCCAGTGCCTCACCACCCTCACAGTAAAGAATTTCTTCCTAAAATCTAAGCCAAATCTCTCCTCTTTTAGTTTAAAACTATTTCCTCTTGTCCTATCCCTATCTGCCCATGTAAAAAGCTATTTTCCCTCTTTTTAGCTGGAAGGCTGCCTTAAGGTCTCTCAGGAGCCTTCTCTCTCTTCCAAGCTGAATAAACCCAGCTCTGTCTTCATAGGAGAGGTGTTCATCCCTCTCATCATCATTGTGGTCCTTCTCTGGACCCACTCTAGCAGGTCCACATCATTATTGTTCTGAGGACTCCATACCTGGTTGCAGCACTCCAGATGGGGTCTCACCAGGGCAGAGGAGAGGAAAAGAATCATTTCCCTGCACCTGCTGGCCATGCTGCTTTTTTGATGCATCCCAGAAAGTAGTTGATTGGGCTTTATCATGGATTTGTGAGCACGAATCTCTGTTTTGCTGCTCTCAGTTCCCCCAGTCTGTACTCATGCCTGGGATTACCCCAAACTAGGTGCAGCATCTTTCACTTGGACTTGTTGAACTTAATGAGGTTTTTGTGAGCCAGCTTCTCAGGTTTATCCAGGTCCCTCAGGAGTATCCCTTCCTTCTTCTGTGTCAAGTGTACTGCTTGGCTTCATGTCGTCTGCAAACTTGCTCAGGGTTCATTTGATCTTACTGTTGTCATTGATGAAAATATAAAAGAACACTAGTCCCAAAAATGGAGCCTTGGGGGAGACCATTACTGGCCTCCATGTGGACATATAAGCTGTTGACCCCAACTTCTTGGCTGTGTCCATCCATCCAGTTCCTTGCCCACTGAATCCATGTCTCTCCAATTTGGAGATAATGGAGATAATAATGATCAAAGGCCCTACAGAAATCTAGGTAGGTGACACCAGTTGGTCTTGGCATCCTTATCAATTGTTGCATTCACTCTCTCTAGAAGGCCACCAGACTGGACAGACATGAACATGAACTCTGTGGTTGCTCTAGACATTAGTACAGAAGGTATATGTAATTATAAAGTATCTTCCACCGTCCACAGATGACATCTGTGAGTCACTCAGAAAGAAGGTGTTGAAATCACGGTTGGCTTATTGTTTGCAAATGTTTGCATTTACTTTTGAATCTCCACTTCTTTCCTCCATCTCATGTCAGGTGGATACAGGTGGCAAAGTTGAGACTTGGACATACGTAATGCTTACACGACACAATCACTGGTGAAGTGGCTGTGTAGGTCATGCAGCATCAGTTCACCAACAAAACAGAAAAACAAGCACCTATTAATGTTTCACTAATGTTCCCCTGTGCACACTCCAGGCTTGCAGGCCTCCAGGCTTTTCATTTCCTTGGTCCCAATCAAATCAATAGACTTATCCACTGAGTCACAGAATCAAAGAATAATTTGGATTGGAAGAGACCTTCAAAGGCCATCTAGTCCAACATCCTTGCAATGAGCTGAGACATCTTCAACTCTATCAGGTGGCTCAGAGCCCCATCCAGCTTGACCTGGAACACTCGAGGGATAGGGCATCTACTACCTCTCTGAGCAACCTGTTCCTATCTCTGTTTTTGAAAGATAATACCCAGGATACTCTTATGTTCACATTCTGACTGGTAAATGTTTACTTTTCTTGTTACCTGTACTCTGTGGAAGGGGGTTGTTTTGTTTTTTGTTTTGTTTGGGTGTGGGGGGTTTTTTTGGTGTTGGTTTTTTTTTTTTCAGTTTGAGTTGCTTATTTGGTGTTTTCATAATACAGCTCTGACAATTTTTGTATTGTTCTTATTTTCTAATGAAAGAGCACTACGATTTGGATTTCAGAGGACATAATTCTCCCATGGGGTTATTGATACTCTCAGGAATAAAGTGCTGTGCTGCCTCATATTTTTCAAGATACTGGATTATTTGTATATTAAAATATAAAATAAGTATTGAGCTGAAGAAGTATGAAGAAAAGCATTGCATTTTCATGTATTGATGTCTAATTTGAAGTATTTGAACAGAAGCTTCTATTTTGGAGGGGGAGGTGTGTTTGCATGAATTTTTCCACTTTAACTTACCTTTGATGGGTGAATTCAAAGGCAAAACTACAGTTGTGTTCCAGTCTTTCAGACCAGGAAAAAGCCTGAAGTTGTGCACCATGCCAGGGACAGCTAGCCAGTATTCAAGTAGGTTTTTTGGGTGATGAGCTGCCACAAAGGCAGCATGAAGTGTTGGTAGGGACTAAACCAGCACAGGACAAAGAGCCACTGTGAGGTTCCCTGAAGTGGTCAGGAGTGCTGGCTGTTCAGAGCACGGCATTTATCCACGCAAGTTTGTGGTACACGGTGTGTTCCAGTCAGATCAGCAGGTCTGTGTTCCAATCACCAGTGTGCCCAACAGGAGTGTTCTCTGTGCAGAGGTTTCCAAAGGCTGGAAACACCTGGGACTGATGCTGGTATTGGTGTTGGACCTCTGCTGCTGGCTCCCTTGAGCAGCATCCCTCATTTGTTATGGAATTCCTGCACCCTACAGGCTTGTTTTGGGGAAGCTCTGTACTGGTGAGATTCAGCCAGACTGCCTTGTTCATGAAATAATGGGGTTTTTTTGTTGTTGTTTTTTTTTTTTTTGGTTTTTTTTTTTTGGGGGGGGGGGGGGGGTGGTTGTTTTGGTTTTTTTCCCTTTTTTAGCAGTATTCCATACACTGATTTACGTATCTTTTATTAGATCTCTGTGTTTGATGCAGTTCTTTGTGAGGAGGACTTTTCCTTCAAGCATAACTGGGGAAGATTGCCAAAATGTAGTTAACCTTCATGTCAGTGCTCAGCTTCCAGAACTTCCCCAGATGGGCTTTTACACCTTACAGCTCTTAGGCAATTAACCCCAGAGCATCTTGCTGAAATAAGGTCAAGTGCCTGAAATATTTGGCCTTGTGATTGTCTTTCTACCATAGCTACTCCTAATTTGTGAGTTAAGATTTGGGATTGCAGTGAACTACATATCCATATTGCTTGAGAAAAGTTTAGTGTAAGGTCATGGCCTCTGGAGGCTGCCAGCAAATGAGAATGAGAAATAGGAACATGGAATTAACACATAGGCATGTTTTCCAGGTATATTCTCCTTCATTATCAAAAAAAAGAAAACAGGAGGAATAAAAGAAGTTTTAAGTGTTGGTGAGCCTCTCTCAGGCAGCTATTCAGCCAAAACTCCGCTTGGGATTTTGTTTTTGTTTTTTGTTTATTTTCTCCAGATGTCTATGCAACCTGATCACTTTCCCAGTTTTTTTCTAGTGGAATAATCATGTCTGTTGAGGGAGACTCCTAAGAAGCAGTATAAATGCTGCAGTGTCACAGCCACTGGTGCAAAACCTGAGCTAGTAGGCGGTGTTTCTCTGAAAACAGTACCTTTCAGATAGTTTCAGCCTTTACATTCTAGTGTACTGTAACAACAGGTTTAACAAGATATTCTTCCTTTTGAGCATTGGCTCCAACTCTTTAACTTATTGGAGGCCCCTTTCTTCTGTTGAGGAAATGGTTTTTTTATGATGGTATGTCGTGTGCTGTAGTGGAACTTAGACTGCCCAGGGGCTATGTTGAGACTGCCAAGTCTGTGGAACTACTCATCTTGACTTTGCAGGACTGTTTTCCCTAGGGGAAAACGCAATCATCAGGTTTATTGTATAGTGACAGATGTTTAATTTGTAGTCACGGCAACTTCAAGAGCTCCATGTTTGGCATATAATGCTTCAAATACTGGTTTTACGTGAGAAACAGCTAAGATGTATGGCTGGAGTTGCTGCAGTTCTGCTTCCTTTTTCTTTTTGAGCTTTCTGGAGAAAACGGCCCTTAACTCTTGGCTAATACCCTGTTACAACTGAGGTGTGGTGCCTTTTCTTGTCACGATGTGAGTTATGTAAAAATCCTGCTCATATGAGGTCTGTCACATTCAAATGTAGTCTGATAGCTCTATCATTTTCATTGTCTTTCCATGTCGGTTGCTGGGACAACTGCATCTCTGGCCATCCAAAAATATTTTGCTACTGCAGTCACAAGGACATTGTGTTGGGTTTAGCAGAGTGTTACTCCATTCAACAGATTGGTGCTGTGTGCTCTGCTGCCAGACTCTGCTCGATGTACTGAAATGCCCCCTGGTGTGGAGTAAAGTTCATTAAGCTGGGAGCAGGTGACAATAGGCTTAAATGTGACTTTTGACTGCTGTTAATAAATGTTCTTCATGGGCCCTCTTAGGACCTTACCCCAACCTACCCTAAAAATGGTCTGATAGTTGTGTAGTGGTTAAATTCAATTGAGCTGCTTAAATTTCTAGTTGCAACTCAATGCCTGCAGCAGGAATATATATACTAAGGCTTCTTCTTGTCCAAGTCATGCACAGTCTGCACAATATCTGGTATATCTCTACATTTCCATGTGCTTCTACTAGTCTGTATAAACTGAATTTTAGACCCCCGACTGTCTGTGTACTGTATGACTCTCCAGAGTCAAATGTTCTGCCTGTAGTACTTGAAGCAACTGCATTTAAATATTGATTTTAAAAAGTGCAGTTCATACTGTGGGAATGTTCAGCAGGGAGAGCTGCAGCCAAAGCAACAGTGTCCAGCTGTGGTGCAGTTCACAGTAAAATTCTGGATTGTGGTTTTGCATTGCTTGTCACATGACTGTGAGTTGCTTAAGAAGTGACTAATTCCTGCATTTCGGGTGAAAGAAGAAAGAAAAAATGTGAGCAAACCTGCAGTTTTCCCAAGTGCCGCAGTTACTGTATCTGATATGTTAATGCAGCTACTTTTGTTGTCTCACCACAGATAAATTCTGAGGAGCGTGTTGATACAGCTGATCAGGAGACAGTCTCCTGGGATCACAGTATTCCTGAAGACATAAAGCAAAAAATACAGCCTAAAGAGGTGCCAGCAGAAAGTGTCACTGTCTGGATCGATCCATTAGATGCTACACAAGAATACACAGGTAGCTGATTCTTGTTGACAAATCATGTGTGTAATTCTGATGCTTGCCTTTTACACTGGAGACTAGATAGTATTTAAAAGGACATCTCTTGTTAAAGTGTCTTATGTCAAAGCTAACATGACTTAATTGAACAAATTGTATAATGAAATCTGTGTAGTTCTCAAATTGCAACATTTACTTTTATATATTCCAACCCTGAAATTACTTTGGTATCCTTGCAACTAAGTAATTGCTATAATAAATGGTAACTGTCAGTTATGGATTGTACTGGAATTATGTTTTTCTTAATTTCAGTCATTACTGTGGCACCTCTAAGTATCTTAGATTTTTGGTTTTCTTTATTTAAAGGGAATACTAAGTAAATATCCTATTTAACTTGATATAAGAATTTTTTTGTTGTAATTTTTCAGAAAAGCATGCATAATTCAGTCTTCCCCCTTTTCAAACATTTTAGGATGTCACATAAGCAGCTGAAGGCAATCCAACTAAAATTCTTGCTGATAAGTACTAAGGAACAAGTAGAGAAATGTTTTGTCTGGGGGTTTTTTTGTGATTATGTAATTGATGCAATTATCCTTTCCAGTGGATGTTCTTTGGTTATTGAATTACCATTTTTGAACCAATAAAGGATAGGAGGTGAGGCAGAGAAGGAAGAATGCAGGGGCACAGATTTCCATGAAAACGTGTTGCATAAGACACAGCTGTTAGCATTAGATCTGGTAGGAGTATAGGTTACATCTACTGAACTAGAAAAATTGCCGTAAAGGTGAAAAGTCTTCAAAGTCTTTTGAAAACTGTAAGGTTATTTGAAGATACATCATAGTTAGATAACTGCAAGAGGCAGAATGTAAACTAGTCTTCAGGGAATAATCTGGATAATCTCCTGTCTGTTTTCCTTCTGTGTACCTGGCATCTGATTGTAAACTTGCTCACTTTCTTGTTTTGCCCACAGAGGATCTTCGACAGTATGTCACGACAATGGTTTGTGTGGCTGTAAATGGTAAACCAGTAATAGGCGTGATACACAAGCCCTTCTCATCATACACAGGTACCTTCATGCCTTCACGTATTTCCATCATAGTCAGTCACAGTATTAATTAAAATTTGAGGTTTGAGAGAACATCCATAGGTTTAAATGAGAAAATAGTACCCGCAGCAAAAGGACACTGCAGCAGACCACACAGTTAGAGCTGTGGATGTGTTCTGTGCTATAAAACCACAAAGGAAGGTTTGTTTAAAACAAAAACGATGCATTTACAACAAACTAGCTGAAAATATTTTTAAGGGCTAAGATCCTTTTGGTTAGAGTGCTTATAGGAAACAAAAAAAAAAGTTAAACCTACAAATACTGACCAGTTTCATGTGTGCTTTTAGTCTTCAGCAAAAAAGAATACTTTGCTCATTTAGTAGAATAACTTGGGCCTGTGATAATATATCCAGGAGCTGCTGTTTATTTGGTGTGAATAAAAAAAGATTGAATAAAGATGTTAATGGCAACTGTTTATATGTAACAGGCAAGACTGTCTAGCATAGCCTTATTCATTATCTGACATGCTTTTAATGTCACAGCTGTGAAGTAATTAATTCTTTAGTATTAATGATGTATCAGCGAACATTGCTGCAAGTTTGGCAATCTGCATGCACTTCTGAAAACTTCAGAATAGTTTAAGTATTCATGTCTTACTGTGTATTTAAAACAGATATTTCTGTTTACATTTTCCCTTAGGCAATACTGACCTCTAGAGTTCTGAAGTTTTGCAGTAGCTCTGGCACAAAAGTCTGAATAAATGCATTTTGTATTTGTTGTCCTTTTTTGGCCCACTGAACACTCAACATTTTGTGCTAAATATTTTGCTGTCTATAAATTTGAATTTAATTACCAGTCACTTAAGTATGTGCTATATTCCAATATGCTTCAAGAATTTTGGAGACTTTGGAACATATTTTTTTAGGTATCTATCTGAAGAAATGGGTTTTTAGCATTGTAATGTTGAGAATTTATCTGCTTTGATAATAGTGAGGTGTGCAATGTTCAGACATGGAATCAGATAAGATGCAATGATTTCTGTCATTCTGTGTGACAAGTGTTCATTTTCCAAGCTGGAAATACTGATATGTTTTGTGTCAGATTGTTCCTAATACTAGCACACAAATACAAAGCAATAAAGGGCAGTCAGCATTGTTATTACACAGAGCTCAGTCTGTTGCCAAACATTCTGGCTCTCTACTGAGCTGAAATTGTTGGGTAGTTTACTAAGTAAATGTCAGATTAATGGTTCGGGGATGCCACCTACCAAGCTTGGCTTTAAACTTCATGATGAAACAAGTGGGAAGTCATGGATTCTAAATTCAGTTCTCTGAAATACAACATCAAATGTTTTTCTTTGCAGCACTATCCTCCTGAGCTATTTCCTTCTTTAGCATTATTATCCTTCTGAACAAGATGACTCCATAGCATTTTTGGTATCTGCTTTAAAGTGTAGTAGGGCTTTTTTGTTCTTACATAAAAACATTGTCTGAGGAAATACTGGATGTATTTCTGACTAGGAGCTATCTTTTTAACTTGGGTGGCTTTCCAATTGCAAATTCTAAAAATTAATTACTTGTGATTTTTTTTTTTTTTTCGCCCTCTTATTCTGGTTTTTTTTGGAAGTATAACACAAGGACAGTCAGGCTTGGGATAATGCCATGTGCACCAATGTGTGTGTGGCCTCTTTCTGTTCCCTTGTGTGCCCATGTGGGTATGCACCCCATCCTCTGCCAGGCCTAACTTTCTCTTTTACAGTAGTAAGAGGTATTAAGTCAGAGGTATCAATTACATATTGTCTGATAAGTACCCTTTTATTCCCACATTTAACAGAGATTGTCTTTTGTAAATCTTAGTAGAATTTTTGTTTCTCTTGTAGCTTGGGCAATGGTGGATGGCGGGTCAAATGTAAAAGCTCGATCCTCCTACAATGAGAAGACTCCAAGGATTATTGTGTCCCGCTCCCACGCAGGAAAAGTTGAGCAGGTTGCACGGCAGACATTTGGAAATAAAACTGTGATAATCCCCGCTGGTGGAGCAGGTTTGGTTCTTTAATCATCCTATCCATTTTATTGCTTCTGAGTGTTTTAATGTTGTAGCTGTTACTAGACAAAAGGATGTACTGTGCTATCTTCTCTTTTTACTCTTGCCTTTTGATCTTCACATCACTGAAAGCAAACACTTTTCAATAGGGACAAAGTTTTCCTGTATTTAGGAACCTACATGCAAACTTGGTTCAGAGTTCAGGCTGTTGACAAGTCAGTATGTTACTGAATCTAAGCCTGGGCCAGCAATGTTGTTGTGGTTCTTTCAGTGAAACACACTGATGTAGGTTCATGGAAGGCACTGATGCCTCAGTGGGAGAAAAAGGATTATGTGACCACAGGCACAATCACGGAAGAGAATCTGTTGGTTGTTAGCTGTTAGTATGCTTGATATAAAAAAAATTAAATAAAGGCCATTAAAGCTTGATACTGTTTATTGCATTTATGTCAAAAGAGAATTAATATCACTAGGGTCCATTTTTATCTGCCTCATACTCAATTTAAACAAGTTTTTGAAGACTTTTTACTTATGCGTTGGCCTTGTGCATGTTACTGACAGAACATAAATGGGAGGCACTAGTGTGAACAAGAGCAGTTTTAAAGTCTCATAAAAGCCACACGAAATTTATTTTTACGGAAATGTATCTTTGTCTTTAATGCAAAAAGCCAGAGTTCCCTTACAGATTGTTCAGTCAAGAAGGTCTTGCGTTACTTCTTGATGATGACTCTAAATGATGAAGAAAATGAAACTTTAACTAATTATAGCAGGTCTTGTCCAGGGCTTGACTTTTAAGAAGATGAAGAAATGAACAGATTAATGAAACAAGAATATTGGTCAAAGAGTTGAAAAATTGAAAAAATTCCATAAAAGAACGCTGTTTTGAACGATTACTTTGTACTGCATAATGAATAATAAAGGGGAAAGCCCTGGGTTGATTTGCTTTATTAAAGAGTGGTGTATGCATCTTCCTTCTGTTACAATAAAAAGACAGGGAGGAAAAAGATAGACCTGAGCATGATACAGGGATTGAGAAGTGAATGAGTAAACGTAAGAGCAGAACTATATTTGAGTTTCTAGTCTTGTTCTTCTAACGTGTTTTGACAGGAAAGCTTGGTTTAATTTTTTTTTTTTTTAACCTCTGCCCATTTATTCTAGGTTATAAAGTGTTGGCCCTCCTTGATGTGCCTGAAAAGAATCAAGAAGAAGCTGACGTGTATATCCATGTCACCTACATTAAGAAGTGGGACATATGTGCTGGAAATGCAGTGTTGAGAGCGTTGGGTGGCCATATGACTACCCTGACTGGTGAAGAAATTAGTTACACTGGCTCAGATGGCAATGAAGGAGGACTTATAGCCAGTATCAACATGAACCATAAAGCACTAATTGAAAAACTTCCAGATCTGGAAAAAACATCACACAAATAAGCATGACTGATGGAGAAGTACAACTTGTGCTTTTGTAGCCTCCAGATGCTCTGTCTGAAGAAGCAGTGTGAAAACGTGCTGGAAAAGAAGCACAGCAAAGCAGTTTGGTGTGGGTTTGGGGACTATATCTTGCATTGGGTTTTGTCAGTGGTGGTATTTAAAAAGAATAAAATAATAGTAATTGGAAGTAGGAAGGGGACCGATGGTCTCACACATCAGTTTCCATGATTTATTTTTTTCAGACTGTTTTCATGCAGTTCTTATACTCAAGGTGCATTTACCATATATATTGGTGAACATAGATGAATTAAAGAAAAATCCAATTTTTTTTTATAAGTAACCTAAATATTTCTCACAGGAATTTCTCGAAACCTTTTACATCTTACTGTAGTTTTAGTGATTCCATAATAAATTAGGTAGGAAAAAAAGCTTGATTTGTATAGGCATCTGATAACTCTAAGCGTTTTATCAGGAATCATGACCTCATATTTTATATCCCCTGAATGGAAAGCACAAGAAGGTTGATTCAAATCTTTATGCAGCAACAGTTTATCTTTGACAGTGTGGCACTCTCTGCTTTTTAAGAGGAAAAAAAAATGTGCTGTACTATTTTTGACTTCTTTCCTGAAGATGTAAACCAGTTTTAGTTCAGGTGGGTTGTGAATATCAGTGTTTTATTAATCAGTGTAATTATTTCCTTATACCTTTTTAAAGGAAGGCAGCGTTTCCTTGTATAGTTTTTAGCAGTTACTTCTTGTCCTTTATTTCTGCAAACAGTGTTGAAGATGCATGCTAGATTATTCTCTAATGTAGGACTTGTTCATCATGTGGTGTTTGTGCCTATAGAAGCAGCTTCGTCCTTCAGTACCTATTGTTTTGTTTGTTTGGGTTTTCTTTCCATTGGCCAGAGTAATAGGGAATGAGTTTTACAGAAATAGTAGGTTGACTGGTTATTTCCATTTCCAACACAAGTTATAAACCAGCACTTTTTCTACAACTCCAGGAACAGCTTTGTCTTTTTAGCTCACAGCAGACTCTTTCCTGCAGAAAGCTCTTCAGCCATTCCAAACAATTTGTGCTTATTTGATTTGTTGTAATTTACAGAGAGAGGAGAGACCATTTGAACTTGAATGTGCTTGAGCAATTTTGAAGAACGTGTGGCATTTGAAGTACAGCAGGGTCTGCAATACTTTACTGAAAAATGTGCTTTGCAATCCAGTACATACAGAACGCGGATCCTTTGATATCAAATGACAATTTATTGTACCTCTAAAATATGTGGACGTCTGTCTCCAGACCTGTAAGCATCTGCATTGTTGTTCTCCGCATCCACCTGAAAGGTTTCAGGAGGTTAAAATGTACATGTTACTTGAATTACCAGAAAATAAGCTGCCCATCTCTCCTCAAGAATGCTAAAATTCTTCGTTAATATAGATAGTTTCTCTTGTTTGGTGTAGGCTTAGGCTGCTTGATCCAAACCCTTAATTCTTTAATTTTAACTTTTCATATTGTTAATGAGAACTGCTGTATTGTTTAAAAAGAGGTTTTTCTCCTTAGGTCAGTAGTGGAGAATGTTTAGATACTGCTTTCAACTTCTAGCTTAAGTTTACATTTCCAAAAGATGTTACATAACTACAGATACAGACTTTTATTTCTTAAACTTAGTGGCAAAGGCAACTGAAGCTTAGTTCTACGACCTTTTTGGTACAGGTAGTTTTTGGAGAATTTTTTTTCCAACACAGACACTATTGCTGCTCTTTGAAAATAACTTTTACAGGTGTAGATAATACACAAAGGAATTTTACTGTCAATTCTTAAATTTAAGAAACTGCTATATGCTGTGATAAAGGAGTGATCATTCCCTTTTTAAAAAGGATCTGATCTATTTCAAAAAGTTGTTGAGCTTCCAAACTTCAGTGAAGAATAAAAAAACATTTATCAAGTATTTAACATTTTACAAGAAGACTGCAGCTTTTTAAGGCTGATTTAAATGTCTTAAAGTCTAATTTAATTAAAAAAACCTGTTTGTATGTTTATTTGTTAAAACATGGATTAAAATTGAAATATGAGAAATAGCCATAGTTGGCTTAGTATAAAACCTGATTGTGTCACAGTGGTCAAATGCACAATATTTAAGAAGGCAATTACGGTAAAATCTGTGGCAAGTTGGGGTTTTAGAATCAGTTTGAAATAGTATGTAAACATACTTCCTAAAAACAGGACTGCTTTTATTTTGTGGAATGCTTCTGTCACTTCCTTGCATAAGCTGTGATCAGACTTCCTGTATGGGAAAAGAAAAATGTTATGTAATGTACAAGGGCTTACTTGTATCTTAGTTGAAGACATAGACCAATGAGCGAAAGTATTTGCCTAAGTTATTTTTTCTTAGGAAAACAAAGTACCTTAGGAGAGGCCCTCCTTTCCTTCCTCCCACATGCTGGCTAAAATGCCTAGCCTTCCATTAGGAAGACTTGTGCTTGTTTAGACACATTAATATCCTAAATTGCTTTGTTGCAATGGATCACAGTGATCAGTACCTTTCACAGGGGACCATTACTGGCCTAATCTCACTCCTGGTGAAACTGAGGAAGCGGTGAGAGTTTGGTGCCCAGGTAATTATTTGTAGTAGAGCTCGAGCTGGTAGAGCTTTCCCACAGTTGAGGGCTAAGGTCGTGCTTGTGGTCTCCCCGTGTGATTTAAAGAGTAGCTGCTTTGGTGTGAGAATAGGTGAGCAGCTGGTGAGTATCAGTTACAGATGTCATTTTGCAATAAATGTAACTCTTATGCAGACCAGCAAGTATTCACAAGTGCTTGCTTAGTGCACGCATCGCAGTGCACTTTATATAGTGTTAACACTCAGTGTGTCATTTCTTTGACTGTGTTTACACTCTATTCTGACACTTCCTGCATTAATTCTGGCTTAAATATTTGTTTGATCTCATCAGTGTGGATGTGACTTAACCTTATGCCCAGAGGATAGGAAAACATGCCATACCCACATCTCACTGCTGGGCTTACAGCAGTGTTCTTTACATCTTAGCCTTTTCCTCATGAAGCTGTCACGCACCATTTTTAGGGATGCTACTTAAAACAATTGCATGTTGTAGGTGGGTCCTACAAAAGTATATATATTTTTAAAAATCTTAATTTAAAAAATCATAGTAACATTCTAGTTTCAAATAAGGGAAGTAAGAGAATGTATTATTTTAGCATTGGTTTTCCAATGGTGGATATTTTGAGTGGCTATTATGATTAAGGTGGTTGCAAGTAAAATTATTCTAAAGCTGTATGTATTTTCTCTTTTTCATTCTTCTAAAAAGAGTGTATGATAGCATAGATAATACCTGGTACTATACCAAGAGTCCTAGCTTTCATTCATTGAATGAATGTTTTCTAAATAAATGGACACAGAAATAAATGGGTTGAATATTGTATTGAACTGGTTTTGAGATGTTTGCCAGACTTCTGCAGATGAATTTAAGAGGTGTTGGTTCTGATCTACAGCACATGTAGTGAATAATGAAAATACTTAGCAGATAAGGCATACTTGGATAGTGAGTGAACCAAATAGATGAAGCTGCAGAGTCATCTAGTGATATTGTTCCATACATTTACTTCATGGTTGTTAGAGGGGACAGATTTTCTAATTGGTTTCAGGTGTGAGAAAAGTTTAGAATTTTTTATGGCTGGAGACCAGAGGTGGGGAGGGGAGTCAGTACTGGGGTTGATCTCTGCTTTTTTGTTTATAAATGAGTGTATTACAATATCTTTGTAGCATCCTGTTATCTATTTGGGTTGTACAACAGTAGTGCAGTATCGTATACTCCTGATTTAATATCTAAAATAAGGAGCCCACATCTCCAAAAAATTGTGCAGTGAGAAGTGACCAAGTGTCATTTCTGGGCCTCTGCTGTGTTATCCCAGCAGAAAAAGGCTGCTTCATTGTCTCCTGGATGTCATTCCAGTAGCAGTTTCTCTCACAGAAAACCCCTTTTCTAGGCTGCTGTCTCCCCAGTTATGCTCAACGTCTTTGTAGATCTGTTTTCTAAAGTAAGCTAGAGCAGTGGAAAGAAACAGATGGCAATGCTGAAGAAGCTGCAACAGAGGACAATATTTTTTTGTTTTATATTTTGAAATTGCATTGATTGTTTCATGTCTCTTGTCTTTCAGAGGTTAGATAATGATACAGGTAAGATTCAATGGACCACAAATAAATGCCTGTGGGATTTTAAGCCCAAACAGGCGGAGGGCTGGAAGGACTGCCTCTAACCAAGGCGAACCTGAATGGACGGTTTTCAGTCAGGCCCACTCATGCTGAGCACTACTTCAATGCTTTAGTGGTTTAGGCCCTTTCACACAAACAATTACAGATTTGACTTTGCCAAAATATCACTGATAGTCTTGTCTTCTAATCTGCTGTCCTCGGTGATAAAATGCACTATATGCACTTCACTGTAATGTAACTCACTGAGACAAGATTGTGGTAACTGAGGACTCAGTTGCTGGACTTGTGAACCACAAATTCTTTACTTCAGCTCTTGCAATGATGTCCTAGTACTTGCTGCAAGTGTATTCCCACCCCACGAGCAGGTTGCACACCCGCAATTCATACTGAGAAGCTGTTGAAGCCTTGCATATTATGGTTTTCAGGTGCCACAGCAGCTCTTTCAGCTCTTCTGTGAGAAGTGCTCATCCAGTTTCCTTCTGAGGTTCTCTCTGGAGCCAGTAAATGGTGGCCACTTTTCCCTCTTTGCTCTTCCTCTCTGTTCCTTTCTAATCCTTAATCCCTTCTTAGTCAATGTGGACAAGAAAATTGAGAGATCAGAGGTGAAGACAGTCCCAGAGTGAGAGGACCCCAGCAGTCAACTATCCAATTTATCCTGAAGCTGGTAATATTTGGGACTAAGGTCTAAGGTAATCAGTCTGGTAGACTAATTCTACCAAAGTGTGAGAGTTGTCAACAAAATAATGGGAATATGGAGAGGTTCATGCAATTAAGGGTACCGAACATACAGAAAAGATGTAGATGGACTAAGGAGAAGTTAAACACCCAAAAAGAAGGAGAAAACTCTTATTCAGTATAATGTTCCAAGCATTTGGCATTTGTGGCCCCCCTGGGTGCAGAGCTTCATTGCTTATGAAAGAGGCTGCATTGGGCCTCTGTGAAAGGCCTGATTTTGTTGAACTCAATAACAGTATTCCCACTGAACTCAATGTGAGCAGCACACCCAAGCCATATAAAACAGGAATAGTAAATTAAGCTAAATTCTGAAAACTTCAGTCTCTGTCAATAGAGCAAACAACCTGGGTTGTGTTAAAGTTGCCTCTTAATAGCTTCAGTCTATGTTTGGAAACATCATCCCACTCTGAGGTTCTAAGTCTTTCAGGGTTTTTTATGGTCTACAGCTGATAGAGCCCACTTTCAGGTAACACTGTTTTCTACTCCAATTGTTCCTTATTTGCAACTCACATTTCATTTTTTTTCTCTCTGAAGGATCAGCAACACTCCAGCATTTTTACTGTTGTCCCACCAAATTGTATTAGCATTTTCCAATTGTGTGCCAAATTGAAAAAACAATTCTATAAATAAATTCTCTGAAAATACTGGTCTGTGAGGGTATTTTTCTGTGTTTTGTCTTTCTAGGAGGTATTGTTTCTTTGTGCTCCAGGTTTTTTTTTCCAATAATGGATGTCATGATCCTTCAGTTGTGCTGTATCCATCATGTGTGAGACTTCCTGCCTTAGGAGTTACTGATAAGTCCAGCCAAGTTTATGATAAACACAATTTGAGATCTCCACTGGTTTTGTTTTCATAACTGTATTGCTGTAAAAGCTGGTCAGTTTGTGATAGTGAGTGCTTAGAAATCCCACAAACAGTATTGCTTTTTGGATCTGAAGAAGTTTTCCTTCCAACATCATTTCCACATCTCTTCTTAATTATGGTATGCCCTTCTGCTCGAGTCTCTTGTTTCCATGAGAATAGTAATAGCAGTGTAGTAACTGTATCATTATTAGTCTTTATTCTATTAATTTCCCACTCTCCATAAGTGAAACCATGGAGCAAGTTGAAAGATCCTTTAATGTCCCACATCAATATGTGTTTTGGACGGTTCTTGGATGCAACTTCAAATATGTTCTCACCCTTACCAATAAGTGCAAGACTGGATGTACAATGAAATTGTCTGTCATCCTGGACTTAGGCAATGTATGCCACAGAGTTGTACACAGATGTTTTGAAAGCCCTAGATTGTGCGTGATCTAATGAGATAAGGAATTTGGAGTCTGTTGCAATGCTCCAAAACGCATCTTTGGCAAAGATGCAACCCAGAGGAGGAGGAGGGATTCTTCCCACCCTGCGAAGCGTGTAAATGCATGTCTGTGTGTATGTGGCACATGGCTTGCTGGAAGCAGTTGTATCCTTTGGGAAGCCTGAGGCATCCAGATAGAAGCGGATGTGTGCTCTGTGCTGTCAGCCATTTACATGAGGCTCTCAAACGTGCCTTTCCCATACATGATCTATCATGTCCTGCCCCAGAGCCAGCGTTTTGCAGATTTCATTATTTAGAGTAGTGTGACAGGTAATGTGTAACACTGTACAAAAACTATACAGCCCATGGTGGCATCCTGCTTCTAAACAGCATAAATCGAATTTTCATGTCTCCCATTTCTCTGCTGGGCTAGCTTCTTCAATATATTGTGTTCCACAACTTCTTGTTTTTGCTTATTCTCTTCAGGCAATCATGCTGTCCATATCCAATTCATAAATGTAAGCCAAGCATGTTAAAAATGCAGTAAATGTCGTTTATGCTGTGCATGCCTGAGAACCACTTGTATGCTGGTTTTTTTGTGCAGTAGTAAGACTGTCCTGAGTAGGCTTCTCATGTCTTGGCACACAGGCATCCTCCACACTAAGTACATCCTGCACACAGAATATTTTGAGCTGGAAGCAACTCACAAAGAGTCCAGCTCTTAAGTGAACGGCCCATAAAGGAATCAAACCCACAAGCTTGGCATCATTTGCAAAACTGTGCTCTAGGCAACTGAGCTGAAGGCTTTTCAGTCACTAAAAGCCCTTCTACAAATGTCAGTTCATTCACACTGCTACAGTAATTAAACTGTTTTCCAGGATAATGCTGCACAGCGCTGTTTCAACTTGGTCTGGGCCCTAACTCAGTAGCTTAAAGGTATTCTAGGAGCCTGTCAGTCAAAGACAATTTCTGATCCCCAGGCAAAGGGCTGAAGTTCTGCTGCAGAGGATGGAAGTTTCACCTGGCACCAGCAGTGGGTACAGAAGCAGAAATTGTTCAGTCAGGTGGCTGGGAAGGTGCTGTGGGAATGCTCTGCAGCCAGGGCAGACAAAATGGGGTGGCTGCCCATCATCTCTGCTGTAGGCCTAATCCTGGTGACCCTGTACTTGTCATACATCTTAAGTAAAATGACTCAAAAATTACAGGAATTCCTCCAAATTAAGTGCTGTGATCTAAATGGAAAGCACAACAAACGTTGTGCTAATAGGTAATAATTCTGTAAGGATATGCACAGAGGTGAAACTAGACAGATTGGGCTTTTACATTTGAAAACTGCTCATTTTTCTTGCAAGGGGATGTGTTCATTACAGAATTAAGGATGTGTCAAGTTTGCAGTCCTCTCATCTGAACTCTGCCCAGGCTGGGTGGGCATGTTCTGTTTGTATTTGCAGAGGTCCAATAACATGGTGCACATTCTATTTCTGCAAGGGGATAGTGTTCAACTAGAATCAATAAAAGGGATAAAATAGATATGAGATCTGTACTAGGGGAAAGGCAAGTGCTTTAACTGGCTTCCCATAGTATTCTGGAATCTAAATACCTGAACCTGTTGGAAATATTTGTATCAGTAGTAAAGATTTTATTATTTTATTTTATTTTATTTTATTTTATTTTATTTTATTTTATTTTATTTTAGCAAAAGTAAAGTATTTTTTGTATGCAATGTTTTCTACTGGAAGTGAACTGAACTAACCTAGGTCTCTCTCGGCTATTCTGATAAGATACTAATCTTCTCTTACAAAAATAGTTCTATGAAGGTGTAATAATAGCTTTTTGAAGCTAAATTGTACTCCATCCTAATAGATTTAGACCAAGAACACTATATATGTCAGAAGAGCTTTTAGTGATGACGCTGTGATCTCTAAAGGACTTAGAACAGAGGGGAACAGATGCCAGTAGAGGGCTCTGTCTTTTCATGAATCCCTTGAAGAGGCAAAAAGATCTTGGTGACTACGAACTTACATGCCCGTTTCAGTTTTTACAAAGAAAAGTCCCCACTCTTTTTTCCTCACGGGTGAAATGTCTTCAGTTAAGTGGGCACAATTGATACAATTTGATCTTCCTTCAAGATAGCAGAGAGCAGGTTTCTTTTCGGTCTTAAACATGAGAGCAATTGTACCCATCCTTATCTGGAAATGTTATCTCTTGAGGCAACTCCATCACACATTTCCAGGCTCTTTCAGGCCACTGTGCTTGCCAGAACAGTGACCACACTAATATTTTATCAGCTTCTTGCTACTGAAGTTGTTTGGAGTTTCTTTTCCTTATCTCTTGTCACAGGCATTTGTTGTCTTTTGTGTTCACTTCTCACATACAGGGAAAAAAGGAAGTAATTTTCTCGTTCAGCGTTTTGCAGGAAGCTAGCCCTGCTTTTGTCCACAACTGTCCTCCAGTACTGTGTTAAAAATGTGATATTACATTTTTCTTTGCATTGCCTTTAATTTGTACCCCACATGGACTTCTAGTGATTGTCACCTCCAGGCCTGTGGAACAGAGGAAAAAAGAAATGCCCATCTGCACCATGCTCCAGCTGCCCAGCTAAAGCAGGGGTGCATTGTTCTCCACAGACTTGCATTTAGTCAAACCTGAGGCAAGATGAGAGAGAGCAGTAATTCTGAAGAACATCCATTTGCTACATCCCAAGCTTCATTCTCCTGCAGGGAGGGTGAAAGGCAATGTAAATGTGCACTTATCTGTCAGAGGGATGATACAGATTCCAGAAAGTTGAATAACAACAGCAAAAAGAAGGGCTGGGGAAAGCTAGGCATCCTAACTTTAAACAGAGAGCTACTTTGGGAGTTGTCATTTATGTGTGCAAGTAGTTCCTTCTGTTAATTATATATAGCTGCATATTTAAGTGCAATACTTAAAATGTGAAGATGAGGTTCCTTAGCTACTTTGGGAGATGAAGGAGAATTAAGAAAAGAAAGCTAGTCTTAACAAAAAAAGATGAAAAAGAAAGTACTGCCCGTTTGTTTGAGCAGTTGTCCACACTATAAATTGAAATGAAATCACTGAGCCTTTCTTGGTTTGTGTTCATCATAGCACTTTCTGCAGTGCAGTCTCTCTGCATCAGGACTTGGCTGAGCTTTGCTGTGTGTCTATGGGGTGGGCTGAGGGTGGTGGTTCATTGTCCTACACATTGACTGGGATCATCAGAGTCAAGGCCACCCGCAAACTTGCTGAGGGTGCACTCAACACAACTGTGCCACTGTTGAAGGTATTAAACAGCATTGGTCTCAGTGTGGGCCCCTGAGGGGCATGGCTCATCACTGAGCTCCATCTGGACTCTGCCCGCTGGATGGGACAATCCAGCCAATTCCTCATCCATCCCAATCAACTCCATACTTCTTCAACTTAGAGAGGAGGATGATGTGGGGATTGTGTCAAAGGTCATTCAAATCAAATACTTAGTCTGAAAATTTTGTATCAAAATGAGATGAAAAATCATGATGATGACATATTTACTGCCAAGAAGAAAATATCCATCAGTGGTATTTAATAAAACTTATTTTTAAGCCAAAGCATAAAAATTGCATGGATTAATTACTTCGGTTTTAGTTTGATTTGTGGTTTTTTTATTCTTTTGTTTGTAGGTGTGTTTTACTTGAACTAACATCCATTAAGACCAAAATTTATTAAAAAAACAAAGTTCACTCTTTTATACTTCAATATTTCAGTATTATATTGTAAATGCCTAACAGACAAAGCACAGGAGTTTGCTTGAAATGGTTATGAACAATTAATGCTTCAAATATGTTTTCTGTGTTGTAGAACCCACTCATCTCTATTTGTCTGCCATGCTCTAGTTTGTGGATGACACTATTAAAAAATGGGACAAATAATGTAAAAAAAGATTTTCAGGATCAACTCTGCAGTCTTTTCAACATCTCTAGAAATATTTTCTCCTAATGGAAGAACCTTTTATTTCACTATATTGAATATTAAAATTCTTGACAGTAACCAACTGTCCCTGTCTCCTCCCTTTTTTAGCCATCAAGGGATTTGGGGATTTCCTTCCATTTTCAAAGGCACAGACCTAAGCAATATTACAAATATCATATTCTGTGCCCTTTGTCAACACTTCTACCTTCACAAGTGTGGAATAAAAATGGCAAGGGACTACTTCAGAATAACATGATCATATGCTTCTTGTTTTAAGTGGTTCATTGTAGTAATCCTTATTTTATGTCACCATTATGGTGCCCTTGGTTACAGAGTGGACAGAACATCTGAGGCTTTTCAGATGATGAATTACATCCATTTTCTGCTGCTTCAGTGCAGCCATTCTTCCCTAAAAATTTTGAGCAATAGCCAAAGGGCATAACTGTATTACTTAAGGTAGAAATTCAGATCATCCTCTCTGTAAGGACACAAGGTGGACTCAGGCTCTGTTTCCTCTTTGTAACCCTAAGCAGAAATTGATATTTATGCAGGTGACAGTAGTTTTGTCTCAGGAGTGTTTCGTATCTTGAAGACTCTACAAAGTATTTTATGATGGAGTTTGACTTAAACCTAAACTGTATTATTCAGCTGATTGATACAGTGAAAGGGTTTGTGAGTCCTTAATCAGAACTGCAAATACCTGAGTGCCTTGAAAATCCTTCCAGGGTGAATTCCCATAGAACTCCCTCATAAGAAATCTCAGGATGTGAATTTAAAGTAAAACTAAATCACAATGTTCTAGTTTTTGTTTCAGACTGTTCTTGGCAAAAGTAACGTTTGAATTTCCCTTCTTTGTGTGGATGTTAGAATACATATATTTCTGAGCAGTTTTTATCAATAAAGCTGTTAGACATCTGAAACTTCAGAGACAATTCTGCTTTTCGTTTTTTCTTTTAGAGCCCTTCATTGCGTCCAAATACTTTGTGCATAAAAAGGAAAAGGAACAAGTTTGCAGAATGATTTCTATGATGGCGGAAGCAGATTTGAAGACAAAAATCTGTTTTCAATTTCTCCTTTTTTATAAGGCATTAAATGATTTATATCTGATCTAAAAGTCAAAACATTTCCAAATTGCCTCTTCCTTTCTTTCCTTCTCATTTCCTGGTGCATGACTGCATCCTAGTAAGCAGAAACTTGTGCTGGGAGACTAACTGGGAAAGGACTGGGCTGATGTTAGGTGAATTTGAGCAGTTAAAGGAACTTTCAGCTCCTCTGTGCTATAGACAGTAGAAGCAGAGGCAGGAGTGCATTTATCTAGAGGTACAGAATGTCCTTCACTTTGCACTGAAAGTTCTAAATTGCTGGCAATTAGCAACTTTTCCTCCTTGGTCTATATGTCTGGAGTCTGGGACAGACTTGGCTTGTGAGCTCATAGAGCAATTTGTTCTCCTCTGCCACCATTCTGGTTTAGAAAATTTTGAATTACATTTAGAAAAATTCTTTTAGAATGCAGAGTTATGGCAGCTTTAAAAACGAGCACGAATTTATACCTATATCAATCGTACTAAGCTCATTCTCTTGGCCTAGAAATGAGGTTAAGGTTTGTCTACATTTTTCCTGTTGCAATTTACTCTTTTTGATAGTGCTAAGGTCACTCAGTAAGTCACTCAGTAAGTGCTAAGGAGAAGTGTCAAGAAATTGATGTTCCAATGCTTTTTTTTTTTTTTTTTTTTTTTTTTTTTTTTTTTTTTTTTTTCTTGTGAGGTGAAAGAATGAACATTTTTGTAGAAAAGTAAGCTTGTGGTAGACACCATAACATGAGTCAGGATCACTGTCCAATTGCAAAAAAAAGGGCAAAGCACATGCAAGGTGTATCACGGCCAGTAGATCAAGAGAAATTATGACTATTAAAAAAATGTGACTGTCTTTGTTATTGCTACTGTTACTTGGGTTTATAGCAGGGAGAATGGAAAGTAAAAAGACAATTCAATAGCAGCTTGAAGCATAGCTACAAGAGATACCAGGGTTACAACCTGTTGCTGTGTGTTATTTGTTCTCATACTGTATTTCATTTTTGTATTGTGTTTTATGTTACAATGGTTTGTTCTGTACTCCCCTGTTCTCCTGGATAACGTTATATCCCGAGGATTGTCCCTGCCCCTTTTTCCCTGTCAATCCTCCCACGCTCCTCCCAGTCCCCTCCTGCAGGCCCTGTCTGTCATTCAGGTGTTCCTCCCAGTACTGGAGAGTTCAGGTAAGGACATACAGTGATAGGGCAAGAGCCAAGGAGATTCCTCCCTTTATGTTCCCATTGGTTTCTTTTGACTGTCCCTCCAGCCCTGTTCCACTCCCACCTTATCCCTCACTGGGTGTTGGTTTGTCTCCTCCTTTAGCCCCTCCCCTCTATATAAACCCAGAACACGAGGCCTCAGGGATGACTTGGTTGGAGTTGTGGTCTGAGGCAGACGTCTAAACAGGACAGGACAAAGACTGGAATAAAGACCTTGGATTCACACTCTGATCAAGTCTGACTCCTTTCCTCTGCCACTGACAGGGTCTCTCTCTCATGATAAGGGGAAAAGCCCCTCGCCGCTCCCTGGGTTTTTAGGACTGTAGGGGTTTTAACATTTATTCTCTTTCTGCGGGAGGGAGAGATTAGGAGGAAAAAAAAAAAAAAAAAAAAAAAAAAAAAAAAAAAGCAGACTTAAGCTTAAAAAATGAACAGAAAAAATAGTTTTATTAACATACACTAAAAAAATGAGAAAAAAAAAAAGCTGAGAAAAAGAAAACCTAAACTAAAGCAGAATGACACTTTAAAACACACTTCTCTCCTTTTACAAACTATTAACTTTCTTATTAAACAACATAGAAAGACATAACTTCAGATCTTCAGTCAGTTTCATTATTTAGACATAATTACTCATTACTTTCAGGAGAAGAGTCTCTCTAAGATTTTTTTATGAAGACATTTGCCACAAGACAAAATAGTCCAGTGCTCCCAATGTCACACATCTGCTGCTGACCGGAGTTTTCGCAGACTGTGATGTTCTGTCAGCAAAGTTTCTCAGTGTGTCTGGGGTACTGTTTACGAATACTTCTTCTAGTCTAAAATAATCTTTGTCTCAAAGGCTGACACCTCCCTTTAACTCAGGAGCGGGGGCTTTAAAGTTCCCAAATAAATCTCAATTACATCAGTCCTCAATTTTGATTAGAATAGCGTTCTACCCAACAACACTATGATGCTGCAAAGAACAGTACATTTCTCCATAGTTTACCTTAGAGAAGTCTGGTTAAAAATGTCCACTTCTTCAATCTTATTCTAATATTATCAGTTATTTCACTTCTAATCTAACTGACTTCATTTGGTGTCTGTTTCATGTACCGTCTGTTTTCTTTCCTCTTTCTCTCAAGGAAGAGTTGTGCTTTAAAAGTTCCGTGTTGCTAGGAAAGAGTTAAATACGCCTGGGCTTGCAAGGGCCATGTGCAAGTGCCGGGCTGCACAAGACTGAAGGAAATACAAAGCTGTGCTGATGGAGGAAGCTGGTAGATGTCCTTTTTTCCACTCCTCGGTCTCATCCAGGGCAGTCTGGCTCAGAGCTACCACAAAGCTGTAAAAGGGCTTCACCTGGGCTGCTCCCATGTGAGCAGCAGCTCTCGGAGGCTCAGCCGGGCCCAGCTCAGCCGCCCAGAGGAGATGGGGCCTGACCTGGGCTTCCCCACTCTCCATGCGGGCAGCAGTTCTCAGAAGCCTGGCCGGGCCTGGCCCAGCCGCCTGGCCAGCAACGGGGGGCCTGACCTGGGCTCCCCCTGCTCTCCATGCAGGCAGCAGCTTCTGGAGGCCTGGCTGGGCCTGGCCTGGCTGCCCAGAGGGGCAGCAGGGCCCGACCCAGGCCAGCCCGCTGCCCACGATGTTACCTCATGGCTGATTCCAAAGCAGAGAGTGACCGATCAGCAGATTAGTTTTAAATGTCCCCTCCAAAGTCACATTGACATTTCCCATTAGTCAACTTAGCTGCCAATATCCCGGCCAGCTTTTTATAGGTCCTTGTCCTCCCCTCCCAAATCACTCTATGGTCAGGGCAGGGAAAAACATCTCACGTTTCTCTATAACCAGAAAACAAAATTGTGCCAACCTATGATAAGGACCCAGGGGGGTTTTCCTGTCTTGTCACGGTCTCGAGCTACCCTGGGAAAAACGGAGCCGGTAGCTCCGTTAGAGACAAGCGACAACAACCCTTCTTGGCAGTTACAGATGATGTAACAAAAGGCTTTTGCAAAAACTTCTTCTCTGTGAGAGCAGGATGTGTTTGTGGAGCTTCCAGGCTTGGAGGTTTTCAATATCAGGCTGGATAAAACTATAAACAACCAGATGTGGATGACAATTGTGTCTGAGCAACCTCTGGGACGGTTGTATTACTGACCTTTAGAAATCCCTTCCTCTCAACATTTCCTGAGCATGTGAGGTCAAGATTAAAATGTTTTGAATAGTTGTGGGGGAAATCCCTCTGGAAAGACTTTTGGGTACCCTAGTATTACAGAAGCTTTCACATGGTTAGCGCATGGGTTTCACTGCCCTTTCTAAGCTCCTCAAGCTGTGAGCACTCAAGCTGTGAGCACTCAGCGTCTCTGCAAATCCTGGTTAGATCATCAGAGGATGGCTGTGGAAGTAGGTAGCTCTCATTTAATGCAAGGCAAAAAGAGTTCTGAAACAAAACTGTATTCCAGGATTTTTTAGTGATTTTTTTTACTGGATTATTATTTGCCTTGTTTGCTGACATTTTTTATCACAAATTTCTCATCAGTTATTTAAACTGCTCATAAAGACTAGGATCAGTGTACATGAACTTCAGCCTCTTTCAGAGATAAACCCTCTACTGAGAGCCTCTGCAGCCCTGAGTTACTTCCATAAACGGTAGCTAAGCCAAGTCAAGCAGGGCAAACAAATCAGTGAGAAAGGAGAACAGGCAAAACTGGGACTATTTCCAAATTCAGCTGTTTCTTACTGGAAAAGAATGACATTTAGTAGACCTTTTTGTGTTGTGTAGAAAACATGTCCTGGGCTGAATAGCTCCAGTTGCTCAGGCATAGGCTTAAGAAGGAAAATGTCCCAGTAGCTGAGAGGCTGCAAGGCTGACATCTGTAGGAATATTTGCTCCATTTATTCTTTCTCCATTCCTATCAGGCAGACACAACAGAGAAAACAGAAATATAACAGAGAAATCTCCAAATGCTTCAGGTCATCTCGGAGCCACATAGAGGAAAAGTTGGTTTCAGATCCTCCCTTTTCACTTGTTACCTCTCCTCCCCTCCATTCCTCACTCTAACCTTGGTGTTAGGCACTGGACTCCACTGTTACTGTCACAGCAGAACAAACCCATCTGCTGCTACTGCCCTTCTCTGGCTTCTTGCTGCCTCGAGCACTCTCCTGACCCTGTGCAGAGCTGTTTAATCTCTCTAAGGCAAGACAACAACTCACCTGTCAAAAAAATAGGGAAACATTTCATATCTGAGCTAGGCACTTACTCAGAAGGAGGATGCAGGAGGCAGCAGCTGAACTGCACCTGCTTGACACAAAAATGCCTGCACGACTCTGACCCACTGTCACTTTGTGCTCATAGCTCCTGAAATGCAGTCATACAATCATATTATTTTTCTATTTCCAGTGAAGTGAAGAAGCAATGTATATTCTGGCATCTGTGTTGTGTCAGTCTTGGAAAATTATTCACCTTTATATTGCTTGACAGCAGAATTCAATATACTAAAATTAGGAAAGGACCATAGATCATTTTTATAGCTTCATAACTAGTCTCATAAAAAGACTTATGGAAGACACTTGTGTGAGGTGGACACAGTGGTGCTTTGGAAAAATTCCAGGCTGGCTGTCTGCTCCTTGGACATGTTGTTCTGTTGTTCCAGATTTTGTGATCTGCCAGCATCAGTGTCAGAAGGATCAGAGAAAGAAGCTTGGACCTCCTGCTTCTCCTCTCCCGGCTTCAGCTGTAACACTGATACGATACTGGGTAATGACAAAACTTCTGATTTCCTAGAGAAATCAAAACATGAATGTGGTGAGTTGCAATTATAGAGGTTCAAATTTGTGCCTCTACTTTGTGGTTTTGTGCAAGTTTGCTACCCAATGCAACCAGTAATAGTTTTCTGATCAGCTCTCCTAACTCTGCAACATTGAGGGTGCTGAGTTTTGTCAGTATGTTTTCCATATTTTGCTGTTGCTGATGAGTTCAGATCTTTACTCCTCTACCCTGTGACAGCCAATTTTGAGTGCTAGTTTTATATCCATCCATATACTGAGTGTGCAGAGTACCATCCTGACCAAATCTTTATACACAGATCAGTCCAAAAAGGAACTTCACCATAGAACAGTAGGCAGGAATCTCCCCAAATGTCACTTTTTAGTTAAGAGATTGTTAAACCAGAGTATTTCTGATGTCCCAGATTTGCTAATTTCTGGCTACGCTGTACAAACACATCCACTGTACTTTCTCAGTCACATTTCCCACCACACAGTGGAAAAAATCAAGCCTCTTCTCCTCTCCTTTCACATTAGCTAGTGATTTCTTTAGCCAAGGATGACAGCTGCCTCTCCTGTTGCAATGGCAGTGTGAACATGGCTCACTCTGGTCTGACTGGTCCACGGCCTGATATAATTCCATCTGTTCAGATATGTGTCCACATTGGGATTTAGGCAAGAAATGAAAGTTGTGGGAAATAACAGATGAAACAACATACCTTATTTTGGAAATATTGAGCCTAGTGCTGATAAGACAAAAAAAAAAAAAAAAAAAAAAAAAAAAAAAAAAAAAAAAAAAAAAAAAAAAAAAAAAAGGGAAAATAGGCAATTAATGGACAATACAGAGGATTACAAAATTAAGAAATGGTCTGTAGAGCAACAAAAATAATTCTATAAATCACTGTAATAAAGAAAATAAAATTTCAGAGATTCACTGGTCAACAGCTTGAAAGCTTAATTCTTAATTCTGTACTTGCATTATTAAAAACACCAATATATTATCTTTCTTGAGATAGCGTCACAATTAGCTTTTAATATACGGTCATATGCATTGTCTGGAGACATGGAATGCTTTCAGATTAATAAGAGAAATTTGAGTTAATAAATTATAGAGAACCTGCCTCCATCCCCCCAAAAAGTTGAAAGAGTCAGAGCTAGAAGACAGCAAGGAAATTAAAATGCCATTTTTCACATTTAAAAGAAATAAGTAGAGATTACTCAAATGCACTATTTATTTACCTAAAGTAATAGCACTGTCTTCCAGAAACAATATAAAATAAACAGGCCGTTGCTGCCAATGTGTTTGTTTGGAGTCCTACTCAATTACGATATTTTTAGTCAAGCTTTACTCTGCCTTCAGTCTGTGGGTTGTTGAAGATTTCTTTAAAAAGAAGAGTCGATTGTTTGGAAGATTTAACTGCGCTCCTGGAAAACATTGACTCGTACTGCTGGGATCTGGTTTCCTCGCGCAAAAAGGCCGCTGCCCACCTGGACGGACCTTCTGTCAAACACTTCAGCACAGACGCTGCAGAGCATCCTCGGGGCCGCCTCCCGGTTCTTCATGGCTCTGGCGGAGGCTGAGCCGAGGAGCAGAGCCGCCGCGGCAGGGCCGGGAGGTGCGAGCGGCCGTGCCAGCCCGCGGCTCCCGCCGGCCCCTCGGCCGGCACGGCCGGGAGCGGCACGGCTGGCCTCCGCCGGGGCGCACGGGGACAGCGGGGCACCAATCAGCCGCCGCGATGGCGGCCGCGGCCTTCTCGGCCCTTTCGGCCCCACACGTGCCTGCGGCAGGACCCGCACCCGCGGGGGAAGCCCTCCGCCTCCCAGCTGCGAGCCTCAGGTCTGGAACTGCAGAAACGGGGAGATCTTCAGAAGAACACCTCGCACCTCAATCTATGGCGACAAAAGTAGTCTTGAAACAGGTGGAAGATGGAAGCAAAAATGAATGACTGTAGTGAAAGGATGAACACCGTTGAAACGGTTTCTGATAATCATTCTTAATTTCCTCTTTTTTTATTCTTTCTAATTCAAGTTCTTTAATGAGAAGTACAAACCTCCTCCGTGCCTTTTATGTTGCCCCATGACTGGTGGGCTACCAAACTCTGCCACAGAGGGGAAGCAGAGTATCATTGTAAATCCACGCTGGTGTAAGCGGCAGCTCCAGCTTTCTGATGGAGTTGAAGCTGTGTTAGTAAAAGACAAAACTTTGAACCTTTTCCTGCGCTAACTTTTTTTTTGCGGTGTTTCCGTCTCCTTAGTATTTGTTATGAATGATCACAAACTATCTGGAAGCAGGATGCTCACATGCCGGTTCCCCTTTTGGACGGTAATGTATTGTTTGGCTGAAGAAAAACTTCCTTAGCCTTGGGCTGGGATGTCAGGATTGTAGCTTAAAATGAAAACAGTTATTTTGGAAGTTACTGATTAACTGTTAAACAGGTTTCTTTTCTGAAATGGCTGACAGGGAACACTGAAGTTCAATGTCAGCGGAACAAAAGCACGATTAATGTCACAAGAACAGGCTGAAAATTGTGACTGCATTATTGCATGATATTTTTTATAGTCAGACCTTTGGGTGAGTGCTGGCTAGAATAGTCATCTACACACGTGAAAGGGACCTAGACCAAGATATCTCCATCCAGAGCTTCTTTTAAAGAAATCTTTGAGGTAGTAGATGAACCTGAAAGTTTCTTTAGTTTGTGTGATGAGCAAAAGTTTTGTAACAGTATCAGGTCCCAGGTATGTGAGAGCTTGCTGCTTTTCCTAATATTTGTGTGTTCATACTTCAGAGACTTTGAAAACCATCAGGGATGTCACCAGGCTGGAAGGCTACAGAGTGAGTGCATGGAGCTCATTTGCCTTTTCCAAAGAAGGGGAGACTAAAAATGGCAAGACGGATGAATAAAAAAGATAAAAGCTGTGTAAGTTATTTCAAGTGATATCTGCTAAGAGGAAGCTGAATTTAGAAATTAAGTCCTACTAATGCCACCAGATTTACCAACATCATCAGATTAATGTTATTCTTTTAGAATTGCATGTGTATTGACAAGGAAAACTAATAATAGCCCTGCTGCCTCTTTAGGAACTCTTTGTGTGCTCTCACATAAATACAACAAAATCAGTGCTGCAGCCCAAAGAAAAGCTCATGTGTAAAACTGTCCCCACTGAACTGAGTGAAAAGGATTGGTTTTGCACAGATGTTAACATGGCAGGACACTGTCCTCTGATTCAGGCATGCTGCTGAGGGAGTTGCTAATAGGCGTCAAAAGCGTGCTCTGAAACTTCTGTTTTATAATACACTGGTGAAGGCTAATGAGAAAAGCCCAAATGTTGATCTGGGTAAGGTACTAATTACTTTGTTTCTTCTTCCTGTCTGATAGCAAATTGTGGAATGATTTGAGAGTCCAAGGAGAAAGAAATTCATGCCAACATAAAAACAGGAGTTAGAACAGAGCATCTGCAATAGTGAGACAGCAGATGCACTGTATTCCAACCCTTGAGTCTCCCAGGACTGTACCACCAGGTGCTTGATATGAGCTGCATTCTTTTTCCAGGCAGGATACAGGACAGGGTCTGGTGGCAGATCTGAGCACCCGGTCAGGATTGAGGTTCTTCATTTCAGATGCAAGAATTAGGGTCTGTTCCTGTAACGCCCAGAGAATCTGAAGAGTGAACTGCCACTGTGTAGCATCCAGTGAAAACCATATTAGTTGCTGACCTGCAGGCCTCAGGGATATTAAGTTAACCTTTTTAGTTCCCTTTAGCTAGCTCTGTTTCCACTACTTTCATTAGTTGCTTCCTGCCCAAATTCTAATGCAGGATTTAGCAAGAATTTGAAAATGGATTAAAAAATCCCAGAAATCTTCAGATATAGAAACTTGGGGTTTATTTTTCTCAGAAAACAGTGAAGATTATTTTAATGGAATAAATTATATAATGGAATAATTTAGTCATAGCATGAAAAAGAAAGTGAGGTTTTTTTCTGTGGTGGTGGTATTTGTTTAAAAAGGAGAGCTTTTATTCAATGGTACTAAATGTTTTAACTTCACTATTTTAGGCAATTTTCTTTAATTTTCGTAATGCAGACAAGCTGTTACAAAAACATCAGTGTAAAAATAGAATGTAAAATCAACTCTTTTTGCAGTATTGGAAATCCTGTGAACTTCCTAAAGCAAAATTCTTACAAAGGCAAGAGTTTTAAATAACCGTGATTCCAAAAGATAGCATATATCCATGTTCATTACATATTTTATGAAAGTGTTAAAATACAGATGACAATATTTGAGTCTTCTTAGCTTCATTATGATTCTAATTCGAAGTAGAGAAAACTTTCATTCCTGTGTGTCAGCTACTGTGTTTTTGTTTCTTTTGCTCAACACCCATTTTTAGCAGAGCAGGTGACAGAACATCCAGATGTCAAATGGATTTGTTCATAGTCAGGGGTGACAAGGGTGCCTTGAAACAGAAATGCCATACTGTGAGGCATGCCAGACCGTGGGATCTCTGTTGGAAAACAACACCCTTGACATCTAATCAACCTGCCATAAATTACCTCTCTTCAAGTTAGACACACTAGAAAGGTGACTTCAACATTGTTAGAAGGCAAGAGAATGGCTCTGGGGCTGGAAAAAATAATGATGTTTCACCTGTATTTGTTTACTGCATAGAAATATTACTGATCAGTACGTTTGTTTTACCATTGCCTGTCACCTTTGCCCAGGGGCTGTATTAAAGCAGAGATTTCAAACAGACACATTTGTATATATGCTTGGTCAAGATTCTGTTTCACAGACAGCATTTCAGCTGCTAGTGTTCATTTCTCTGCCACATAGAGTGACCAATGCAGAAGAGCACTGGGAGAACAAAATGGACATATTCAATTACATATTTTCATTTTTTGGAAAAACAGTAAAAAATTGTCTCTGCAATTTTCATTGCTGCTACAAATTTTCAGGGAGCACTGTTTATTTTTGAGACCTTCTCTGTCATGTTTTGGTTGATCATAAGGATTTTGATATCAGCTCCAAGTTCACAGGTCACAAGTCTTTAACTGAAGGAGCCCCAGAATTGTGTAACTCCCTGTTCCCTAAAATTTAGCTCTACCATTTTTTTTTCCATTCTGCCCTTGCTTTAATGAACATTCAAATTTTTAAGTATTACTATTTTTTATTTTCTTATCTTTCTGTATTCTGGGGTATTTTCAAAAGAAGAAAAACTATACAAGTTTTGGGTTATTTTTTGCAACATCCAGCATTATTGGAGAAAAGTGGTCTTTCATACTCTTGGAGGAAAGTAACTTATGAGTAGAAAACCAATTTGTGATATTCAAGGAAGACATCAGACATTCAAGGTAACACATCACTGAAGTCTCTCTAATAAGGCTAACCAGTAAGCAGTGCAAAAGACCCAACTGATTAATTCAGGAAAGAACAGACCAAGAAAAAAAATGCTGCTGTTGTAATTTCCCTTGTACCTGCCATCAATGTGAGGAGCTGCACAGTCTGGGTGCTCATCCCAGACTGTGCAGCAGGACTGCACCAAAGCATGAGGAAGGAGCAAGTTTTTTCTGCTGACTTCTAAGGGTGTGGGGCCTTTGTCCAATTGTTTAGGATTTCTAAGAAAACAGGGTGGAAATGCTTCTCCTTACACCTCCAGCATAGACCTGAGTCTGCTCTTCAGGGATTTTCTCTTGGTGACCTGTAGGTGAATAGATGATGCTTCAGGGCCAGAGAAAGTTCTGCTCCCTCCATCTCCAGCCTCAGTGCCTAGAAGTATATTCCAGCTTTTCCAGGGAGACCACTGCTGTATAAATTATAGCAGGCAGGACTGAACACTGGTGAGGACAGACACAAGAGGGGGATATCTAATGCCACATGTTGGAACACGCACGTTAGGAGGAAATAACACCCCTTTTCCTTTATCTCAGGCTGATGAAGGCTAGCAGAATAACCTATGGCAAGCTTCAGTCCCCAGATATAAACCATCAGTTCAGTGACTTTCAAATAAATGCCAATAGTGAAAGAAAACTAACCAAAACTACTCCCCAAAAAACACTGGGGAGCCTTTTCCAGATCAGGTGCAATTACAACACCTGGTCCAAAATGAATCCAGACATTCAGTTAAACCAATGTCAAGTCACTTATAATTTGAACTAAAGACAATGTGCCTTACTCAGAACTTCATTATTATTAATAATATCGGTATTATGGTTATTTTTCTACCTGATGCAACAAGATCCAGATTTGGGAAGTATGTCAAACAGAAATTTGAAATCCTGCTCTTTAAACAATTGCCAATATTGTAATTTGCCTGGAAACATCTATGCAAAAAAGGAGTTTCCATGGGAACAGTAGGTGATTTTGTCCTGCCTTTAACCTCTCTAATCCCAGGGGTGGGAGACTGAACCAGAGTCTTCAGCTCTGGCAATTATACCGGTGGTTTCTAGTCCAGAGGGGAACATATTCAATAGGGGAAAATGGTGATTCATATGTATTAGTAATGTAAGGTCTACCTTGAAGTATGATTTCCTGAAAAGCACCACCCTGCTCTACCAAAAATGGTCAAAGACCCACATTAGGATCCAGATAAGGAATTAGGAATTAGGATTATTACACATATATATATAAATGGGAAAAAAAAAGGAAAATAATTAATCCTCTAGAATAAAACTGGCTTGTGTTTCCAGCCTTAGCCACTGCAAGGCTTCATTTTGATTAACTGCTGATTAATTACTCTCAGTTAACATTGAGAAAGAACATTTGTATTCCCCCCCCACCCCATTACTTCTGTTTTATTTAGATCTTGTCTCTTTAATTTTTAAAGAAAATTTCTGTTTAAGTCCACAGTACTTTGAAGACTTATTATAGGAATGATACCCAATGGAATAAAGGCTCATGCTCTAATTTTGCTATTTAGTAATCAAGTGAGAAACCAGAGAGCAGAAAAAAGTCGCTTTGAAGATAACTGCTTGAGTATCTGCTCCATGCCTGATAAAAGAGACATAGTATTTTTGGTTTTAATAACAATGAGGAGATCAAATGTGTTATTAAATAACCTCAGTTACTGATATTTTCTGTAGAAATCTTGAAAGAAAACAAGGTAAAAATGGGTAAACATAGAATTTCATCGTTAATTTGAAAATACCTTGACTATAATACACATGCATCTTATTTTAAATTACTCGGACAAAGTAGGATGGAAAAAGTCTTGTGCCTTTTAAAGCAGTATGTTAAAACAAAAGAGGTTCTTGGAAAAAAACCTTGGAAAAAATGTCACTAAATAACATAACAAAAAAAATCTTCTTTCAATTGCAAAGCCAAAATGACCATTTGGAAATTACAATCCTTTTTCAATCTCAGTAGCTCTTGCAAACCATGCTCTGTGCTCTCTGGCTAATATTGGAAAGTCCAGGTTGCTTATTATTTTCTTTCCTATGAAAGGATGCTAAATACGTATCCTTTGAGCTGAAAGGAGCTAATCATACTATGTTTAGTCAGTCCTGAATGAAAGAACAGCTTGGAAGTGTGGAAAGATGTATATCTCAAAACAGTGGGTGGAAAAAAGAGAGCTTTCAAGTGGTTCACAGTCTTTTTTTTTTTTCTTCCTACGTCATTAGTCGTTTATTAGGTGGATAATTTTGGTCATTTAAATACTACAACACATGTATTTTGCCTTTGCACAGACTTTTCTATGGAACTCATATTATTTTGTACCCAATTATTCCCAGACATCTTGCAGTAAAGTGCTCTGGCAGGAAATACGCATTAAGAGGTGCTAGAAAAAGAATTACTGAGGCCCAGACACAAAAGGCTTCACAGAGCACAGAGACTTCAGGTAGAGTGGTTTAATTACAAAAGATGACACAAATAAAGTAGATCAATGGAGGTCAATTTTAGCTGAAGAAACGCAGAACAATTTTTAGGACAGCTCAGTCAGGTCTAGTTGAGACTTCAGAAGAAATCAGATCTGAGCGAAATCCTGACTCAGATCGCCCAAAGAACTGCTTGGACACAAAGGTTGAGTTTAGGTTAATAGTATTTCTCCCGCCTTATATTTAGCTGTATGGCAACCCTGCTTCATCAATCCGCCCTCCTTCCCTGGGTGACATTATTCAGCTTGTCAGAGGATCAATGCGCTCAGGGGCATGGGCACCTGCTAGGGGACAAGGCTTTTGGGAAAAACATCCCAGGGTCTGTGAGAGATTAAGAACCAGCATATTCAACAAGGCCTGTACCTATGTATAGACATGTGCACATTTATGCATATATATGTGTGTACATATATTTATACACATACACACATGCACATATACAATCCTAAACTTGAAGATAAATTAGGAACTTAAATGAGAGAAATGAAGAACAAAAAGATGACTGTATCCAAAGCAAGCTCACCCAGATGGTGTTTCTACTACCAGGGCATTTTTTAGTTCTCATCATGGTGCTTTATGGCACAGGCCTGTCTCTACAGACCCCCCTGGTCACCTGGCATATTCCTGGCATGTCAAGATTCCCTCCTGTTGCTTCACAACACCCACATTCTGGGCATGGCTGTAGTTATTTTGCATCCCACCACCTTATGTATATCAGAGCTGCTGCAGCACTAGGCTAAAACCTTCTCTGAATCTTGCTGAAGTGAATGCACCATGATATTCCACAGGGGTCTTGGAGGCTGGGACTATTCCTGTAGACACAACATTTCTTTGGAGAAGTAGCATAATTATCAAAATTTGGGAGTTGGAAAACAAAATACTGCTCTCTCCTATTATTTCAAGGAGCAGATTTTGAAGCTCTCAAATCATAAAGAAGCAAAACGAAAGTCTAGAAATTGCTTTCTTTTTCTTGATCTTATTTTGCACTGAGTAAGTACATATCATTTGGACACAAGTTTTCTTGGAGTGCTGAATAGTTGTATTTCCCATAAAAGTTTCCAACAGAGGAAGCCATGAGCAGTAGGGAAAAAAAAAAAAAATCAATTAAATGCATTTTGGCTCTTTTTATGATCAAAGAATAAAGTGGAGACCAAGCTTTTTCCAAGAGCAACAATCTTGATGATACCCTTTGAATAGCAAGTTTTCTAGAACTAGCCTCTCCTTTGATGAAATGTTGAGAGCTGGGGTTATTCAGACTGGAGAAGAGACTTTATTGCAGCTTGCTGTAATAACTAACAATCCTGGCTTGTCTTATTTTTCCCTCTGACTATGTATCCTTGCACAAATAATCTTAAAATATCATTAATTAAGAACAGCAATCTTATTAGCCTCTATTAATTACATTACCTGTTTCTATTCTTTGTCACTGATTTTATTAAATCTTTGTGGAAAAGCTTAATCTCAGTAGTTGTGAGCCCTCTGACTAAAACAGGCTGGGAAAGTGCTACTTACACTGTCCTGCATATATACCATCTTTATAATGAGAAAAAGCATAATAAGAAGAAAAATCTGAGAGGCTAGGAAAGGATGAGGGAATTTTTTTTTGGTGTCCAGCCTACTACTGCATTGAAATCCATCCACTGTATTCAATGACCTTCTGCATGAGCTGAATTTTAGGCCCACCTTGATCACCAGTATAAACACATTTGGAAGGAAAATTTGCACATCTAATGATGATTGAGCATAAGGGGAGATTCAAATAGGCTTCCCTAAATTATGCTGACAATCTCTTTGATCAATACCAGGATCAAGAAAATAAGTTTTGAGTTCTCATTCCTTTCCTCATTCTTTCCTTTTATTGCTGAATTTGCCAACAATAAATGGACTCATCTTGGGGGTGGACTTTAAGTCCACAGTTGCAGTCAAGGGCATCTGTCCACAGTGAGGAGCACAGCAGGAGCTTGCAATTTTTTCTCAAGATTAGGGGAGTGTTTTGAAAGCAAGCTTTATCCCTTCCTTTTGAGAAACAGTTGACAGGATATGATGGAATGTTCATGAATATTGTTTTAAGTTTAAGGTAAGTTTATTAAATTATTTTAGTTGAGAACAGGTTTTGTTGTTCTCTGTCCTTGCTTGTTGTTTTCTGTGTATGGAGGTTGACAGTTTTTGTCACCTATGTTTGCATCTGATCCACAAATCCAGGTGATTTGAATACTCTGTACTACACTGCAAATTGCAATGATTTCCATGTGAACATGGGAATATATTTTCAAAGAAATGGGCAGAAGGTTGATGTGACAAACAGAAGTGAATGAAACTTTACAGCTCAACCTTGACATTCAAAGCCACTTGCTTTACTCTTCACTTTTTGTTGTAGAATTAGGAAATGCAAATACAGTTCAAGTAAAATATGTTAAGAAGTGAAGTTTGCTGTAATTTTGAACATATCAGTCAAGGGATCATATTAAATGAGGAATATTTTGCTCTGTTCTTGATCTGTTTTTTCCATTAGAGTGAAGAAGTTGGTGTGTCTGTAGAGAAGCAGGATGCAATAGAAAATCCATATATAACTTCCAAATTGCTGCAATATTGTATTACAGTTAGTAGTTTCCAAAGGTTACTCAAAGATGAGTTCAAAATGGGTTCTTGCATCCCAGTTGCACTCTTGGCAGACATTTATCTGCATAGGCACTTGCTTCTCATGAAAAATGTATGAACTCTATTGTGAGAATAAATGAAGAGAAACGAAGCAAAGAGGTTCCATTTTCAGCTAGTTGCTGCCTCTCAGACAGCACGCTGTTTCAGCTCTCAATTGTTCTTTGCTCTCTGTCAGTGGTAATATTAATTTTTTCAAACATCCTTAAGCTTCAGTGTGCACATTCAACCTGCTTCAGATGAACATGATAGAGGTCTTGCCTACCAAAGTTCTGCTAGAGTCAACATGGCTTTGTGCAACTAAGGAGGCAGCGCTGAGTGACACTGTTGTTGTAATGCATTAATTGGGTTTATATTGTGTTTCATCGGATTTATAATGTTTTCCCTGTTCCCCTTGGAAACTATCATGTGGTTTGCTCTGCTCGGCTGTGCCCATCCCCCACACTGGAATGTAACCCAACTCTGTTCCACTCCCACCTTATCCCTGACTGGGCAGTGGCTTGTCCCTGCCTCTGGGCCCGTTCCCCCCTGGGAAAAAGCCCTGGGAGGACGGGGCTCTCTTTCTCTGGCACCGGGGCGGACGGGAAAGAACTCAAGCTGGCAGCAGCCGGACTCCAGGATAAAGCCTTGATATCCCCCCAGTGAGGGAGCAGACTCTTTCCTTTTGCCATCGGCGGTCATCTGGTCTCATAAAGAAACACCACACACTATTGTATCTTCTTGAATGTAGTGGGGATTAATTTGGGCCAGGTGACACGGCAGCTTTTTCAACCTGCCTGTCCAGCTCCTGTCTGGGAGGAGCTGCCACCCTAACGCAGTCATGGCTCAACAGGAGGTCCGTCAGCTCTGGAGCTGGCCAGGTCATAGTCAATGATGCAAAACAAACCAAAACCATTGCCAGTTTACTTTAGACAGCCTCCTACAGGAACAGCCATCCCAGAGGAGAAGTAGAAATCATGGATGTGAACTCCTTCTGTCTTCCAGCTTCCACATGTGAGCCCAGGTCCACAGAGGTTATTAGGAGATAAGTACACAACATGGACTTCAAGCTTACGCATGAGAAAACATAATGTCTCACTACAGGACAATTTCATATCCAATTTGCTTTTCTTCTTTTTCTCTTCAATAGGAGAGGGGATTCCATTCCACTCAGTATTCTGTTTTAAACTTGTCTTTATTTAGTTTGTAGTAGTAACAGGAACCTTGGAAAACTGGAGGTAAAACATTGCAACATACTGGAATATGTAAAATGTTCCCTGTTAAAACAGATATTGAGTACTGGATGTAATGACAAATATCTACAAAAATCATAGCTGAAACCTCATCCATTTTCTCTGTTTTCCATTCCACCACACTGGTGGTTTTGTGGCCCTGACATTCATCTGGGATCACTTTGTATCATTGTAAAGCAGGTGGTGTTTGTACACTTTACAATACTTGTGATACCACCAGACATCTTAATGTCCACACCCTGAAGTTGTTCCTTTATGGTACAGGTAAGGACAATGTGACAGGATGTGGCCAGTGGGGGGCAAGGAGGGACTCCAGGGGGTGCAGAAGTTACATGTCAGTCAGAAACCTTTCTTTACCTTCAGCCCACACAGTTATTTGCACCCTGCCCCAACCTTTAATTGCTGCTCAAAGGCGGGAGTGCACTTTCATCCCCTCCCCCACTCAGAGGAAAAAAAAAAAAAAAACAAAAAAACCAAAACCAAACTTAAAAAAAAAAAAAAAAAAAAAAAAAAAAAAAAAAAGAGATTTTTTTGATCATTATTTCCTGCTGTCTTCAAAATGTCCCACGACTTTGGGGAATAGTTATTTTGCATGCAGTTTTCACACTATCTTCCTCAGAAATTGTTTTGGTGCTATGTAGCAGGTTGAGCACAAACTCTATTTTCATTAAGACAGTCTTCATCATTTTCAAATGTTTTAACATAAGGAGTTCAACATAATGACATTAACCTTAGTATGTTCAACAAATAGTTATTCAGAAAAAAAGTCCTTCAAAAAGAAAATATCATGCTCTTGCTGTAGTTTCTCTCTGTAGTTCCCAAACTAAATATTTTTTACTGGAGAAGAAAAATTATGCAAGGCCTTCTAAATGCTCTCAAGTTCCTAATACTTTCTATCACAAGAATAGTCCTGGGGATTTTTTTCTGTTTATTCATCCTAATTCATTTCAGTTTCCACACCTAGTCTCTCAAGCAGTTAGATTTTTTGTGGCTGCAGAAACCTGATCAACATTCTGCTGTAAGGCATGCATAAAAATCTGTCATCATTGTTACCAACCCTTACAAAGTTAAGCAGTCTACTTTCTACATGGTTCATGAAATGCTAAAAATTCAAGGGAAATCTCCCAATGAAACTCTAATGCTGCTTTACCTGATAAGAATTGTAAAGAAAATCCTCACCTATAAGGCTTTATGTTTCATCCTCTAAGTGATTTGTAAAATATGTTGCTCATGCAGTATTAATGAAATTATTTTCTGTGAATTATTAAGCCAATAATATTGGGAAAATGTATCATTTTTAGTCATGTTTCTTTTGTTTAACCATAGTTTGAAATATATCACTCAAAACATATTATAAACAGCAATGTGGCATGAAGTTCTGTTATGATACAAAAACCCTAAACTTTTCTGGGAAGATCTAATTTCTCAGGACATTTTTAAGAAGAAGAAGAAGAAGTCCTTTTATGTAAGGGTATGAATTTAAGGCACATGTCAGACTTCTGCTCAGAAAATTTTACTTGGGATGAAATGGTCTGGATTGCTCAGAAACAAATTTCATTTTCAAAAATGAAAGCTGTTTCTGAACTACCACACTGAGTTCCAATGCAAGTTGTTCTGCGTGCTTTCAATTTAAATCATTAGGTAAGTCATTTAGTTTTCTTGTCTCCTTCTGTGGAAACAAAGCAATAATGGAATAACCTTGATTTGTTTGCTTCATGATTGAATAAAATGGTACAAATAAGGAGAGAAACAGTTCTCTCTGATTTAGTGTTTCATGAGATTAACTGACAACAGTGAAGGAAAGAGTGGCATCTCACAGGTAATTGTATCCATTTTACTCTCAAATTTCTTTCTTTCCCTGGCAAGGCTTGCACTGACCACCTCACAAAATCTAGAATCCAGCCCACGGTGAAGACCATGGTGAGGCCTCTGTCACCCTGTGGCCCATGGAGATGCATGGGGATGCAGAGAACCACCTGCAGCCCGAGGGAGACAGAGCACCAGGGCAACTGGGTGTGCCTGAGGGAGACTGTGACCCTGTAGAGTCTGTGCTGGAGCAGATTTGCTGACAGGACTTGTAATCCTGCAGGGAAAATGTCCTGAAGCAGCCTGCTCCTGAAGGACTGCACCTTGTCTGTTCCTGAAGGACTGCGCTGCAAGGAAGGGAACCAAGCTGGAGAGGTCACTGAAGAACTGCGTCCCATGGGTAGGACTCACATTGGAGGAGTCCATGGAGAGATCCCACACTGGAGCAGGGGAAGACTGTGGGGAGTCCTCGCCCTGAGTAGGGAGGAGAGGCAGAGACAATGTGCAAAGAACTGACTGCAGATCCCGTTCCTCATCCCCCTGTGCCACTGGGGAGTGGAGGTAGAAAGAAAGTGGGATGAAGCTGAGCCTGGGAAGAAGGAAGGAGTAGGGAGAAGGTAATTTTGGATTTACTTTTTAATTCTCGCTCTTCCTACTCTGAATTGATTGGTAGGTAATAAATTAATTTCCCTAAGTCAAGTCTCTTTTGCCCATGGTGGTAATTGCTGAGTGATTTCTAGATGCCCTTATTTCAACCCATGCACCTTTCGTTATTTTTTCTCTCCCTTGTTCAGCTGTGGAAGGAAGTGATAATGTGGCTTTGATGAGCACCTGGCATACAGCCAGGGTCAGCCCAGCACGGTATGTAGAGGCTTGATGTGGTTTTGACTAAACAATAAAAAGAAGAAACAAAAAGCTTCTTGGCATTGTTGAAAACTATGAAAATCTTCACAATGTGTTATATTCTTCAGTATGGACTCAGGAGTAGTCCAGTAACTTGTTGTGCTGGCAGCTCTTGGAAGGTGAAGATTGTTTATTTTCTCTGTGAATAGAAGAAAGTCATGAAGAGTTCTGTGAAGATATTTTCTCCTGAACAAATTTTGTCCATTTTCTTACAATCCCACAGAGATGATTTGCAGTGCAGTAGCATTTGTATCTGCTCTCCAGATGGGAAAGACAGAACTGTTAGTTATTAGCAGCAAACAAGTGGAAGAAGTCTTACTAGGCTTTGTCTCTATTCAGTATCTAGAAATGTTGATGGCTGAATAACTCTGGGCTAGAAATTAATCTAAAAATGTTATGGAATAATTTTATTAAGTTAGCTATTTTGGAGGTAAAGGAAATCAATGATGTTTAATGGAAATATTTCAAATCATCAAAAACTGTTTTATCTACTTCTTATAAAAAATGGGGTTTATCTTTTATCTAGTTACATTATAATTGCTATTTTAATGCAATTTTGGGTAATGCTAGGTTTTAATGTTTATGATCTCTTCTACACAAAGCTCTCTAGTAACATTATTACCCTGTTCGAAGGGCTATTTCTAATATTTTAAATTAATATAAGTTATATTTGTAAATTAGTTTTGTGATATTTTAAGTTGAACATCATATACTCCAGGTTAAATTTAATTTGTAGTAATGTCACACATAGTATTACCTGTCATGAAAAATATTAATAAAGTCCATTTGAGGCAGTCTGTATTTACTCTGCAGAAATTACAAATGATTGCAGGGTAGGGAAAGGGCATGCCATTCAGAAATATATTCTGGACAATTTTTTGATATTTTGCTGAATATCACATGTGTGATATCCCAAGTGGAGTTTTTATCTCATACTATGTTATGGTTGTACCATCCGGTACTCACTTGGCTGATTCATTAATGGCACCTGAAATCAAGATAGTTATTCTGATGTAACTCTGTGCTGAACAGTCAGAAAGCAAGCATCTTTAAAACACTTCAGAACTTTTTAAAATACTGACTGTATCTTCTAAGCCTCAACAAAATGCCTATGAGTATAACCCTCAGAGAGAATAAACCTATCAGTTAATGAAACACAATTTATTAATTTTTTTGAAATTATGAACAAACCACGTCTGTACAATGCAGTAAGGGCAAATAGGAAACTTAAAATCTTTCCAGTGTTTACATTTCCAGGCATATGTGGATGTGACATTTCAGATTTTAACTTAGTTAGTAGAATTACAGAAAACAGAGCCAGTGGTTAACTAATCTAAAATAAAAATCACAGAGATTTCTCTGCAAAAAATTGAGATAATCTCAATTTTAGAAGAACAAATCAAATATTTGTCATTTTTTAGCTCTTTTAGATCTAATACACTATTTTTAAGCATTAATCTATGCAATGAAAACTTTAAAATGAAACCTCAAAATGTTTATGTCAGAAAAGAGATGTACTAACTTTTCTGATGTTACTTTGCTCCCTCTTTGTAGCACATTTTTTTAACATCATTTGGGAATTTCTTAAATGTTCATGAATACTTCTGATCATCAAAAGTATACTTTCTGGTATACTTTTGTATAAAAGTGTATTTCTGGTGAATAAACTTAATGAATAAAATAAACCAGCTAAATAGAAGACCTCTTCCCATACAGATCCGAATTTTGCTCTTCTGAGTTTCAGGAGTCACGACTTTGAGACAGAAACCTATTCCATATCTTAATAAAAGTGTAATATATACCTCTCTCCCAAGTTGTTTATATTTACAGTGCATACATAATCAACATTTTTCTGAGGTGAAATCTGCTAAACAGTATTGTTTTGACAATTTTATTTGACCACTAATCGCTTGGTGTTTCCATGGCAGCAACATTATGGTGAATCTCTAAACGATGTTCTTTAAAATCCCCACGCTTGCAAAAATAAATTATTCATATTCAGAGATATCTCAGTGCTATCTCAAAGTAGTTCTGTCAGAATTTTCACCTTTTTTTCCCCAGTATTTTTAATCAGCTGTGGTTTTACAAACTTTCTTAGTTCCTGAGTTTTGACAGACTGATAGACACTTACTTGGTAATCAGTACAAGTTTTACAAGGGCCTCTCAGAATACTGGTGCTTGCCTAATACCATTACCATCAATTTTGTTCTAGAGATATGAGGAGGTTACATTATCTGGAGGTTGTTGGAGTCATCAGTCATCGACCATGATTTCAGTGGACTTCCAGGAAGTCACATAATCAAAAGCCTCTGATTTTTAATATTTTTAAAATTAATTTAGGACCTTGAAATTCACTAAGTGCTTGAATGTTTTAAGGCATTTTTAACAGCCATTATTTTAAAAAACAAAATGCTAGAATATGAACTGAGAAAGAGATCTAAAGCACAGAAATCACAGTAAAATCATAAGTCAGGAACTAGGCTGTCCTCCACACGCTATTCAGACAATGTGTGGTATGGACACTCAGTTGTGCTGCCTGTAACTGCTTTGCTGGTCGTGAAGGAAAACAGTCAGAAGGATGTCTTGTCATAAATGTGCTGTGGAGGCAAAAACAAATATACAGCATTAAAAGTTAGAACAATTCTCCACAATCAAATCTTAAATAAATTTGTCTCCAGGCCAGGACAACTTAAAACAGGTGTGATTGTAACATCAAGGAGAATGAAGCCTGAGGAGGTTAATATGTCTTTGATGTCAAAATTGGTTCGCTGTAGTGTGAATGTTTAAGTAAGATGAAACAAGAAAAACTTTCCTCTTGAGCAAAACACTATAAAATGAGAACAGGTTTTGAGTCTGGGGAGTTTAATGGATTTTTTTTTTAATAAATAAAAGGATCTGCCAGTTCAATTTTATTCCACTTTTTTCTTTTATTTGTAGAAATTGATGAACAGACATACTTACTGGTTCAGAAGACTAAATACCTATGTAAAAAATTACCAAAATCTTTGAGTAAATTCATTTTACTCAGCCATTTAGCTGTAGGAACTGTGAGTTCTTTTGAAAACACTAATGGCCCCATCTACCTCTTTCTATCTCTGACTCCAAAACTATAACATTGATCAGGATTCATCTCTACCCATAATAAGGGTGAGGACAGACTTTGATTTTCTACTTTCATTCTTCTTACCTTTCAGTTCTCCTTTAGTTTTACTACATTGAAGTAAAAAGTCTCCCACAGAGATCAGTACTCACATCAGATCCTCAGCTTCACAGACTGATGCTGCTCTCACAGGACAAAGCTTGCCAAGACCCATGGTGAGCCCTCCTATGTGTGTGAGCTACAACAAACAACTGGCACTTGTGGTGGGAGAGCCCCATGGCTGCTTCCCAGTGACAGACAATTTCCTGAGATAACCAGCATGTCAGGATAGGGGCAGAGCATGGACTGTGATGTTCTGATCCTTGTTTGAAGCAGTGTCCATGCCTGTGTTTAACTTTGGCCCACTTACATCCAGACTGCACAGGCTTGTTCTACAACTGTGCACTCATTCTTCTCCCACAAGTCCATTTCACCTCACAGTTTTCAGACATATTAGACTCTAACATACTATAGACTGCACTGATCATTTCACACTTCAAAAGTCTGTTGCAGGTTAAGAAACAAACTGCTTTGTTTTGAATTTTAAGGAAAATGTTTTTCCTTTGTACTATCGTGTGTTATCCACAGGTCAACTTTTTTCTGTTAACTTTATAATGACAGATTGAAGATGTACATTATGAACAATAAATAAAAGTAACCTGCTATGGTAAGCACAATGAAACAAACAGACCAACAAATAAAAACCGTGCTCAGCTCATTGAAGCTGCAGTGGCAGTAGCAGCAAAAAACCTTAAATCTCTACCATATTCTAAGATAGGACAAACATACAGTGTATGGTAGTTCTATGTCACACTTTAAAACTTAAATTTGTCTCCATTAGCTCTACTATTCCCACAAGTACCGTTTCTTTGCATAAAACATTTTTGTCTGAGGCTGCTTATATTTGTTGAGGGTTAAGTTTCCTGTAGAATTTTTCCCCCCCATAGGTTGCTAGGAGACTAAATACTGATAGTTAAAGGGTGCTCAACCCGGGCAAAGGAAGTTGATCACTTAATTTTGGGGGAGGGAAAAAGCTCCCAGGAGCTGAGGGTGGTGGACTCACCTCTCTCAGTTTTCCAGGGAGGACGGTCGGGCTACTGGTAGCTGCCTGGAGTCCACGGTTAATGGAGGAGTCTGGTCCTGGGAATTCTATCATCTGTTGTGGCGCCCAGGAATTCGGAGTTTCTTCGCTGCCCTGCTGGATTTTGGGTCAGCCCGGGTCCAGCCGCTGTGGGTTCTCTGGCACTGCCCACTTTGCCTGCCAGGGCAACCCCCTGCCTGCGGAGGACAATCCACCGCTTCCAGCCATCAGCGCCGGAGCTTCCACCGTTTGCCCTCGGGGTTCTTGGTTCTGTTTTACTGTTATTATAATTGCTGTTGTCGTTTGTCTGTCCTGTTATATTTACTAGTAAAGGACTGTTATTCCTTTCCCCATAGCTCTGACTGAAAAGGGTTTTTTTGTTTGGTTGGGTTTTTTTTTAATCTTCCAATTACAATAACACGGAAGGAAGGATTTGAATTCCTCATTCCTAGAGAGGCCTGTCTCTCCCTAGCAGACATCTGTCTTTTCAAACCGAGACAATATTGTAACATGAATGTTTAGTAGACAATTTATAGGATGGAGAGAATTCTGGGCATGTCTGGATACCCTCTTTCAATAGCATCCTTTCTCTTGGAACACTCCTAACAGGCTCAGAGGAGACTAACTTGCTTGACTCCTAGTTTGGCACTGAATAGAGAAATATGGACAGTGTCATCTCAGTCCCTATCCTAGGTGCCAAAATCTCTGAAACCTAATTCAGGCCAGACCATTTCCTTGGAAGATCCCGCCGAACAGCAAAGTTTAGCTCCCCACCCTCTCTGGCCAATGGATTTCATCTGGAGTGAGGAAGATGTGGAAGTGAGATTGAGCTGAAACAACTGCCTCATCATAGATGAGGGAAGGAGCAGACCTGAAGCAGTGGCTCAGAGAAAAAACCAACCATCTCTTTGCTCTTGGTATTCCTGAGACACCTCTGGTAGCCAGAACCTGAGATCTGATGACAACCACAGTTGGGATGACCGGTTAAGTGACATGAGCAGTTTAGTGACATGACCAGTCTGCTAATGATGTGACTAACTCATCCCCACTACTGCTTGTTAGTCATATTTTATTTTTTGCTAACTTGATGGTGACATTTCAAGCAGCAAATGAAAATAAATCATCCATGGGAGTGTACTGAATGCTGTTGGACCCGCTCTTCTGACTTGCAGGAGAATTGGTAGAGCCTTTCCTATGAAAACGTCCAGTGATGCAGTATCTCTGATAGTTTCTAGGAAAACATATGGGCCATAAATTCCCTAGACTGTTTCCTTTGGTCCTTTTTTGTCCCTCAAGCAGGAGTCCAAAATTAGGGAGGAGTTCATCAAGGACAGACAAGTGCAACTTTGGAGCTTGATTCAACATCTGAAGAGATCCTTGGAATCCTCATAATGAACTCAAAATAATTACACTGTTTGCTGACATAGTGCTGTTTTCCTCTTATAGTTTTTTCTCCTAGAGAATGTTTTAAAGGAATGTAAGGGCACTGATAAAAGTACACAAAGACCAAGGACATTCAACATTAGTGACAAATATCAAGGCTGACACTCCATTATTAACATTTGCCTTTTGTCCCTTGCTTAATGCTCTCAGAAGTGATGAGAGAGTGACAGAGGGATTTCAACCCTGACTGGGCTTATTTGTGCTTTGACCTTCAAGTGTGTTTTCATTAGGCAGAAATTAAATATTTTCTAATGAATTAATGGGGAAAGTACTTTAAAATAAAAATAGCAACTGAAATTTTACTTTTAAATGTTATCAAGATATAAGTCATGAATATGAAAGGGTTGATCAAGACTTTCATTTTTACTAATATAGTAATCTGAAAAATTAAAGAACAAGCAAGATAATCTTCACATTTCCAAAAAGGGCATTACGAAATCTATCAGTTTAAAAGAACATGATGCCAGCACTGTCTTTCCTATATAGAAATTTGGTTAGTCTCTTGAACTGATTAAGTCCCAGTGGTGGCAAATTGTGACCATTTGTCTCCTAAATCATTTCTGTTTTTCAAAGGAAACTACCCCCTGAGGTAAAAATGTTGCTATAAAAATTTGCTTCAATTTATTTTTGGAGAAAGAAAGAAGATGAAAATATGGAGAGTTTTCTAAGATTTTCAGCTACATAATTTGATACTGGAGCAGCATAAACTAATTGGCTCGCATCTAGGATTAAAACACATATATACATCCAATATTTTCCTTACTGTGTTGCCCTTGCTTTTCTGTTCCACACCTCCACCCATTTCCCATTATTTCAGAGGTCCCATTAATTTGAATAAATTAAATCAACAGACCTCAGAAAGCCCTCTGAGAGCTGAGGTTGCAGACATCAGCTCTGAAATCTGAAAACTGAAGGGAAATATATGTGATATGCTCACTAATGGGAAGATACTTTCAATGCTTTAAACAATAACAGGGGTTTGAAAATGTGGAAAATAATGTATTTCAAAAACAAACACACAGATGAGTTGGTTGTAATTTGGGAAAAGATATTTTCAGAACAAAAGCCCTATGGAGAATCATTTTCTATTTGCTAAATTTGAGAGAGGCGGTGGACAAGCTTCCCTGGATGGTGATTTATATCTGGTTTCATCTGGGTTCAGTAAATATTCACCTTTACTCTTTACAAATTTAAATAAAAGCTGTCAGTAAATAAAAAGGTCACAAGTGTCTTGCAGAGACTTTCTCCTGCAGTTTGAAAAAAATTCATTGTCTGTGCTACAATCATTCTTGAGCTCATGGTCCCAGCCACACAGAACTGTACATAGATGTAACTTGCAAGGTCATCTACTCAATGTTGCCATTTCTACGCCTGAAGTAATTGCTGAATTTGACTATTCAATTAGCTTACAGTTTTTGAATTTGGTGTACTTTCACCAGCTTAAGTCTATTTGAGCATGCATAGTAAGGCATGAAAATTCAATTGCAGCACTCTTTCTGTAGACACACACCCAAAAAAAAAAAAAAAAAAAAAAAAAAAAAAAAAAAAAAAAGAAGAGAGAGAGAGAGAGAGAGAGAGAGTAAGCCATAATTCAATTAAATTCAATTACAAAAAACAATTTTCCAAGGAGACACTTCAACTGAAGGGCTGAAAGACTGGCAGTTGATGTGCAGTACACCAGGGTGTGTATGAGCCTCTCCAGGTTGAGAGCCTGACCTACTGACACTAGAAAGCCACTGTCCTGTTGTCAGAAGTGTGGGAGAACACTGGGATTGTGCTTCTCAACTTCTGATGGGAGCAGAAAACCATCACCCTTGACATGGGCTTAGCCTGGTTGCAGGAACATCTGTTCACCAGCAGACATGATTTTGATGTAGAGAGGTGATGGGAAGAATTTATATATGAATAACTTGTTGTTGTTGTTGTTGTTGTTGTTGTTGTTGTTTGCATTTGCTGACAAATATTTAGCTCAGGTAAGGAGCCAATTTAAAGAACCACAGTAAAGAGTCAATTTTTTGTTGGAGAGTGGGAGATTTAGTACAAGCAAAGAGTTTGAGGTTGTATTCCCACTGGAGCAAACAATCCAACTGCATAACCCTTGTCCTTTTCCAGACAATTAATACTCCAGTGAAAATAAGCTTTTCAGGGATATTTATATCCACAGCAGAAATTAGTTCAATTCTGACTGCCACTGAAAAATAACCACTAGCCTAATGGTGCTTCCTATACATCTTTCTCTGACAAGAATTTCTGGAGATTCTGGATAAAACCAGTGTGCAAAGTACAAAGACAGAGTGGAGCTCTGTGAAATTGTTTGTAGGGCCACAGCTACACAAACTCACCATGTACAGGAGATTTTAAACATAAGATAAATGGATTAGTGTATCTACCAGTATAAATATAGAAATATATAATGCATCTACTAATATATTGACTAGATGGAGAAGCTCATTACATGGTGAGAAACTTTGAATTATCAGGAAAAGCATTTACTTGCAAGTCCCATGTTTGTCTGAGTCAAGGTTTTAAGTCCCAAATAATTCCCATTCCTGCTACTTTATAACAAATCTGTTTGTATGATCAGATATCATATAAGAATGGGATTCAAATTAAAAGCATCCAGTTATGATGCTTGTCACTTTTCACTTACTGTGATGAGGAGTTTCTTCACTGGTAAATATACCACAAACTGTCCTGTACAAATTCACTCATTATGAAGCAGTAAGGTTTCCCTGTGTGACTTTTAATACACACAACTCAAAATGTTCATGTTAACATTAAAATTCTTATAGAAGAACAATTCATCCTTCAGAGAGAGAACATCATTCATGCATTTGGTGTCTGCTAAAGTGAACCTTCATTAGAGTACTGCTAAGCTCCAGGAAAAGCCTCTCACAAAAATAATTTACTCCATTGGTTTTGCTTTTCTGGGAAATTGTTAAACACATGTCACATTTAATGGTGAAAATACTACATCTGGGTATTCATACTTTAGTCAGAATGGACATTTCTGTTCCACTTAGGTGTTTGCACTGTGACATTAGCGATACTGGCTGACTAATCACCATGGCTAAATGAAACCAACAATTCCTTCCTGAACAACACACAAAACAAAAAATTATCTACATGCTATGATGTGTCAAAGGGTTTAGAGGAGGATCTTCCTTTATTCTTTTGGAAACTTCCATGAAAATTTCAGGCCATGGCATGCAGCTGAGCAGATGACATAAGTGGCTCCTGGAAAATCAAAAGGGGAAGAAAAAAAATGAAAAAGCAGTTCTGCCTATGAGAATGTCTTCATGAACACAAATGTACTACTGAAGAATAGGACCTGGTGGTAATAATTGATTTCAAAATATTTTGACATCAAGAGGGAATCAAAACAGTGGATCATAAGCAAACACACAGGTCTACAAAATTTTGTGGGAGCAGGCTGATAGGTTTATTTTCTGACAGCATGTGCCAATTTACCTTTATTCCAGCTAAGACATGAATGGAGGGTAATTTGCTTGATAGCAGATGCTTGTGTGAAAGTGGTTGTACAACAGCAGAGTTCACTGTACCTAGTGAACACGTGCTGAAATACACTTATCTGACTCTCCTTGACTGTATACACTGTGTAAAGGTGTTGCCACTTTTTAACAGTATTGGCCCCCAAAATTCTTGACAAATGACAGAAAGAGATTTTCTGAATTTCAGAAAAAAAGAAGTCTGAGGGTGACTCATGGAGCTGTGGTGGAAAAATTCTGGCATTAATTACCTTAGGATATTATAGACTCTTCTTCCTTGGACCTATGTAAGAGTAACCTATACTAGGGCAACTGCACTACAGGTTTTCAGCTAAAATTCCTCAGGTTTCTTAGAAGCTGCAGTCAGGAAACAATAGGGAACGGCACACTGGGACAAGTGAGTGACCAGAATGTGAGAGAGGGAAAGGTAGAATATGTCAGGAGAAGGAAAGAGGCCAAAACAGAAGGATGCACTGTGAAATAAGCCTTAAATAAACTCCACAGTCACTGATGCAGCTGGAATGGATTTACACTGATGTAATCAAGGCCTCACTTTTTCAGTATTTTGCTTTCAATTCAAAATTTTTAAAAATTTATTTATTTCTTCTGAAATGTGAGCAACATCAACATAATTACTTTAGTTACTTGCCTTTTGTGCTAGTTTTCAAAAAAACCCAACAAAAAAAAAAAAACCAAAACCAACAAACCAACAAACCAACCAACCAACCAACCAACCAACAAACAAACAAACAAACAAACAAAAAAAGGGAGAGAGAATTATAGAGAGAATTATTTAATGCTTATGGAAAATACCAGCAGAATACCTCAACTCTTCCTATGCTCAGTGTAAGTCTTGGAAATTTAGCAGGTTAACCTGCACAGTATCATAGAATGGCTTGGAAGAGGCCTTAAAGATCTTGTACTTGTCAACGCCCTTCCAAGGACAAGGGACAGCTTCCACTAGACCAGGTTGCTCAAAGCCCCATCCAACCTGGGCTTGAACACTTCCAGGGCTGGGGCACCCACAACTTCCCTTGGCAACCTGATCTACTGGCTGACCACAGTGAAGAATTATTTAGAAAGGGCATCAGCCACTCCTGTTCTGCTATAGAAGCACACTCCACAGGCAAAGTAGGAATGAAAAGAAACAGAGAGTCAAATAAACTGTCTGGATTTCCATTTCTTTGGGACATAAAGCAAGGTTACAAGGGATGCCTGTGCTCAGAAAACATCAGTTCAAGCAAACACAAAGGATTCGTAGGATGCTTGGATGTGCAGACATCTGCCATTTGCAAAGCCAACTTAGCAATCTAAAATGAAGACAGTTCTCTAAACACATACCAGGGAAACAGTATCATAAAAAAATATATATTTCAATTAAAGGACAGTTTTTCTGGAACAGCACATGAATGTGTGACAAGCATGAGTGAAATTAGACTGGTATCAGGAAGTTCAAATCACCCCAGTAGTGAAGCCTCTGGAATAGCTTTTTAATTGGGGTAATAGTAAGAAACATTTTTGTTTCAAGATAGAGCTGGGTGAATGCAGTAACACCTTTAGAATAGTTCAACTGACTGAATAAAGCCTTTGCTATCAGGTCTTTGTTGCACTGTCAAAACAAATAATTATCGTATATAATTAATTCCATGCTTCAGTGCTCCGCTGCTCAGCTGCAAGCCTAGGAAGGTTTTTTTGCACTCCTGAGGAATAACAAAGCTCTTGAGTTTTATTAGCTTGCCCTCCTTTGAAGCAGCAGGGATAGACCACAGTGTGGGCCTCTCACTGGTACTGGGAAAGCAAGACTTTGAGTTCTGTCTCTTGTTTGTGATTAACCCACTGACCAGACATGGTAAGGGAAGGGGAAGGGGAAGGGGAAGGGGAAGGGGAAGGGGAAGGGGAAGGGGAAGTGCAACATCTCTTTGACCAGCCTAGGCTTTTCTGGGTCTAGGATCTCAGTGTCTGGATTAGTAATGAGTCTGTTTTTTCGGACACAAACTGTGAATGTAGCTCAGACTTCACCTTCACCTCATCTGTCAGTCCTAACCCTAACAACCTCAGTCTCCCATCCATACTTTCACATTTTTCTCTTTCCATGAGGAAAGAGTAGCAGAAAAGAAGTATGGGGTGGACCTCCTTTTGGTTTGGTACACCTAATTTCCCTTCTAACCAAACTCCAGCCACCAAAGCCTGCCATGTTATTGCAACTCAAGCAAAGTATTCAGGGAAACATCATATTCTGATTTCCTGTTCTCTTTTTTCAAGAGGTGCATCTCCAGCGATTATGAAGCTCTGATCAAGCTTGTGGCCAGAACACAAGAGGATGGGAGAATGTACTTCTGACCATACTAGCGATGGGCATGCACTTAAAAGCCAGGGTAAGTTCTACATCCTGCATAATGGAGACTGTCATCTTCCACTTCCATGGAATTCAAAGGTTCAAAATTAACATCAAAAGCAAACCTTATTCAACACACAAGAGTGTTCTGTTCCTTTCTTTTTTTGTTCCTCTCCCCAGCTCACATGCTTAGTAGCTTATTACCTCTTTAATTGCATGTTTTCTACCTGAAAAAGTCATGGCCATGGAAAAGAAATTAGGGCAATAGGGAGCAATGAACTCCCACTTGAATTAGTATTAACTAATGCAATATTTGGGATTTTATCATGATGTTATGTCCAAGCATCATGAAATAATTAAAGGTAATACTGATCATGGCCTATGGGGAATTATATTTTAAAAACCCCGATTAGAGACTCCGATAGAAAGCAGCTCTGCGAGCGACAGATATAATTGTAGTGGCATTCAGTGCAGGAAACAGCAAAACCTGATCCTAAGTGGGACTTCAGGAAAGTAACTACCTGCACATGTAACACATATCATTCTTACCATACTATTATTTCTTTTAAATTGTCAGAGCTCAACATTCGTGCTTTCTTTGAAACATAATTCTTCCATCATTGTGTTCTGATGACTCATCATTCAAGGTACTCCAATGAATCATATTAGTGTTCTCCCAAAATAAAGGTATAAATAGATATAACTTTGAAGCACAGTTTTCTAAACTGTTCCTAGACAAAGTTTTCTCCCTGTATTATAAGCATCGGTTTGTGAGATTTTAAGAACTTGATATTTCACACAGACAAGAATGACTCAAGCAAAGAGTGGATGGATAAAAAAATGTGTTCACATACATAGTGATAGGTCAGACTGGTTTTATGTTTTATTTGTTGCTATTTTTATGTTTATTTGTTGGGGTTTTTTTTAATTTTGGTTTGGTTTTGAATAAAGGTTTTACACTGAGTCATCAGAGATCATGGGACAAGTAAGGATCTTCACATTTTCTGTGTGTAAGTATTTTTAAAGTGTCACAGCCATCACAGATGTACCTGATTTAAATATGTAAGATTACTGTGTTAAAATAGGAACTGAGATAGGAGGGTGGCTTTAAGGGATATTTTACATCTTAGCTGTCTCTAATTTTGAATCCCATATTCTTAGAAAGTGATGCCACCTGGTAAAATATGTCAAGTATTGAAAATCTTAAGGCATGTCCATTACCCACACTTCTATAAGTCTATTTTTCTGTCATTCTTTGACTTTTCAGACATGAATTTGGTTCCAGCAGCACACTGCCACAGAAATAGATTCTTTGATTTTTCTTAATATGGTAAAAATGCTACTGTTGTAGCTCTCTAAGCTTAGCTTTTGTGGGTTTATAACAATTTTTCTCTTCAGTGAAAGAGATTATTTAATCTAACCTTTGGATGCACTTTAGGATGACTAGTAAGTCAGAGAGAAAAAAAAACGGGGCTTTTTCATTACTTTTTTCTCTTTCTCTAGCTATGTTTGTTCCCTTTCTTTTTTCTAATCCTCCCAAAATATGCCACCTTGGAAACAGAGAAAGAGTTGAATTTGCAGTAAGGCTACTTCAAATGGTGCTAATAACATAAAAGGCATTTATCAGCATAAAATAGATAATGTGAAATATGAAGTATAATTTCCTTTCAAATGCCCAGAGAATAGCAAGTGGCGCATAGAAAGGATAATATTTTTTCTCATGGCATATTTTGATTCAGCTTCTCCTTCTTTGACCAGTGGTAGGAAGACTTCTTTAAAACTTCCTTTTTAACCATCTACTCTTTTTTTTTTTGACCACTGCCTGTTTTTTCAGACTTTCATTCTTGGCTTGAGAGTAGATAATTCCCTTTAAGCCTTTGCTACAGCATTTGCTACCACTGTGGTTCAAAAATTCTCCTTTGAAAAGCTGTAAGGAAGTGCTGTGCAGTATGATTGTGCAATCCAGGTCTCATGCCAGACAAGTTGTTTGTGTTAGACAGATACTTAAAATCCTACTAAAAATCCTGTCCTTGAAAGGACCAGCTAATACATAATGTCACTTTAAAATAAAAAGCATTTCTTGTCTAAGAGAACATCATATTGTTCTTGCTGTTCTCATGCCCAGAGAGAGAAAGACCCTGCAGTATGATTTAATCTAAAACTCTCCAACCCTGAGCATGTTTTTGTAGGTGTTTAGCCCTTTCAGGTGCAGAGAGTATGGTTTCTGCATCACTGTAATTCTTCTACAACACTGGCCTCCTGGTGTGCTGGGGCACACTACAGTGAGGTCTTCCACCTCAGTGAGGTGCAATGCAAGGCAAAGATGCATGAGATTATCTTGACATCTGTTCCCATGCACTGAACCAGGAATCAGCCAGAGGTTTGCAGAATTAGATTTATCTGTCTTATAAAAAGCTTTATGGCATTCTGGAAAAGTGAAATTTCAGAGTGCTGCAATGCTCAAGATATATTAAAGACTTTTAGGAAATTTTTTTTCTTTATGATCCTTCCCCCACATGCTGATAAAAAGTTCTCTCTATAGACCACTTTTGTATTTCTGCACTATTTTTTATTTTTTAGAGCTTCTTTCCTGACAGTGTAAAATATTGCTTAGCATTTCTGTCTCCTACTAGTCAACTTTAGACTGTTTCTAGCATTGCCTTCAGGGTTTATAAAAATATATGCAATACTATTGAGAAAGATTATATAATTATATGTGAGGAAGAGAAATTGGATGCCTTGATGAGATAGGATTATTACAACTGCAAAGAGCACTGTATGAAAACCAAATAGATGGATGGGCAGTATTTAATATCACTGATGAATCTTTAAAATTGATGTTTGCTTCATCCAGGAAAAGTAAAAGAAAATAAATCAAAAAACCTGAAGTACAGACAAATTCAGCAATTGCCCCTCTCCTGTAGCGGCAAGGGTCCTTCTAAAACTCCATGAAATGCCTCTGTTTTCTGGATACTTGCTAGTCACAAATGTCATAATGCCCAAGTCCTAGACAAAGAGCCAGAGTACGAATAAACATCAGTTATGGATGCAAACAGAGGCTGATGTGTCTTGAATATACCTGACAACTCATGGAGACCTCGTGCAGTCTGACTTCAGGAACATACCAGGTCTTCCTGTGCTGGTTTGCTAAGGTTGGTAGTTTAACAACTCTAACAAAATATTGGGCAGACAAGTAATTTTCAGAAAAAAAATTAAGTCATCCTGCTTGCAATGAAAGAGAATGATCAGTGAGGTCAGTAAAGACTTTCCTCAGACTTTCTCACGGAGAGAAACTTTAGTACTGAAACTTGCTCAAACTGTGACTGATTGTACTTGAATTTAGAATCCAACTTTCTGAGCATCAGAAGAAAATTAGCAAAGCATAGAAAGACAGTGTTGTTAAAGTTTTCAGGAGACAATTATCCAGCTCAGGTCACCTCATTATTGGGGAGATTTGCAGCCAGATTATGAAGGTTCCTTACTAGTGATGAGCCAATGAAGTTTGCAATGGAAAACTTCTACTCTCTTGAAGAAGAAATCTCATTACTGAAAAATTATTAGGCACATGCAAATCTGGTAATCATCATTATTGTGTGCAGGTTTTCTGATGAAAAACTTAGTAGTGAAACTTTTGGTTGACCTGAGAACAGATCTTAAAAATTCAGGCCCACAGATGTAGGACGAATTAGAGGATGTTACTGAAGATACTGAAAAAAAAAAAAAAAAAAAAAAAAAAAAAAAAAAAAAAAAAAAAAAAAAAAAAAAAGCCCCATTTCATATATAAAAATATTATCATACATGAAAGTAATTATTACAAAACTTTTCAAAATAAGCATGAGCGTAGATGTCCAGTTATAGAGAAAGCACTTGACCAAGATGTTGATTGTACTGACAGAGAGATTTTCAACTCAGCAACTCAATGTTTTCTCTCCATCTTCACAGGAGTCTCTGCTGCCAAAGAAAACAAAACCAAAAAACAGATTACAAAAGCTTCAGCTTTTGCAAAAGTTATAGAACAATTTCACTGCCATTCTTTCTCTCTTTGTGCCAAACAGATCTAACAGACCACTGCTTATCACTGCAGGTGCGCATTGTAAAACATCTCGCACATGGATGGAAAATGAATTTTTTCCGTCTCCTCCCAGAAGAAGGCAGAGCCCCAGCCATGTAATTTTTCATCCTTAGAAAAAGGAGACAGATATAGGCAACCTCCAGGTTGAAGAAATTCTAATCATAGAATGGACCTTAGAACAGATGCAAGTGTAGTTGGATATTTTGGGTCAAGTCACATTTACGTAGCAACACTTAATTACTTAATCACTGATTTCAGGCTTGGAATAGTGGTGGGGAACTCTGCCACCTCCAGACACTATTTCCTTTAAAGCACAGCTCTGTAAAACAGTGGGAATGTATCATAAGCAAAAAGTAAACTCAGCAGTTCAATACCAAGGGAAAAAAATAACACTGTGCTGCCTCTTCCTTGCTGACATATGTCTGACAATTTGAATGTCTATATGAGTTTCACATAGGAAGCATATATTTTCTGAATGAGCCATTTAATGCTTCATACCCCTCTTCATCATGAAAAATGTCCTCCAACTCCTCTAGATTTTAAACAGAAAAATAAATACATTCCTAGACTAAAACTATACATGAAGACTAGCACAGATCAATGTATTAGTGCTGCAGATCCTAAGAAAACAACATCAACAACCCAGGCAAAACTGAACTTTCAGAGGAACACTTCTTCTGTCTTCTTTCCTCTCTTTTTTCTCTTCCACTTGACTTCTTCAACATGAGAATATTGAATAAAAAGTTATGAGGTTTTTTCACTTGTCACTGCTTTCTTTAAGTAGTCACATGAGGACACTAAAGCATAACTACTCACTAAGCCATGAGCTATTAATATCAGCCTAGGTTTCCCAGAGAAGCTGTGGATGCCCCATCCCTGGAAGTATTTAAAGCCAGACTGGATGGAGCTCTGAGCAACCTCAGTCTAGTGGATGATGTCCCTGACTGTGGCAGAGAGGCTGGAACTAGACCATCTTTAATGCTCCCTACAACCCAAATCATTAGATAATTTTATGGTTCTAATCAATAACTGCTAATATGAAAAGTGAAAGTTGCCATCTGGAAAAGTTGTAAAACTGGTACTGGCATAAAAGGAGGTACAGTAAGCATGTGCCTTATCAAAACATATTGCCCTTCACATAATAGTGGTGTATCTGTTTTCTACTGATACTCTTTTTATTGCCAGTAGTCAAAGAAAGACTTTTAAGGCTGGGATAGGTCAGACTGTAAATTTTAGAACTCATTTTCTTTTTAACAGAAAACTCCAGGTGGATTTTGTTTCAGAAGACTGCAATTCTGTCTTGCAGTCAAATTATCCTGGCTATTTAATCTAAGGACTGAAGTATGTTCTAGCAAAAAAAAAAAAAAAAAAAAAAGAAGAAGAAGAAGAAGTTAAAAAACCAATTCAGAAAATTATGTCAGTAAGCATTGTATTATTAAATTATGTGGTCTACGTGATTCTTTTTAAAACCATCTTCTTTTTCCAAATAGGCTAAACACAATTTATTCTATGACTATAAACTCAATAGACCTTCAGATCTGAAAGATTTGCCTCTCTTTTTGGGAACTAAAACCCAAAAATGAACATTGTATTGAATTTCCTCAATATTTGTTCAAAAGCTTAAGCAAATTTGCTTGAGTGTCTTTACAATCTCTTGATGTTTTCTTTTAACAACATCATTTTAATCTTTACTGATACTATCTTTGGTTAGTATTAAGTAACATTACAGGATCACTGAGATATTTTAAATCCAGTCACAGAAGTTTGATCAATTGCTCCATCATTTACTCCCAGAGATCCTCATGCCACAGGCCAGACAAACCCCAGACCATGGGATATGGCAACACCTGAGCTCTTGCCAGCTTTTTTCTGGATAGGCTGAGTAAAGTTTTCTGCTACATATTCCACATTTTCTCATATGATGTCTACTAGCAGTTCACTTATAAACATTCATCCCATTCCCTCCTAGCAGGACATGGAACAGTTGCAGAGGCTCTGCAGGGAGCCTGGGCTTTGATATGGTCTTCACAGCAGTGTCCACAGGGGCAACAGATCACAGGTGACAGAGGTAACCCCACACGTCTGTGCTCACCACCTGGTCCACATTCATCGGGACCATGGCTAAGTTGTGCTGGGGCTAAAAAAGTGATAAAATAGACAATGCTTTCCAAATATATATTCTGCATGCTTGCAGAATTGTAAATTGTAATCTAGAAAGTGAATTGTGGAAATATTTTCCTTCCTATACAAGATCATATATTTCTTAACTAAGACAATCTGCAAGACTAATGAAAAAAAACCCAAATTTCTTTTGACTGAATGAAATGTGTGATTGAACAATATATAGTTATATTCTTGAAGACTGTTTCCCAAAAATTCAAGTTTTCAGGATCAGGATATTAAATGTAGGACAAGAAAATGTAAGTATTTTGCATGTGAGTGTGTGTTGGTCTGTAATCTCTAGTTTGGGTTAAGAGTTATATTCCACACAAGAAAAAAACCCTGGATTTTCTGAATACAGTTTTTTGCATGAGGTTAAAAGCTTATTTCCAACTTCAAGCCATATGGTGAGTAGTGATTCACATTTCAAAATAATTCTTGCTTTAACTGCCTCTGGTTGCTCTTGGGAATAAAAACTGAAACAAGAAAATAAGCAAAAAGAGTATTCCCAAACTGACCATTTGCTGGAGCTAGATAAAACTAATATCTGAAATATTTAGCACTCTTTCCTACACACACATTTCCAGAAGTCTTCTTGGTCACCCAACCATTTTCTGATCACTTCAGCTGACCCATTTGCTCCGGAGCAGCCAAAACCCATCCAGCTTTTGGTGGCTGCTCTGTCTGGGCAGCGGCCAGGAGCCATGTTACGAGTCTCTGCAGAACTTCAGAGGCATCTGTGCCTGCAGATGAGGCCTGTCAAGGAGGTGCTCTGGGCTTGATACCCTGCTGCCAGGGCATGGCTGGCAGGGCCATGCTCTGAGTGAGTTTGTGTCTCACCTCCTGCGTGCCGGGGGAAGTGGCTCCAGCGGTGTGCGCAGCACGCGAGCCCGGCTTTCAGGGAATTCCTGCCACATGAGAGAGCACAGCCATACCCAAGGGGACCATTCCTGCCCCAAGCAGCATCTGATGAAAATAACTGATCATCTGCCAGGCACAGCCAAATGCCACGGAGGCAAGCCCAGCTCTGCATGAAGCAAGGAGTCAGTTCTGACTGATTAAATCACAGGGCAGGAAATGAAACAAGGGTGAGACAACAAGTGAGCCTGAGTGCTAGGAAGAGAGAGCACTTAAATCAGAGAAACAAAAAAACGTGGAAGCAGATCCAGCTGCTGTGGAACTTAGCTGTGAGTTCCTTTGGACTTTATGAAAACGTAAAACTGGAGAACAATCTCTGTTATGTATCCAGGTGTGCCTTGATAATCTCATCAAATCAGGGGAAACATCAACACCAAATCCTGATTGCACAAGATTTCAAATTGGAGAGTTACCAAAGGGAGGAAGAATAGTATGGAGTAATGATTTTAAAATCATCTTATCCCTGTTAATTGTTCTCTTCACCCCCTGCCTGCCAGATGATGTGGTAGGTAAGCTAAATAACAATTGCTCCCTTGTTTTCAATGAAATTTTCTGAGCTATTTCACGGACCAGTATGTGTATCACTGAAACACAAACCTTGAAGATTTTGCACTAGGTCAGGACCAACCATAATTTGTCACCTCTCATCTCCCTTTCACTCTCACCCAGCACCACCAGGATCCCGATGAGAGCTTGTCTAAACTGCCTTCATGCCAAAAACTTTTAATTGTCTCACCAGTGGACAGCTTCTAGCTCTCCCTCTGGCAGGTGAAAATAGGGCAAAATGGAACATCATCAGTTCCTAAGGAAACGGTTCCTTACTTTGTACTTCCTGTGCTTTATGTATGTACAACCACTTTGGGGACCGAATAGGGTTTACCATTTATGAATATACTGTAGACTATGGTTTTCACATCTGCTTTCACCATGTAGATAAATTTGTAGTGTATTAGAAATTGCTCAAGCAAATGAACAGTTATGAAATACCTTAATTTTATGAAGATTATGTTGTTGAACTGTTACAAAAAAAAACCCCAAACAAACTAGTCCATTTCTGCCAAAAAGCCATCTGTAAAATCTCAATTCTCAAATATGCAATTCTGAATTTTTAATTTTTCAGAACATTATCTTATCCAAGAAACTAAATACATTATTGATACTATTGCACAAGATCTAAAGAATTAGCCATCTAAAAGAAAATTAGACAACATTTATTTTTAATGTGTTTTAGAAAAATGCTCACATGAAAGTTCATGTAATTTAAATTACCATCCTGTTTCTTTCTGCCTATTCTTAAAAAAAAACCCCACCAATGTTATCACAGAAATTAAAACAGTGCATCTATATTGTATACACTTCTACTCATGATGCTACAGAAAAAAAAAAAAGTGAGTGGTCTCACAGTGAACACATTTTTAGGAACAGGTGAGTACATATGGAAAACCAGATGAAACAATATAACTCCGATTTAGAAAATTGAGATTCCGTGGCAGGGAGTGTTTGCCTTAATTGTGACAATATTTTGCTGTAAACGATTGAAATTTCTTCTCAGTTGGATGGATTCTCTAGACTGCTGAGGCTGCCAGACCAGAACATAGTCCACCTGTGTATTTAAGCAGGATGATACAAAGGCATCTCAACCTGGGTGTAGGAGCATTTGATGTACTTGAGATGGGAAGAGAAAGCGCAATGAAGGCACACTTCTCTTTCCCCAGCTTCTTTATACTGGGAAGATTTCTCATATTCAGAAGAGAAACTGTATTTAGAATCATGCAAATCAGATTGACCTGATGAAACACAAGTCCATTTACTACTTATGCAGGGATGCTTTGAAACAATTCCACAACAAAGAATCTTCTTTGCAAATAATGCACTTTACTGCCCAATCATTGCAGGGTCTTGTCTATGCTGCATTCACCCTAGGCCACGGCCATCTCCCACATGTATAAACCCAAAAGATTGGGATATGAATAGACATCCATTCAGTTTTGGAGAAGTTCCTGAGAGAGAAGATCAGCTAGACTTGCCACTGCATCTTTCAAGGCTCGTGGTAAGACTTTAACGTAAGAGTTTATCTCATCCTCCACTGGTACAAGATGGAGTCAAGGCCTGGAGCCCTGCTGCACGTGACACTTTCACACCATAGAGTTTTCCACAGAAGGTATGGACGCACTGATGGTGAAATTGATGTCTGCAGATGCTGATCTCATTTAAGGCACTTTTCCAGACCTCTTAAAAATACTCCATCAATCTCCAGCTTCCCACAGGGCACAGATTGAAAACACCCAATCTGGAGCTGTTGTTCCTGTTACTGGAGTGCTATATGCTTCCCAGAAGATAGAACAAGCTCAGGGTGCACAAGAAGGGGGGAAAAAAAAAAAAGGAAAGCTGGGGAAAACCTCTTTCTCTCTCTAAAGCTCATCCTCGTTTGTGTCCTTCCTGTTGGAGGCACACGGGTGGCGGGGCCAAACCAGCAGCTGAAAAGTACCTATTTTAACCATCTCTGCATACAGAGATACAATAATGTAGTGCTGCTAGGTGTTGGGTGAAGAGGAGTGAAATAAAATCCCTTGCAAATGCATGAAGAAGAGAAAGACAACCAAAACAGAAAAAAAGGAATCACAGCTGGAGAAAAAAGAAAACAGCAGCAATCAAAGACTGATGTTCCAGGAGCTGATCAGGATCCACTCCAACTTTGTGGAAATGCTGAAAAAAGGGTCTTTTTCTGATTGATTTGACCAAGTTTGAATGTTTTCCATCATCATGTTAATGAATGCCCAATAATGTCACAGTATTTATTTACAAAACCCTGGTAGTTTCTTAAGCAATTATAATCACGGTAGATTTGATTCCTGCCAGTACAATCATCCCCCACACTCCCATTTTGTGACACAAAGGTGAACACTGCCTAGCAGAGATTACAGCATCCTTCTGTTGCTCTCATCTAATCAAAATTAAATTTCTATTTTTCTATTTTCCCCCTTATATTTCTAGTTTCTTTTGGCTTGTCCTGCTAGCCTGCAACTCAGTGGCACCACAATATAGAGCTCTTTATCACATCCTTTAATTCTCTCCATCCAGAGAATGCCTGACTACCTGTTGGAGTCCAGGGCATTCCTTTGGTTGCCCTGGAGGGTCAGGGACCTGGGCAGAGGGGTCTGGGACCCCAGCCCAGAGCTCAGAGAGACACTGGCTTTGGTCTCAGTCCATGGGAAAAACTTCCTGCACTGAGAGAAGGTTTACAGGCCACAAGAATGTGAAAAAATAGTAGTTTAGCTTATCACAGGGTGAGAAAATAGTAATTTTACGTTCCTAGCATTGAAGTGAATGGGGACAAGATGGAGAATCTGGGGCGTTGTCTCCTGCTTCTTCATTCTCCTTCCCTCACTCCATTTCTGCATTGACGTGGCACAAAGTAGTTAGTGAGGATTGGGTCAAAGTAAAGATGACCTTTTTAGTAATAGTGATAGACATTGGTAAGAAATAGTAAATAAGAAATCCGTAGCAATTAGTATAAAAGATAAGGACAGCCCAGCTCGGGGGGAGACGTGAGGAATCCATGCAGCTGCGAACATCTTGTCGGACTCCGAGAAAATTGTAAGATAAGAAACAATAAACGAAGTATGCAACCTTGAGAAATCTAAACCTGAGAACTCTGTCTCTTCCTTCGGCTCGGCTCGGAGCTGTGCAGGGGAGCAAGGACCCTGAAACCACCTCAATGTCGGGGAAAGCCCCCGACAACTACCAACTGCTATTTATCAAAAATTTTGTGAAATAAAATCAGGTTGGGCTTTTATCACCTCAGACATATCACAACAAACAACTTGTCAAACCACTTTCAGCACATTTACATGAAAGCTGTCTGCTCTTAGAATGGATGGACACTTCTTGGAAAGGAATTCCAATCCTCTATGTATATAATAACTAGTGAAGAGAATAGACAATATTAATAAAATGTTCCTGGTAAGTACGAATAGCAGTAGGGATATAAGATATTAGCACTTGCATCTGCAATTACCATGACTTATTAGGAAAACTGAAATAAATCATTATACATATGGACTAATTGTTAATACTTTTCTCGAGTTTTATTTTGAATTATTTATTGGCTCCATGATTTCATGTGAAGCCTTCCCCAAAGGCATGCACATTCATTTAATAGTAAGCAGTTAAACATTTCAAACAGCTCAAGAGACAGTCCATAACAATAAAAGGGATATACTTAATCTGGATACGCAAATTTCATAAATTTCTCCAGGGCAGTGTATTCCCACTGCAGTGTTTTGCCAGCTTAGATGCCAGCACATCTGTCTCTATCTTCCCCCCTGGGTACTAGTGCTCCTCCTAATGTTTCATGAGGGAAATCAAAAAGGCAAGTTTGGTACAAATCATTTTAGTTTTTAAAAGAAAAGAGAATTCACACTCAGGACTGGCACTCTATCAAAAGAGATTTTCACTTATTTGTGGTCATTTATTTCTCAGGCTTCTGAGAAAATTCTTTAGATCTGTCGGCACCAGTAAGGCTAAGTGACACACATAAAGGTTGAAAAACAATCAAGTCTTTTTTGCCATTGCAGCAATTCTGGAAACAGTTTGTGTTATACTGCAAATATTTACCTGATGTCACCAGACAGATTTTTTTCATATGAATTCTCCCCTAAGCATTCTGGGGATTCCTTCTACGAGTGCTGTACCAGGTGGTTTTCATTGTCATCATTCAGCTCACAGGCTGCCTTTTTGAATAGTTCACCCTACCATATCTTGCTGGTGTTGCAGTATTCTTTTATTCCAAATAAATACTGAAATCTTCAGCTGATGATCAGCTTCAGAAACTGAGCAGAGATACTCTGGGGTAGCTGAAACAGCGCAAGATTCTACTAGTTAAAGATCTACCCCTCAGCTGTTTGTTTACGTGGAGCCCTCCCTCTCTGTCTTGCAGACAATAAATGCATGATACTCTAGATGTTTCATCCAATTGCAGTGACTCCATAGCTGACTGGCCTCCAAGTTGATCCACCCCATGGATCAGGAGCAAGGACATTCAGTCTCAGTGAACACAGGATTTTATGGCTTTTAGCAATGCTTGAAACACTTTCATGAAGGCACTATTCACGCAGATAATTTTGCCCCAGATGTTTTAAGATTAAGAGAACTTCTTTAGTATTAATGATTTCATGCCCCACCTGCAGGTAGCCTGTGAGATTTAGGAGGAAATGGAGGATTGTGGGTTGCAACTGGAGAGATCTCTGTCTGCTGCTGACTCCTGCACAATGGCAGAACTTCCACTACTCCTCTTCCAGCCTCTTGCCTGGACTGTGTTAAGGTCCATCAAAATTGTTCCGGTCCAACTGGAAGACATATGAAGGAAATGTCTGGATGGGAGTATCAGTTTTCTGCCTGGTTTGCATCTGCAATGCAGCCACCAAGGCCAGTACAGAAGAGAGATGGTATAGAGACATGATTTTCACAGAATATGCTGAGTTGGAAGGGACTCACAAGGATCCTTGAGTTCAAATCCCTGCTCTGCACAGCATTACCCTCAAGAGTCACAGCATGTGCCTGAAAGCACTTTCCAAACACTTCTTGAGCTCTGTCAGTCTTGGGGCTGTGATTACCTCCCTGGGGAGCCTGTTCCAGTGTGCAGCCATCCTCTGGGTGAAGAAATAATACCCAACCCAAACCTCCTCTGACACAACTTCAGGCCATTCCCTCGGGTCCTGTCACTGGCCAACAGAGAGAACACATCAGTGCCTGCTTCCCCCGTGAAGAAGTTGCTACTGCAATGAGGTTTCCCCTCAGTCTCCTCTTCTTCAGGCTGAACAGACCAAGAGACCTGTTTCCAGGAACTACCAGCTGTCCAACAGGTGGATTGTAGTGATCAGAGTGATTTTAACTGTGAGTGAGGATTGTCTAAAAATTGCCTGTCACTACAACTCTGCAGCGCACCAAGAATGCTACAGTTATTGCTAAGGTGTTCCTGACACACACAAGAGCTTATTTTGGAGATATTGTGGTTTCAGGCAGATTTTGGGAGAAACCCTCCCACGGGGGCCCCCTCCCCCAACGGGTTCGGGAAAAGACTTCCTCAGAGAGAAGTGGAAAAAACCTGTTTATTAAACAGGAAAAGCACTCCCAGCACAGTACCCAATGACAAGAGCTTCGTGCCGCTTACGGAGGGATAACAAACTTAAAGAAAGTCTCCTCTTGAGGGTCGTCACTGTGCTCCACCTCTCCGTCTCCGTTGGCGCCGGGAGAAAAGGAGATGTGCAGGACTGGTCTTGGTGGGGTGGGTCCCCTGTGGAGGCCCCCGGTGCTTCCCCAGGTCCTTAGTCCGGAGAGGTTGGAACAGTTCCGAGGAGAGGGCAAAAAAGAAAAAAGGAAGGAAAAAAAAAAGAGGAAAAAAAACCTGCAAAAAGCTTCAGCTATTCTACAGTGTCTAACTACGCTAGCACTAAACTAACTAACTGCTGGGGAAAAAACAACAGAGCTTCTTTCGTCTTGCCGTGTTCCAACTCCCCCGCTTCAAGGTCACTCCGAGGAGCAGAGTTTTCCTGGGGAAAAACAAACGGCGCTTCCCTCCCCTTTGCACCCAATAGACGATTGGGGGATACACAGTCACTGACATATAATTATGCCTGGACTTGAAAGTTATTGTGCAGTGATAAAACAGTGTTAGGAAACTAATATATAGCTAGCTCTCAGCTAATCACAAAGGTCTTTGGAAAGTGTGCTTTATATATCTTCTAAAGACCACCACAAGTAAAAGACTTTAGACTGAGGTTGTTTTCTTTTAGTCAGGATACATTAAATTAAAGCAAAATTAATTGATTCATTTTCAGGATGCATGGGGCTGTTCTTAATACTTTATAGTATACCAATAACATATTTATTTTAATATTTTGTGTTGTTCTAAATTTTAAAGGTTGAATGTGATGGAGCATTTTCCAAGGGGAAAGGGGGAGCAGGACTAACAGAGGTGCTGATCTTTCAAACCCGCATTCACCGTACCCTTGTCACAGAACATAGGTGCTGACAAGACTCTGCAGCAGGATAGAGGATGGAGGAAATCCAGCTGCATCACCTTGGCATTGCCTGTGCTACACAGGAACCTGGCAGCCCTGGCAGGATGCATAGGGAGCTCCAACCTTCACCACAAAGGAGGAGGCCTGTGTGATGAATATCTTATTTTCTTCCCATTTCTAAGGTGAGTGAATTCAGTTTTCATTAAGCTACTGTGAAGATTTGAGCTTTGTGAGCTTTGCTCACAAGCCTCCTTCTTTTCTGCCAGGGACTAGACCTGCTTCACTTCTTCTACACCCGGATGTAAATCAAGGTGAAATTAATTAAAGCTGTGTAACTAGGTAAGACCAAATCTAAGCACAGCATATCCTCACTCTCTTCTTTTTAATTACACCTGGTTATCAGTGACACATCACAGAACTGGCACTTTGGCACTTTAAAGTATAGTATTACTATTTTTTTGTTTGTTTTTGTTTGGGGGGTTTTTTTGTTTGTTTGGTTTGGTTTTTTGTTTGTTTGTTTGTTTTGGGGGTTTTTTGGTTTTTTTTGTGTTTTTGTTTTGTTTTGGTTTTGGTTTTGTTTTTTGTTTTTATGTGCCAGTGCCTCATCAAGAAGAATGACCAGGGATCAGAGAAGTATTAATCTGGTCTGCAGAGCCTATACATTCTCTGAAATATTGCTTTTGGAGAGAGGAAACCAAACATATGAGGAATTCATACCTTTCTCTTTTGGAGAAAGGTCTGCCACAAACAATAGTCAGTCAATTGTCAGATAATCAAAAGTTAAAGAAATCTGGATAGGTCATCATGGGTAGGAAACTGCAAAATAAGGATCATAATGTAAAAATATCTTTTTTTATCCTTTATCCTTTTTTACTGAATTAACAACTCCTTTATTCGTACCAGCACCAAGTCAGTACCTCTGCTTCCTGATCTCAGGGGCTGCACAGCTTTAGCTAAGCTTTTAATAGTGAACCTCATGTTTTATTAATCATCTTTACTCTGAAGCACCACAATGACCAAGGTACCAATATTTCATATGACAAAGCACATCATGGTAGGACAATGAGGAATGACTGGAAATGGATGTTTCCATAATCCTCCATGGAGAACAGGATGGAGGAATGATTCTTATAGGATGTATTCATCTTCTAGGGCATGCTAGTTAGAAATTTGGTTTGTGTAGTGTAAGCTCCCAAAGCCAGATTACATTTCCCACAGAATATTGCTGAGAGCCTATTCTGTGGGGGAGGGATTAGCCCCACAGTTGACAGCACCAAAATATTTTCGTTTTCAGCTCCTTGTCAACAAATCAAATATCTCAGCAGGTGTAAGTCCCTGGGTTGTAGGCAACCATTGTTTTTGCATTCCTTTTTCATGTCTACAGTTTCAACCAAAAAAACCCTGTCCCAAATCTAGAAACTAACATAATAACTACAGAGGCAATATATATACATCTGACTGCTAGCACAGGGCCTGAGTGACTGATTAATATCAATTACTCAGAAATGGCTGAAATTTTTTCTTAATTACTCATACTCCTAATCCAGATGGAGGTATGTTTATTTATAGCACAATGCAGTATTACCTTCTTGAATTTCTGCTAAATTACTGTCTATTATGAGTTTGTACAATTTTAATAATAAATATTCAGTTCCAATTTTTAGAGAAATCCAGCTTTCTCCTTGATAAATAGTACTTTACAACAGAGCAAATTAAAAAAAAAGACTGTTCATCCTAACACATCTCAGTCAACACATATGTGTGGCAAACCAACACAGGAAATTTGAGTTATGCTCCCAAAAAACAATTTTAAAGTAATAAAGTTGCGGTTTTATGGTTTTGGTTTTACCTCTATGCATTGAACTTTATCTATCTTTTCTTACAGGAAAAGATTGCATGAGTATAAATATGATCCTTTTGTTTGGTGTTATAGAAATGTAAGGGAGGAAGTAAATGGAACAGAAACTGCAAAATAAAGTATTATTTGAGAACAACGGACATGTACATTTGAAATCTGGTCAGACAATTAAAAAAAAAAAACTCCAGCTTTTATCATGAAGTGTCTTGAGATAAAACATTGATTTCAGAGGGATTCTGCCACCATCTTCCAATCTCAGTAGGGGCTATACAGCAATTTCATGATTCCTCTCTTGTCCTTAAGCATCCCTTCTGAACAGAAGGGTATTACTCCGGAGTGCCATGCCACGAGCTATTCAGAATGACAATTGTTTAGGAAAAGTCCACAAGAATATTTCAGCAAGCTGCTCTGCAACTGCAAGTGAAATCATACAGAAACAAGTGAAATCAAGTTGTAAACTTGAGAATGTCTGAACAAACATCAAGGTCAAGCACTTGTGAAACTCTGGCTAACTCAGAGCACTGCTTTTTTGTCTACCAGGGGCACGTGAACCTGCAAGACTGTCAATTTTTAAACACACTTGGTTTGAGAGAGGTCATGTGTCTGGAGGGCACTTCTCTATACATGCCAAACTGCATTTTCTACATCACCAATATGAATTAATTTTATCATCCTTTAGAAAATATACAATATATTACTTATCAATCCAATGGCACTTCATTCTTTACCCAAATGAAATATTGCTCATGATCATTACTTATTCTCTCATTCTATTTCACAAATCAACCATAATAACGCTGTTTAAATCTATCTTTAGGATTAGTCACAATCCTTAAATTTTATGCTGCATAACAAATTGATACTGGTAAACTTTTGGCTGAGGAAAAAAGAAAATGAAATGGCATATTGTTTTAAAGGTTAAATATTTTCTTGATGTATCTGTGTTACATCATGGTTAAACAAAAGCCTTTGATGTCGGAACATATCCAACTTTCAGAAAGGAGGATTTTACCCTCTTGGATCAGTCTATTCATAATAACAATAAATAGTATATCTCTAAGATTTGACTCCACCAAGAACTTTTATCTGCAAGTGATCTATTATGTGTATGATTATGTATGTAAAGTCCCTTTCTCGGTTATATAAGATATGAGATTTCTAACATTTATCAGAAAAAAATGAAGACTTTAGCATACTCCCATGTATATTTTGGTCCTTTATATCTTCCTTATATTTCTTTAAGCAGTCATTTTGTTTCCCAGGTTTTTTTGACTGAGAAGACCTGCAGCCCTTTTTTATATATCACCCAGAAAACTGCAAGCACAGCTTATCCACCACAACACGAAGATCTGGAGATGTTTTTTCCTCATCCATTCAAGCACATTTTCTTCAAAGAAAACAATGATATTTCCTTTTCCACCAACCAACAACACCTTTTTAATGTTCTGTATTTTCTGAATTTATATTAAAAAATCCTTTACTTCTATGCTTTTTGGTGCCATTAGACACGCTCTTATCTCCCTTGCCTATAAGACCTGAGCTCAGGATGATCCATCAGAAACAGCGTGACCTGTAGGTTAATGGACTGAGGATAAATTGAGATGAAAACCGCAAAGCATCTAAACTGGAACTAACTGTAATTTTAACAGTTTAACTGTTAGACATACTTATACTTCACCTCTTTTAATTCTCCAGAATCTCTGTGCTGCAATATCCTTCTCTTAACATTGGTAACTGATTCTTCAGAAAACGGCAGATAAATCCCGTGCTGAGCTACTTAAGCAGGAGTGCTTAAGGGCAGCTGGCTTTCAAGAAGGCTGGAACACTTAGGACTCTGTTTATTATTAGGATCATGCACATGAGTTATATTCCTTACCAGTCCAAATGTCTTTATAGATTTAAAAAAAAAAAAAAAAAAACCAACAAAAAACAACCACAAAAAAACAAAAACAAAAAAAAAACCCCACCACCACCAAAAACAACAACAACAAAAAACACAAACAACAACAACAAAAAAAACAGAAAAATCAATCTTTATTTTAATCAGATGCAACTAATAAGAATCCTAAGGTCCCCCTAGCAATTTAATTGGGCTATTAGATCATAAGAAAGAAACTAAGAACCTAAATGTTTACTTAGCTCTAGACCTTGTAGCCATCTTCTCACCAGTTTAAAGACACCTTTTGCCATCTGGGGTTTCTTCCACAGATTTATTACCAATAATTATCCCTAGCCTTACCTGGATTTGTTCCTGAGTATAGAGTGAAGAACATGATGAGTAAGAGTAGAAGTAGAAAACCTGATTAAAAAGGCAGGGAAAAAAACCAACCACAACTACAACAGCAACAACAACAACAAAATACACAAGAAAATTGCAGTCCTTGGTGTTCCATAAACATATAATCTGCTCTGAAAGAAAACCACAGCTGTGGAAGGGAAAAAAAGATTACGTTTCAGCTGTGATAGAGCTGAGACAATTACAGACAAGGCTTATCTTGTGAAAGTGGTTAAGAGTAAGTCTGAAAATAAAGAAGATTAGGAAGAAGTAAACTCCTAGTCAACCTGTGATTATATACTATCAGAGCAGTAGATCTGAACCTCAGATTTGAAAAAAAATGCCTTTAAGATTTTAAGCTGAAAGAAGCAGAATTCTGTGTTTATTTCTGTTTTTTCCACCTGACAGGGATTTAGCTAAAGAAGACAGCTAAAAAATTTAGCAAGGGTTACTGTGTTGAAAGTGAGCTATTGCTGCATAACACAAATTAGTCTCATGCATCCATTACTCAAAACTTGTGTAAAATCCACCTTTGCTGTCCTCCATTTCTAGAGTCTGAGAACCCACACGAAATACGGGGAAAACATTCCCTTGAAAGTCCCAGGTTCCCTTGGAAACCCAGCTGAAAACTCATTTCTGCAGAAGTTATAAAAGAAACTTTCCCTTCTCGTCATTCTCCACCACTGACTCTTAATGGGGAGCAGCTTGAGGAGCTGTAGCTGCTGGAGCACATCCCTCTCCTCCTGAAGGCAACATCTGCCTAAGTGAGAACCCTTAGACTGCTGGGAGCCCCCTACCCCTTTCCTCTATCTGACGGCAGCCAAATCCCTTGTCTCCACAGCTGGGTACTGACAGCTCTGGACAGCTGAATCCCTGCAGAAAGCTTTGGATGGTGGTGCCGCAGGACTTGCCCATCTGCACCATTGCATGCAGGCATGACAAATATCAGAATGCAGCATTAAGAAAACATTTTCTTTTAACAAAGCTTGAAAACTGCATTTAGTCAGACATCCTTAATTAGAGCAGCTGCCAGTAAAATAAGTGCTTTGACTACAAAAATAAAGAGATATGTTGTGCCTTTTGCTCTGTTCAACCCACTTGAATGTGGCCAAAACATAAGACAAAAATATTAATTGAATTCATGTTGTACGGATTTGGAGCTATTCAGCTGTTGAGTACTCTCAAGCCTAAATAACAGCTCTATTAATTATTACCCACAGTTCTCTGCTTAGACTCATAGCTGTTTTCCTGTTTCACAGACATTTTTCACAAATTACAAAACTACCTTAATTAATAAAAGTCTAGGCACATATGACTGCAAGAGCTCGAGTTTCAGCTCATAAGCTGTGTGACTTTCCACACTAATTTAGACCAACTGAGCTACTTTATCAGTCAGCTTTCATCACTTATTGAAGTTACTCAAATATTGAAAAATACAGCCTGGATACCTTTAAAGCTGGTGGGGAAGATGTCTGGACTAGCTACTGCTGTTTCTAGTATCTTTTGGGAGATGTAGCTAATATATTTCCTAAACTCACATAACAATTCATGGCATGATTATATATGTGCCAAAAATGACCACTGTCTCTCAGGAAAATCAGATTATGAGGTTTTCAGAAAGCTTTTCATAGCAGCTGGGGAGAAAAAGGCTTCTTTGTGCAAGCAATGGCTGGTTACATAGGCTTGGAGACAAATGGAAGAGCTAAGCTGATGCTACAACTGTTTTCACACAGTCTTATTCCTCCAAAGTAGAGGTGATCTGGATGATCAAAACCATGGTCTTGGTTCTTGGGAAATGTAAGAGCAGCAATCCAGTTTTTGTCTCTGGTTACAGAAGAAATGAAGCACATGAACAACATGAAGTGTCACATGTAATTTTTCTGGGAAAATGCCCATAAACCAATACTGCAATTCAGCACATTTATTAAAAGCTGTATGCATTTTGCTGTGAGGTTTGAAAGGGTGCAAATTTTTCTTGATGAACATGAATGCATCCTATTAATATGAAAAATTATTATAACAAATCAAAAAGGAGAGGAGAGGAGAGGAGAGGAGAGGAGAGGAGAGGAGAGGAGAGGAGAGGAGAGGAGAGGAGAGGAGAGGAGAGGAGAGGAGAGGAGAGGAGAGGAGAGGAGAGGAGAGGAGAGGAGAGGAGAGGAGAGGAGAGGAGAGGAGAGGAGAGGAGAGGAGAGGATTAATTTGCTTTTTAAAAAGTGTGTCAACATGCTTGAAAGCTTCCATGATACTTTGAAAAGACCTATTTTCCTATAAAAATTATGTAAAAGAAAGAACTATGGCCTTTTTTCTTTCTTTTTTTTTTTTTAGTAGCTACAACCTTATTCACAGTTCTGCAGCTCACTTGTGGTTTTTGTTTATAGTCTGATTTTGCATTCCAACTTTAAGTTCTTTCTTTCATTCCTGAAAAGGTTCTTTCTGTGATTATAGAAATCTGGTGTCTGCATATACTGTCAGCTAACAAGCTCTGGCAAAAGAGAAGATTTAGGAGCAACAGCACTCAGGACAGGATTTGGTCAACATTTAAAGTCTTGTCCCACAGGACAATGCAGAACCATAACTGGCCAAGGAAAAAGATTCCGTCTATCTCTAATGCTACTTCTAATGAGCTCTAATGTGCTAATTCTCTCCTGAAAGAGGGAGAGGGGATCTGCTTTGAGCCAGGAGACAGGAGCCATAGTGCCAGCAGAGGGTTTATTGTGCTGAGCACCACCTGGACTGCCTCTAGCCTTCAGAGCAGCCAACCAGCCAGTTTCACTGCTACCTCACCATCTGTGGGTGGGAAATGATGTGAAGGAAAAAACCAATGAGTACATTCTTTCGCTCCTCCCTTCCCTGCTACTCTACTCTAGCTACATTTCCTATGTCAATAACACAATTTTCAGGTCACTGTGAACATGTTCCTGTGTGTTTGTGATCTGAATGCTCTCCTAAGTCTCTCTCATTGTTCTTTCTAGGGATTGAAGGTACTCTTCGAAGCTGAAGGGCTTGGGATTTTTCCTCTAAAATATTCATTTTCTTGATTACAATAAAACAGCATTTCTCCTTTGGTGAGTTTACACTATGTCATTTGCTGATAAGATTTGCAACCGTTTTAAGATGTTGTTTACATCACACTAGATTTCATCCTCTGAGATCACAAACTGACAAGGTGTTCAGAGGGTCCTCATATTACCAGCAGGGGCTTTGGACCATGTTTTTTCATCTCTGGCTGTTGGAGAGGACAGTAAGGATGAGCAAGTCAACTGAAGATCAACTTTGCACCAGCTAGAGTTCAAACTCATTTACATGTTTTTTTTTGTTGTGTGGTTTTTTGTGGTGTTTGGTTGGTTGGTTGGTTGGTTGGTTGGTTTTTTTGGTGGGTTTTTTTTTGTGTGTTTTTGTTTTGTTTTGTTTTTTGTTTTTTTGTTTTTTGTTTTTTGTGGTTTTTTTTTTTTTTTTTGTATGTGTGTGTGTGTTTTGGTTTGGTTTGGTTTGGCTTGGTTTGGTTTGGTTTTGGTTTTGGTTTTTTTTCCTGTGAAATCACCTAAAAAGCACAAGCAAGTGCAACTAGAAAAGAGCTGAGACATACTTGGGAGTTATGATTTCTAAAGGAGAGTCACTATATGGAAAAAAAAAAAAAAAAAAAAAAAAAGTACTTTAAGGCAAAAGCTGTATCATAGATCATTTGGAAATGTTCTCTATAGTGTTCCCTATAAAATTTCTAGGTCCCTTCCTGTATTTCCCAGATACATTTTCCTATACATTATTTTATCTAAAAATTAAGTGCTTGACTTTTAAAGGTTCTGTTTATAGACTCTAAGGCACTGTTTCACTGTGGCCATTGTATGGAATTCATACCTTCTGCACACACTTAGAAGGAATGTACAAAACTTATCAGAAGATTGCTTCCTTTCAGAAAAAAAAAGATCTCCCAATAAACAGAATATACATACACTTCAGGAAAGTGTCATGTTTTATCTTTTTTTCTCTTTTCCATTAAAATATTTGCTGTAAACATTGTAATCAATTCTCACCAGTTATTTACCCTGTATCTTTACAAATGAGGCAGCTCTCTAAAACTCCTTTAGAAAAGTCCATATCCCAAAGAACTCTGTTGATAAATAAGACATTACAACAAATTTAGAGGACCCTTCTGGTGTTATATAATTCCAACAAATCTTTTAGTTACTTATTTCTTGCTCAAATTCAAAAACCATCTGAAACAGGGATCTTGAATTTTGATGTTGATTATAAAATAACCAGCACATTTTGTTCTTTTCTGTTAGCCATGGACATAAAGAGGGATGTTTCCTCAACCTTATACACACCTAAATTCAAGTGTTGAAAAACCTTCCTCCAATCAGGCAGAAGTAACAGGAGACTCCAAGAGTCCCACAGAAATAGCAATGTGTCAGAAGTGTAATATCTAATTATGAATGACATAAATGAAACAGGAAAAAAAAAAAAAACCAAGAAAAGACTAAGATATGTTGATGACACTTAAAGTAAAAACATGAAAAGCATGCATTCACAATAATATCCTTAGCCACCTCCCCCCTTCTTTTTTAATTAAACTTACCCAGGAGAAAGAAAAGGATACTTTAAAAACCTTTATTAATGCTTTTCTTTATCAGATAGAACAGGATTTGCATACCTGCCCCTTTTCACCTTTTTACTTCTCACTTCAGCAGGTACTAGAATATACTTAGTATTCTGTACCAATAGACTTTTTTCATTGAATACCTTTGTCTTTCTAAGTGACAGCCTCAATTATACCAGACAAAAGCTGAGTGAAGTTTGCATTAACAGAATACATTAAACATATCATGGTTTCCATTCATCGGAGAAACATTTGCATAATTGCCCTAAATTAGAGACATTTAATTTTAAGTGATTTACTAAAAGTTGAAAAAGACTTTTTATTCCCAATTGTATATAGTCTGATTCATGACAAATCCTTTGTTGTATGTCACATGGGAATTTTCTATTTCTTGTCAAGATATTCAATTGGTAGCAACTTTTCTACCAGAGAAGTTTGTGGCAGAGAGTCATACTGTGGTACAGTAATCTGGATACTCAAAATTCAGAGGTAGAAAGGGGAAACCACTGCTAACTTCTGAAGGTATTTAAACCTTTCTGCATAGCTGTTAGAAGAAAACACAGCAAGTTCTAAATTTTATTGATTTATTTTATATTTGTCTCCAGATTCATAAGTCTTGATCAATTTCTGCCTTGAGAGAAGATAGTCCAGCTTCTTCTCAGTTCCAGTGTGGAAAAGTGCATATAAAGGGGTACAGATTCGGAGGCTGGAGGACAAATTGGAAGATTTGGAAACATTTTTTTGAACCTTTCTTTATCATTTCTGCTGTCTTAACAGGGAAATAATTAACCCAGATTTGTGAGGGCCCTCATCCAATTCCTTCATTGACAGGAATTTTCAAATGTACTACCTGTACATAAAAATCAAGTGCTTCTTGAATGGCACTCACATACCACCAGATTCCCTGAGACAACCATGGTCTTCTACGCTGACAGCAGGTGGGATACCATCCCAGAGCTTCTGATGTGCCACTCTACAGTCAACTGAGTGTAGGCAACAGAGCCATGCCCTTCCCCACAGATTTTCCTGTCACATCCTGTCAAAAAAACACCTTTTCCCTGGAATTTGAGCTGAGGTGGTTTAAAATAGTATATCACCAGCACCTAGGAGACATGATCAGCCACCGTTAATCATGGAGCTGAGTCATTCAGGTGGATGAGCATCCAAGGCTACCAAGAATAGATGTAGAAGAAGCTGAGAAATCTTCCCAGCTGGGAAGAGTAGAAGTTCTAGCATTTGAATTAAATCATTCATCAGCCTATTTCATGAGACTGTGAGACTGACACCTTGCTCCAGACTCCGTCAGGCCAGACATGTCCCAGCAAGAGTGCTGCATCTAAACTGAGTCTCCAGCAGCTCACCCATCTGGGCAAGTAGGACCCTATGACATATCGTGAGACATGACACACCAGTCTACACATGGTCATAGGATCCTCATCCCTTCACTTCTGACTCTGTTCCAGATAGGCAACATCAGTAAAAAGGGTAATTAATACACTCTGACTTCTATGATCTAGTCCAACTCCCCTGTGGGTTTTTTTTTGTTTGTTTGTTTTTTGGTTTTTTTTTTTTTTTTTTCTTTTCTTTAGAGAGGTTATTGTCTTCCACAGATCTCAGCACTTTCTGAGAAATCCCCTTTTTTTTTTTTTTTTTTTCTGCAGAGGGAAGATTATTCTGTTGGTTACAATGAAGTGAAGCAGAACAAATTAGTTTTCATCATCTTTCTCCTGATTTAGACCAACCTATCTGATACAAATTTGGGGCAAAGTTGTAATTACATATTCTTTTTACAGTATCTTTAAATTTGTAGATTAAATTTTATTTGTGTTCTGCTTCTACATCCTGCTGACAGAACAAAGTTCCACCAATGTGTCTGGGATGAAAATGGTGGGGTTTGAAGCAGGAAAATGTTTCAGCTTCTAGTGTAAATGTCATAACTGATGTGTTACTCATAACTCTAATTTTACTATATAGCACAAGAGAGTAAATGTAGGGAAGGAAATAGTTTTTCTGTGCATTGTTAATCTTTACAGTGCAGAATGGAATGTTAAAGATGATAAACTAATTCACAGTAAAAATCTTTGAGTTTTTTCACGTTAAAATATTTCTTTACCCTCTAGGACACAGAACGTTTAAAAAAGAAAGTTCTGATTTCAAAAAGACAGTGTCATGTAACCATTACTACATTATGGGGAAAAGTTAATGCTGATATTATTTTTAAAATTTTTAAACTTTGCTTCTCTTACACCACTCTGATTATGGCTTATCAAGATCAATAACATAGTCTTGAGCAATTCTGTGGATTTACCCTGTTAATGGATGAGTGGAAAATACCTGCTCACTACTAATTTCTGTAAATAGTTTGGTAAATTTCAAATTGAGTAGTCCTTTTCTGAATGTTGTGATTTTTGTCCCTAAGCCGTTGATTAAAAAAAAATATATAAAAACCTTTCTGCTGCACAATGGGAACAGCAGATTGTTTACCAAGCTCAAATTACCTGGGGCATAAATAGACTAATAGATTCCTCTTTAAATTAAGAGAATTTGGTAAATTAAATGAAACATTTTTTACAAGAAATATACTGGCTGTTACTCTAATACGCAGACTTCTGTAATACTGATGATTTCTGCATAAGCTTAACAGAGCTCTAACTCAGCTGTGCTGCTCCAGCTTCAGCTCAGCTCTCAGAAATAATGTTCCCTGGAGATGGAGCTTCGTGTTGCAAGGAACAGATGTACTAGATTTTCATAATTAAATGTAGTTTATGATTTACTTCTGCTTTTGTGCTATTGTTTGGTTGTAAACAACCCATGATTTGCCATTCAGGATGAATTTAGAATGTGATATAAACTCAGAAATGTATAGATTATGAATTGCAGTCACAAAATTTTATCTTGTGAGAAAGAAAAACAAGTGTTCAATTTGTGACAGTTTTTCATGTTTTACTTCCTACATTAAGAAACAATTTAAGTTCTACTGGTCCCTTACTGTCATTCACAGAGCTAGAGTTATCATAAGCAGGAATGATGAAAAGGCAGTATTGAGATGGATGTCACCAACACTGAATTCAGTAAGCGTCCATAAATTTCCTCACTAAAATTCTGCATAAATAACGTCTTTAATATCTACTGATCAGTGAGGAATAAGAATATGTCAGTACTCAAAAGAAAACCTGTATTGTCAAGGCCATTTTGCCTTCCTTATCAGGAACCAAAGGCCTCAGTTATCAGATTCCTAGCCTCTAAAATAATCTGGCCCTGTAACATGAAAATATTAGTCAACAATACAACAATAGGCATTTAAAGATCATCTACATGCAACCTACTGATATCAAGGTATTTGATCATAAAACAAGCTACATCTTATTTAAGAAACAAGTAAACTAATTACTACTGCATTATTAGTGATACAGATTCAAGTAGCTAATATGTCATCGGCTATACTTTTTCTTGTGAGTTCTTTAAGAAATTATGATAATGAAGACATTTATAAATGATGAGCAAAATCATAACTCAGTTGTTGGTCTTTTTGTCTGCCTTCTGTTTTCCTGCATTTCAGAATAATTTTGTTTCAGACAGCTTAGTGAAGGCACAGTAAGTGCTCAAAAGGCTAAATACAAAGATCAGTAAGTGGCATGTAAACAGCAGTTGCTCATGATTAATAAATAAAAAAGTAATCAGCAGACTCATTGTTTGCTTCCTGTGCAAGTAACTTCCATGGCAAAATAAGGTCATAGTGGCTAATGTGATTGTGTTTCTGTGTTTGTGTATTTAATTTTGGATTAATGTCACCTTAACCCTCAGGTTTAGATGGCGAAGAATTTAAAATAAATCAACTAAAAAATACACAGCCTACAGTCTAATTCCACCTTTATTTGGCCATGGTCTCACTGCATAGTACTTAAACAGGGTTTGTTTAGGGCCCTATTTGATGATTGAGTATAAAACCTGGAATGTTTAACAATAATTGGCTTCAAGACAGATTTCATGGACACTGTCTGCACACCACACAAACTTCAGAATTTGATTTTTTAAATGTGGATTTTCCTTTTAGTTTTTTCAAAATACCACAGATAAAGGGAGAATTGTCTCAAAGCCTACTGGTTTGGCAGTCATAACATGGCACTGAAGGAAGGTATTATGCGTACATCAACACGTGACGCTGTCCAGGAGTGTGAGGTGTGCCAGAGATGAAGGTGGTTCAGGCTCTACCCAGTGTCTGCCTGGAGTACCCTGTCATGAACCCTGATCCAGCTTAAACACAAAAACTTGGCTTGCTTTGTCAAGATGACTGGGAGTAAACCAACATACGTGTGGTGTGGAAGCAGGGCCCTGGGGACAAGCAAGGAAAGATCAAAGTGGCAAGAGTTGTCCCATCATGGCAGCTTCCACGGTTTCCATGAAGACAGGGAACAAGGCCTCCTTTTCGGCCTGAGTATCTGTATTGTTGACAGCACATGAATGACATCCCTTAGACTTGCCTTAGAACCCAGCTGCAGAGAAACTTCTGGAGCATACAGCTGGTATGGTAGTAAATTTATTAGAAATCAGGTAAGGTTAATAACACATTTTATAAACACATCAGGTAATACTCCATCCAAAATTTTTCTAACAATGATGAACATCAATATGCTACACTAAAGGCCACGTTATGGGTTTTCTTTTCCATAACTAGTGTCTGGTTTTGAAGGTGCAATCTCTCTAGTTTTATGTGGTTCCTCATTTTGGCACGGATTAAGAAAAATATTTGTATATCTGTCTCTGTGGGTTTGTATTTAAACTATTCTCCAGCCTGCAGTCAGATAAAGAAGCTTTTACTTTTTTTATAGTTCTGACTGCCTGAAAAATGCTGAAATAATGCTGTCATTTCTCAATAAATTCCTGATTGTTTAGTGATGAAAATAGAAGGCAGTGTGTATGTGTTCAAAAATATTCTCCAGCATAGTAAAGATTTTCGATAGGTAAAATTCTTTGTTTAAGATGCTTCGGCAACCACGTAGGTTTAAAACCCTGATATAAAACTTTAGGTCTAGCATGTGTTGGGTTCCTTTTGGTTTGCTATGTCCATAACATCATAAACTGTTGCAGCATTTGCAAAAACAAGAGATATAAGGGACAGTAGTTCTAAACTATAGGGGAAACAAATTTGCTGGTAAAAATCACCCTACTACAGATTAGAAATCATCCTGCTAGAGTTCCTTTCATTGGGTCTCTCAGTCTCTTCTGAAATTAGAAACAATAGGTGGATGTGTCTGCAAAATTGCCTGATATTCCTATAGCTGGCAGTGGAGCACCAACCTCACACTTTGTGCATCGTTACTTTTGCTTTTCTATGAACACTAAGAATAACAAGAAAAAATCAGAAACTTGAAAAAATTAATTTGTCTAATATCCAACAGACTGATTACCCTGAACTCTGTAGATTGACAGTAGATTGACAGCCCAGTATTATTTCACCAAATACTACATCACTGGCAAAGAAAAGATAAATGACAATATAATGCTTAGTGAATCATTTCACTTGCAAATGCTGACACCTCTTACTTCCTATCAGACCAAAAGAAAACATAATTACATCTAAGATGCAAGTGATGGCATTCTCATTTGACACTACAGTAGAACTGTGAAACATGGCAAAGGCTACTGAAGAGAGATCTACACGTTTTCCAACTCCCAGTCTGAATTACTGCCACATACACAAGCAACATGCCTCAAACTAGCATTTCAGTCACCTAGCTATCTCACCAGAAAGTTCTTAAATCCCTCTCACAGCAGCCTTAAATTAACACTGCTGTTTCCCATACATATGACCTTGCAGGCTGCAAAGGAGAAAAAAGCGTATGAAACAGGAAGTGCAATTGTGTGTCGGTAAGTTGAAAGCGTGAATAAATATTGACAAATAAGAGGATGAAAGAAAGAGCAAGAGGTTCTAACTTTGTCTTCTAATTACTTTTGGTTAGCAATAGAGATGATACACAATACACATCCCCCAAAACCTAAACCAAGACAATTAGAAAAAAAAAACAAAAAAAAACAACAACAACAAAACCACAAAACCCCACAGATAATGGACTGATATAGTTTGAAGGGATCTTACAAAGTCATTGAGTCCCATATCCTGCTCAAAATAGGAATTACTTTGATGCTCTGGATTGTGCAGAGCCTTTTTCTGCCAAAAAATCCAACTAACCTACACCATAATCCTGCTGTCTGTTACCATTGCAGCAGGGTAAGGATGAAGGCCCCCATCCCCCAAGACTTTTTTTTTTCTTTTTTCCCTCTCTTCTTGTGAAAAAAGAGAAATATGTTTATAATAATGCAGAACAAAACAGATCTCTGGAGAATGGAGGGAAGGCTTGGTGCTTATGAGACTAAACTTCCAGAATATTCTGAAACTTTGACCTTCATGTTAATCAGCAAATGAGACGCTGTGTGAGTCATAGGGGACATGCTGGCAAGGAACATCTGTAGAGAGAAGTGTCTGCAGAAAGTGTCGTTGTGTAGACTTACCTGAGGAAAACGCCAAATCTGAAAAAGTATTTTTTTCTCAGTGAAAATTTCTGATTGGCTCAAGTCACCATAACAGATTTTTTAGTACCTGCATTTCTTCATTACAAGTGAGAATTATTAAGGCCCTATCTGGAACACCTGATTTACAATTTGTGAAGGTTCAGGGAGATGGCTTATTTAGAAAAACTGGTCATCTTATCTTTTTAAAAATTGTTCTTTTCTGATGGAAAGTTTTGTGTCCCCCTCACCATTACATCTGTATGATTTTTACCAGGGATGTAAAGTATGTTAAAAGTAGTTTATGACACTTCCTTCACTCAAGAGGTTCAAAGAAGAGGATAGCTGATTCAAAAGTTAGGTTTTTTCTTTCTCAAGGGGAGTTTAAAGTCCACTAGCCTGTGATTTAAGAAATGTAAATTAATTGAGTAGCTGCTTATTTTTATTTAGTGATCTTTTTTATTCTGGATGTTTTTTGCAGAAAACCAAGAAAACTACCCAAAAGTTGCAGTACCTGACTCCAATAACCACATATTCTTAATACCAGATAGTAAATATCCAATGAGAAAATGCAGATTTCAGGTATTTTTATTTCTCAAAACTGATTTTATGAATCTATGGAATCATAGAAACATAGAATGGTTTGGGTTGATAGAAACCTTAAAATCATCTCATTTCAACCCAGCTGCCATGGGCAGGGACACCTTCCACTAGACCCGGTTGCTCAAAGCCCACCCAGCATGACCTTGAACTCTTACAGGGTTGGGCCATTATTATAGTCATGAACCACCTTTGAGTTTTTGCCATTTGCTAGTTAAAAAAAAAAGGCCAATTAGAGCAGCTGGAGGAAAAAAATAAAAAGGTGGTTTCTGTGATCTCTTATACCCAATATTTAAAACCAGTAAGTTCTTACAAGTTACTGTAGCAGTTGTCTAAGAAATGTTCTATATCTGTTAACTTTCATTGTAGCATTATCATTTGTTGTTTTCTTCCTGGTTTTTTGTGGGGTTTTTTTGGTTTTTTGGTTTTTTTGTCTGTTGTTACCAACTGCTAAGGAAAAAACAACAACAAACCCACACCAAAAAAACCCCACCAAAACCCGACAAATCCAACCAGTGCTGGATGTATTTCAGTCCTGCTGTGAATAGCTATTTAGCAACCAGTAGCTTCTCCTGCCAAACCATTTCTGTGTTATAGAGGATATAGAAATTGCTCAGCCTACAGCTGTGTACCCCCTGTTACTAGAAAGATCCTGATGAATAATTCAGAAATCACGTCCTGCTGACCTCACATGTAATAGAAATATAGTCAGATTCAAGCAGGAAAGACAATTTTTTGTCACTGTTTTAATTTGCCTCAACAGTAATTTTCACTGAAAATTAACTACACTATTCCTCATGCTAATTTTAAAGTTAGCTGTATTTTACACTGAAGCAGACTTGAAAACCATCAGCAACAGTGATGAACTGCACTTACTCTGTCTCCTCAGTAGTGGTAGGGGCCTCAAAACAATTTGATTGAGTTGTTATCAAAGTTATGTTCAATTCCTCACTGCACAAACAACTCCACAGCCTCTTCTACAGTCACTGGCACCAGAATGGCAGCACAAGGGTAAAGGACATGCAGGGGAGGAGTCCTGGTGTCTCAGCATCAGAAAGTCATAAAAGTATATGCCTGCAATAGACTTGGGATCCCGTACAGGACATAATCTGGAAACTTTCTGTTTCACTTGTAATTCTACTCGGAACCTGGATGGGTCTAAAGGAAAGTGGCAACATACTCCTTGTTAAGACCAGCCCTTACATCAGTTTTGATGAGACTTTCTCAACTGAGACCATCTAATAAAGTCAGTGGTAGTAAATTTACCACCATTACCAAGTGGTTAGGAGAGTCTAAATCTAACTCCCCAGTTTTTAACTTCTTCAGCCACAACCTGCTTATTAATTGAAAATTTTCTACAAGTTTTAGCTTTTCAGGTTTGGATATTTTTAACAGACTGATTTGAAATATACGTCATATGCTGCAAATTTTTCTCATGTGTTGAATTAGGCCACTTCTGTTGAATAGTGTGCTTGGATGGAAGGTCGAATTACTCAAACTCGTTCTGGGCAATGAATCTATATTTGCTCAATACCCTCTTACTTGTTTATCTTTCTATGAAAAGTGATGAGTTAGTCCAGCTTGTACTGCATAACAGCGAGTCCCCTTTGACTCTCTTTCATGCCCATAAACATGCTTTCTCTCACTTATCCTCTGTCAGGCATTTTGATAGAAGACAAAGAAGGCTGCTGGTTAAAACAAGAACAATTTTTTAAATTGCTCCCTTCATTAGCAGACAAGTTGGGGTGCCAGGCAGGAATGTCAAAGCTTGGTTTAGAGGAACAGAAAGGAGATCTTTCTGCATTAAGGATGTTGTGAGCCAACTGGATAGCTTGGGGCTGCTCTGAGCAGGAAATATTAAAAGCTATTGGAGGAATCCGTGGAGGATAAAGAGAAGGCTGACCTGGTGGGCTGGAGGCTGGAGCTGAGGGTCATAAGTGGCTCTGAATGAAAAAAGGGGATGTCACAGTGAAGAGTCAAGAAAAATGAGGTGATGAGAGTCAGAGGAAAGTGGGCTGAGTCCAGAGTTAAGTTTGAATGCTGGAAGAAGAAAAGTGTGAAAAACAGAGTAGGGAGGAACAAATAGCTCTCTATCAAGTGCTTTGCACCAGATATTTTCAGTTTTATCCTCTGAAAGGCAGAATGGAAAAAGACAAGATTATAAACAGGAATTCTACTCATTTTGCCTCCAAACCCTAGCTCCTTCATTCACCAAATCTTTCCCCAGAATATTTTATTTTTCCCACCCTGCCCACTGGTACTTCTCTGTTAAAAAAAAAAAAAAAAAAAAAAAAGTTCATAAGTTCATCATGAAAACACTTATTAAATCCAGAGGGACTGTATTGTTTTCTCTGCTTATTCTGATTACCAGGCACTGCCAGGGTGCAACATACCTCCCAACACTAACCAGCTCTGTTTAGGTCCAACCTCCCTCTGGTTGGGAGAAGAGAGAGGCATCCTGAGGTCTGATATCAACTTCTGTTCCAGGACACAAGATAAGTGAAAAAACAGGCATTGCCAGCCTCTCTGAAGCAAAGGTTGGCTTTGATTGTTTCTAGCTCTGCTTTGGCTTCTGTGCTTCTTTAAAACCTGAGCCACTGCTACATCATTATTGAAATCCGCAAATGTTCACTGAAAAAATAGATTGGTAATGGACTCAGCAGAAGTCTGCAGTTTTCCAAAGTCATGTAAATGACCCATGAGAGCAGAGCTGACTGATTTTCTGTGGAAATCCTGCACCCTCACAAATACCACATGAAAACCTTTAAACCTACATTATTTGTTCTCCTCTGCAGTGGAGTCATCACGAGCAGCGTCATGCCCAGATCACACTCTGAAAACTGTGATCCTCCTTCTGTCATATGTGATTAACCAAGCCCTGTAAAAGACGACAATGCAGGCCCATGTAAGTGCATGCCCCTTACGTACATTCATGAGAATCTTAGAGTTTCTCGCAGACCCTATATGTAAGGACAAAGATGTATGAGTGTGTGTATATTTGTGCATGCGTGAGTGACAATTGCATGCTATTGAGTATTCAAGTCAGACAATGTGCATTTTGTTGTGTGTGGAAGAGTGCTTGGAGTTTGCTGAATTGTGAAAAGTGGACAGGATATGAAATTGCATCATCCTGTCAGATTTTAGTTTGTGGACTGGCTAGAAACTTAGAAATAAAATCCTTTCAGTATGCTTGGATTGGTTCTTATCTAAAAATGAGAGGTCTCAGTTTTGTCTCATATTGAGTATTTAACTCATACTGAGTTACAGAGAGAGTAGAAGGGCAGAAGTAGATGCTGTGGCAACTGCTGTGAGCTGAAGGCTGCAGGCTGGTGGAAAGATTTTGCAAATCAAGGTCCTGGATTTTTATTTTTTACTTCCTTTACTGAGCTTCATTTTATACTTCAAAACTAGATTTTTGCTATATTTTTTCCTTCTCTGAGTTCATTCTGTATAACAAAATGTCATAATTAATATTTACCAGAATATTTTTAATGTCTCGTTGCTGCATTCCAGGATTGCTTATAGGCTAAATTTACCAATCTTAATGCTCAAATTAAAATGCTAAAACTATAGATCATCAATGAGTATAGCTTGGCTTCGAGAAGTACAGTTGATGCCTCCAGTGGAATCAGTTTTTGTCCTTGCTTGTCTGAAGACATTACAAACTTAATGATGTTTTATCCTGTATCTGCCATTTGAATCTTATACCAAGGGATACAGAGTATAGGGTGGTTCAAATCAACAAATCATAGAGCTATAAACCCAGAGCAAATTATATTAGAAATAGATAGGCTTTTTAAAATATTTTCCATATCCCTTTCAGCTATGACAATGTTTTAGCTCTGTTTCCCTGGTTTGTTAAAACCTTAAGCACACTCCATTGATAAATTCATTGCAGTTTTTTCCATTTTCCTTCTCTGGCTAATATAGTGGAATGCATCCTTCCTCCTGGCTATGCTGATTCAGCCAGCCATGTACTTACTTTTATTCTCATGTCGAGGGAGATTTGATAGCCTAGCTATCAAAAGGTACGTTGTGAGAGACTGTGTATGCAGAGAATACTATATTTTTGTAGAAAACCTGGAGAATGAAAAAAAACCAAAGTATCTCAGTAACTCTTTTTAGATCTGAACAAAAACCAGCGAAGTTTAATATAATTAGTGTTTGGAAACACTTGTTCTGGCTTTAATTATATTTAGCTTAATTAGTTCTGACTTTAATTTAATTATGGTTAGCTTAATTATGTTTAACAATCAGATAAAATGCATGGTAAGTCCTGTTAGCAAATCCTCCCTTGCTCACTGTTAGCAAGGGAGAAGCAGTAAGTTATTCAGTTCTTCAGGAGAAAAGCTGAAAAGAAAAGAAAAGAGAGGAGAAATTCTTCAGGAGAAAAGAATTATTGCTTGTAACACTAGATTGTCACTTCAGGGGAAGGTTACTTTAAGTAAGACTCAGTGAAAAGGTTTATATGTCATCAAAGGGGTATCTGAACTGAGCCTGTGTGTTTAAGCACCCATATGAAATCTGAGCCAGCATTGATATTATTAACTCAGACCTCATTTCCCAGGCCTCCTTCTGCCTTGTTCATAAATTCCGCAGGTGATTTCTACAGCCTCAAGGTTCCGTCTTCACAGCCTAATTGTCTTCTTAGTCCTTATACGTGTCCAGGACTTACACCAGTGGGTTTTTAATGCAAAGATGTACTGATTTTTATTGTTTTGCTGTTGTGAGATTTTTTATAAATTCCAGTCATGGTCTGTTTGGGATGTACTGGAGAGGGAACCAGGACATGTAGCAAAAATTGTGGAATCCCCATTCCTGAAGTGTTTAAGGCCAGATTAGATGCAGCTTTGATACACCTGGTCTAATTTCTGTGTTGTGTTGGATAAGTTTGCTCATAATACCTCATGGCATCTTTAATTAACCCATTTTGGTTGAGGAATGTCTTAATTTGATTAAATTTGCCTTTTTAACTGATAAAGTGAACATTGTAAGGGAAGCTCCTTTGTCTTCATAAGGCTTTTTCCCTAGGACTTGATTGTTTCACAGCTCTTGAGTTTGCTACAAATGTGGTGAGATTTGAAGAATAAGATTCATTGGGGCTTGGGTTTTCACCATACACTATGGCCATTTTTTATGTTTATTCTGGCATCTGGATGGCCAAGTATTGGAATGTTTCAGATGTGGTTTGGACGATGGTGATAAGTGATCTCGCAGATGAAATCAGGCACAGTGTTAAAGGTGTCTTTTTAGTACCTAGGTACAGCAGGGACTTTCTGGGCTTTTAGATATTAATTCCTGCCATCTTTTCTTCTGAATATCCATTTGGTTAGTAGGTGGCAAATCAACAGTAGTCTGGAATAAATTATATTTATGTAACTTACTCATGTCTTAATAAAGTCCTTGTCAGAAATGTAAGCTACCACTATGTTGTCCAGTAAACACCACATAGTCTTACAGCATATGGTTGTGGCTAATTTTTAACTCCCAGACTACTTTTAAAATGGTATAAGAAAATAGTAAAATATAAACTTAATTATAGTTTTTGTACTGATGATTATATACAAAAAGTAGTGCCTTGCACAAACCTCATCTAATAAATCAGAAGGAAAAAAATTGTATCCGTTGCTGATTCTCATTAAACAGAGATAAAAATAAAATACAATTCAAATGTATCCTCTAACAGCTTCCACTACACAGCCTGTCTTAACCTACAGTATCACTTTTTTCCTCTAACCTATTACTAATTCATCAGCATAAGCAAAGGAATTAGATATTCTCCCAGTATTTGCAATTATAATGAATACCAGTGATTGCATGACTCCTTCTTGTAGTTGTCCTTGAGATGATTATGTGCATGGGTTTCTAAAGGACCAACAACCCCTCTGCAAATACTTAATACTCTGGTTTGGACTTTAATCTATAACTAAGATTCCTTTCCTCCCTGTAACGCAATGATACATTTTCTCCATGAAATTTTTTCACTAAAAACTTTTTCACTAGTTTTGGCACTTTTTAGTGCACCCTGTAGGTTTTCTTGGTGACAAGCAATAACTTTGTGGGGACCTTTCACTCCACTCAACAGCACACAGAGAAAAAACACCACTGATGCCCATCCAAGGATCAATTCTCATGAGCATGTACCAGAATTATTTGCATTAATCTTAGTGCACTCACAGGTCTAAGGGAAGTTTCCATCTAAAACCTCTTTCCTTTTTCCAAGGAGAAAGATGTGATAATAAGGTAGGTAACTATCCACCCGGCTGTGGTTGTGAAACTCTGGAAATTGGGTTAATTAGCAGGTATAGAGTGTTGAAAGACACAACACAGTCCTTCATGCTTATTCAATCCTAGACAGGGATTCGCGACAGCTGTCAGAAAAGGCCTCCAGCCAAACTCCATTTCTGATCCTTGATGGTTTTCCTTCTAAAGGCTGTGCAGGGCAACATTAATGAGGCTCATAACTCTCTCTCCTGCCACCCGCTTTCCTCTGACTCTACCACCCATTTTCCAGGTTTGCCCTTCTGTCACCTGCACTAAATTAACACAATGAAAATACATGCAAACCTGAGAGCTTGGGTCCCCCAAGGGTCCCAGTGCTGCCAAGAAGACATTCCTGGTTGTGGGCTGTGGTGGCAATGGATATGCTAGAGGAAACAGGAACGTGTCCTAAATGTTCTTCAACAAAACACTCAACATATCTTCAGCTCTTCCTCACTTTTTCTGTTCTGGACTTCTAAAAAGGTCATATCAGGACAAGTGCACATATTTTTTTATGTGGACAAGGTAATATATCTGGGGATGATAGACATAGTGAAAATTGTAGTCCTGATCAAACAACCGTGTGTGCTCACTGCTCTTACTACTTTCATTAGAAAGAGCTTTTGTTCTGAGAGGGAGATATTTTTCCCCACTGAAATATGCTTTTCAAATAGCTCCTATAATACTCTCCAATCATCACTTGTAATTGGACTACAGAGCTGGGTGGGAGTGTGTGTCAATCTGCTGGAGTGTAGGAAGGCTCTGCAGAGGGATGGATCTGTACAAGCTGGATCAATGGGCTGAGGACAATTGCATGAGGCTCAAAAAAATGAAGTGCTGGGTCCTGTACTTGGGTCACAACAACCCCAGCACTACATGCTTGAAGAGGCATGGCTGGAGAGCTCTCCAGAAGAAAGGACCTGGGACAGCCAGCTGAACTTGAGCCAGTGTGTGCCCAGGTGCCCAACAGCAGCCAGGCTTGTGGCAGAAATATTGTGTCCAGCAGGGCAGGGATTGTACCCCTGTACTCTGCACTGCTGAAGCCACACCTCAAAACCTGTGTCCAGTTCTGGGTCCCTCACTGCAAGGAAGATGTTGAGGTGCTGAAAGTGTCGAGAAAAGGGCAACGGAGCTGGTGAAGGGTCTGGAGCACTGGCCTTACGAGGAGTGGTAAGGTTTGGTCTCTTCTCCCAAGTAAAAAGCGATGGGACAAGAGGGAATGGCCATGAGTTGCACTCGGGGAGGCTTAGTTTGGCTATTAGGAAAGATTTCTTCCATGATAAGGCTGTCAAGAAATAGAACAGGGTGCCCAGGGAAATGCTGTAGCTACCATTCCTGGAGAGACTTAAAAGACATGAAGATGTGCCACTCAGTGTCATGGTTTAGAGGAGGACTTGGCAGTGTTAGGTTAATGGCTGGACTTGAAAATCTAACAAGTTTTTTCCAAGCTAAACAATTTTATAAGTCTGTGAGCTATAAGATTTACACAGCCTCATGAGAAAGAAAATTAAAAAGACAAAGTATAACATTTTCTAGCTTCATTTAATTGAATTCACCAGCAGAAAAAGGAGATGGGCAAATAGAGGGAGTTTTTAGGGGTTTTATTTTGAGAGAAAAAAACTTCCTTTGGGATTGAAGCAAAAAAAAAGACACATGTTTGACTTCCTCTGTGACCACCCCCCGCCCCCCCCCCCAAAAAAAAAAGAGAGAGGAACAAAAAAAAACCAAAAGAAAAAAAATTACAAAGGAAAAAGGTCTTTAAAATAATCTCAGTGTTTAATATGCCTTGCTACAGATAACTCAGCATCTCACCTCCTTCTAGGCTATTTTTCCTTCCTTTGCAATATAGTTTCCATTTCCACTGTAGCATCACTAGAAAGCTTTCTTCTGTGCATTTGTTTCTTCTGTTCCTCTCAGAAATGTATGTGGGGGACAAGCCTATTAATGCCACCAAAAAAAAAATGTACTCAATGTGCAAGTAATTCCACAAAGTACAAGCTGCAAGTCCTTGTTCATGTGAAACTATTGCCACTGCTCAAGTAATTACTGAAAGGCAAAATGAGAAAAATGGTATCCATTTAATAAGCAAGACTACAGCCTTTGGGGTGTATTTGATTACCTTTACACAACTGTTAATCTTTTCGGTGTTACAGCATCTGTGATTAAAGTTATAGGTGCTAATGAAGTGTGGCCTTATTTCATACTTTTCATGTGACAAGCAGAGGCTGATGATAGATGCTGCTATTACACTCAGAGTGGGTAAATCTGCCATCAGATGTGTAGCACCCAGATTACCTGAGTGCATGAAGTCGCTGCACAGTGATGCTTGACTCATCTTCCTGTTGACAGCACCACTGAGAAGTGTGGCAGCTCTCAGAGGAAAAGATCAAGAATGAGGAGATATGAAGGAATAGGACCATTTGATATTAACACAACAGTAAAGGTTCTAGAAATTCTGACAGCTGGTGACTGACATAAAAGATACTAACTAGCGATAAATAAATAAATAAATAAATAAATAAATAAATAAATAAATAAATAAATAAATAAATACACAGACATCGCAGTGTTTTCTGCACTTTCATTTTGTTCTGGGGGCTTGAGGAATACTGGTACTTTGTCCTAGAGCACAGCTACAAAGCCCCACTGAAACTTCAGTATGATGACACTAATTGCAGAAACAGCCAGATTGCAGAGGTACACAAAGTTTGCATGTGTATACATAATTGTGTTTTCATTATATCTTATTAGAAGTGATTCCACAGCTGTCAATAAGAGTCATATTTTCCCAGCCACAATCAAAGCTGTAGGTCATAAAAATATATCAGAGTAGATAATTAGTACCATTGAGTTTGGGTAGTGAGTTCATCCAAATGCACTAAATATTCCATATCTGCTTAGGAAGGGAAACATCTGTGAACACAGACCTTCCTGCAAGTACTTAAGGAATTATTTGCCTTTATGTTTATAGGCCCTAATGTGCTTTCTTCCTCATCCTAAGTATTTGCTTACTGTAATAGTCAGAAAATGTTTGTCTGATAAGAGAAAAAAAAAAAAAGTAGTGTACAAAACCTGAATTCATCAAAAATGGAATAGTCAGGGTTTTAGTGGTTAGGCTCTCTCCTGTATCAGTAATCCTGACTGCCCGTAACAAAACAAAATGCAGAAGCTTTGGAAAAGGTGTGGCCTATGTGGCGTGATTTCAAAGCAAAAATAAATAAATACTAATTGCTTTAAATTAACATAGTCTACAGTCCATCTGGAAACATCACTTGAAGGAATTCACCACACGTGAAAACTTTTCTTTCATGAAAACCCAGAAACTCTGCTCTTCCTGAGCCCTTCTCTGCAATGTCTGTCAGCCTCTTTAAGACTTACAAGCAATCAGATCCAATGAAATATCTTTATTTCCTTAGAGTCCTATTCCTGGATGTGGTCACTGTGTCATATTTGATCAAAGGTCTTGCATTACTGGTTGTCTTTAGCAAATTTCTGATGCTGAATTTCTCTTTCCTATTGTTTTCACAGTCTGATCTTCATTGACGAAAACCAGGAAGTCGACAGCCTTCTGAAATAACTTGTCTTTGATACAGGAAGCTTTAATAATTTTTAAACTTTACTTCCTAGCATACTTGTGAGGATCTCATTCTCTCTAATTACATGGGTCTGAATTAATACATCAATGTCTTACATGACTGCATTCTAACCTGAAAGACTGATTGTATCTGTGAGAGCACTGTCACATATTGCAGGAACTAATTAAAGACTGCACAACTTCATTAGTACTGTCACAAATCTCTGATTTGATTAAATATGCTGCAATTATATCAGTGTTAAAGGGTGGATTTGGAGAGAAAGATATAATTTACAGAGGTGAGAGGTTCTACATCTATCGTAACACTTGAATGAAAACATTGAAGCTAAATTGCTCTCCTAAATATTTTTTTTTAAATCACAGGCATTAAGAAAAGAAAGTTTTAATGGATATGATGTAATCTTTTGCTAAACAACTGATTGATAAAATACACTTCCATTCTTGGATACAAAATGCTGAAGAATTTTTCTTTTCTTTCTCTTTTCTTGTCTTGTTTGCTGTTGAGTTTTATTTTGAGACGAGCATACATGGACAAATAAAAGGTAATATACATTAGGCACATGTGTTACAGTGACATCAAAGATTACAGAATTAATTCAGGAGTTGGATTCAATGGTCTTTGTGGGTTCCTTCCAACTCAGGATATTCTGGGATTCTATGAACCCTGCTCAAAAACTAAGCCCGCCCCCGGCATGGAAAAGACCTGTAATTCCTAATGTTCCACAAAAATTATTTTTAGCTTTTTATACCTTCTGATAATTTCTTTGTTATAAGATACTGCCTTCAAAACCTCAGTTTCCAGAGCACTTCTACACCCAACCAGGGTAAAACGTTTTGAGGGTCTTTGACTGCTTGGAGCGTTTTGTGAATTGTCAGCAACTGGGCCAGGCAAAGTGATTAGACTTCTTCATAACTCACAGTGACCTCCAGAAAGCAACCAGCAGAGCTCATGAGCTTTGATTTGAAAGAGGAAGAGAGGAGATAAGCAAAAGATACAGATGACCTCTGCCAACCTTCTGATGTAGAATCAGAGAGCCAGCAAAAGCCAAAGGGCAGGGGAGAACCAGTAACTGTGATGATCCAAAAAAGTCTGGAAGGGCATTAAAAAATCTGTTATACAGGCCAACTTCACAAAAGAATACAATTAAGCCCATTGCATGTATCTGGAAGGTTGTTTAACTGCCCAGGTTGTTCCATGCCTGCCCACACCTACTGACACAGCAGGACAGAAGTTTTAGGGGGAGACAGATATGTTACATCCTCCCTTTCCTCCTGAAGCAGTTGCTACTTTTATGCTCTTGGATTTTCCATTTCTCCTTGAACAGGAGCTATGGTGGTTTAAAATGATTCATTATTCCTCTCCATAGGTCCTTAGCATGTTCCAAGATATTCCATTACTCTATACCCAGTGGGGTGGCACAGGAGGCTCCCCTCACATTACATGGCTCTTCTCCCTCTATGGAGGGAGGGGTATGCCTGCTTCCACCTCCTTGTTTGGTAATGTTCAAAGGGGAAAATTACACTCAATTTCTATGTCTAGACAGAAAGAATTGCTTTCAAAACTGCAATTATATTTTTAAAGTTTGAAGAGACTAGCTAATGAACTGATGTAGCTATATAAATGAAAATTAAGATGTATTTATTCAACACCATCAGCAAACATATTGAAAGTTGCTCTTTTAGAACAGAAAATTCTGGTATCTGCTGTTCAGTTAATTCACTGTTTTGATTTTCCTCAACACTTCTGAATCCAATAGAAACTATGTAAATTCTTTTAAATTATTAAGAGGTGATAACAAGGTTTTTTTGTCTTTATATAGCTTGCTAGAATTTCCACAAGAAGCTTGAACTGGAAAGCTTGCTTCAAAAAAGAATATTTTTCAATGTATTATAGAAGGTCACTCAATTGGATTTCACATATAGTGGAATTACGGGAATGGTTATTTCTGAGTTAAGCGAACAAGTAATACTCAAGAAAAATCATCAGTGGGCTGCAGCGCGTAACTTTACTTTGTCTTAGGTGTTTTGCCTTTGAAGTTAAACTGCTTACCACAATTATACTTCAAGGGTCTTACAAAGATTATTCATGGATCTTTGCTATTATGTCAGTGAATCATCGAAGGAAAAAAAGGTTAGATTGATTTTTGGAAAAGATGAGGCTTTGTCAAAGACAATTTTCAGAATAAAAGGAAAAGTGCAGTTTTCAGCTTGTAATGAAGCAAAGGAATTAAAAAAACACAGATAATTATGTTCTAACATAGGACTTCTTTTGTTTGTGAAGAACAACTTTTTAAAAGCAATGCATAGGGAACGAAATACATTAACCACATAACTCTTTTTGATTGGATTTGTCCAGATTTCTTGTGTACAGCAATGAAAGTTCACTCTTGCAGGACCTAGCTCAAAGGCTTTTTTGCTAAAGACAGTACTACACCAGGGGGAAAATGCAAAAGGAAGAAACAGGCTTCAGCTGCATCAAAGAGAACATGAATTTTGCTGTCCTTAATAGATGAAAGGGAAAAGGATTATTGCAGTACAGCATCTTGTTCTTCCTAATTATTGTCATTGCATGAGAAGTGCACTATACTGTGCAACCCCTCTTAATGTGGAAAGATCTCTTAGCTATTCTCTACATAATTATGCAATAATTAAAATACAACCAAGGACTATCAAATTCTGCAAAAGAGTTTTTCAACAATTTCTGTGAATCTCATTATTATGAGTTCTGAGTAAAAAGCAGAGAGCATCTGTTTTGTACTTTCTAATCATATGTTCTTTCTGAAAAATCAGGAATTATCAAATCAACTTATTTGGCCAGGTTGAAACCAGGGTATAATTGAAACTTTTGATGTTACAAAGTCATTTGGATTCAAACTCTTGTTTGGTACTAAAGCAAGACTTAATGCTACATTGGGGACTGTTTCACTCTGTCCAAAAGAAATGTAGAAATGGGTGTTGGGATTACAATACTGACCCCTTTGTAAATATTGTGAAATCTAATAAAATCTTACACTACCAAATGTGTCTTAATAAACTGAACCTCTCAATTTCCCATTGAAAATGAGGAATTATGTGAACTCTTGCATTTTTACCAGGAAGGACACTGTTACACCAGGAGCAAATTTTCCTTGTCCATAGAGTTCTTTCTTTTACACCTCTGTGTGTTTTTTTCACTGTTCAAAAGTTACAGAGAAGATTTAAAAGTGGTCCCGATTTAGCTGAGCAATCCCTGGGTTGTCCCACATGGTATATCCATATTGCATGAGGTGTCAGGGTACTTCTCAGGCACAATTAAAAAAAAACAAAAAAAACCAACAAAACAGACCAAAACAAAAAAAAACCACCCCTAACTAAATAAAACAAAAGGTTCATTGGAGATAATGTCAACAGGAACAGTTTGTAGAAGGGCAATGGCCATCCCACTAGAAGTACTTTTATAAGTTTAATTTACCAGGTAAAAGTATTCTGGGAAAGTAGAATATTCCATCAGGAAACAGTGAGAGCTTTGTGGGTAGCTTTTTGAATGGACCACAAGAAGGAGGATGTTGTCCTGCCATAGACCGTGCAAATAAAGATTTTCACAGCTGCTTGGAAAGTAAGAACTGTCGGCTGTCATTCAAAGAGAGCAAGACACACAAACACCTTTGATGTATTTAATCTCAGTCATCATAACCTTAATCTAATTATAAAAAATAGAAGAATGTAGTAGCAGAAACTGAGAAGTTTGGCCAATGAAAGCTGGTGAAAAGCAGATTAAAGGGATAGTAGAAGATTTCAAGGCCTGTTTATTGTACAAAGAATTTCTAAAGTCTTCAATGCAACCAAAAGAGGCATTGTGCTTTCTGATTTCTTCTTTCCATAATGAGAAATTTGATAGGGGAATCTATGAGCAGGTGGGGCCTTCTTCACTTTAGGTAGTTGGTTATGTAATCTGTGAAGACCAGCAGACTTTATTCTTGATTCATCTTCTGTTGCTGACAGCCATTGGAGATGAAATATGACAAAAAGTAAAGGATATGTCAATGATGTGGTATTTTGTTATCTAAATCCCTTATATTTCCATGCTCTGACTCATCTAAATTTGTTCTGGTATCTTCAGAAGAAAACTTTTTTTCATGAGTGTCAACCTCCCCAAACTAGTGATATTTCCACAAGTAAAAGGCCATGCCACATGTCAGAAAAATAGGTCTTAGTCTACTTAGTATTTAAAGAGCAAAGAAGAGCTATGCTGTCTGCAATTTCCCAGTGACAGTTGCTCCGTGATCCAGTCATCATTACATGGCTTACAGATGTTATTTAAGCTGCTACAAGAGGAACCACTTGATGGACAAAAAAGGTGAAGTTCTCATTTCTGAGGATAAAAACATTCTTCTGACTATGACTGCACACAGGTAGTTTACTGGAGAACTTTTCAAATATTTCTTTTTCTGACAGAGAAGAGATTGCTTTCACCACTTAAACTTACTTCATTTCCTGAGATCACATCTCAACACTCATTTTCTCAGCTATGCATCCATTTTCAGAAGGCAAATTTCCATTTTTAGGTTACTTTGCCTATTTATTCTAGGTTCCCTGATAAAAACTGTTCTGTCTCAATTCACTTATCTTGTAAAGTGCATTGAAGTTCACAATTAATCTGACAGATTCATAATTAATACTTCCTATGAATTAACTTACCCTCAAAGACCAACTTCAATGAGTGTAAGAAATTGATGTCATAACAGCAAAACCATGAATTACAGCAAAAATTCCCAACCATGGGCAGTCACCAATCTGAGGAAGAACCGAGCTAATTCAGACTTTGGTACCTTTTAATGATTTTTTAATACCTAGAGCGTTATGATCTATTCACTGGCTAAGGGAATTGTATCTGGAAAGCATTAGGTAGGAGGCTTACATAATGCAGTTCATCTAAAGTGCTCTCCTAGAACTTCCTGAGTGAATTTTGTACATTGCATTTGAATACAATACTGCTCTTCTTTTCTTTTTCTTAGGTTATTGTCACAAGTCCAAAAAAATTGTGAATGTTCATCACAGACTTTTTCCTTTCTGTGTGTCCTTTTCAAGCCTAAACAGTTTGCAATGACTCCTCTTTGAATTCAGTGCCATATTCAAATGAGAAAATAAAGTTTGAGCATAGATTTATTTTATGTTCATTTTAATTCCCATCCCATGTGCTTTTCACAGCTGCTCATTTTATTGAGTTGCTTTTCCAAATGAAAACTCCAGCTGCTCCGGCCTCACAAACCATATAATACATGTTGTATAAGCCTGTTCCTGTAGACTGTTCCAGAGACTTAACTATTATTGTTTTCCTCATCTTCCACCTCTAGCCAGAAAATCTAGTGTTTAGGTTTAAGTTGCAAATTCAATCTTGGAAAGCCCCAGCAGTTTCTTACTTCTATTCCCTAGAAAATGAGAGAGGATCACAAAATCAGAGAATATTTTCAATTGGAGGGTAGTCACAAGGATCATGAAGTTGAACTCCTGGCCCTGCATGGCCCCAAGTCATACCATGTGAAAGGTTTTTTGAATCCTTGGGTTTGTGACCATTTCCCTGGGGAGCTGTTCCAGTGCCCAGCCTACTTCTGAGTGGAGAACCTTTTCTTAATATACAACTTAAACCTCCCCTGACACAACTTCAGGCCATTCCCTCGGGTCCTCTCACTGGCCACCACAGAGATCAGTGCCTGTCCATTCCCTTCCTCCCAAGATGAAGTTGTAGACTGTGATGAACCCTCGCTTCAGTCTCCTCTTCACCAGGCGGAACAGAACAAGTGACCTCAGCCACTCCTCACACAGTTTCCCTTCAAGGCCCTTCACCATCTTCCTGGTCCTCCATTGGGCACTCTATAATGGGTTAATGTCCTTCTTATTTTGTGGTGCCCTGTTGCATTACCCCACGAGACTAGACGGCCGCCAATGGCAAAAGTAAAAGAGTCTGCTCTCTTTCACCGGGTGGGATATTACAGCTTTTATTCTCGAGTCCTGCCCTGCTTGGCCGGAGCTGCCCCGGCGGCTCGCCGGCGCCAGAGAGAGCTCGCCCCTCCCCTGTCAGGGCCTTTTTCCCCAGGGGGCAGGGACCAGAGGCAGGGCCCAGAGGCACCACCCAATAAGGGAGAAGTGAGAGGGGAACAGAGTTAGGTTACATTTCAGTGTGGGGGATGGGCACTGCTGGGCAAGGACAGATCATAGGACAGATACATAGAAAAAACATTACAAATCCGATGAAATATAAACCAAATTAATGCATTACAACAGTGCCCAATACCACTTACAGCACTCAAGGTGAGGCTGCCCCAGTGAAGAGCAGAGCAGGACAATCCCCTCCCTTGCCCAGCTGGTGATGCTGTGCCTGATGCACCCCAGGACACACTTGGCCCTCCTGGCTGCCAGGGCACTGCTGACTCACATTCAACTTGCATTGACCAGGATCCTCAGGGCCCTTTCCACAGCAGAGCTTTGCAGCATCCCATAGCTTGCTTTCTCAGTAATTTTTGGGTTACAGAACAACTTTAAAGAAAATTTGGCATGTTTCTAGCTGAGCCAGTTTCCATATGCCTAATGCAAATAAGTGTGCAGGCTGAGAAGTCCTTCAGTCACACCATTAATTCAACCCTCTTCAGGCATCAAAGAATCCATGTTCATGAACAGCCTTGAGACACAGTCCTCTAGGATGAGTTATTGATCCTGATGCCAAAGTATTTTATATAGAAATAGCTCTGTAACTCAATGAATTGCCTGGCTTCTGGCCATTGCCAGTCAATGAGACACAGGCAAATGTGCCTGTGTTTGCAGGAAACCTGACGTTTAACATCCTCATGGGGCAGTTCATAATACAAGAGGTCTCAATTTACCCTAGAGAGTCTCAGCTCCAGAGTCTAGCTACATTTTTCCTCGGAATAGCTTTGGGACACCAGGAAATCAATACTGACTAACAACACAAACAAGCCAGGCTCTGAATTGAGTTAATTCCTACACCAGAAGTAGCAGATTATCTGCATGAAAACTGACTCCTGCTATATGTCTACTTAGTATGCACAATTTTCCTTCTTGGAAAGCTCATGGAAGTCAAGTGGGTTTTGTTTGTTGACAGCAACATCTCCTGGGACATTGATGGGAAGTCTGTGTACCTGTCTCACATGCAGTGATCCTGCTCATTGCCACAGACCTTGCAAACTGTCTGCCAATATCTTATTTCTCACTGCTGAGCAAACTTCTCGAGGTACTTGCCAAAGGATTCTGCAAAGTGTGTCTAATAGTGCCAATTCCTTGAATCCTCTAGTACTGTCATGAACCAGGACCATACAGCACAAATAAATCTAGTGACAGCAACTGTATAAGGTCTTTTGGAGCCCATGGGAAAGATTTTGAAACATTTCTGGTATAAAATTCCAGCAATACTGCAGTGAGACTTGTTCTGCATCATCAGCTTCAAAACAACACTACTGTTCAGCAACCTGATGGATGGATTAAGAAAAGAAACTGCAAAAGCAGCTGTTTGGAGCGGTACTATCAAGCAGCTATACTAATACTCCAAAAAGGATAAACTTCCAAATCTAATCCTTTAGGGGACGGATCTGCACCTAACTCATGCTAGAAGAAGCATCTGGATTAATTACAAATTTTGGTAGTAAGAAGTTGGTTGCAAACTGCAAATGGGTCCTTGGGTTCCTGCTTTCAATGCTATTCTTTGCTTTGCCTCCTAAAACCTCTAAAGTCTAAGCAATCGTTTGCTGTCTAATCCTTATTATCCTGCACTAGGTTTTCAGTGGAGTCTGCTGTTTTATCACAGCACAGAGGATGAGATGAAGGAAAAGAAAACCCACCTCTGTTTTTTTTTTTTTTTTAATTTATAATTTATCTTTGTGAATGCTAAGATGGCATCTAAGTACACAGAAACCAAGAAGTAAACTATGTTGTTCCTCATTCTCTTTTTTTTTAATCACTTTTAGCTTTTTTTAAATGTGTAATTCAACAGATTTTGACTTCAGCTTTCATTTTTACTAAACAAAACCATATATTTCAGATTCATCTATTGTTATTTACTTTTACATATAAAGAATGTTGTAGCTCAGAAGCAATGCTTTACTGTGAAATGGTTCTTCTGTTAAAAATTAATGTGTGCCATTAAATCAACACTGTTATAAACTGTATTACTGTTCAAATAACAAAAATTTATAAAATTAGTTTTCATATGCAAAAAAAATCATTCAGGTTCATTGCAAAACATTGATACAATTATTTATCAAGTACATTAACAACTCAACTGCTGATCACAATTAATATATTAGATTAAGTAAATATTTAAAATTCTTTCCAGTTTTGGGGTTTTTTTTAATGCTGAGAAAGACCGTCTCCAAGGCTCTCTCTCACTGTTATTCACCATGATTTTCAACAAAAGACCCAGTCCAGTAAGGTCTTGGAGCTTTAGAATTCTGCTGTTTCACTGAACATCTGCAATCCTTCAAAGTGAGTCATTGAAAACAGATATAGTCACGGACAAAGACCCTCTAACTAGTTAAAGTTAGAAAGTGGTATGTTTATTCACTGGCGGGCAGCATGGGAGTCATCTCCGAAAGGCGTGGCCACCCCGAACAAGGCTCTTTGCTCTCTATTTATTTTCCAAGCTCTTACATACAATACATATGCATAACCCCAGCACCTCCCATCCCCGCTCTGTATTAAAATGAGGCTATTAGTCCTTCACGCGTGCACAGTTCTTCTCTTGAATTGGGTCGGTGGTCTCGAATTGTGTCAGTGGTCTCAGAGGATGAAGTCAGGAGAGTCTTCATCAGGTCTCTGTGACCCTCTGGCACGGTCCAAGGTCCCCTGCTTCGTGATTGATTGACACCAAGTCCAGGTGCTGGCCATTGTTCTTAGTGGTTTCAATCTGTTCTTATGACAGTTCACTTACTCCACTTTTTCTATAAACAAGCTTATAACAGTTAGCTCTAGCTTGGGCATCTAATAAACATTAACCTACCATTTACTAATCTAACTTACATCTTGATCAATATAAATTGCTTCTAACCCTTAGCTAAAATCTTAACTCTTTAAAATCATGTTTCAAAAGGTGATCAGCTTCTTGGGATAGAAGTGCAGTATAGATGTGAATTATTTAATGAGTTATAATGCAGCAATTTCATTTGAAATGTTCTTCAATTCTCTCCAGGCTACCCCATTTCTATTGCAATATGATAACTAATCCTATATTTATTGGTCATGAGCCCACACAATTTCAAATCTAAGAAGCTGGGCCATTTCTCATAAGAAAAAACACAAAAGAAAACGCAGATGCCTACTAACAGCCACTGTCAGAGCTATGAGTCCCAGACTCCCTTCATCTTTATAATATTTGATAATAAACTACTTCAATTTGGCTGGGTGTTTATAATTTTGTACCCATAGTAGAACAATTTTCGCCCTTAGTCTTCAAGATTCTTGTGCAAACCATTAATATTTACAATTAAAACTTTTAAGTAATTCTTTTTAGAAATGACAGCTCACAGAGAAAATAAATTTATTTCAAAAGTGATGTCAAGAGTCTGTCTACTAAATTGCAAAGCCCAGAAGGTGCTGCTATAATACAGCTCAAACGCCCACCTGCTGAGCAGGGTGAGCATTCTGTTGTGCTCTTTGCTTATGATTTTGTCTACAACCTGTCATCATTGATGTCTTGATGCAACTTTCTGAAGAAAAAGAGAGAAATCATTAAGCTACCCATTATGAATAATTACATGTTTGTAAGAAACTTTTGTTTGTGACAGCCATGGATTTTTTTCTCCACATGTTCAAACTTCAGTACAATTCTGCTTCCCTTCATTGGTCATCTGCATTGCTGTGGTGGTGATTAAATGTGATTATGTGATGTCTCTTTCCCCTTAAACAACTAAACATCAAAATGCAGAGTCTAAGTACTTCTACAACAGATTTTTTCTCGATCTATAATACCAACTGTACAGTAAATTAGAGCTCCATGCTTCAGTATTGTCTCATGTCTGAGACTCAGGTGGTATTGATGGGCTGGTTTGTGCTCATTTGAAATAAGCAGGAACTGAAATGTTGAATATTGCACTGTATTATCCATAATAAAACCAATCCATACAAGTGGCTGAAAATGCAAAACTAAGTTTTAGTGGAGAAGGTGAAGGCAGTAACATTTTGTCCTCCTAAGGGAAAAGACTTTTTCCCATGAGAGTTATTAAAAAAAAAAAAAAAAAAAAAAAAAAAAATCCTTTGATTTTTGCTCTTCTCTCTCAGAAGGCTTGGCTCTCTATTTCTAGACCAGCACTTTTCCAAGTATCTCCCTTACAAGTTCCAACCAAGACCAAATGCTGGGACATCCCCAGACTACCCTTGGCACACCCAATTTACCCTTTATGAGTACCTTTAGGAACAGCCCCAGTCCTACAAGGTCTAGTCCATTTCAGGACCTGCTTTACTTCCAGTTCCCCTCTGTAAGGCTCATCCAAGTGATCCAGCCCATGGCCGTGTCCTGCACCACCTACCAAGTTTCTGCAGACCATCTTTGCACCATCACCCACTGCGGCCTGTGGGTGGCCAGAGGGCAGGACCTCCAGAATATCCTGGCCAGAGCTGGACAAACTCACTGCCTCAGTGCTACCAAGGACCTCAATGACTCCACAATCAGCAACATTTCAGATGTCCATGGAAATGCTGGGAATTTGGCGGAATCACAGGAAGTTGCCAGTCTACAAAATATAGACTGTTATCACTTTTCAGAGTGCCTGCAGCATTTTCCAAGAGTTTTCTGCTTCTCAAAATGCCTGAAATGTGTGACACATGGAAAAACCATGCCCTGGTCCTGCTGCTCCATCTGCATGCTTGGTGACTTTTCCTCTGCTATCCTGAGAAAAATGGATGGTCCACAATCAGTTTCCTTTTGAATCCTTCAGAGTTCTCTTGGATTAAATTTATCTATAGACCTCCTTACACCAAGTCTGGGACAGATTTTTATCCAAATAAACACCGGAGGAATAAATGCAAGTTGGTCCTAGAGTGACTCTCTAATATGCCAGATGAAACATGAACTAAAAATGAGAGCACCAATACTTAATAGTAATAATAGTCACACTAGTTCAGGCCATAGCTCATGCAGTCTGCTCAAGTAACTTCTGGAAGTCCCCATCATCACAATCAAAAACTCAAATTCAAAAGCAAAATGTGAGAAAGAGAAAAAGGCCTGGACCTTGAGAGAGGCTCTTGTAACCCCACAGCTGACCTTTTTCCCACCTAGCTCCTTTGTCTCTTGCTGGTGAATGAACCACCTCATCAATGAGGTTTCCCTGGGTCCCTGCATTTCCCTGAGTCAATGCTCCTCCTTCCAAAGCTGCTGCATCTTACAAGTCCTGGAGAGCCAGGGAAGCTGCTTTCTGATGCTCATAGACAGCACAGGAGAATTCAGGACAGCAGCAAACTAATCAGGAGGAGGGAAATAACAGCCTGTGGCTTTCTTAACAGATCCTGAGATCACAAATTTTCTGTTATGCCCCTATTGCTGGAAACTCATGATGTTTCTGGTCTTCCTACTTATTCTCTCAGAGATTCTTCAATATAGAAAACTATACCTCATTTCATTTCCAAGCCATTGCACTTTAGTCTTCCATCCTTCTTTCAGGACTTACCCTTCTCTGCCAGCTGAAGGGATCCTGGTCCACCTTGGCATGCAGAGTAGGCATGCCCTAACCTTGGGATTCATTTAGCAAATGCACAGGCCCCCAACCTCCATCTCCACAGTTTGCTTGGGTAAGCCATGTGACTAGGCTCCCATACATTGATGCACTTGGAAGGCATGTTCTGCTTACTGATTGCAAAAATGACCTTTCTTCCACTATGGGCAATGGCGTGGGGGCCTTCTTCAAGCTTCAGGCTGTCCCTCCAAGAGGATGGTGTCATCTTTTCACAAATGAACAGTGACACCCTGTAATGGTTTTAATTTAATTAAACTGGGCAGAAACACTAATTAATGTAGTGGGTTTACATTCGCCAAATTCTGGTTGCTAAATTTAGTGTTTATTCTTTTTTTTCTGTGGAAGAGAGATTAGGAGAAAAAAGCAAAGCAGGCTCAAGCTTAAAAATGAATAAAATAGTTTTATTAACACACACTAAAAGAATGAAAAAAAAAAGAAAGTTGAGAAAAAGAAAACCCAAATGAAAACGGAGTGAAACTTCAAAACACTCTTCCCTCCCTTTACAAACTATTAACTTTCTTATAAAGCAACACCGGAAGTCACAACTTGTGATTTTCAGTCAGTTTCCCTATTTAAACATAAACATTCATTACTTTAGGAGAAGAGTCTCTCTAGAGTTTCATGGAGATGTTTGCCGCAAGACAAAATAGTCCAGTGGCTCCCAATGTCACACATCTGCAACTGCCCGGAGTTTCCTGCAGACTGTGATGTTCTATCCACAAGGCCTCTCAGTGTATCTGGGGTACTGTTTATAAATACCTCTTCTAGTCCAAAATCATCTTGGTCTCAAAGGCTGAGACCTCCCTTTAACCCAAGAGTGGAGGCTTTAAAGTTCTCAATTAAATCTCAATCACATCAGTCCTCAATTTTTATTAGAATTAGCATTCTCCCCAACAATACCAAGATGCTACAAAGAACAGTCCATTTCTCCATAGTTTACTCCAGAGAAGTACGGCTAAAAAATGTCCACTTCTTCAATCCTATTCCAGTATTATTATCAGTTCTTTCACTTCTAACCCACTGACTTCATGCGGTGCCTGTTCTACACACCTTCTGTTTTCTTCTCTCTCTCTCAAGGAAGGGTTGTTCTTTAGAAGCTCCATGTTGCTAGGAAAGGGTTTAATCTGCCCAGGCCTGCAGTGGCCATATGCTCTCTGCTCCGGGCTGCAGAGCTGTAGAGATAAAAAGCTGTGCCAATAGGGAAAGCCGGTGGAGGTCCTCTCTTCCACCCCTTGGTCTCATACAGGGCGGCCCAGCTCGGAGCTGCCACAAAGCTGTCAACACGCGGCATTGCTGAGCTATTCTTTTTTCTTCCTCCTGCCAGCATCCGGGAGAAGGGCTCAGCCCGGGCCGCTCTCCATGCAGGCAGCAGCTCCCAGAGGCCTGGCCGGGCCCGGCCCAGCTCGGCCGCCCAGACGGCAGCAGGACCTGACCCGGGCCCCACTGCTGTCCACAATGTTACCTCATGCCCATCTCAAAAGAAAGAGCCGGACTTCCCGCAGATGAGAATTTTAAATGCGTCCTTCCCAGAGTCGCATTGGCATCTTCATTGGTTAAATTAGCTGCCAATATCTTGGTTCGCCTTCTGATAGGTTGCTATCCTCCCCGCTAAAAGCAACTCTAAGGTCCTGGCAGGGAAAAACATTCCACATTTCCCTGTAACTAGAAACAAAACTCTGCCAAGCCGTGATACACCCCCCTTGTGCAAAGGCAGAAACACACACAGGAGGAGAGTCCTTTCATAGAGAAATGAAGCATTGCCTCTAGCACTTCAGTCCTGGAGGCAGAAGAACTCTGGCAGATGGACCCCGCAGAGCACAGGTACTTTGTGGGCAGGGTCAGTGCTGCCCTGGCTCTTCCAGGGTGCCCACAGGGCCGGGGGGTGCAGAGGGCTCTCTAGCAACATTGGCACAGCTATGAAGGTACAGAGAGATTCATGGGTTTGTATGAGTAAAACATGGAGGAAATGTTAAAAACATCTGTATCTCTATATTCATATTTCACTTCTGGTGTTTATCTAGCCCAAACCCATTAAAACACGCAAAATGACAACAAATTTGTTTTTACCTTCAATTCATACCTGAACGAATGTTAACCAGATGTGATGGTAGTGCATAGCACCAAGGAGTAGGCAAGGGAACTGCTGGAAAATCTCATGTCTACTGTCCTCCAGAATTCTGTCTCTCCACCCTAGATAAAAGCCAAAATGCTGCAAGCATGAAGGTACTTCCTCTTTTTTTTTTTTTTTTTTTTTTTTTTTTTTTTTTTTTTTTTTTTTTTTTTTCCCTACAGCACTCCAAATCAAATACATTTCACTCTGAAAAGGAAACAAATAACAGACTGGAAAGAAAAATGCTGAAGACTTCCAGGCCTTTTTGGCACAAGTAGGCTTCCTAAAAAATGCAGGAGCCTAGGAGTGCTGACTGGAAAGTGGCCAGCTGTTGAATTCATGTGCTTTTGATATCTGTCAGTAAGTCGGTCATTACAGTTCAAATACCTTGACTCTTTTAGAAGGGTCCATTCATCCCAACCTCTACTTTTCAGAGACTTGTCTCTGACATATTAAATGCCTCAAAACCAAATGTCCATACATAAAGTTTTAATTATGGTTCAGATATGGGAAGTATAGATCCTTCAGCAATTCGTAGTTTTTTACTTACTGTGGGGTAAGTACACAACTCTTCATCTCCTTTAAAGTGATGTAAAGCCATTTTAAAGTCCATTCATGACACCAGGTTCTAATATTAAATATCAGGCATGTATCATCAGGCTACCTTTAACTCAGAATTGCACATTAAATTAATAAAAAAAAGCAATCCAACAAAGGGAGGTGTTTGACATCTCTTGCTTACTCTGACTTTTATGTCCTACAGTAGAACAGATATTTGTCTGGGATTTTCAGATTCCTGCCATCCTAGCCAAAGTGGTAGTTCTATATATATACTCTGTATATATATATATATTTAGTCCTTAAGTTCTGATAGCATAAAATTTCTAGGAGACAAAACAGTGGACATCTGAAGAAAGACAAACAACGTAACCTTAGACACAAAGCTTGATACTCTGCTGTTCTTACATCTCCACCACAGTTTGACTTTTACTTTTCATAAGTCTGGAAGAACTCAGTCTTATATGTGCCTACATACAAGAAAAAAACCAGTACCACGTGATTTGAAAGGTGGGGTTATTTTCTGAAGGAAATTCAATGTCATGATAGAGGAAATATCTACAATAATTTTGGAAATAAATTTTCATATGACTTCTCTTAATTCTTCTGTTTACTCTTTAAGAATAGAATGCATGATCTTCACACAATGTAAGTGCATTTTATGACCAAAATTCCCCTATTCTTTTGCAAAGAAAGAAATATTAATGCTTTGAGAATATGGTGAGAGCAACAGTGATATGGTAAGAAGAAATAGATGGTTTGTGGGGGAAGGCTGCATATTTAAATTACAAAGTCCTTTCATTCTACGAAGGACATCATGTTCTTCTTGGGCTGGTATGGTGAAAAAGAAAGAAGCAAGAAAATTTCTTCTTACATTTAGTTAGAGGCTAGTTTCTATGGAGACAAGTTTCTCCAGTCATTTTTATTTGCAGGCACTAATAGCATAAACAATACAGAGCAGCAAGGGTTTAACCCTGGATTGAACCCCATATTGAGCACATTCGGCAGAGAGAAAAATGAATGTCTAAATTGGATACAAGAGCCATTATAAAATCTCGTTAACATTCAATCTTGTTAACTGGACTCTGGCAGTACAAAGCAAAAAATCTGATGAGTCACGTATTTTCATACCCTGTATCCTCTTTTCAAACGTGTTTTGTACAGAAACCTGAGAGGGCAACATCATCTGCCCTCTGGCTGTCCCTGTACAGCTGATGATACACATTGCTGTGCATTAATTACCCACCTCTGCTTTCAATGGCACCCACAGAGAGGCTGGTGGTTCCCAAGCCTAAGGCTGTGACTGGCTATGCCAGGAGAGGTGAAAGCAATGAAATAAGCTACCTTTTCTAGTGCAATTGAAGTAATTTGGCATGAATGTGAAGACCCATATCATTTTGTGAATTTAAGTGATCAAAGGGGGAAAAAAAGAGCAGCTACTTTCAAGGCAATCCAATTTCTTTCAAAGGTTTTTTTTCAGACTTTCCTTTCTCCCCTCTCTGTGCATACTTTGATTTCCATTATATTATTTCTAACTGAACAAACAATTTACAGTGAACATGTAGGTATCCACATGTGTCTCTTGTATATGCAGATCAGAGTATTAACTTTCTTGAGTTTTCAGGGGCTGGGGGAGGAAAGAGCTGTTACTCTTGGAACACTGAATTGCTCAGTGGCATTATATAACAATATTTAATACCTGAAACCTCAGTTTCATTATTTATGTGTTTAATTATATGGAGGAATCAACCTTAAAAAGACGATCTCCATGGATGCTGGAAGGAAGAGATGACAACTAAACATTTTTATATTCATTCAGAATATATGAAGATTGCCCAGTTAATATATGAAAATTACTTAATTAAACTACATTTGCCTGTTTTAGCTTTGACAGATACTTACTCCAGTTATTAAATAAGCAGGTATGCACCTTTTTTTCCATTTTTCCAAAAATGGGACGCAAACATGGTGGCCTTAATCTAAAGCAGCAAATAGAGGAATTTGATATTCAGAGTTAAAAATACTTTGTAAATATCAGCAAAACACATACAATGGCTCTGCCAAGCATGCACATCTTTAAAATGGAAGAGACAGGACACAGCTGGTGCTTGCCCAACCACGTGTTTTCAGGAATTCTATACTTAATGACCAACTGAATCTGTTGAAGGATGGTAAGTGAAATCTGGATTCTTTGTGTTCTCTGGCTGTATTGTCTGGTTCTTGTAGAACATGAACCTGCGTGGATGAAAGTCAGACACCCTCTCATCTGTTAGGGAGAGCATTGCCATAAGCACTGTTCTTGCACAGCAGCCTATTCCTCAGCAGAGCCATTAAAAACACTTCTCTCTCTCAGTTGAGATTCTTTTTTCTACCCAGTAATCAACTACCATAAAATCTGGAGTAGCTTTATATCTCTGAGACAGCAGCTGCCCTGCAGCATTTGACTGAAGCTGAGCAGAAGGTCCAGGACTGAGGCTGAAGAGCAAACTTGCAGATGAAAAGATATCACATAAACCTCGTGTACTCAAGAAAGTGACTACTAGATAATTGGAGCAGACTCTTTTCCCTCACAGTTTTCCAGCCTGAAGCCTTCAATTATACAATATGATACAGGGATAATATATATTAGGGAGTTAATTTGTTCTGACCATTGCCTATATAATTTCTGGGCATATATCAGTTAGTTATTTCCTTTTCTCCCTTCACACAGAAGCTCTTTGATCACTGGCATACCCATTTGATCTAACCTACACAGCTGATTTCAATTTATAACTGAATGCCATCAAATTGATTAAGGTTAAACAAACAAACAAACAAAAAAATGCATTTCTGCATTTTTTGTAAATAACTAGGTAGATATTAGGATTTATTCTGGAAGTTAAAGGAAGTAATATCACCAAAAATTCTTTTCAAGGATATCTTAAATGAGAGGGATTCAAGGAGGAAATGTGCTGTCATCTTGGAGAACAAGGATCAGTAAGACAGAGAAATATAAAACTCAGTGCAGAAAAGATGACAGAAACTGCAGCAGGCTTTTGTAGAGGCTGACGAAAGGAAACTGCCAGGTGACAAGCTGGTGAGAAGGAGAAGGAGAAGGAGAAGGAGAAGGAGAAGGAGAAGGAGAAGGAGAAGGAGAAGGAGAAGGAGAAGGAGAAGGAGAAGGAGAAGGAGAAGGAGAAGGAGAAGGAGAAGGAGAAGGAGAAGGAGAAGGAGAAGGAGAAGGAGAAGGAGAAGGAGAAGGAGAAGGAGAAGGAGAAGGAGAAGGAGGGAGCTGACCGGCATCAAGTGTGTGCAGAAGTTCAGGAAAAGGCCATAGGGTGTAAAACTTAAGCCAGGCCTGTTGTTCCCAGGGACAAGTGCAGTTTTGGGACACTGGGTGCATATAGGAAGGACACCCATCCTGGCCACATGCAACTTATGGCCAAGTCTCAGTGAAGTGGCAGCTACCCTGTGCAGGACTGGACAGAGCCCATGAAGACATGAGGAAAAGTGGAAAGAATAAAATAAAGAATTGGGGAAATAGCACAGCTGAGCTGATGGGGACGAGTGGTATAACAGTGAGATGGTGGAGGCTGAACAAAACAACTTGAGGCATGAATGACCTTTGAGAGGTGAAAATTCACTGAAAAAAGTGGAAGAATAGGAGGGTAGAAAACAGTGTGTAAAGAAAGTGCAATACATTTGAAAATGTTTGTTATAGCTCAAGGAATTGCTTCCATTTTCAAGAAAAAATCGGCATCTTCATTACAACATATCTCTTTCTATAGCTTTATAAGTTCGGTTCTCCACTCAGAAAGACCTGCTGTCATATAATTTGAAAACTTTTTCAAATCTACCATAAAATACAGCACAGCATCTATAGGTGATTGGAGGAAGAGCAGTGAGCCTTGAGCACAGGACAAAACTCAGTCACAAAAGGGAGCAGTCATCTGACCTTTGTTTGGCACAGCCATACACCTCCATGTCCCAAGTTAGCAAACTTGGCTCCCTGATGTGCCTGAAATTCCTCTTTGAAAATAACATATATCCAGCATATTGCCGCTTTCCAAGACCTTTGGCAAAGCAATTAGAAAGAAAATTGGTGCATTATCGATCGCAAACTTAGCATGGTCTTAGGAGTTACTTATGATGACTATACTGCTCCCTTTCTCTCCACTAATTTTCTGCTCAAGTAATCAAGAAATAAGTTTGGATTAAAGACAGAGTGTATTTGACAACATTGTTACCGAGTTGCTGTGCTCAGGAATTCAAATATATCTCATATGTCAGGGAAGATTTTTTCTCATGCTCTTTTTCTAGAAAACCTAGGTGGATTGTTGTCTGTGACTGTCTCAGCGGTTGGCTCCACAGAATGCACTCTGGTCAAGCTGATTTTCGCCACAGTAAGCTGTCTTTCTTTCTTTACTTGGCAAAACTCTCTTTCTTCCCACACTGTTAAAACAAAAACATGAGTAAAGAGTTTCCAGGATGATTTCAGCACTGGATGCTGTAAATGGGCATGCAATCTGCAAAGAGTAGAGTATTTTCTACCTTTAACTGAGCTTTCCTGTTGCTGCTAACCTACTCTACATAAGACACAAACAGCACACAAAATTCTACATAAAACGTAAGCTGTTATTATGAAGCAAATGAAAAGATAAGTAGCCTTTCTTCATCTCAATGAGTAAGAAAAGAATGTTAAAGCTTTAGTGAACCTTTACACAGCTGATTCAACTAAAAGTATGGATGTGATGAGTACTACTAGAGTTCCTCTCAACTGACAGTGCTTATGAGGGTGGAGATATTTATTTACAAATCCTTAGCACTACATTTCCAGAATTCTTAGTACAATGAGGAAATCCTTTATAAACCAACCTGAAAAACTACTGTTCTCTGATGATTTGACAGTTTCTGAAATGAAAGGGAGAACTGAGTTCATGCTGACAAATTTATTGTTTCACCATACCAAAGGGTATATCTGCTTTGAGCCTCCATCTCAAAGAAACAGAGACATTGACTTTTACCTAAACTGTAGAGAACATCACAAGATTTTGAGGTAGCCAATGCTTATATCAAAACTGTATGGGATTTTTCAACATTTGTTTATATAGCCTAGCACCACCAGAAAAAAAAAATCCATCTAGATAATATGTTTTGGGTGCTGAGAGAGAGGAAGTATTTCTTCCAGTTGCTGACGACCTGTAACCAATTACTCCATCCTCACCAGCAGGAAGTTCTTCGGGGGAGGGCATTGAATAATATGTGTTTGCACATGCAAGTAATGCAGCATAAAGGTTTGATAAGAATAATCTTTGGTCTGCAGACTTTAGCACCAGCTCTTCAGTCCTTGTAGAAGGCAGCAATCTATGCACTGTGCCAACAGAGGCTGAGAGGAGTGGGTCAGCTGGACAGAAATGGGCAGTCTCCACTAGCACTTTTTTTCTGATGAGGAGAGAGTCTCCTCATTGACCCCTTATGGCTGACCCCCAAAGTACCTTGGAGTGCATGAGCCAGTTGTTCTCAGATGGCCTCAGCCAGAGCAGCAGCCCACCCAACACTGCAGCCACTCATGAGCATGGAGACACAGGGGCTGCAGAGGAGCTGGCCTGCAGCAAACCTCCCTGCTCTGCTTTCAGGTCTCCAGCTCGCAACACCAGCTGCCTCCTGCTGCACACTCCAAGATAAATGGAGCCAATTAACTCCAGTACTTATAGATCTGACAAATGTGCTAGGCCAGGGAAGAAGAGGATGGCCATGTGGTCCATTGCTCTTTAGTGGCTACAGCTCCTCAGCTGATAACTGGACTGGGCATTAAAAATTGAAAACATCAAATGGAGAATGTAGTTAGTTTGGACAGGGATGTGGTGGGTTCACATGCCTGCTTTATCAGTGTTGTTATTTTCTACTTTTGCCCTGGTTTATTTTACTTTTCAGTCAGCAGAAAATACAGCATCTCTCACCCCAAGGAGAGCCCCTGCCTGGAGAGTCCCTGTCTCTCCCCATAGTGTCAATGGCAGCAGAATCATTTCCTGGGTCAAGCTATGGAAGTCCTTGGAGAGGAGGCAGGGGGAAGTCAATTGCTACAGATCTGCTTCATGTCTGGCCCAATGCAGGACCCCCTCAAATTAAACCTTTTTTCTTAGTTCTACAAACCGCTGTGACAGCAGAGGGATGCTTGTAATATTGATATTTATTCTCTCCCAGCAATGTCCACACAAAGTTTGCTTACTCAAGCATTGTACAAGAAGGGTCTAGCTCTGCCTACAATGCTGCAGCTGTATCAAAAGAAAGGAGATGTGGCTTGCTCTCCCTTTGTGTGAGATGGTGCAGCAGTGTTTGAAGAGGCCTGTGTTCTCTCTCAAATAATAGCACTGACAGCTTATACAGAGTACTTGATAGGGACAGCATCAACAGAGGATGATACTAGTCCTGAACCTGCTAGCTCTCTGCTGAAACACAGAATTTTGCTGTATTTCTTGGATTTTTTTTCAGCTTCCTAATGGATGTTGTACCCCATAATGTCACCAGAGACACTGAAGAAAAGAAGGAAGGAACCCGCAAAAGCATCACATGTACAACAACAAAAAGGCTAACAAATTCCACGTGACGGTAAAAACAGCTCGCTAACTTATTTGGCAAGAAGAACAGGACTGAAGCAAACAAAACCCATTTCCTCAGAGGTGATTAAACAGAATGTTCTGCAGGTATAGTTAAGCACAGTTAAGGTTGCAAGCACAGCTGTCAAAGCTTGAATGTTGGCTGTTCCCCAGTGTCTGTGCCCTTACCTTCTCCTACAGTATCTGGACGTTGCAGGTTCACTTCAAGTTAAGCTGTATAAAAGCAGTCATGCTCCCTGAAATGTGAAAGTTTATATTTAATGTTTTTTTGGTTTTTTTTTGTTTTTTTTTTCTCAGATTGGTTAAATAATGACATATCCTAAGAATAATTTTATTTTGATTAAAATTACTTGGTTTTATTGGTGAGGACTCTAAAAGAAAAATGTAGTAAAACAAGAGATCAACTCTGGTCCTGAGGTGACCTAGGCATTTCTTAACTTTCTCACAGTTAATACTTCATAAACCCTTGTCTGCTAGTTAATTTAATTTTTGTGTTAGAAAAATAACCAGGAAGTGAATGATTCATTTTTGGGTTGAAGGGACATTATTTTTTAATATCACTGGTGGAGACAATTACTTGCAGTCTTCTCAAATGGCAGAACTACATAATAGGACTTGAAATAATAATGCAAATTAATGCAGTCACAATTGCTTGCATTTACTCCTTTTGTCAACAATATGAGTAAGTGATTAAGCTATTTTCTATGATATTTTCTTTTGAGCAGGGGAGCATAATTTTTGAGAATGTATTTCTTCAGTCTTCACTGACAGAACAGATATAAAATTTTTGGCAAATCTACCGTTGAACTTTGACCCAGACTTGAAAGACAGGATGTACTGGACTATTTAAGTTACTTTAATTTAAAATAGCAACCCTTCTTAGATGGACAGTTTTAAAAATCTATCAGAAATCACAGATAATTTTGTTATTTTTAGTTATTATCCTTTTTATACCATAGTAACTTGAGTGCTTGCAGCTGGTTGTCAGTTGTCAATGATCATGAATGACTCTACAGACATTCTTTTCAAAAATAGCAGGCTGATCAGAATAGTGTAATGAAAATTATTTTGAAATGGAAAAAGAAAATATATCAATTTTTTGTGATGATGTCACGAAAGCATCATTTTCTTGGAATTTCTGAGAAATTTTTTATGAGAAAACTTTTCTTTGCATTTGAAAAAATTTTCTGCAGTATTAATTTAGAGTTTTTTCCCCTTCTAGAAAAATCTAGTCAATAGGAAGTCTCCTTTATCTTTTTCTCCTTATAAGATCCAAAACAGTATTTCATAACTCTTCCATTATGTCTCTTACTATCCATAAGCCAAAAAGGAAGAAACGAAGACAATTTTTTATACAGTTTTAAGTGAAATGATAATTTCAGAAACATAAGAACTTCACTTAGGTTGAACTTCACATTATCTTTTGAAATACAATGCATTTTCTATTAATTGATATAAACATGTCTACACATAGTTGCAGGGAGGGAAAGACAAGTGATCTCTTGTATACACCTCAAATCCTCAGATGGTATTTGCTATATTTTATAGTTCAGTATTGCTGTTGGAATCTCAGTATGCACAATTAAAAGGGATCAGTTCTTAAAATTTTAGATTTGGGTGTGCAAGAATTCTGTAGGAAGCTGCTAAGCAGAATAGCAAAGCCAGAGAAGTTAAATGGGCTTTTTACTCCTGAATTGTTCATATATGGCACTGCAATCTCTTCTGTTAAAAATTAGATCACTTCAGACAAATTTATAACAAGAGGGGGAAGACTATTTAGTAAGGAGAGAAGACAAAAGAAGAAAGATACCAGACGCAATACAAATCTGAGGGGTTTTTTTTCAATAAAATTTTCATAGAAATCCTTTGTTTGACATGATAGATGAAAGATGCTGAAGTTTAAAAATCACACAATTGCAAATATCTTAGAAAAATAAGTTTCACCACCATTATTGTTATAGTTTCTATGAGGATTATGCAAACTTTAGGAGTCAAGTAACGTGTTTTTGGTCTCCCAGGATTACACACTGAAGTAGGATTGTAGGATTAATCTTCTCTATATAATTCAAGAAGACGGCTTTCACACAGGAAGAACAGCATGCAGAAAAATGGTATCTATGTTGCAGGCAGTTGTAAAAACCATGGAGTATTCAATTCAATGAGTTCTTCACTACTGCAATGTGTTGAAGGTGGTAGAGATGATGATTACACAAAAAACTGAGACTTAGGGCTATTTAGGACATTCAGAGTCAGGAACACATTAAATTTTGAAGAATATTCATTAAGATGGACTGACTAGGGCTTGTATTGGTACATCAGGGTTTCCAGCTTCCCTTCTCTGGGCAGTTCAATACAGGTAGGTGACTCCCAAACAATCTTTTCATATCTAAATTGGCATTCATTATAAGTAAGTGGTTTTTACCATCAGACAAGGAAATGTGTACATGGAAGAAAACAACAGCAGCTGTTGAGCAGAACCCACATTATTGTTGGGTCTAATATGAATGGGGCAGGGGACAAAGGTTGCAATAGGAGGGTAAGGCCCTCACATTCATTGAAAACACCTGCAGCAGAGATGATAGGTACTCCCCTGCTCTTTTTAATTTGCTTTACACACAGAGGAATTTCTTTTAAGCTCACAATGATAATTTGCTCCTTCTAAGCAATTCCTTACTTTGAAAAACATTCATATATCAACCAAGATACAGTTACTGTTTTGTGGGCTGCCAAATAAAGCAAAATAGACTGAATCCCCTTTGGCTGAAAAAACACTTCATACTTGTCTTGGTTTGAAAAGACAAGTGTCTGCTAAGGAGAGGCAGGCCTCTCTAGGAAATGAGGAATTCAAATCCTTCCCTCCGTGTTATTATAATTTGGAAGATTAAAAAAAACCTTTTCAGTCAGAGCTATGGGGAAAAGGAATAACAGTCCTTTACTAGTAAATATAACAGGGCAGACAAAAAACAACAGCAATTATAATAATAGTAAAACCAAGAACCCCGAGGGCAAACGGTGGAAGTTCCGGCGCTGATGGCTGGAAGCCGGGCGTGGTGGACTGTCCTCCGCAGGCAGGGGGTTGCCCTGGCAGGAAAAGTGGGCACGCAGCGGCGGGACCCGGGCTGACCCAAAATCCAGCAGGGCAGCGAAGAAACTCCGAATTCCTGGGCGCTCCAACAGACGATAGAATTCCCAGGACCAGACTCCTCCGTTAACCGTGGACTCCCAGCAGTCAGCAGTCGCCTGATCTGTGCTCCCTGGAAGACTGAGAGCCGTGAGACCACCACCCTCAGCTCTCTCTGGGAGCTTTCTCCCTCCCCCAAAACTAAGTGATCAGCTTCCTTTGTCCAGGTTAAGCACTCTAACGATCAATATTTAGTCTCCTAGCAACTTGTCGGGGGCGGGGGGGAGGAACTCTACAGGAAACTTAACCCTCAACAATACTGTAACTGCAAAATAATTTTTGCCGAATAAAAATATTAACCTAGATTGAAATGTTAATTGCTAAAAATATTTTAATTTCTGCTGTTTGGGGACTAAATTCTGGCATCTTGAATCATAATAATTAAGGTATTTCAACTGTTTGGATCCCTTCAGTATCAGGTAATGGGCCACAGCAACAAAAAGTGCCTAATAGCCCCAGATTTATCTAGGAAGTAATTACACACCCAGTGTGAAGAGGCTGGTAAATTCAGGGAGAATAAGGGCAAGGTGGTGCATTGCAGGGCTGTGATATGTGTGGTTCCAGGCACCTCAGCAGTCCACTGAAGTGTAAAGACAGGACTGGCTGGGGAGTCCTAATTCTGAGGAAAATCAAAATAAATTTGAAAGAACTCCTTCATCCCCTCATTTGTGAAAGCATAATTTAGGACTAATAGCACCTCACATTTCAGTGGCAATTGTTTTGCACAATACAAATTTAGCTGAACCTTAACAGAGATTTGCCTATGAATATTTAAATGTACATGAGATAGGCTGGGATTTGGTTGGGAACAGCTAAATCAGTGTTCTCATGCCAAGAGCTCTTCAGATCTAGACTGGGAGCAGAATGTATGAAATAAATACTCTCCGATGTACATACAGGCTGGTTGGTGGTTAAGATGCATGGGTAGTAAAACAAATTCAGATTAAACTGCAATATATATGGACCAGCTGGAGCAGTAAGCTTTGCAGACAACCATGTATGGTTTTCCTTTAGAAAGAGGTTTAAGAGGTTTAATGGTGTTGTACAGTCCAGGCCTGCAGACATCCTCACAGTGCACTGTTGAAATAAAAGAGCAGCAACCCAAGTAAAGCACAATTTGCTGTTGGACAGGGCAAGTTGCAAGTGCTGCAAACACAATATGGAGATCCAGTTAGACATCTTTTGTTAAGAGGAGAAGATTAATGCTCTGATTTGAATGCATATCAATGGATATGCCTGGAAATCCTGTTCTGAAGAAACAAACTCAGTGCAAAATGTGTAAAACCTGTGTTACATGTCTAGGTGGCATTGCTGAAGGAACAAGAGTTACTCCGAAGTTTAAGTCTCACCATTTACATTTCAGACATAGGTTTCAGCCTGCAGGGCTTATCCAAAAATTATGTGACTAGAAATCTCCCCAATGATTTAAATGGATTTAATTGAAGCCCCAGGTCTCATACACAATAAGCCATGTCCAGACTCCAGAGCAAGTGTGGGATAATATGGCATGTGCATGTGTGTGTGTGTGCAGTGGGGAAGCAGCACACCTACAGCTCCTGCTGTGGAATTAACAAAGGAAGCAGCTGGTGAACCAGCCCTCAGAGCTTTGGGATCTTCAGGGTAATTAATCTTATATAAAATATGGAGGTATGAAGAAGGAAAAGCTACTATCACAGTAGAGTCATAAGCATCTGCCACTTGAACCTGACATAGTAACACCAGAGCCCTAATTCTGGGTTTAAATTATCAGTACACGTCAACAGCCGGCATTGCTCCAGTGAAATGCAAGACAAGAAAGATATGCTACACCTGAATGTAGACTTTAGCCTAATAAAATCTTAGATAATATACAATAACGTCCCTAAACTCTAAAGTAAGAAGTAAATTCAGCCAAAAATCAAACCCACAAACTATACTTTTTAGAATTTCTTTCATCTTTTATTTCTATATTGCCCTCTGGTTCAAGTTAATAATTTTGTTCCAATCAATATTTTGCTAAAAAAAAAATATTGAATGGGCCAGAAAGAAGTACAAACCTTGTACTTGTTCATAAACTTGATGAAAGTAAGGCCTAATAGTCCTAGCCATATCCTGAAAACTTATTCATTCCCATAGTTTCCCTTTGAGTCTGGACTATTGAAAAATTGCACTCTCAGAGAAGCTACATAGGTCTTCTCTAGCTATTGTGTTTAAAAACAATAAAGTGTTAGATTTTCTGCACTTGGTTAGAAAAACAGATTAGTCTGATACAGTGAACCAAGACAGTTACTCTTAGAAGAGTAGTTTTCTTTCTTTTCTTTGCAAAAATGGAAGAGTAACAATATAATGTTAGCCAAGCAATACTGTTTCTCCTCACAGATAAAAAATTTTGCCTTGTTCATTTTCCATCAAGCATATTTTGGGTAACTTCCTAAGGTTCTCCCTTTTCCCCTTAAAATCAGTTTTTGAAAATGTCACACTTCTACAGGCTCTCCAAATCATGCATGAGAAAGCACCCAACAGTGTTTTCTGTTGTTAAAAACTCCTGCCTGATTTTATTAAAAAAAAAAACATACCACGAACAGCTAAAATTCAAAACAAGATTTATGATTGCAAAATCTCTTTTCCATGCTCAACACCACCATCCTCTCCTAATATATCAAAGCCGCACTGAGATTGTTCTGTATGTGAGATGACAGGATCCTGAAAACTACTGTTTGAAGGATGTGATTATGCATCCCACATAAGAAAACATAAGCTGTGTGGTACAGAGAGAGGGAAGGTTTCACAAAAAACAAAGGCTTATATTGTGCCTTGTTGTTTGTACCTGATGAAAGACAGTAACACCAAAGTTTTAGCTTCATGTAAGGTGAAAAAAAAAAAATCCCTTTATCTATGACACAGTTTTGCTTCAGATCTTTGTTGAAATTTGTGATTTTGAATTCCATAGGGTAAAGGTTAATTTCATGTCAGCATATATTGAGGAAATTCAATGGATCAGGTGTCTCAAGGAGATTTTGACTCTAGCTTAATTTGCAAGTCCACACCAGGTTTTCTCATGATTTATGGTTTCATCTCAGTGGGGTATGTAAAGCTGAATTACTGATCCCAGTTTTAGCCGGAAAAGATGAGAGTACACCACAGCTTGTAGCTAGCTTTGCTTCAGAAAGAACAAACAAAGGGATTGGCAAACTTCCTAGCCCAAGAAAGTCCTTTTGAGAAGCCCAGATCAAGAGACACAGAGACATGCAGATTCCCATTTTGTGCCACCTCTGTCATTAGAACTTTTGCATTTCCCATGCCTGAATATGACAACTTCAATGAACAAATTCATAATGAACAGTAAAATGCTATTGTGTTTTGATGTTAAGAAAAAGCATTTTCAGAAGGAATTCTGTTCAACAAGACATGAGAAGATTAAATTTTTGTAATCTATTGCTTTCTTACTCTTCTTAGCTTATGCTGCTACCAGGAGATCAAGTTAAATAGTATTTTTCAAATTTTTTTTTCATTAGCAGCTGCTTGCCATGTTTGAATAGTGGTTGTGTAAAGGTTTGCTTCAACTATTTATTTTTAAAGTGTCTGCTAGGTCCCACACTATTGTTTTCCCTCTCTAAATGGGATGGTTGGAATTTAAAACCACAGACTGGAGAATGATGACTTTTCATTGAATATTTTCAAATTAGTAAACACGAAAACTGCAATCTGTGGAGTTTCAAAACTCACAAAGTTTTCTCAATACATTGGGATAAATATTAATAGTTCAACTTCTACTTTTTTTGCTGCTTTTGTTCATGAAGATCTTCCTGAATCAGGAAGAATCACGAAGAACTAGGAAGAATCAAAAAGAATGAAAGACAAATATTTGGTCAGGAAATATGTCTGTTAATAAGCCAAGGATGTGAAGTTGTTCCACCACTTTAGCAGTCCACAGACAGAGCTCATCTATAATATATAAAAGTTGTAATTGTTTTTGAAAAATCATACTAGGATGAATCACAAGATTATGCTATTTACCAAGAACAAAATCCCAGATATAAGATAATTAGTAGTCAGTAATCTAATAGCCTCAAAAAGGGTTATTAGATGCATACTCCAAGACTAATACATAGTCTTCTCCATCATTTAATAAAGCTTGAATAATGTGGTCTTAGAGAACAATCCTTCTGTAGACAGAATTATGGACACATGGTAATACATTTTATAGCAGAACACATATTTTAATTTTTTACTGTCTTCCACCTTCTCAAATTCATACATTTTCGAATAGAAAAATGAAAGTTATAACACAATTTCCAAAACCAGATAGTAGGTGTTTTAGCTGGGAAATACTGTATTATTCTCTCACTTGTTAAACTCTTCTGTTAACGTACCAATTACAGTATTCATAATCAAAATTATTAGTGCTTGATTTCACTGTATGGAATCTTGAACCCTGAGCTTTTATAAGTCAGTTAAGAGCATAACTATACAAAAATAGCCCCTAATTTTCATTGTGTCAGTGGTTCTACTGTTAGTCCAAAGAAAGTGCTTGTAAACATGAATAACTAACAAAGCTAAGCTAAGGGTTAAGCACAAAAATTATGCACAATCCAACATGTATATCAACTAAAAGCTGTCTTTGCAGACATTTGGAAACTAAAATTAAAATACAAACCAGGTTTTTACATTAAAGATCTCAACTGATAATCATTGTGTTTGCACTTAGTTCAGATGTTTTGAGAAAAACTGAATCAACACACCATGAATACTTCTCAACACGGCATAACACTTTGTTATCACTTGTTTACTGTTTATTTTGCCACAAGAAATTTCAAATATCTGTCATCCCCCATGATTGTTCGTACAATCAAACAAGGAAAGAAACTTGACCCTGAACTTTTCTGTCTATGAGGAGGTGGTAGAAAAATTTCCCAGCTGTCATATGAATACTTTAATGTTAAATGCTGTTGAGTGTCCAAAAGCAATTTATCTTTTTTTAGTTTGAAAATAGTGAATTTACAGTGGTATTAATAACTGCTTTAGGAGATACAGAGTTTTATCTACAGAAATTTATAGATATTTTAGTAGAGTTTTATACAGAAATTAAAAAAAAAAAAAAAATCCAACACATTCTTGTCAGCAAGTAAACCTGTCTCTTCACAATGAGCACAGGCTGGACAGTGGCTGGGAGCTGCATGATGACTAATGAGATGCGCAAGAGCTACTAGCAGAGCTTCCAAAACTGGGAAGCAAGTTTAGTAACTCCAGTTTTGCTACTGCTGGGTCATTTTTTTTCCCACAATACGAGTAAAAAAGACTGTGCTGGCTTTGGCTGGGACAGAGTTTTCTTCCCAGTGGCTGCTATGGATTTGGCATTTTGGATTTGTGCTGAACACGGTGCTGCTCAGCAGGGCTCACACAGAACCAGGGCCTTCTCTGCTTTTCGTGCTGCCACATTGGTGAGGAGGCTGGGGGTGCATGGGAGGGTGGGAGGAGACACAGCCAGGACAGGTGACCCCAACTGGACCAAAGGGATATTCCAGACCTTATGGCATCATGCTCAGTGTATAAAATGGCAGGAAAGAGGAGGAAGGAAGGACATTTGGAGTGATGGTGTTGTCTTCCCAAGTCCCTGTTTTCCTTAGGATGGCTGAATACCTGCCTGCCCATGGGAAGCACTGAATTAATTCCTTGTTTTGCTGTGTGTGTGTGACTTTTGCTTTCCCTGTTATGCTCTCCTTATCCCAACCCATGTGTTTTCCAGCTCTCACCCTTCCAACAGTCTCCCCAATCTTTCTGGTGAGGGAGTGAGCGAGCGGCTGTGTAGGGCTTGGTTAATGGCTGGGGGTAAACCAATACAAAGACACATTCTTATATTAGCTATTGGAATGTGAGAAATTGTTGGGATGAATAAGCATATTAAATTAAAAAAAACCCACCTCATGATTATAGGAAGAACACCAGGCACTAATGCTCTGCAGGTGAGAGTTAATGTCTATAAGAATAAACGAGAAACTCTACCCAGGAGAGGAGCTGGTGCTGACCTCCCTTCTCCAGAGGCTGCCCAGTAAAAGACCATTCATGGATAGGAAAACAGAAGTAAGAGATTAAGACGGACTTCAGTGGAAATTCATACCCTTCCCATAAAACGCTTTTTGCCTTCCTGACTCCATGGAAGCATAACAGTCGGTAATACCAAAGGGGAAAAGAGTCATAGTCAAAAGGAACAGAACTGTGGAGGAATCAGGTCTGTGTTATCAGACGCAGAAAGGTAATCAAGTGGGGGTTCTTAAGGTGAAAAAGTAGATGTCACCTTGACAACCTGAGATAAACTCATGAAAAATGTAATCAGTTCCCTATGAGGAAGAAAATGACAATCAGATTAATATTGAATCAAGATGCTTTTATTCAGTGTAGGTAAACAATTCTCCAAGTGGTGTAAATACATAAAATATTTCTTTATTCTCTTTCTAGTGTGGTCTACACATTCTGGTTATCACTAACATATCAATGTGTTAAACAGGTCAGAGAAATAGGCATGGCGACTGATGCTGATTAAATTTTATTCTGATTTCTGGAAAGCAGTACTACAATGGGGTTGTTACCTATTTTATTACTTTTTAATTTGGTTTCCTAATCTGATTTTTTACCTGATGGGCATGAAAAGAAAAGGTTTGTGATTAATATTTGATGGAAAAGTTAGGAAGTGTTTTTCCAGTTCAAGATTTGCATTTTCTCTTTTTCTTTTAAGTTCTGGCTGAAGATTCTTTCTTGACTTTTAATTTGCCTCACAGACATTTGGGAGATTGATGAGAAATTCTCTTTTCTCTTTTGTGCATTCAATGTGAGACTCAGAAAATGGGATTTTTTTTCAGACTGAAAAACAGCCCAGAATAAAATAAAATTTCAGTGCCTGAATAGTTAAGGCTGAGGCAAAATTTCTTATGCTGTTGAGATGTGGAACACCAGCCTCCTGATAAAGCCTGATTACACTCCCGGTGATATCCAGGAAAGGAACTCAGTTGTGTGAAAGCCCCCACACAAATTGTCATATATAAATTCATAATAAAGTTTTTTCATCAGCATGCGAGACATTGAAATGTAAATTACATCAATATCTAAGTTTAGGCATAGGTTTTTCTTTGTTTATATTTTTTCTGACCTTTGCCTGTATTTTAGCATCACCCTCTAACACTCATTATGCATTCAAATCTAAACACCCTGTGCATGCACTGCTATTTTTTAAATGCATTTGTGAGTTAATATTTTAATATTTGAAATTCTTAACAGTGTTAAATCCCAGTGTTCCACTATAACTATTCCTCTGCTACTTTTATAGACAGTTTCCTCCTTAGTTTAGCTGAAGTATGTTTTCCTTTAAGTTGAAAGAAGAAAAATACTGATGGAATAAAAATAACTGACTAAACAAGGTACTGGCCTGCAGCAAAGAAAACATTAATAATTAATATGTATTAAGGTGTACTTCAAGTATTTACATAGTTAGATTTTACACCTACCAAAGGATCAATTTTGACTGTTTATTCTGATTCCCTGAGAGAGGTCAGGAATTATGTCTATCAGTTTCCAAATCTATCCCAAGAACAGAATCAAGCCAGGCTGTTAGTGAGCAATCTCCCACTGATTTTCAGCTAAAGCTGGAAAACTATGAAGACTGCAGCATAAGGCCTTAGGTTAAAAAAACCCTCCCATCTACCATTTTTCACTGAAATATGTATTTGAAGTTAAAACTTATTTTGTAGACTCCAGTTCAGGAAAGTATCTCCATTCAGAATAGCATTTGACTCTCCGTAAAGACTTGTACAGTGATGATTTAACACTTAATCCTTATATTAAAAGTACCTACTTCATCTTGCTTATCAGACTTGACAAACCATAAATTTTCAATTCACTGGTAGAACTCTACACGCAGAGGAAAACATCTGCATATGTCACTCTGTCCTAGGTTACAATGTAAAATGTGCCCAAAGTATGTATTCTATCACCATCTACATGAAATGTTGTTGTGCACCACTGTTTCCCGTGCCCCCTCCCTCCAGACTATCTTCTGTTAATGGCCCATCAATACCGTCCTGCATGACTCATAGATAACTCTCCCCAGGAGCTATCTCTGTTTAATAGGCAATCAAGGACCCATTGCAAAACTGATAAAATGATATCAGTCCATTGTGAGATGCTCCGCCCAGGGGGAGGAGCCAAGCATTCCCACCTGGATATAATCAAGGCCTTGGGACAGCACAGGCAGCCTTACCCACTGGATTCCCAGAGGACAAGAGCTACCAGACCTTTCTGCAAGAACACTGCTTCAACAAGACCACTTCATCTGGACTGCCACCACCACGGTTTCAGGTTGTATTCTGACTCTGTCAGTGATCTTTTGTACCATTGCATGTGTTTTATTTTATTTTACTTTTTTTTCCTCTCCTATTAAATTGTTTTTCTGACTTGGAGTCTCTCGCTGGTTTTGCCTTCAAGCCAGCACATATATTCTGGCGCCCAACGTGGGGCAGGAGGTACTGAGAAAAGTCAGAATTACAATTTTGTAGTGAGGAAAAAAGAAACAGCTGTCCGCTATGATGCTCAACATGCTTTCATATATCTTATACCTAGCTCTCTACATTTTCCCACACATGGGGCAGTATTTGCCGGTCTTAATGCTCATGTGTAGACCAGGGTATGGTACCAGAATTGCTGTATTGGTCTATTATGTTTATTGTATGATAACCTCTGAGGCAATGAGCATCATTCGGAATATATACTCTATTTTGTGTTCTTGTCCTGGTCCAGAATGCTACATCTGGGCTCTCAATAATCGCACCCAGCCCCTGTGGGGAGGGGTAAAGAATGATTTTTTCCAGTCTTTTAGGTATGGCACAGCAGTTTTCAAAAGTATTGAGTTCTGTCTAGGTGCCAAGGACAGCATAATATTGTTGTTAGTTCTGCTTTGCCTTCTCTGCACGGCCTGCACCATGTTTAGAAATCAAACACTACATGGGGTGGTGCAGCGTCTCCTTGAGGAGGAGGGAAAAAGAAACAAATGCAAAACAACGGCATCCGTGTCTACACAAACTGTCGTAGAGGAAACAGGAACCGCATCTATGCAGACTGTCACAGAAGAGAAAAGAACCAAAAACAGGGCAACAGTTTCTGCATCTACTCAGACCATCACAGAAGAGAAAGGAACCAAAAACAAAGCAACAGTTTCTGCATCTACTCAGACCATCACAGAGGAGAAAGGAACCAAAAACAAAGCAACAGTGTCAGTGTCTACACAAGCTGTCACAGAGGAGAAAGAAACCAAAAGTGCCATCAGCATCTCCACACAAACTGTCACCGAAGCAGAACAACCTAAACCAGTGGCAGTTGCCCCTGTTCAGAAGAAGAAATCAAAGAGCAAATCAGTCCGCATAATGACTGATGAGGATGGGGCAGGACCTTCGCACCCAGCAGAAGAGACAGAGCCAGAGATCATCACCCGCTCTCTATCCCTGGGCGAACTGCGTGACCTGCGGAGGGAATTCACCCGCCAGACAAACGAGTCCATCCTAACCTGGCTGCTCCGCATCTGGGACGCTGCAGCCAATGACACCATTCTGGATGGAAGTGAGGCCAGGCAACTGGGATCGCTGTCTCGGGATGTGGTCATTGACCAGGGGATCGGGAGAACCCAACAAACTCTCAGCCTCTGGCGGCGACTGCTAACAAGTGTGAGGGACAGATACCTTTGTAAAGAAGACCTCCAGGTGCACCAAGGAAAATGGAGCACAATGGAACAAGGTACCCGATGCCTGAGGGAATTGGCTGTGCTGGAGATCATTTTCTCAGAAGACGAGAGATTTCCTAAAAGCCCAGATGATGTCCAGTGCACATCGCAGATGTGGTTGAGATTTGCACGGCTTGGACCAGAGATGTACTCCCGTTACCTGGCAACGCTGCAATGGAGGGAAGGTGAGGACAAGGTGGGCGTCTTGGTCAATAAACTAAGAATTTACGAGGATACTGTCACCGCCCCATTTCGTACCCATGTCTCATCCGTGGAAACAAGGCTGGCTGAGCAAGTCCGGAGCTTGATTGAAGAGGGCCATCAGAAACTAAAAAAGGAACTTAAGGAAGAAATTTACCACATCTCGCCAGAACCAACAAGAGTCTCTGCCATTAGGAGCAGGTACCCACCAGCCAGGGAGAGAGAATACACTCCACGGGGTAACCTCTGGTCTTTTCTTCGGGAACATGGAGAAGGCATGAGGAATTGGGATGGAAAACCCACCTCCTCCTTAGCAGCCCGGGTACGTGAACTGAAGAGAGAGACACCTACCACGAAGAGCTCATCTAGAGCCAACACTGCTCCAGTCTCAAAGGCACAGAACCCCAGACAGTATAAGAAGAATGATATGACTGATCCACTTGAAGGGACCTCAGGAACATATTTACAGGAAGAAAGCAACCTGTACCATGACCAGGAATAGGGGGGCCCTGCCTCTAGCCAGGTAGAGGAAAGGGACAATCGGATCTATTGGACTGTGTGGATCCGATGGCCTGGCACATCTGACCCACAAAAATATACGGCTTTGGTTGACACTGGTGCCCAATGTACCCTGATGCCATCAAGGTATGTAGGAACAGAATCCATTTCTATTTCTGGAGTGACAGGAGGGTCCCAGCAGCTGACTGTATTGGAGGCCGAAGTGAGTTTAACCGGGAATGGATGGCAAAAACACCCCATCGTGACTGGCCCAGAGGCCCCATGCATCCTTGGCATAGACTACCTCAGAAATGGATACTTCAAAGATCCAAAAGGATATCGCTGGGCTTTTGGGATAGCTGCTGTAGAGACAGAAGACATCAGACAACTGAGTACCTTGCCTGGTCTCTCAGATGACTCCTGTGCTGTGGGACTACTAAGAGTTGAAGAACAACAGGTACCAATCGCCACAACAACAGTACACCGACGGCAATACCGCACCGACAGAGACTCTGTGACTCCTATCCATGAGATGATTCGGAAACTGGAGAGCCAAGGGGTGGTCAGCAAGGCTCGTTCACCTTTCAACAGCCCTATATGGCCAGTGCGTAAGTCCAGTGGAGAATGGAGACTGACTGTGGATTACCGTGCTCTGAATGAAGTCACACCACCACTAAGTGCTGCTGTGCCAGACATGTTGGAGCTTCAGTACGAGCTAGAGTCCAAGGCAGCAAAGTGGTATGCGACCATTGATATTGCCAATGCCTTCTTCTCCATTCCTTTGGCAGCAGAGTGCAGGGCCCAGTTTGCCTTCACCTGGAAGGGCGTACAGTACACCTGGAACCGACTGCCCCAGGGGTGGAAACACAGCCCCACCATCTGCCATGGACTGATCCAGACTGCACTGGAAAAAGGTGAGGCTCCTGAACATTTACAGTACATTGATGACATCATTGTATGGGGGAACACAGCAGGGGAAGTCTTTGAGAAAGGAGAAAAGATCATCCAGATTCTGCTGAAAGCTGGTTTTGCCATTAAGCGAAGTAAAGTGAAGGGACCGGCCCAAGAAATCCAGTTCCTGGGAGTAAAGTGGCAAGATGGACGGCGGCAGATTCCCACTGAGGTCATCAATAAGATCATCGCCATGTCCCCACCGACCAGCAAGAAGGAGACACAAGCTTTCCTAGGCGCCATAGGTTTCTGGAGGATGCACATTCCTGAGTACAGCCAGATTGTGAGCCCTCTCTACCTGGTCACCCGCAAGAAGAACGATTTCCACTGGGGCCCTGAACAGCAGCAAGCCTTTGCCCAGATCAAGCAGGAGATCGCTCATGCGGTAGCCCTTGGCCCAGTGAGGACGGGACCAGAGGTGAAGAACGTGCTCTACTCAGCAGCCGGGAACAATGGCCTGTCTTGGAGTCTTTGGCAGAAGGTGCCTGGGGAGACTCGGGGCCGACCACTGGGATTCTGGAGCCGAAGCTACAGAGGATCTGAAGCCAACTACACTCCCACAGAGAAGGAAATCTTAGCCGCCTATGAAGGACTTCAAGCTGCCTCGGAAGTAATTGGCACTGAAACGCAGCTGCTTTTGGCACCTCGACTACCAGTGCTGGGATGGATGTTCAAGGGAAAGGTTCCTTCCACGCATCATGCCACTGACACCACATGGAGCAAATGGATTGCCCTCATTACACAGCGCGCCCGTATTGGAAACCCGAATCGCCCTGGGATTCTAGAAATTATAACTAACTGGCCTGAAGGTGAGACTTTTGGATTATCTTTTGAAGAAGAGGAAGAACAAGTGACACGTGCCGAGGAAGCCTCACCGTATAACGAGTTACCGGAGACTGAAAAACAATATGCCCTTTTCACTGACGGTTCCTGTCGAATTGTAGGCGCTAACCGGAAATGGAAGGCTGCAGTATGGAGCCCCACACGACGAGTTGCACAAGCTACTGAAGGACAAGGTGGATCAAGTCAAATTGCAGAACTTAAAGCCATCCAGCTAGCTTTAGATATTGCCGAACGAGAGAAGTGGCCAAGACTCTATCTCTACACCGACTCGTGGATGGTAGCTAATGCTCTGTGGGGATGGCTGAACCGCTGGAAAAAGGCCAATTGGCAGCGCAGAGGGAAACCCATCTGGGCTGCTGAGATTTGGCAAGACATCGCCGCCCGAGTAGAGAAGCTGACCGTTAAGGTTCGACACGTGGACGCACATGTGTCCAAGAGTCAGGCTAATGAAGAGCATCACAACAACGAGCAGGTGGACAAAGCCGCCAAGGTGAAAGTATCACAGGTAGATCTAGACTGGCAACACAAGGGAGAAGTATTCTTAGCCCGTTGGGCCCATGATGCGTCTGGTCATCAGGGGAGAGATGCAACATACCGATGGGCCCGTGACCGAGGGGTGGACCTTACTATGGACAACATCTCACAGGTCATCCACAACTGTGAGACCTGCGCTGCAATCAAACAGGCCAAGCGGGTAAAGCCTCTGTGGTACAGTGGACGATGGTTGAAGTACAGGTATGGGGAGGCCTGGCAGATTGACTACATCACCCTTCCCCAAACCCGCCAAGGCAAGCGCTATGTGCTAACTATGGTGGAAGCCACCACTGGATGGTTAGAGACCTACCCTGTACCTCATGCTACTGCTCGGAATACTATCTTAGGCCTTGAAAAGCAGGTCTTGTGGAGACATGGCACTCCTGAGAGAATCGAGTCAGACAATGGGACCCATTTCAAGAACGGCCTTATAAACACCTGGGCTAGAGAACATGGCATTGAATGGATATATCACATCCCTTATCATGCACCAGCTGCCGGGAAAGTTGAACGGTGCAATGGGTTACTTAAGACTACCCTGAAGGCGCTCGGTGGGGGGACTTTCAAAAACTGGGAACTGAACTTAGCAAAGGCCACCTGGATGGTCAACACTCGAGGGTCAATCAATCGAGCTGGTCCTGCCCAGTCTGAACCCTTGCACACAGTGGATGGAGATAAAGTCCCTGTGGTACACATGAAAGGCATCTTAGGAAAAACTGTTTGGATTAATCCCACATCAAGCAAAGGCAAACCCATCCGTGGGATTGTTTTTGCACAAGGACCTGGTTCCACTTGGTGGGTAATGCAGAAAGATGGGGAAACCCGTTGTGTACCACAGGGAGACCTAATTTTAAGTGAGAACTGAGTGTAGGGTTTCATTCTGTATATGTGTATATTTATCTATCTAGCTGTAAGAATGTATTAATTTAGGTATAATGTAGATGGTCATAGAATAAGGGGTGGATTATGTCCTAGGTTACAATGTAAAATGTGCCCAAAGTATGTATTCTATCACCATCTACATGAAATGTTGTTGTGCACCACTGTTTCCCGTGCCTCCTCCCTCCAGACTATCTTCTGTTAATGGCCCATCAATACCGTCCTGCGTGACTCATAGATAACTCTCCCCAGGAGCTATCTCTGTTTAATAGGCAATCAAGGACCCATTGCAAAACTGATAAAATGATATCAGTCCATTGTGAGATGCTCCGCCCAGGGGGAGGAGCCAAGCATTCCCACCTGGATATAATCGGGGCCTTGGGACAGCACAGGCAGCCTTACCCACTGGATTCCCAGAGGACAAGAGCTACCAGACCTTTCTGCAAGAACACTGCTTCAACAAGACCACTTCATCTGGACTGCCACCACCACGGTTTCAGGTTGTATTCTGACTCTGTCAGTGATCTTTTGTACCATTGCATGTGTTTTATTTTATTTTACTTTTTTTCCTCTCCTATTAAATTGTTTTTCTGACTTGGAGTCTCTCGCTGGTTTTGCCTTCAAGCCAGCACACACTCCTTGGGAATAATATTTGAAGTTGGGATGTATCATTTAGTCTAGGCAATAGCTTCCTCTTAGGCAGAAATTGCTTGCCTCTGGTAGGGAAAAGCCACACTCCAAATGAGTAAATATATAATAAAAGCAGTTGATTGAAATACTGATGAATTTTCTATATACATCTATTTTGCAGTTTTTTAAACAGACCACATAGTTTTGGGATTTTTTCCTAAACTAAGAGACAGCCCTGGGACTGAAGCTTGCAGTTGTGCACACCAGCTCTTGCACCAACCCTCCAGGGCCCTACCAATGTATTTATAGCCAGACTTGCTATTGGGGTTGCTTTCAGGCACCAAAGTACATCCCTGCTCTCCAGACACATTTTTTTTCCCCCAAAAAACACCAGGGAATAGTTTATTGCTCACCTCCCCACCTCTGTGTTCAGTGCATGACAGGCTCCAGGACCATGGCTGTGTTCAGTGTCAACTACATGACCTGGGAAAGGGCCGTCATTTTCCACATCCCCATGCAAGACTGGGGCAGAATATCTTCTGGCTCCCATTATTCATCTTATCTGAGGACCAATGAGCAAAACAGGAGGGACAAAAACACTGTTGTGGACTCAGAGGAGGATTTTATTTCTTTTGCATTGCACAAGTTAAATTCAGCAAGGAAACAATGTCAGCATTGGAATAAAGTGGTGCCCAGGAATGGTATAATAGGATGTTGAAAATTAGAAAAAATGGCAGCTTATGCAGCATCTGACAGTCCAACTCTCTTAACACACAGTCAGATTGTTTGAAGTTAGTAACTACAGTTGTATCAGCACCAGGGCGGCAAACATACCTGCTTGGTTCTTCATAAATCTGCCCAGTGACTTCACTTACTTGTTTGAAAGCAAATACTGAAGGTCAGACTTAGTAGGAGTACACACTAATGCAAAATTTTCATTATTTTGCATACTAATGGCAAGAATCTCACCCAGACAAATTAATGAAGAATTTAACCTGGAGAAGCTGGAGAAAAAGTACATCATGTCTCCTTTACATTTTATTCAACTTTTCATCTTTTCATGTCATCAGAACAAACCAGTTGATAAAATATTTTGGTGTTTTTTTACATCCTTAGCAAACAATATTATTATAAAGTAAAAAGTGTATACCAGTATCCGTGTGTATACCATGCTATGTTGGCATGCATTCCTGGAGATTTTTTTTCCCCCCTCATTAATGTCAGTTCTTACAAATGTTGATTTAAAATATCTGCAAGTCTAATCTTAATAATAGGAGAGATTCAATTGTTCTCATAAGGAATTTCAAATAATACTAGGGCCAGAAATTGTATTTAAAAAAAAAAAAAAAAAATCCCAACAGAATTTTCTGTTTTCCCAGGCAGGTCAGGATGGCTGAGCAGTCTAAGGCACTGTGCTCAGTCTCCCCTGGAGGTGTGGGTTCAAATCCCACTTCTGACAGCTTCGCTATGACACCCAGCTGCATGGTGCAGTTGACACACCTGAAGGGCAGGGTGCCATCCAGAGGGACCTGGACAAGCTCAAGAAGTGGGACCATGGGAATCTCATGAGGTTTAATAAGACCAGGTGCTGGTGCTATACCTAGGTCAGGGCAACCCCCTGCCTCAATGTGGGCTGGGTGATGAACATATTCAGAGCAATCCTGATCAGAAGGACTTGGGGGTGCTGGTGGGTGCGAGGCTGGACATGACCCAGCAATCTGAGCTCACCCCAGAAAGCTAAACATATCCTGGCTGTATCCAAAGCAACCTGGTCAGCAGGGTGAGGGAGGGGATGGGATTCCACAGTTCTGCTTCACTCTGGTGGGACCCCACTTGCAGTGCTGCATCCAGTTCTGAGATCCCCCTTTAAAGGACAACATCGACCTGCTGGGGCAAGTCCAGAGGGGGGCTACCAAGTTGAACAGAGGGATAAAGCACCTCTCCAATGAGGGAATGCTGAGGGAATTGCGATTATTCAGGCTGGGAAAGAGTAGGCTTTTGGTTGACGGAATTGTGTCCTTCCAGTATCTGAAGGGACCTTACAGGAAAGATAGAGTGAGGCTATTGACAAGGACATGTAGTGACAGGACAAGGGGGAATGGGGTCAAACTGAAAGAGAGTAGATTTAAATCAGATATTAGGAAAAAGATTTTTTACTGGAGTGTGGTGAAGCAGTGGAACAGGTTGGACAGGGAAGTTGGGAATGCCCTATCCCTTGAGGTATTAAAGGCCAGGCTGGATGGGCTCTGTACAACCTGGTTTTTTGAAGGTGTTCCCAGGCAGGGGAGTTGGAACAAGATGATTTTAAAGGTCCTCTTCCAACCCAAACCATTCTATGATCCTATGATCCTTTGTGAATAAGAAAATATAAGTAGAGAAATATAACAATATAGGAAATCTTTTTACTTTTCTGCATTATTGTAATGAGGCATTTTAAAGGCTATAAGACAGTACAGAAAGATTGTAGAAGCTGTATCACAATTGCATAGAGATTAATAAACCTGTAGTCATGAGATTATGCTACACAGAATAAATTATGAACATTTAATTTCTTCCTCAGCCTGATGAAAGAAGACTGATAAAGCTGTAGCAATACAGCTTTCTGATAAAGCTGTAGCAATACAGATGCAGAAAAGCTGGGTATCACTCAGTTCTGGCTGACAAAGAGGAATGTAACTTGGGCAGGTTTTTGCAGATGAAACTGCCATGCACTACACAACACCGCAAGGTGTCCTATGGGTTTCTCTTCAGTCTGGCACAATCACTCCCTCTCAACAGGCTCCTGAATGCTATTCCTGGAATAACTCCCAACCTGGAAAGGTCCATCCTCCCCTGCCTTTTAATTCCATCTCATGTCTCCAGAGTTTTCCAGTCACACCCCAGACTGGGATACCATGGCACCTAACCCCCAACTCCTGCATATATAGCACGCAGTCCACCATCATTTGGCTGGTCTAGCGATGCCATAGTATCCCACCACCAAAATAGCAGGCGCTACCTGATTTATATACAATGTTATTATCCATTAGCATCTCAGAACAGAAGAGAATAAAAGTCTGGTCCAGATGGCTGAGAACAGCAGTCCTGCTTATAGTTCTTCCAGTGCATCTTCACCTCATGCAGGGATAATCTTTGGAGCTGAGGCTGAAATATAAATCAAGCTACATTAGAAAAAGCTCTTTGCAATATTCCTACCTCCGTCACAGATGGTTTTTTTTTCCAGTTTGATTTCTATGGCCTAGAAATGCATGGTAGTTGAGAGACCTGGTCTTTTTATTTGTGCAGAGCTTGGGAGGCAGGAGGATCCAAGCAGGAACCTTGGTGTTATGAGAGCCCAGGCACACAGGCTGGGCTGTATTTTATTGTCAAACAAGATTTCCCTCTTGGACAATCACAAGATCTCCACTCAGACAACGAAGGAATGATGTCCATATGTGATAGGGGATGATGTCATCTAACCTCACAACCCAAATAACAGGATTGTCTGTAGCACATCCCTTCCATGGATGCAGGCATCTTGCATGATGCCGAACTGATTTAGAAGTATTTAAAGAAGTTTTAAACCTGCTTAAATGGCACCAATAAAATTCAGGGCTACTTTTCTTCTTTGTATTTTTATGAATTCCCTTGTGGAATTAAGTGTTCAAGAAAAGTGATTACTTCACACTTACTTTGACATTTTTCAATAATCAAAATGGGCTTACTCCAAGCAGTTTGGGTGTAGCTGACTGATGCTCTCTTGTTGTCTCTGCTGGTCCTAGAGATGTTGATGTAACTTACAGTTAAGATGCAACAGAAATGCAGACTCTGCCAAAATCTTCATAGAGAAAAGTTTCTTCTAAAGCTTGGGGATTTCTCTTTTTGTCTGTTTGTTTGGGTTTTTGTTTGTTTGTTTGTCTGGGGTTTGTTGTTCTTGTTGTTGCTGTTCATGGGGGTTGGTTTCATGGGTTTTGAGTAACATTTCATAGATCAAAAATTCAAGAAGCCTAGCATACTCTGTAATTTGGACTTCAAAATTTCATTACTTTAGGGAGTAGTATTTGAAGCCAGGAAGTAGAAAACCAAGTTTAATCCTATGGTTTTGGTACTTTAAATTAATCTGTGATGTCACTTGGGACATATACATTGATTACGCTCAAAGTCTTGTTTTCTTGAGCAGCCCTATATGAAATCAAAAATCATCAATGTTCATATTAAATTATTTCAGCAGAACTGGAGATGCTGGAAGTTGTTTTATGAAGTACCAGGTTTTATTCTTTTTGTCATCACCTGTTATTTCTTTTAGCATTATTTTTCTGCATTGTTATTTCTCTCACTGCAGGGAAGCGTGGTGTCTTGTGATCTTTCTTTCAGCCTCATTCTCAAAGAGGAACCATGCAATTTGCATGGCTCTTCCCTTCAGCTACTCCCTGAAGTATTCATATTTTTCCTTGTGTACATATTCATAACTATTTTGCCACATGTTTTTTATAGCTGTATGAACTTCAGCCCAGGCTTTCAGCAGGGTTGTCTTGCTCTAGCTGAAATATCTGTCAAGGATTAATATGGAGGTAGAGACCTAAATGAGACTGAGGGTGTTCAAAAACAGTTACTTCAGATGAGATCAGTGACAATAACTAATTTCTACTTCTTGCAAAAGGTGATCGAAGAACGATTAGATTACACCAAACCTCAGTGTTTTTCTGGGTGTGAGAAGCATAGGCAAGAATGGCTTCTGCAGCCTGACTGCAGAATAAAAGCATTATGGGCTGCTACACTGGGATTGTGCGCTTAACTTTTTAAGAGATCCCTCATTTACCTGGAAACACTTGACTAATGGCTTAATTATGGAAAAACCTTCTAAAGAGAAACCTGCTAACAGAGATTTCTATTATCCAAAGAACACAAACCAATGGAGGGAAGGTTTGTTGCTATGCTTTTATCCTGTTATAAAGAATATGGTAGAATTGTCAATAGTGATACAGATTAAGCAGAAGTATTTGCTTAACATTTCTAGTTGTTATTTGATACAATATAGGCAATTAATTCCTCACCTCTGACTATAATAATACTATCATTATATTATTATAATGAGCTGAAACAGGAAATGCAAGACAATTTTAAATAGTATACACAAAGAATTTGCATTTAGGAGCTTTAAAAATGCTTAAGAACTATCTAGGCAACTTAAGCTGGCTTCAAAATGTTCTTTAGAAATTTGTGAGATTACCTTGTTTTGAAATTTAAAAGCAGTCTGTTCCAGGCTTGTCAATATGACACTGATCTAAATCTCATAAAGAGCATGTTAGTCTGATAATAAAAAACTGAAAGACCAGAACAAATAACAAAAAAACCTCCAGAAAATAGTTGTTTTATATGTTCAGTACAGACAAATAAAACTGATGGAATATGCCTAAAACTTAGAAAGGCATTTTAATCGGTGCAAAATGATGTCTTGATAAGTAGAACAAGATTGGAAGCATAAAGTCTAGAGGAAATAACGTAACCACACTTGCACAACAGAGAATGTGAGCTGCAGATGTGCCCTGAAATGAGCCTACAGGTGATGACAGATACTCAGCTGGAAAAAAAGGATTAACGCAGACTTCCAGTGTTTAAAAAACAAAGTACATTGTTGGATTTTCTGTACTTATTACTGTGGTATCTTGCTACTGAAACACCACCAGCTCAAGAAAGACATTGACAATGTAGGAAAGCACTGGAGGAGAATACAGAAATAAATAAGGATAGAGAAAGAACGTTTTAGGGAAATGTGTAAGCCTTTGATTCAGTTGACAAGCATGTCTTCAGCTTGGTTTTCATATCAAAACCTGATGGCTCATATACTTCACCTTAAGAGAAAAGACAATAATGATCGATAGAGGTGAGCTAGTTGGAAGTTTTGGTGAATTTTCTATCACCAGAGTATTTGTTTTTCCAGGCTGGATGTTCTCAGCAATACTGTACAGTTTAATGGCTTGCTGCCTATAAAAGCTGCAGTCCCCAGCCATATTAAGCTTAGGAGAACAAGTACCTTGAGTGACTTCTGAGAGGTGGGAATGCTCCTTTTCTTACAGCAAATACAACTTATTCATGGTGACAGAGGTCACTGGCTTTCTGCAGAGGTTTTGTCTCCATCACAACTCCTATGTCTCTATTTCCTTCACACAGATTCTATTTAAAAAGAATAAGGCTTTGTGGAGCCATGCTGGCAGGGATACCTCTTAGTACTCCTATACACATCCCTGGATTTTCCTACACAGTCATTAACCCAAATCTGCATTGAATTGCTTAGTCTAAAACATACTGCAGGCAATTAATGAGTTCATTTCAAACCTCTGTGAAATAATGGCCATAATCACAATAAAAATACATTAAAGTGTATCAATGTAATAAATTCCAAGCCCTCTTACATTTCTAGCGTATTTAAACTGATAACTTTTCAAGGGTACTGAAGAGATGGAATAATTTTGAAAAATAAATTAACATACTTCAGCATTTTAAGTTTCTTTTGTGAGTTTTAAATATATTGTTCTTGATGCAGATAAGTGAAACAAGTAAATGTAAATTTCTACCTGCATGCTACCGAACCACATTTGAAATCATGACCTCAAATCTCTTGGCACAATAAAAAAGCACCACAATTTATTAACAGGAACATATGCACCATGTTATGTAAGAAATTTAAAGAGAAGGGAAGGCTAAAAGCTAATATTTTTCAAACTTAAACTCTTACTCTGTTTTGGAGAGGTTGGGGGAAACTTCATCTTGGTAAATATAAGCTGTGATGTTACTTTGAATGCTCTGTGTTTCATCATGTATGCGACCCAACCATGACTTTGAATTAATTTGCAGTGCTTTCTTATTAGTCCCATCTCCTTTAAAAGGTATAATGGTCATGCCAGCTTTTAGATTCAAAGTGCCAATATACTGAAAGGTTACAGTCAGATCTTAATTGATAGTATCAAGAAGATATATATGTGAGTATCTCAAACATGGCCCATGCTTGGACTCGTCACATGAATATTGCAGGCACACATTATTCTGCTCAGGGAAACAGAAAATGTAATTGCTAATTGTTCATAAAAGGTTTATTTAACTGGAATTTATGTTTCTTTAAGTGACACTCCCAGACAGAGAATGTCTAAACTCTCATTAAAGCACATTTTATTAACAGTTAGTTAGTCCATATTAATTAATTTGTCAAAGGCAATTTCTTTCCCTTCATTCTGTCCTTTTTGTATAATAGCTTGTCTACTTAAACTTGATTTTTGTCTTATGTACTGAAAAGTGTCTCTTTGGAGACAGGCAAAGAATATTTTTTTAAAAAATCCAGAGTATATATACTATTGCCAAGCCAGTCTTGTTAATACCAAACTGAATGGAGAAAATCCAGCATGAGGAAATTGATTACCCTGATTTTAGACTCTGTGTGGCCTCAAATTAAAATGCTTGAAACAGGGAAGTACTTCTCACTATGCACACACTGCTGCTGCAGTAAGCACTTCTGCAGCAAATATAGCTCAGAGAAAATGAGATCCCGTAGTGAAACACTTTACATCACAACATAACATGCAAAGCCAGGAAGAGGCAAGGGGAATTATTCCAGTAAGAAATACTGCAAATAATTTTCACAGCAAAGTCCAAGCTTCCCTGACCACTGGACAACTTCATGTTCGTAGCTCATTCCTGTGAATCAAAATCTTTCCTTTTCAGGATGGCAAAGAGCAATGCAGGATTCCTAATATCCATTTTGAATAAACTGTTTTTCAAATAGAGACAGATGGGTTATTAACTCAAGTATTGTTTTTATAACTAAAAAGAAATCAAGTAGAATAAACAATCTAGAAACACTGAACGCTGAAGGCCTGAGCCTTTCTAGCTCTGCCAGAAACTCAGGTAGACATCTATATTATTAAGAATATACAGGATTATAAGCAAACTCCCTTTTTGCCTGTACTTGCCAGGCAAAACTTCACAGAGTAAAACAGGCAAAAGATGAAGCCTTCGGCATGTAGGAACAAAAGCACTGCTGGCCGTGCCCTGGTTGCTCCTCCTGCACCGTGTGCTACATCAGCACAAGTAGGATATGCACTGGAAACGTACGTGTGGTTGTCTTGGGTTCAATGCAAGAGGTCTTTTATTCCTATCTGTTGAAACCGCTTAGGGAGGTGTTTTCTTTTTTATATCTCTTCTCTGACCCATTCCTCATGGCTCTGGGAGGGACGGAGTGGGTGTCTTCTGTAAATGGGCCAGCTGTTAAAACCACGTGGGGCAGTGTTCTTATCTCTTCCACAACACATCCTCCCTCCAGAGGGATATCTGCTGTTAATGGGCCATTAAGACTCACCACAAAACTGATTCATCATCCCACTGGGAGATGTTCCATCCAGTGGGAGCATTCTTACTGGATAAAACCTAAGATTCAGAACACTAAGCTGTTTTCCACCAGATTCTCAGAGGAAGACTGGACCCATCTCGCCACCACTGGACTCTTCTACAGGATCATCCTTTCTCCAACAGAACCACATCTGTCACTCCAGGAGGACTTAATTGGACACCCTGACCAATGGTGTCAGGTTACTTTCTGACTCTGTCAGTGGGGGTTTTTTGTTGTTTTTGTTTTTGTTTTGTTTTGTTTTTTCTTTTTTGTTCGTTTACTTTTTTTTGTACTTCTGCATTTTTAATATTCCTAGTAAAGAACTGTTATTCCTATTCCCATATTTTTGCCTGAAAGCCCCTTAATTTCAAAATTATAATAATTCATAAGGAGGGGGTTTACATTCTCCATTCCAAGGGAAGCTCCGGCTTCTCCCTAGCAGACACCTGTCTTTCCAAACTAAGACAGTGGTCTTCTGGTCCTTCCTGCTCCTTCCCTTCAACTACACAGACAGAAAGTCCTTCTGGAAGAGTGGAGAAGTTTGCTGGCATGGTAATGACATAATGGTTCCTCACTTCTGAATGACATCATCCATAGGGGAACACAGTATTGTTTAGTTCTCATGACTTTTTATTTCCCATTTCTTTCCAGGGGAATCCTGAGAGAAACAATTCGTAGTTTTTTAAGGGACAAAGTTGGGCTGAGAACTCCGGGATTTGGTTAAGATAAGTGGGAATGAGATAACCTCTGTGGAAATTGCTTTCAAATTACCATTTAGTGTGATGCAATATAGGCTTTTTCTCCTCCTTTCTCTTTTCCCACTTATTTTTTGGACACTTGATAATTACTTAAGTGAGGGAATACAAAATACCAGTTTATGGTTTTCAGTCTGCCAACAAAATAAATGTTCAGAGTTTTATTTTTAATCTTTAACAATAGAAAAGCAGATGGCGTGAGTAATTCTGTAGTATCCTGTGCACTATCAGTATTCTCAAAATGCTATGGACACTCATGATATTAACACAATCTCACAGCAAGGGGAAGGGTAATTTCATGACAGCTGGGCTGACTGTCTGTGTCACTCTCCCTCAGTGCTTGGCCACATTTGTACTGAAAATATTTCTTGGTGGCTGATGGGAACTTCCATTAATACAGGACCCACACCTCCTTCTCAGTTATTTTGGATCACGTTTGGAGAGCCTGTGATACCTAGACACCTGATACTTCTTCAAGTCCAGAAGGAAAATGTGAGAGACATAGCACAGCTAGGAAAAAATCTGTTTGATTCAAGTCTATTCTCCTTCCTGGGAAGTGTTGAGCCAGTCTTCTGTAACCCACCTCTCCTAGCTTCAGTGTTTTGTTGTGGGGTTTCTTTGGCTTTTTGTTTTGGTTTGTTTTGGTTTGGTTTTGGTTTGTTTTGGTTTGGTTTTGGTTTTCTTTGTTTTTGTTTGTTTTTGGTTTTGTTTTTCTGGTTTCCAAGTCCTCGTACTTTCTAGACCTTGTTATCTCCATTGCTTATCAATGATTTGGTTTGGTTTGAAGTAGAAAATTACTCAAAAGCCTGAAGTTAGTACTTTGCTCCTTTTGGACAAAGCAAAACAGGGACAATTCTTGACTCCATCTGCATGGCAATACATCTTCTGAACTTAGACATAGCTCCTTATGTCATGGAACTTTGTGCTTTGTGCAGGAGACAACATTAGTTCAATCAAATGGAAGTTCACTTAACAAGTTTAAAGGTGTTTGCTGTCTTCCTTAGTGCACCTTGAATGCAGAGGACTCTGGACTTTAAAATGATGAGAGGTATTATTGTAATAGGCAAAATGAACTGGAATTACAGCCTGACCAAGGGATTTCTTTTTTTTCTATATGCAATTCATTTCATAATTGTTTCCCATACAAATGTGATGTGAATTTGGCCTCTATCAACCACAGGCTGTATTTCTTGCTCCGTCTCTTCGAAAGTGCAGAACATGTTGTTCCAAGTTTGCAAATTTAAGTATAAATTTATTTTGAGAGGAAATAGGTCTTATACTTTGGGTCTTGATTTCATTTTCTTGCCTGTAACTGAACAACTTTCTTTTGCTTTTGATATAAGTGCTGTCTTATGTATCAGTAATCTTAAATGATCAGGCTTGCTGGGGTTTTGTTCAAAACACTTAAGGCTAGAAGTAGATATGCTACATATTTCCTACTCTAGTGATTTCCATTTAAAAAGACACATTGCCTGTAAAACCACATAAATTTTCATTCAAAATCCACTTTAGTAAAGGTATATGCTTTGAATTCTTTTAACTCATGAGTACAAACAATTCATCCTTGTATTCTTCCATGACATTTCTGCCACTCGTTTCCTGTGTTTTTATTCCATAATAGCTTTTGCTTTCCCTGTTGCTTCCCCCTAGCAATTTATTTTGTTTATCCTTAAGTGCATCCAAATATCTGATCACAAAACTCAAATAGCAGCTCTGCCAATTAGAGGGAAACAACTTTGATGTGCCTGATCACAGATGAAACAAAAACAAATGTGGGTACTTACAAGAAAGAGTATCAAGCAGACAGTCAAACAGCCATGAAAACAATCTTTTGGTCTTGAAATGAAAAATTTAGAGGCATAAAGAAATCACATCCTATGAAGGCAACATAGAACAAAATAAACAAATATTATAAAATGGAGCAAGATTTATGGGCAAAAGAAAGTAATTAGATTTTAATTCAGGAAAATTCTTCCTAAAGGACATTTACATAGGGGGCTGATGTATAATACTAAATAGTAATATTGTCAGTGGCAATGAGCATCTGGCAATCTATGCTCAGTATATGTCAAAATAAATTAGTTAGAAAGTATGATTTAGAAAGAAAAAATTAGATTGTTAACAAAATTAAGCAACAAATCATTGAATAATGATAAAAATATTTAATTTCATTTTTTTCTTCTTCTATGTAATCCTTTGATAATGTTTCAAAATAAGTAAATTAAAAATACATTTATTGAACATTTTATAAAAGTAAAATAGTCACAATAATTTCTTATCACCAATGTGCTGTAGGCAGGGCCTCATCCCAAAGCCATTTTAGGCTATGTCTTTATGGATTTTAATAGTGATGGAATTCCTAAGTTCCCTTGAAGAGACATTCCCAGTTTGGGGCACATCTCACCAGCAGAAAGCTTGTTCAGTTTCCTAATCCTAATCCTAATCCTAATCCTAATCCTAATCCTAATCCTAATCCTAGTCCTAATCCTCCTACCAGATGCATGTAATATAACAGCAATAAAACACAAGAATTTCTTTCCAAGTGTCCTTGTTGAGTCTTTGTTCCATTTTCACCAAAATTAATACATGGTAAATTCCAGAAATCAAACCAAGGTTAAAAATTAAGACATGAAATGATATATAAATGGATAGGAACACTGGGCACTATTTAATTAGTGAAGGAAAGGGAAGAAAGCAATAAAAGATCCTCCAGAGGATCTTCCCTTTCCATGTTAAGGCAAGAAGGGCCCTTCATGACCAAAGATTTTTCACATATTCCTACCACAACACATCAAAACTTACTGGAAAAGCACATTCTATTTAGTGCATTGACACATTTTGAAAGGAGTCAGAAACATTAATCCTTCTTCATTTGGACCAGTAAATAATTTGTCCACGTGTTCATTTAACTCCAGACAAAATTCATGTCATCTTAAAAACTGCACAGTTCCGGATGCAGTTTTTGACTGAGACTTCCCAGGTGCCATGAGCAGAGACCATGAATTGTGTCTGAAGGCTTGGCCAATGCCAGGCCACAGGAATCAAACAGGTGGAAAGGCTTCTTTTGGCCCAGTCACAGCTGCTGATTTGACAGATGGAAATACTTTGTTTTGAGAGGGGACTTGTGACATATTCAGTTTTGACAACTGCCAGAGGCAGAACTGAGTGATCTGACCCAGGCTGTCAACTTCCACATTTGTTTTGACACCATTGGGTGGAAAATGGGACGTGTGAGCAATGTGACATGCTGGGAGATTCAAGGTAGACCAGTTAGTGAGATTATCTGAATTGCTGACTTTTCATATGGTATTAGCTATTTAAAATCATTATTTTTATAGAATGCTTTAAAATATTTTTTTCTCATTTGACACCTCAAATCTTCACTTCCCAAGCTATCAATTTGTCATGTACTTTGTGATCACAGAGACAGTTCACAGCTTTTGGGTAGAGACTAATTTATTTCACATTGATATAAACTGGGAGCCATTTCTTTGATGTCAACACAATGACAACAATACAACACAAGTAACTGGAACCAAGTCCTTTGCCTGCAATGACTTTGTGACTTGGTGATGGCAACCAAATAAGACATACTCAGATTCCCCAAAGTATTGTTATGAACAACTGTCAAATTAGTTAAAAGCAGATTCTAGAAGCTGAGATTAATGAATTGTCTCCATGTTTTATTGCATAGGGCATAAATATTTAAATGAAAGAAAAATATTTTTTAAAATGTGAATCTTTTTCTGCAGTTAAAGAAAATTCTAATTACCCATCATAATGGAGAATATTGCAAATTCAAATCACTCGAGGTTTATGTCCTCTGTTTTTGTGGCTTTTATGTTATTTCTTGCAAGTGTTTTATATTCAATAATTGCTTTGCAAAGGTACCTAGACAAATGCTACAGAAGTGTCTGTGATTCTTTCTTCCCCCTCCTCCCCTATCCCCACACACCCCCTGCTGGCTCTTGCTCCCTCTGTTCACCCAGATGAACTAACTTTCTGATATTGCTGAAGGTATTTGCTTAAGGCTGTAAGAGCTTCTTGGAAGAGCACCCAGGGCTTCTTGGAAAGCAGCTGACTCCACTCTGAAGCTGAAAGAAGTGATTGCCTAGCTTCTCATGCTGGCTGAGATGAGGGTGGAAATTTTTGTCTATAAAGAGAAAATGGATAATCCTATATTTCATGTACAATTTTCATCACAGTGATTTGTGAAAAAGCCATATTCTATCCAGATAGAAAAAACTGAAATGGAACATGCTTTGTCCAAGTTATCTACACAAATGTTAGAAATGCAGCTATCTGTATTATTTGTTCTGTTTCCTGTTCACCAGACTGCACCGTTTCATGTCCGTCGTGAAATTTTACAGAACTAAACTGAGAGTGAACCCGTCATGCAAGGCTAAAAGCCCCCAAAATGTGTACAAACAGCAAAAGGGTAGCAACAGGTCACCTCACCTCCAGGCAGGTGGCTTTGAAGATCTGTATCTTCATACTAGTCTGTTAGGAACACATTCACAAGCATTAGGAATAGTCCACAAATAATTATGTCTTTGTTTTTCGGGCTGTTCTTAAACTTCCAAATGATTAGGGAGGCAGCAGGACGTGGAGCTGGTCTGAGAAGATGGCAATCCAGCAGATTGTTCAGAAGTCTCAGAGAAGCAATATAGGCAAATGTGCTTGAGGCTCTTCTTGGATTTATAGGGACATAATATACTAATGTAATTATAATAGCCTGAGAGTAAGCAGCTGCAATACATTTTTGAAAGGTAGTAAGGGGAAGACATCCTTTCTAATATTTTAAAGCTCTTATTAATTATTGTTGATCACTTTTGGTGGTAAATAGGTATAACTTTTCTTTCTGTCCCTGCTCTAGGTTTAATGTTTGCAGGTATTGGATAGACTACAGATGGGGAGGGTGGAAAGCAGAGTATCACTCTGAATACCACGGTTTTCTGAGTGTGCATGGTGAAATACAACAGTAACATGCTAAGAATCAGGGTGTCACTATAAATCAGATCTCCAAGTATGCCCCATAATCAGTTAAGTCAAAAGAAGAGGGAGCAAAACACTAGGAAACCTAGTTCAGGAGTTTTAACCTAGGCTGAGAATTTGGGCAGAATCATATGAAACTGACCTCAAGAGCTTATCCTAGAGCTGCAGGCAGCCAAATCCAATAATGTAAGGCTGCCAGAACTGTTCTAGGATGGATCCATGTCCCACTCACTTTCTAGCATTGTATTCCATGAGGATTTCATTTGTCCTAAATTTCCACTAAAAACAGCCATCAAAGCCTGGTCTCCACCCATAATGAAACCTCCTGCACAATCCTAGGATTGTGCATCAGTCCATTAATTCCCAGACTCCCTGCAAGCATGCCATGGTCTGGTCCAGGGAAGTAACACTGACCATCACAGGTGTGGAAGAGCTAGCCTGTTCCCAGGAAATGGGACCACAGTACCTATGCAAAGGCAATTCACAGCTGCTCCCCTGAAGCACAGACGAGCATGCCGAGATTCTGTGATTCAGTGAAACCTAACTTACAGAAAACACCCATTATAAATTAGCCATGTCAGTGTTAATGGAATATAATATATGTAAAGTATGCAAGAGAAACACACAAAAAAATCTTCCAGCAAAAAATTCTCACTAAAACAAGTCAGATTCTTTATATGAGGTCTTCACAACTCTCACACAAACAGCAGCTTCTTTGTTCCCCTTTGTTTTCCTGACTTATTGCTGGAAGGTACCAGAGTGTTTTAAAATCTGTTTCTATTGTCAATACATGATAATATCACACCACCAAGCATCATTACCTTTCACTATTTACCCGTGTTGGTGAATTTCACATGTTGACCCTCAGAGAAAAAACAGTTTAGAGTTTAAGGTCAGGGATGAAATCAACAGTAATCAATATAAGATTTAAAAGCAAATTAATTAGAGAAATAGGTATTGTTACTGACAAATGCATAGATTACTTAAATTGTTTCAGTCAGTCATTTTATTGGCTTTAAAAGACAGAGGAAAAGATGTCGAAGACAAAATGAGGTTGCAGCATTAATAGCAAGCCAAATGCAGCTGGACTTATAAACAAAGGTGCCAAAAGCACTGGAGGCCCTTGTTTTAATTGCATGAATATCCAAACAGTCATTTTTGGCATAAAAGCATTCAAGGAGTAGCCTCAAAAGTCCACTTTTGGAGAAGAGGCAGAAATTATAAGTCTGGGCTTTATTCACAACAGATTAGTCACACGGGTGTTGCATAATTTTGCTTCACACAAAGACTGAGCAAGTGGGGAGAGAAGCTCATGCATTGGATTTTGGATGAAGTTTGAATGCATGAAGGGGAAATTTGCTAAGTTTTAGAGGAGTCAAGAATGCAAAACTCTAACTAAAGGGATTGGAATAGCTACAGCAATTGCCTTTTCTGGTCTGAGAGGCTACTGAGCCACATTTGACATGTAAGCTCATTTGACAGGGTCAAGCAAATTTTACCCACACAAACTCAAACTAGAATTAAAAAAAACCAAACCAAACAAAAACAAATAAACAAACAAAAACCCACAACAACAAAAAAAACCAACTAAATTTTACGCTTTGAAAATCATAGGATATTGATCTGTTTGGCCCCATTAAGGAGACAAAAGTGTTGTGAAAGTTTTGATTTGGAGAATATAAGGATGTGGCATATTTCAAAGGTATGCATTTCTAACTGTCTGCATCTTGAGTTTGCACAATAAACATATTAAACAAATTCTGTTTTGTGAAACTGACTTTTGACCAAAAAAAAAAAAAAAATAATTAAAAGTGGCTTCTTTTGCTGGAAGATGTATGTGAAAAGGAAAAGCCACAATGCGGGATAAAGAGGAAAATAGAAAGGGAAGGATGAGGGCTGTTATGTTTGTGGAGCTCTGGAAGGAAAATTGGAAAAGAATATCACGAGGAGTTGGTCAAACCCAAATTTTCTGGTCTTTATACACAAAGTGTCATGGAATGGTTTGGGTTGGAAGGAATCCTAAATATGATGTAGCTCCAACCCCCACACCATGGGCAGGGACACCTTCCACTAGACCAGGTGGCTCAAAGCCCCATCCACACTTGCCTTTAATATTTCCAGGGATGGGACATCCACAGCTTCTCTGGGCAACCTATTCCCATGCCTGACCACCCTCACCGTAAAGAATTTCTTCCTAATATCCAATCTAAACCTACTGTCTTGTCAGTTTAACTCCTTAACCTATCCCTACATGCCCTTGTGAAAAGTCCCTTTCCAGCTCTCTTGCAGACCTCACTTAGGTACTGAAAGACCGTTCTAAGATCTGTCCTAGAGCCTTCCACTCTCCAGACTGAAAAACCTCACCTTTCTCAGCCTGTCTTCACAGGAGAGCAGAGAATGGGATAGTGGGAATTATAACATTAAAGCAGTTGGAAAGATATGACAGGTGGTACCCACTCAGTGCAGGCTAAAGCTAACAGTATCTGGGGTATCAGATATTGTTTATTTGTAATAGAACATCATATTTCCATATGATTCAGAGCTCTCAAGATGCACTGGAATCTATAACATTGCTGTAATACTTTCGGGCATCCTCTTCTCCATTTTGTTGAATTCCCTAGACTGGAGCTGTGGTCTTGAAACTCTTCAGGCCAGGGACAACATTTTCCAATGTATTTAGCAAAATACAATCCAGAGTGTGGCTTTTGGAGGACTGCTCGTACTAAAGTAGTCATGCAAGAAGAGTAAACAAATAGTCCTGCCTTCCTTCTACAAGTTTTCAAAAATTCATTTCTATTCTTTTTGAGCACTGTTGACAAAAATTCCTAAGGCTGTGGTAAGCTGTGGAAAACTGAATTATGCCTTCTTTCTTCATGCAAACTTTGGCCATTTTTCTCTTACCAATTCAAATTTGTTTCATTACTTCATTCATCTGAGGCTCCAGAAAAAAATTCAGGCTGGGTAATTTTGACCCTAATTATCACAGGTTGTTAATATTTGGAAATAAAATTACAAAAGTAATTTCCAAGTTCTAAATTCCCAGAAATTACTTTCCTTCACCCTCAATTACACTACTCCCCTCTTCAGGTTGCTATTACAGCACTTCATTTTGGTTGGCTTGTTGAGATCGGGTGTAATCATAGCAACGCTTTCTGATGGCTGGTTTAGTTTGTTCTTATGTTTGATGCAACCTTTCTCTGATACAAGAAGAAGTACCAGCGAAATGTAGCACTATACAAAAAGTTTATGAATGCAGAATTCAGTACATGTTCTTTGGTGGGGTAAAAAAAAAAAAAAAAAAAAAAAAAAGCTAATCTCTGATAAAGACTAAAAATTACTGAGTTTTTTGAAAATCCTGTTTTATTTTCTTCAATGTAACAATGCACTGAATAAAAAGTGAAGCCCTATTTATTGTACTAACAAAACACCAGCTAACTTTTATGGTAGCTGTGGTTGACCAGAGGTATTAAAGTTTCAGAAGCTCATGAAGTGGAGAACTTTAGTGAAAAATGTCAGAAATTTCTCCTAATCATATTTTTTAAAGGTAATTACCATTTTCTAATCACATATATATATAATATTCCGAAGAGATATCATTAACAGCAACTGTGAGGAAAGAAGATGCTAGACATAGTGCAGTGTTTGGCGCTTTTCATCACTATATGTCTAACTAATAGTTCATTCCCTACCTGTGCAATTCTGAATAGGAAAATAACCTGCTCTGCCTCTTCTGGGTGGATGAAGAAAGTTGTTACATTAGTTGCAGAGATACAACACTCAAGATACAGATACAGACAAGCCCTCGAGGTAAACTAATTCTCCTTAGCTCACATTTAGTGATGATCAATAGCCTCTCATTTTACACTTCAAATGTTAAAATACTTGAACCGTCCCTTTTGGAATCTCTGATAACAAGCCAGGGAAATGACTGTATTTCAAACATACTTTAACTGGGCTTTAAAGCATCCACACTCAAATAAGCAGTGCTGTCAAGACTTACCCTCTGTCTGTAATTCATGCTTAAGTCCTGGTCTCAGCTGTGCAACTGAGCAATTTTATCATGTGGACAAATATTTTTTTTTTTTTTGAAGAATCCTTTTAAGACACATAAAATTGGAACTGAACAGAGAGTTTGCAGAAGTAAAACCATTTTTATTTTTCATTAGATCCATGCTGCAAATCTTTGGAGAATTTCTGCTTGTGCAGGAGTTCATATTTCTATGTCAGTAGCAATGTATTTAGAAAGACATCAAACTTAACCCTGGCTGGCGCTAATCTGAATTGTATAAAAAGATTATATGATTCTCTCAGATTTAAAATATGAGGTAAATTGAGGTAAATTGCTTTCTGTTTTTATTTCTGTAAATTTTGTCTATAAAATATCTGCCCGTATGAGATGAAAATTTCTAGAGGTAGTGAAAGGAGGTTGTACGCTGTGAAACAGATTGCTGTAGAAGAGAAAAGGTACTACTAAAATCATCTATTGCACTTTGCCCTCACATTTCCTCCCGTAAAATAAAAATTGTTTTGAAATAGGTTAAATAACTTATTCCCATGAATAATTTTAGGATCCTGCTCCCTGATTATCTACACCTCATGCAGTTTTATCTGCCTTTGAGACAATTCATCCTAGGAGTGTTCCATATTGAAAGTTTGTTCCGCTCTGGGAGTGGTGGATTGACTCTTTCTGGACTCAAGAGAGAGTATCCCAATAAGGTCAACAGCTTAATAAGGTAACTGCTTCAATGAGACAGGATGAGAAAAGGCATATGGACAACAAGTAAATTTTTCATTACCTCAGTTGCAGGGCACCCTCAATTCATGCAGCCTGGGATGATGGATTTTCTCACAGCTCACTGCCCAGAGCAAATCCTGTCCATGGATTTCTTCATGAGTTCTTTTGTTCATTCCAGCTAATGAGCACAGATGGGTTGCAGGCTGCATTAATAACATATGGGCTTCTCAAGCCCTAAGTGGGAGGCCCAGTGGAGCAGGTGTCTGCTCTACATTCTGATAATTCCTTGAAGACGATGTCTTCCACAAAGCTCCCAATACACAAGTCCAGTCCAGGCTGGGTTCCCTCAAGTCCTCAGAGTCCTCCAACACCCTTGCAGCAGCCATTATTTTGTACCCTCGGCCCACACCCTGAAACAATGCCTTGACATAATGCTATGAGAAAGCACACGCTGCTCCTTCAAGCTGCCACACCATGTGCCTGAGAGCATTCTCCAAAGGTTTCTTGCACTCTGTCAAGCTTGGTTCTGTAACCACTTCCCCGGGGAGCCTGTGTTCTGCAGCACAGTATGCTCAAATTAATCATGGAAGACATGATTAAATTCTTTATGGTTTATATTGCATAAACTATTAACTGTTACAAAATTAACAGTTAACAATGCCAAAACCAGCCAGAGAGACTCTGGGTCTCTGGACAGCTAAGGCAGATCATTAAATCTAGAAAGAAGTGGGTTTTCAGACACGCTCTAGTTTTCAGTGTCTTTCCCTTGATTGTTTTCTAATACTTTTTAAACCAATTTTCTCAGACACCTAGCTCTTCTCATTTAGCAGACAGACTGCCAAACTGGGCTTTAAATTCAGTGTCAGTAGTCATAAACATGATTTGCCACATGTAACCTGTGGACCCAAGAGTCTTCTGCTGGAACTCGTTTGAAAACAGCCCAAAGTCAGTTACATCTCTGACACCTGACTGCAGTCAGCCGAATCATCTCTCCTTCTTCTCCAAACTGCATTGTGGATACCTGTATATTTGGTTTTTTTTTTTCCAGTCCTCCTGCAAATTAGCAAAGGATTGTCAGTGTTTTTCAAAGGAGCAAGGTGACACGAGTTCTTTCCTGACCCAACAAGAAATGTGAATAACTTCAACCCTAGATAATGCCTGGCTTTGGTTAAAAGTGTCTCCTAAAAGTTAATACATTTGTCATGTTTTTCTTGCTTGATATAATCCTTCAAGAGATATGAAGAGATATGCACTGTAAACACTGAATAATAAGAAGGTCTGGTTCTTTTCTTTAAAATATCTTTCATATATATGCCTATCAAGCCTACTAAAATATCTGACTCACATATGCTTTTCTATGGCAGAGGTATCTATTAGTTAGATGAAATATATCTAAGAGTTCTCCCTTGTTTAAAGACCTCAGACCAAGTCAAGAATATGTTGGAGCAATTAAAATGACACCAACTTGTGAGAAGAGCATTTAAAGCTGAAAAGCCTTAAAAATGTTCAAAGTGGAAACCATTTATTAAAGTGTCTTTCATAAGAAAAAAAAAAGTAGTTCACTGCCCTCAATTAGACCAGCCAAAAGGCTGAAGGGAAAAGAGAAATATCTTTCCAGCTTGCTGTGGATGCAGAAAGGGCCAGCTAAATTAGCAGACGTGCTCATTTGGTGAGGGGCCGGAAGGCATCACAGCAGTTCAAGAGCTCTTTGCCCAAATTCCACTTCAAATTAGAAATGAGATAATTTCCCTGCTAAATTTTCCTTGCCAGGCATTGCTTCTTTTTTTCTAAACTGCACTTTTTCCTTTTTTTTTTTTTTCCTTTAAAATGAGTAAGATTGCACCAAATGGCTGGTATTTTCAAGAGTACTGGGAAGAAAACCTTAGGAAAGGTTTTTCACCTTTCAGCCTCTATCAAGCCATATGTTGTCAGTAATGTCACCCACCTTATTTTAAAGGGAAAGAACAAAACGTAAACCCAAACAACTGTGCAGTTCTTTCATCCTTGATTACAGCTGAAGAGAAGATATTTTATTCAGAGTCCATTTTCACAATCTTTCTCTCTTCATCTCCAACCACCTACTGTTACCTGTAGTTCAAAGAGTTTTTGTGGCAGACCCTTGTTAAAGATCTGACAGCACATTGTTGAAATATCACAATGCAATGGAAAGAATGATGAAAAAATCCACAATATATTATTGCATCCAGCCATCACAACAGCTAAGTTAGAATAGAATAAAATCTTAAGGAATTCAAAAGCATTGGCTTGATAAGTCATGTACTCTAATGTAAAGTAACACTCCCTGTTGTGTTTTAACATTAGGTAGCATGATTTACCCCTTAGATGTATCTATTATTTTTCAACCCATTTGTACGATATTGAATTATTTGTATATCACCCAAAGCAAGCCAACTTCTCTTATATTCTTCTTCTCATATACATGATGAATTCTACGAAAACTTTTTTTTCCTACCAGATGCTTCCAGAATTCTCTGGGCTTAATGGCTCTTTCTTCTGGAACAGCCGTCAGAGACTTTTCAAAAACCTTCTCTTACCTCCCTGGCCACAGGCAGCCTTTTCTCTGAGGGTTTTTTCCTTCCCATCCTGTCACTTCCCTTTTCTTTTATTTACTCTCCTCTTCCATATATTTGTCTTTCCATGTGCATGTCTTGGAATTTATAGAAGCCTAATTTAATTAATGGTTACACATTCTCATAGGTTATGACTGGATTTCATTATCAACATCTATTAAGGCAATTGTAACATGAGTTTATATATATCACTATCACAGGTTGGCACAATTTTGTTTTCTAGATATAGAGAAATGTAAAATGTTTTTCTCTGCCCTGACCGGGGGAGGGGCAAGGACCTATCAAAAAGCAGGCTGGGATAGTGGCAGCTAAATTGACCAATGCGACTTTGGAAGGAACAGTCAAAACTAATCTGCTGCGACCGCCTCGCTCTCTCGCTTTAGAATCAGCAATGAGGTGACATCGGAGGTGGCGGCTGGCCTCGGGTCAGGCCTTGCTGCCCTTTTGGGTGGCCGTGCTGGGCCTGGCCGGGTGTCTGAGGGCCGCTGCCCGCACAGGGAGGGCCTGGGCCAGCTGAGCCCCTTTCCCCTGCTGCCGGCAGCGAAGAGAGGCGGCTGCAGCTCGGCAGTGCTGGCCACGGGCTCGCACCGCGGCAGAAGGGGCCAAAACATGGCCCAGCTGAATCACCGCTGGCAGCAGAGAAAGAAAGCCTGCAGCTCCATAACAACTCCGAGCCGAGCTGCCCTGGATGAGACCGAGGGGTGGAAAAAAGGACATTTACCAGCTTCCTTTATCAGCACGGCCTTGCATTTTTCCTTCAGCCCTGCAGCCCGGCGCGTGCACGTGGCCTTTGCAAGCTCGAGCAGATTTAACCCTTTCTTAGCAACACGGAACTTTTAAAGGACAATTCCTCCTTGAGAGAAATAAGAAAGGAAAAAAACCCCAGAGAGTACATGGAACAGACACTGTATGAAGTCAGTTAGATGAGAAGTGAAAGAACTAATAATATTAGAATAAGATTGAAGAAGTGGACATTTTTAACCGACTTTTCTAAGGTAAATTATGAAGAAATTAACTGTTCTTTGCAGTATCTTAGTATTATTTGGGTAGAATGCTATTCTAATCAAAATTGAGGACTGATGTAATAGAGATTTATTTGGGAACTTTGAAACCCCCTCTCCTGGGTCAAAAGGAGGTCTCAGCCTTTGAGACAAAGATAATTTTAGATCAGAAGAAGTATTTGTAAATAGTACCCCAGATACACTGAGAAGCTCTGTGGATAGAACATCACGGTCTGCGAAAACTCTGGGCGGCAGCAGATGTGTAACATTGAGAGCACTGGACTATTTTGTCTTGTAGCAAACATCTTCATAAAAAGATCTTAGAAGGACTCTTCTCCTTGAGTAATGTGTAGTTATGTCTAAGTGGAGAAACTGACTGAAAATCCTAAATTGTGTCTTTCTATGTTGTTCTAATAAGACAGTTAATAGTTTGTAAGAGGAAAGAAGCATGTTTTAAGGTATCATTCTGTTTTAGTTAAAGTTTTTCTTGTTTCTCAACTTTTTTTTTCTTTTCGCAGTCTTTTAATATATGTTAATAAAACTATTTTTGTTCATTTTTAAGCTTAAGCCTGCTTTGTTTGTTTTTCTCCTAATCTCTTCCTCCCACAAAAATATTAACACTAAAACCCCTACATTAATTGGTGTTTATGCCCGGTTTTATTAAATTAAAACCATTACAATCACAGTGATATTCTTTACAAAGCTGTGTTGAGTAAATAGCTTTACATAACAGGTCTTCCATCTATTCAGCTAATGTCACTAAAATAAAGCAAGCAATCAAGCAGTAAAAACAAGTACTAAGTAGGATTACATAGCCCATGTCTTGCACCCCCTAACCAAGGGCAATAAGACACTTCCAATATATACCTGTAGAAAACAGAAAAATATCACAAATTGAAGGAGATGCAGATAGGAGGGATTGTAATTCCTGAAATCATTGTAGGTAATTCATATATTATATAAACAGCCATATATATTCTGATATTATATGCTTAGATCTTGATTCTGAAGCTGATGGCTGTTCACTCATTATTTTTATTAAACAGTATGTAATGAGCTTTACAAAAAAAAAAAAAAAAAAGAAGGTGTTTTGAAATATTTTACCAGCTTTTGCTACCCTTCAACTTTCTACCAACTGTTGAGGTTGCAGAGTCACAGCACCTGGGAGATATCTGGGTGAGAGCACTGCAGGACTGTTGGTTCCTCTGACTTTTGCAAGAGCCAAGAACAGTGGCAGGTCAAGGGTACTTTCCCTCAGGCATGACAAACTGCCCTAGAACTGGCACGTAATTCAAGTTTAGTGACCGGAGCTTACAAAAGAATCCATGCCAGTGATGAGATTGCTGATATTGATCACTGTAATGAACTGGGTTTTCTAAATCACATTCACTAAATCAGAGTTATATATTAGTTACTGAACAGTTAGTTCTGCTGAGGACTAAATAATGCAATCATTTCCACTCAGTGTTCTTGAGGCTCTCAACTGAAAAAATTAATCCAAACAGTTGTTAAATAACCCTGAATCTTACATGTGACATACTTTGTTCTGAGACAAAGTTTTTGAAGAACAGCTTTAAAAGCTCTTTTGTGTATTTATCTGAATATGGCAGTGACATCTTTGTGTTGAAATTCAAAATAGAATTTCTTTCCATGAAAATTAGCAAAAAAATTTTTTAAAAAAAAAGGTGCCAGTCCTCTAATGAATCTGAAAAAAAAAAAAAAAAAAAGAAAGATCATAGCTCCATAACTGATATTTGAGCACACAGGTATTGCTAAGACAGATATTTGAAACCAACTAATCTCAGTTCATTTTTTTAACATTAATAAGTAGAATCAGAAGTTTTAATAAAATAAACTATTTAGAGAATAAGTAGAATCCCTTTCTACTTTCAAAAATTTGTGAGATTGTGAATCTATTCCAATCCTCCTCAAACTTTTTTTATTTATGAGCAGGTTTATGGAACTGGAAGTCTTCACTCAGCTTAATCTCAAGCTCTCACAATATATATTTGCACTTAGTCCTTCACTCTTTTAAAACCTGATTTTAAAAATTGATAATGTAAACTGCGCAGTTCCCATAAGAACAACTCCACAAACTTATCACAACACAAGACCTCTACAAGACTTCATGCTTACACCATCACTGTGTCAAATACAACATAAAGAATGAATGTTCAGTCTTTAGAAATGTCAAGCAGCTACCATGTGGCTCAGTAAAGCAAAGCCATGTGACAGTGACTGTTCAAAAATTCATCCGTCCTTTCTCTTAGTAGTCATGCTCTGCTAATGAACTTTGAATAGCAAAGCATAATTTTTTTATTACATTATTTAAGCAGCAAATATCCAAAATATATTTCAATTGCTGAGTCACAGCATTTGGGGTATTTTCAAATTATGAATAAAACCTAGTTCTTAAGTCACTTAATTTCAAAACACAGTGTTCTGCATTCTGGCCATTTGTTTGGAGGGTAAGAGGATCCATTTCAAGAAATCCCTAAAGACCTACATCCAGGTGGAAATTAATGTTTAAATCCAGGGTTTCGCTGAATCAGAGCTGCAGTAATTAGTGAAAACATTTCAGAAGTAAGAAGAAACCACAGAAATAGCTTCAGCCATCAAATTCTCAGAATATGTTAGGGACACTCCAGTCCCACCATAAGAACAACCCAGCCAGCAGGGAGGCTGCTGAGATGTGCACCAAGTCATGAACAGATAAACAGAGAATTAACTGAAGAGAAACCGTGCTGTATTCAGTTCTTCGCTGGAGGACAGCAGAAAGAGGAGGAGCAGAGCTCTTCTTTATGATGGAAGAAGAACCATTGTAACAGAGAAGCAGAAAGGTGGCATCGAATCCTACATTGAGAGCTCTAGAACATGATTTTCTTTTCTGCCTTTTGGTTGATTCCATCACATATGCATTGAACTCTCACGTACTCCCACAGCTAAGGCTTTCAAAAGGATGCACAATTGATGTAAATGGTGAAGACACTGGTTATGCCAGTGGGATTGGAGCACACAAACAAAAATCTAAAGATATATATGTAAGGACATATAAGGATGGAATTTTGATTTTTAAAACTTGCATTTTCCAGTACTATCCTCAAATACTGGGGATGCTTAGAAAAAAAGACAGTTAACCTTCTTATACTGCTAACTACAGGGGCATCTTTATCACCCTTCTTTCTAGTTATTACTTCTCTGTTCTTTCATCCATTTAATGGCATATACATGAGCTTGTAATGTCTGACTGTCAGTCACAGACACATTAGTATGCATAGGCATCCAGATACTAGGAAAAGGATTCTTTGTTTCTCTGGGCTTCATTCTGTATTTGAAAACATTTCCCTTTATGTGACGTACTGAGTGTTTAAATTTGGCATGACCGAGCCTTTAGAATATATCCATCCCAATTTAAAAATGAATAAAAATCAAGAATTACCACTGCTGAGATATTTTCCTGATTTGACGTACAACAATTTTAATTCTCCAAGGAATTGAACACTATGGTCTGCCAAACTGGCATCTGGGGTGAGGAGTGAGAGGCTGGTTTAACTTTGCCAAGAGAAATATTAACAAGTATCTGGGCAATGGAAAAAATCCCCAGGCAGCTAAACGAGCTGAGTGATCATTTCCTCTTGAACTTGCTCACAGTGACAATTTAAGCAGCTGAGTCTCACTGACTCCAAAGTTAATGAAAGTCTTCTGTAACTACTCTCATGCAAAATTCAGTTTCGGTGATATTTGCAGCTGCCAGGACTGTTAGTCACAGAAGAGAAAGTACCAAAGAATATGTGTAAAAGAGTGACTGTGTTATTCAATGCTAAATCTTATAATTCGTGTTATTCTGATCACCTTTCTATCTCTTTGCCTCTTTTCCTATCCTTCTGTTTAGTTTTATAGCTTCTGATGCTTAGTTCTCCCATAAATGCATGTTCCTACTGCACTTGGTTTCAGGGAAACCACTCTTTATTTCCATGTGATCATTCTGCTGGTAGTGCAATTTGGTCTAAAATATAAAAAGTCGACCTATCTAAAAAAGCTTGATATCAAGTATTTGTACTGAACAAAAGCTTCTTCAATTCAGTATATGTGGAAAGGAAGAATATGCAAGCAAATTACTGACTCAAGATGAGTATAACTCTTGTGTACAGAGTCTGGAAAAATAGGCTTAATTAACTAATTATATTTTTCCTTAAACTATTGATTAAGGTCTAACAGAACTCTCTTTAGGCTTGTGTAAGTTCATGTTTCAAAAACACTGTGATTTCTCTTTTCCAACTGAACACACTTCATCAAATAATAAAAGCTGCAACAGAGTAAAACAGCTAGAGGTGTGCTTTTTAAGAAAAAGCTGACGTAGAATATGCTAAACAATATTCAGATCAAGCTAAAATTGCATGCCATCCATTTACAAACAGGATATATATCCTCACATTTCACTCAGATCTGGTGCACAAAGAGCTGTGGAAGTAAACACACAAATATTAGTACTCTGGAAGTCCCACATTAATATTGAAATGGTAAAAGTAGGGGTTTAAAAGGCCATTTCTCTTCTGATTATTTTTAGTCAGTCCCTCCTTTTCATAACAATAGTTACTGACCTTTTCTCTGCTTTTCTGCTTATCATCAATTTCTCCTGTAAAATTATTTCAAACCAAATTTAATAGTCACCCTTTCAGACATTATTTCAAGCTGCTGTTTCTCTCCATTGTCTTCTGATCTAAGCAGTCTTGACCACGAGGTTTCTTCTGTACAAAACAGGAGTTTCAACTCTACAGTGGCAGCACAAAACATCCTAGTCAGAAGAAGCAAAGGAAAATCCAGTGCTGTAAATTTAGCTATCACTGTCGAATATTCCAACTCCTTTCTAAGCCATGTTTTCCTTAGCCTTCACCCCTTATTCACCTTGTAGCCACCAAGCATTTCCTGTAAACTGAACCTTTGCAGAGGAGTTTCCAGTTGCTAATGCCACTGATGTAGTTACCACTAATAAAGCAAGGAAGGATGAATAGCAGGGTAAATATTGAAGTAATCTGAAATAAACACCTTCTTTCTTCAGGAAAGAAAGTTAGTCCAGGAGAATTTTTATGTAAAAGTTGTCTTTGGGAATTAAGCTCGTGTGTAAAATCATAACATTTTAAAGAATATGTTTATACAATCCATCAGCTGCAAATACTCCTCTGGATATTTCAAAAGGGCCTTAATTTTTTAGTCATTAGAACACTTGGGATTTTTCATAGCTGCTAAAATGATCTTCCATATGGTATTTCACAATAAATTTAGCTACATAATATGATTCATTAAGACATTCTTGCGCATAGCACTATTAAAATGTGTAGCCAGACTTTTACAGTGAATTGTTTAACTCATTTATGCAAAGTGTCTCAACTTTATTATCCTACTGATCTTAAAAGAACCACTTTAGTCTGAAAATACTTCTGACTTCTTTTCTTCAGAATTAACAAGCTGTGCATATTTTGGTTAGCGCTTGGGGCTTAACTACATGAAAATACACAGGGAGGGTATTACAGTCATTAAACAGCATTAAATCCCTCTAGGATTATTCTTATTCTGAATTTAATTTGCTTTTTTTCCAGCTAACTTACCTCTTTTCCAGAATAAATTGAAATAAGAAAAATTAAGACAATTGAAAATAATATAAAATTAAGGCCACTTTACTGCTGTAAAGCACAGAGTGATGTACAATTACAGGATTCAGATTACTGACAGAAATGTTAATTTCAATACATTTCTTTGAGTGTCCTCCTGAAAACAAGCCCAGAGAGGTCCCAGGCTATTTACTCATCATTCTACTGACCAGAATTTCTATTAATTATTTAATTAATTTAATTAATATTATTTAATTAATTAGTTAGTTAATTCGCTTTGGCAAAAGACTTGCTTATCTGAGGAGCTCCTCTATAAGTAAACCAGAAAAAGAACCATGTAGGAATATATTTTTACTACATGCTTCACAAGCAAAGCCTGCTCCTGGACCTCTGCAAATACCTATTTAGTTAGGAAAGACTGTGGGAAGCAAAAATTTACAGGCATTTTAGATAAACTGGATGTATTCAGATCAATGGGACTGCATAGAATTCTACTACAGGTCTAAAAAAAAAAAAAGACCTCTGTAATTAAAATGCTGGCTATTTGTAATTTTATTCTTTTAAGTGACATATAGGTCAAGGAGAGCTGGCAGAAGGCCAACTAAACACGCAGCTTTGAAAAACATGGAGAAAGAACCTGGGGAACTTTTGGCTGCTCAGCCTCCCCTCAGTCACTAGGAAGACAATGGAGCACAACCTATTCAATCAATTTCTGAGTCAACAAAGGACAAAAAGGCAATTTCAAACAGTGAACAAAAAGCTCTTTACCGAGGGCATTTTTTGCATGGACCAAGGTGACTGAAGAGCCACAAAACAGCAAGGGCTGGAGGCCTCCTCTGGAGACCAAGTCCAACACACTTCTGTGAAGCAAGTTACTTGGGACCACGTGCAGACAGGTTTGCAGATTCTTCAGGGATAATCACAGCCTCTCTGACAACCTCTTCCAGTGCTTGGTCATCCTTAAAGTAAAAAAAGTAAAGACTTAAGACTCATGTTTAAGTGCAATTACCTATATTTCAAATGGTGCCCTTTACCTCTTGTCCTGTCACTGAGTAGCACTAAGAGCTTAGCTTTGGTCCTTTGCTCCCCTCCATCAGTAACAAAAAGATCATTATTAAGTTAAACAAACAAACAAACAAAGACAAAAAAAGAGAGAGAGAGAAAAGAAAAATACATATATGAGGGTTGGAAAGTGATGAATAATCTTGTTTGCTATTTACAAATATTATAACACTAACTTAAACGTAGTGATTCATAGCAGAAGGTCACTTAGATCATATAAAACAGTCGCTGCATTTTTTGCTAAAAAGAACGTTTTAGATTTTGGTGTAAAATTAGAACCCTCCTAATAGAATATAGAAAATCAGAAAAGAAAAAAAGGTTATTTTTATAAAAAATATTTTTTTATAAAAACTAAAACATCCCTTTAGTTTTATTTTTAATATGTAATGTATTTCATGTGCTACCACTAGAAATCTCAAAATTTCCAACTTGTTTCAAGGTGTTAATATTTACCTGACTTTTTTTCTAGAAAAGCTTAGGAAATTTGAAGGCAGCAAGTGTACTCAGAAAAATAAAAACTCAAATTTCTTTCCATCTTCCATAGAGGATTGAAAATTTTTACAAGGCTCTTTAGAGTACATAAGAAAACCAGATTTAAATGAGGCTCGCACCATTCCTGGGGGTAGAACTAAAATGGATCCTGGGAATGCCCATTAATCATTAGCTGGGTTAGGCATTATCCCAGAGGCAAACAAGGAACAAGAGATTCAAACCTGAATGTTCAGAGTGAACACTTTCAGCACTAGGAGCAAAGCATTAGAAACAAAGAGCATGTTTTAGGTAAGTATTGTCTCCCACACACTCTATTTTATTGGTTTTCTATACTTCTGTTTCATTTATACATATTCTTTTGTTTATCTGTAGTTAAGGAGGGTTGGTGTTATGGTGGTTTTTTTTGTTTGGTTTTTTTTGTTGTTGGTTTTGGTTTTGGTTTTGGGTTTTTTTTTGGTTTTTTGTTTGTTTGTTTTTTGTTTGTTTGTTTGTTTGTTTGTTTTAATCTAGACTCGAGCAGATAGTGTCTACCCTGATCCAACAGCTTTTTCTTAAATAAATAACTTGCTAACTCAGTGTTGCTTCTACTTATTTGGTTCTAATTATACTTTGAAAAAAATCCAGGGGGGATGTGAGGGGATGGAAGAACAAGAGAAAAGCTTTGTATGTTAACTGCAACCAACTCAAAATGGTAGTTTACTGACAGATGGACAAATGCAACTGCAGGTCCCAAGGGCTGCAATTCAAATTAGATTTAACATTATAGCGGATGACAAGGAATTAATCTTATCAGCACACGTGCCTGTGCTGTGTTTGCTGCTACATATGCCTCTTTTCATCTGGCTGGCTCTTTAATATGTGAAGCTGCAAGAATATTTGCAGTACAGCTGGGTGAAGAACAAAACAGAGTAGGATATAAAAGAGAAAAATGAACTTTTATCTTCCACATGTAGAGATCATTCCAGGAGCCAGAGACAAAAAAATAATCCATGGGTGAAGCAGGTGAAAAGGTGTCCTTAGAAAATGCCCACTTCCATGCAGAAAGCAGGAAACACACTGTGTTTGGCAGTACTCTTTGGTGGCTTCTGGAAGACAGGCACAAGCCTGAGTGTACCAGTTCAGTGATGAAGCAGAAGGTAATACCTGTGCACATGTGCAGGGGAGGAGACGTTTGAGACTAGTTGTGTGCTAGTTGTTCAGAAGGAACGGGGGGAAAAGAGCACAGTGGAGAGAGGGCACTAAGCTCCTCAGCCTCCCTGAAGAGATGGTCCAATAGAGACATATTTCCCAGATTCCCACTTCTTTGTGGGCTTAGGAATCACTTCTGGTTTATTATTCTAAATTGAAATTATTTAAATTGCAATCCTATGAGATGCAAATATATTGCATTAATGGACTGAAAAACATATATAAAATAGTTCAAGTGCATATTAAATACCCTGCAATTGCTCTGCAAGTTGAGAAACTGCCACTCTGTTAAAACTAGAAAATATCATTAAACGAATTCAAAAGCTTTCAAAAGGCTTTCTTACATGTATATACACATTTGTGCATCATCAAACCACTCCATGTAAACATAATTTTGAAATTTCAGCCCAGCTAGTGCCTTTATCTCTGAGGAGGGCTTTTTGTGGGGTTTGGTTGGGGACTTATTTTTTTGTGGCATCTGTCCCTGCTTTTACAATATTCTTTTAAACTGGACTTGTAATTTGAGACAAATTAATCTAGAATTCCCAGACTAAAATATGTAAGGGAACTGTAATTGTAGATAGTGTTGAGTGAGTAGTTCTTTCTGAAACACAGCCCGAGTAAGGTATACCAAGCAAGGATCTGTGGAAGTTATCACCTTTCCAAAGGTCTTGTCCAACATGTTTTATGTTTCAAAGTAAGCTCTTGTGGCCGGTCTGCAAATAAGGGGAGAAAAACAGAGATCCAGATATCAGTGTTGGCAAGACACAGAGGTTTTTCTTGTCGACAATATGACCATAGCTGAATATCAATCCAACACTTGCTGCATGCATTATCTGAGTGGCTTTCCCTGCTCTAAGCCATGGATTTCTCATTGATCCCCCAGGCTTGCTTCCTATTTCTTTCACACTTCATTTTACATGACATTGTTATAGAGGAACAAGTTCCAGCCCTTAAACAGTTTCAATGCCTTTGTCTGGCTATAGCATGAAATACTGAGAAGGAAATGAGATTTGATTAAGAATTCTGACTGAAGAAGGTTTGTAAATACTTCAGGGAGGCAATTTACACAGCTATACCTTAGAGCATTACATGCACTGTGTTAAATGTCCTGAGAATTTTGAAAGGGCCAAACTGAATTTAATTGTCAAAATAGACAATAGACCTTAAAGCTTCTTTAGTATAAATAACGCTGCAACCTGCCCATACATACTTGAAAAACAAGAAGCAGTGTTTTTCTAAAATTAGGTAGTCTGGTAATCATGTATAATATTGACTAAATCCCTCCACCTTACCAAATGTGAGTTGTTTGGTTTTTTCCCAAGCCTTCCTCTCTTGCAAATCTCCCATACCTTGCTCTTTAAGGAAAATTGAAAATAATGTTCAGAGCAAGCCACTTCAGCGTTGTTCTGTTCACGTCTGAAACATTTTCTCTTTTGAACAGAACATAGTGGTCCTTTTCTCAAAAACCTAGTCAGGCCATTTCATATGTCTGAAACACCTCTAACACCTTGCTGTGTGAGGCATTTCTACTGCATTAGACTTACACCGAGTCAAGACTGTCACCTGTGCCATACAGGTGCAGAAGAAATTCAGCTGTAGCTAAAAGTGTCATCCTCAGTAAGACCCAAAATAATTCTGTAGCATCCTCTACAGATTGATTCTACCTTGTTTTCAGTAGATTTCTGCATTAATAACATATTTCTTCTAAACTCTGTAGTATGTTACAATATTTAGAAACAAATCTTATATGAAAACCTCTAACTGAGGTCTTTATAATGCAATTTTTACAGCTCTCCTCTCTCGTGCTCATTTCTGTTACTCAAAGTTCCTGCAAGACTCTATGACTGTTTTGGGTTTGTATGGCCAGGTTTTGGGGTTGGTGAGGCTACAGGGGTGGCTTCTGTGAGAAGCTGCCAGAAGGTTCCCCTGTGTCCAGCAGAGCCAGTGTCAGCTGGCTCCAGAACGGACACTCCACTGTCCAAGGAGGACCCCATCAGAAACTGTGGTAGAGCCTCAAGAGTAATGTCTTTAAGAAGCTGGAGAAAATCCCCAGTGCAGCAGCACCATTCCCTGTTGCCCTGTGCCTCTGGAAGGAAAATGTAGCGAAAATCAGGATTCAAGGTTAGTCCAAGAAGAAGGGAGGGATGGTAGAATGTTGGGTTTAATATTTGTTTTTTATTTCCTATGACTCTACTCTGATTTAATTGGGAGCAAATTAAGCTAATTTCCTCAAGTCAAATCTGTTTTGTCCATGGCAGTAATCAGTGAGTGATCTCCCCTGGCCTTATCTCAACTCACGTGCCTTTCATCGTATTTTGTCTCCCCGGTCCAGCTGAGGAAGGGCGGCGTGGAGCAGCCTTGGTGGGCACCTGACACCTGGCCACCACCATGGCTAATGACGGGAAACCCGTCATCGTTGCTGAAGTGTGGGCGTTTGGCACACTGTGGTGAAGTGCCTGTCACCTCTACTGTTTGAGGGAACAAGCCTGTAACAGTGTGTCTTTTAGGAGTGAAGCCTCTGCCTATGCCCCAGTCAACCTCTCCAGTAGAAAAGCCACTTGGAGCAACCTAGGAAAGAAATCGAGCTCTCACATCCACACACGCCACAAGGCTAGCTCAGCAAAAGAGAGGCAAGAAGGCCCTTTGCATAAGATCAGGTTCCAGCAAGGTTCATTCCAGGTGCCGACGGGAATCCAGTGCAAAGGAAGGGCGATCATGCGCCTTGCTCAGGCTTAAGTATGATTTACAGCGTCCAGTGACCTTGTGGCACAGGGGCGGAACTGAGGGCAGGTAAGGTCAGTGTCCTATAGGGATGACAGGTCTGGTCACTGGGATCCCACAACCAATGGATTAACAAGGAAAGAAGAAACCAGGAGAATTTGGGTATTAGGGAGAAGAGGCAGGGGTAGCATTACAGCATGTCCTTCCAAGGCCAAAACCTAGGAGTTATTTCAATCAGCTTTAGGGCCTCCACACAAGTCTACAGGTCTTTCAAGATAGTTTCATTGTTATTTTACGGTTTTAAATTACTCTTCAACTCCTGAAACAAACTATCCTGAGCCAAACTATGTTGGAATCCAGGGCATTCCTTTGGTTGCCCTGGAGGGTCAGGGACCTGGGCAGTGGGGTCTGGGACCCCAGCCCAGAGCCCAGAGCTCAGAGAGACACTGGATTTGATTTCAGTCCATGGGAGAGGCTTCTTGCACTGCAGGAAGCATTGCAGGCCACAAGAGTGTGAAAAATAGTAGTTTAGTATATCACAGGGTGAAAAAACAGTGGGTTTGGGATTTTTGGCATTGAAGTGAATGGGGCAAGATGGAGAATTTAGGGCGTTGTCTCCTTCTTCTTCCTTCTTGTTCCCTCACTCCATTTCTGCAGTGACGTTGGCACAAAGTAGTTAGTGAGGATTGGGTCAGAGTAAAGATGACCTTTTTAGTAATAGTGATAGACATTGGTAATAAATAGTAAATAAAGAATATGTAGTAATTAGTATAAAAGATAAGGACAGCCCAGAGACAGGAGGAGTCACCAGATGTCCGAGCCACGGCAAACATCTTTTAGACACTGAGAAAATTGTAAGATAAGGACTAATAAACGAAGCATGTAACCTTGAAGACTCCGTTTTTTCCTGCGTTTGGCACAGAGCTTTGCAGAGGGCCAGAACTCTAAAACCACCTGAATGCCGGGGAATTTAAACTCCTGAAAAGGAGCCCCCAACAACTGCCGTCCCTGGGTGGGCAGAAACAAAACTATACATCAGTGAAGGTATAGGAATAAAAATACATTCAAATATTGAAAATTATATAACCTTTTTTAATTTTTTACTCCCAAATGGATTAGACATGACAGTACGTAGTGTGAAATATTGTAGGGATGGGAAGCAAGACGTCTATATGTAGACAAAAGTACTCAGACTTAACCTGGAGTCAGCAACCATTTAGCCCAACTCAACCCAGCAGACATCCTTGTTTGGGTTTTGTTAGTTTTCTATTGATGTTCAGGAGAAGTGGAGCCAAATCTGGGGGTAGTCTACTCATGATTTATAACACAAAGAGTGTTCAGTGAGCAAAGAAGATTTGACGAAAAGAAGCATTAACTGAGGCATTGTTTTTTGCAATGGCTGAGCTCTGAACATGTTTTTGCAGCTGCCTGGAGCTGCACTGTTTGAGGAATGGAGAGTCACAGGCTGTCTCTCAATTCTTGAAAAAGAGAGGAAGATTTGAGCGAGATAAACGGTGCCAACACATTGTTTCATTTTTGCTCTTTCCTCAACAGGGACTCAGCTTTCAGTCAGACATCAGCGAGGGGTTCCCATGTTGTTATGATAAAACAAATGTTACCGTCTTCCAGTGCTGCTGCTACAAAGCCAATGTAGGTGAGATCTTCCCTGTTCCTGAAAGCAAAACCGAGAGCTTGTAGGAACATACCCATTAGAGGAATGGGGATAAGAATAAAAACCCAGTCCTCTCCAGGTGACACAGCCTGTGGGCTCACTTATCAGTGGAGAAGAAACTCAGTTTTTCATCTCACTGTGAAAAACAATATATTATACTATCAATGCTGCTAAAAGAAAAGGATCCTTGACAAAGTAAATATTTTTCCCCTCATGGTAGTCCTTCCTTGTAGAAAATTGAAAATGTGCAGTGAGAGAAGACTGAGGGGATCAAGTTGCAAGAGGAGAAAGAGGCAATCTGGAGTCAAGAAACAGAAATTAAGCCAGAAAGACATAATAAATATATCTAATGTGGAGAGAAATAAAGGCAATGAAATATAACATTGAAATGAAAGAATAAATCTTAGACCAGACTGAAAGTTGTGGGCCTAATTAATTTCAAACAAATATAATCAAACTAAGGAAGAGAGATAGAGATGATAAAAAGAGAGAAAACTATGGATTTTTTTTTTTTAATGATTTACTATACATTGTATAATATTTCTTTACAGAATATTTGCAATCATCACCTGTCCAGGTATATTTATATCAGGGGTGTCCACAGAGAAGGTATTATGACCCTTATCTACAGCTGCCTGAAGGTCAGTTTCTTTAGCTACACTGGTACAGGATTGAAAATAGTGTGACTCTGTGCTGGGCCTCCACCCCCAGGAAAAGAGAATGCAAGTGCAGATCAGCAGCAGAAAAAAAAAAAAAAAAGTATTTTAATCTCTGACATGCTTTTCATGCTTTTCTGACCCCTCTACTGAATTAGCTTCCAGAACAAGCAGTGGGACCAAACCTCCCCCACAGCTATTGCCACAACAGTCCTTTTCAATAAATAAATCTCTTCCCTTCCCTTGCCCTGATCCCAAAGTCCTTCTGTCTCACACAAACGTTTGTCAAATGTGGTTTTTTCTTTAGAACAATTCCTTACAGCTATTACCAGTTAAGGTATTATTACTAAAGCTTTTCATTTTCAGTACTATTTCCTTTGGTTTTCTCTCAATTTAATTAAAATAAAATAAAATAAAGTATGTTCAGCCATTACTCTGGCAGCAGACCAAAGCAGTTTGAAGTCTTTATTACTAAAATTTAATGTTGATTGCCCATTGGTAGGATCTTGTTAACACTTTGGTACTTGCACTACACGTATTTTACCAGACTATGTTGGCAAAAAATCTCATGCGTTTTCCTGACTTGCAAAATCTCCTGCATGCATTTACCCTAGAAATGAGCAAAATAATGTTCTGCAGATGTGCTGGGGTGCTTTGTATGGGGCCATGCCTCTTGATGCCACCAATGAGCCCCTGCTTACACTGGGCAGCCCCAGCTGCCAGCTCCCCTGCACAGACAGCATGCAGAGCACAATCCAGCTCTTTGCTCCAGACTAGATAAAAGCACATTTCTTTCCTTCAGGGTGTTTTGTTCTAAGTAAACTGTATCCCCAGAGTGTTGTAACAGCAGCAACAAATCTCTGAATGCTGAAGTTTGCAAAGGGCGTTTGCAGACACGAGATTTAAGCACTCAAAACAATTCAAATCTCAGCACATTCAGTTGACACACACAACAGTATAGCAACTTGCCATTCCATTATTTTTGAAAAAAACGTTGGAGACCCAAACAGGAACTTAAAGACCCCAAAAGCAGCAAAGAATTTTGCTATGGAAGATGTAGAGATGCTTTAAAGATGCATTGGTTTCCGTAAATATAGAAGATAAATAAACTTGGAGATTTGCCTCTGGTCTAACGAAAACAGTTTACTGGGTGTGCTGATTAAATCTTCCCTGCTGTACCACAGAGCTATTACAAGAAGGACTAAAACACATAATTTCAATTAAATATTTTCCTTGTCTGTGAAGAGAGGTTTCTCTAAGAGGAACTATCACATGAACATCAATGCCTTGATGTGGGCTTTAAAGTGATCAGTGAAGCAATATGGTGAAGCGTTTTTACTCAACAAATTGACCCCGTCAGTAAGAAGGAAAACAAAAAAGAGTGAATTCCCATTTGGATTTGTAACACATGCAAGAGGAGAACATTTTGCTCTTCTTTTCATTGCCCACTTCTCTGCCTCCTGACATGCTCTGGTTATTCATGCAGTGAAGGTGAGGTGGTTGAACCTGAAGAAGCCCATCAAGTTCTATTGATTTGGGTTTTTGGCAAGTGAGCTTGCCCGGCTCCATAGCACTTACCGGGTATTTTGGGAGAACCAGGTTACACACCAGCAGTAAATATAGGCCAAAATCTCTGGAATTTGCTTAGTTTAGAAAAAGCTCTTGAATCACAAGCATCAAAAACCATTTCTGGGGGGAAAAAAAAAAAAAAAAAAAAAAAAAAAAAAGGCAGTATAAAGTTCTTACATAGGGATTGAAACTCAAAAGTTATGTCCCTTTTCCTAGGCAATAAACTTGCAAGCCTGTAGTCATGAAGCCTCTGCCAACTTACCTGCAATCTGATTATTCACATTTCAAAGCTGATCCTTTCTGTAAGTTTCAGAACCTGATTTCACTTTTCAAGCACAGACTGTCCAATCCACAATGTATTGAGGTAGGAAACATGTTCATAAACATTTCTAATTTAATTGAACAGTTCCTATATGTAGGAACACTAAATATTTATGGAAGACAAATAATTAAGATCAAAGAAATAAATCAAAAAAGGAAAAAGAAAAAAAGGAAAAAGAAAAAAAGGAAGAAAAAAAAAGACTTCAATAATACAAGATCCTTTGGGGTTTTTTCTAAAGGTATAAAAACCTTAGTGAATGTTCTTATTTCAAATAACTCAATACATCTGGTTTGGGAGCTAAATCACAGACAGAAGGATTAACCTACAAGGTGTTATTTAGTTTATAAATATATAAATATATGCAGCTAAAAACATACCCAGTTCCTGTCAGTACTATCTCCATCACAAGGTATTTGAAGGATGATATTGTAGGCTCTTTTGTACAAAAATAACCCCTCTTTTCTGGGGGTTAACAGAGAAAAATACAGGTGGGACAGGTCTTCCGGTGTTTACTCTGGAGGACTAGAAAAATAAACAAATTAGAATTTGATATATAATAATTATAGATTCTCCTAAAAAGTTTATTTTTGATAATAGTTTTTTTCTATATATTATCAACCTGGAACATGGAAAACTATAAATAGTATTAAATGTTTATACTTGCCACAATGTGTAACCTACTATTTGGTACAAAATAATGGACATTCAGCATCATATTAAAACTGGACTTTTCATAAAAAAAGCTGAAAGTTCTCTTTACAGTTTTTAACACTTTTCAATACCAATGATCTTGTAATCATTTTGATAAAATTTATGTCTGTTAAAATATTCTGGTTTTGTGAAATAACACTTCCAACTAAAAAGACAACCAAAAAATTAAAATTTTATAAGTTTTTGCACCAATTCTAAAGCAGAGTCTTCATCTCATGGTTTTAATACTTCAGAGGTATTCTTTACTGTCTTCAAATCTGTTGTTTCTCTTTTTTTTTTCCCTTGCCATGGACTTTTGCATATGGTGTTCAATTTTTGCATGGTGTTCAGCATGTCACCTCTATGTTTATGCAGTATTAACAGGTGCCTGTTATTACTGATTTGTCTAGCAAGTGATTTGGCTACTCATTTCACTGAACTAACTCCTTCATTTCTATACATCATAAGTTTGGAAATATAAATCATATTTTTATACGAGAAACCTTATTTTAGTCCTGAAGAGAGTAAGGAAATTACTACCTGACTGCTTTAATGGTATGCTATTGGCTTGGAGGTTATTTGGTGCAGTAATATTTTTCATAGATCAAAGCCACTTCTATGAATATCACAGGCGAAACAACTTTATTTAAATGACCTTTGCAATGGGTCACTTTGCTCAAATTCACTACAGTCGCCTGTATGAGATAGTGGCTTAATAATTTTAATAACTTTATCTTGTGTGATGTGGCAGACAGAAAATAAAACTGCCCATGGCTGACTTTTTCAGACAGCTTCAAATGAGGCAGTTAAACAGATATACCTTTTGTCCTATTACATCATTTTCATTGAAATTTAATCTTGTGAATCATTTTTTCCCCATTAATTGAGGAAAATTCAAATTTAATATTATCTCAAGTAAGTCTGTCATGAATAACTTTCAGTACAGCTGGGTCTGATTTTGGCCCAGGTTGTATCTGAGTTTTTATATCTCTTCTGTGAAACTTCTAACTGGAGTAAAACCGACAATGCATTGTACAAATTTTGTCAGGTCTAAAATATTAATTTATCCTTTTCCCTCTTTGTTTTTTTTTTTTTTTTTTAATTACCCACAAAAATACGTTTCATGCAAGTTTTGGTGCATCAGTTATGTGCAAGAAGTATATGGTATGTCACAGTGTATCATAAATCACTTGAAATTAGACTAAAATCTGATTATACTAAAGGAAGAAGTACTGAATTATTGAAAAGAAAGAAAAGAGTAGTGATAGAGTCAGAGCAAAACAGTAGGGAAAAAAAATGCCAGATGTTAAGGTGGCTATTCAGGGGTGGAACTGGGTCAGAATAGAAAGCCACCAGTTTCCAGGACTTCCCCTTTGTGTAAAGCAGGTCTTTTGGAGAGTAATTTAAGGGGCTTTAAGGGAGAAGGTAGAAATTTAATGCAAGGGAAAATTCTACTTCAGAAGAATTCCTGCCACTGGAAGACCTTACCTGGAGAAGCAGACCTGCATATGTACCACACACAATATCAGGTGCTAAATATATTTGAGTGACCGAACACAGTGGTCCGAACACCAGCGGTGCGCTTACCCTGCCATTTCATTTGTATGCTATGCTGTCATTCCCTTTGTCCCTGGATTGAAAAATCATTGAGACATGGGTATAGAAGCAACCATGTTATACCATGGCTGATATAATCTGTGACCTACCCTTTGTGTTGTGCAGCAGGTATTTATGGTCTTGGAAGTGCCTGGGAAATTCAGGACTTGGCTTTTGTGCTACTGAAAGATTCTGTAGCCCTGTATCCTGTTCGGTTAATTAAGCCATCTTATGGCACTCCCTACTCTTCACAAATATAAAGCAGCACAAAATAATAAGGAAAACCTGTCCTGAATTGTTTTCTCTAACAACATTTATCCATCACATAATCTGATTTTAGATTTTTTTCTGATGTATTCATTTAATAGCTTTGCTACTGTTTTTAAGTTTGAAGCAGTTATTCAGTTATTGTATCATATTTATGGGAGACAAAGCTGCATTTTTCTATGGAAGTAGTGTAGTGTCTTCTCCTGGGCCTCATATTAGTCTTCCTCACAAGAATAGCCCTTCATGCTGTATAAGTTTGAGCTGATCAATCTGCAGGCTTGTTTTGAATAGCCTACCAGGAGTATCTGTCACTCATGATGCCTGATGACTTTAATAGGATTCTCAGTACTTTGGTCTGATCTCCAGATTAGTCCATTTGATTAAAGATAATTAGGAGTTGAACATTTTCTGTTGAAAATTCCAGTCAGCTTGGATCCTTGCATACTAGCCATGACTGCAGCAGCCTGTGCACTTCACTTCTTCATGTCATGGATACATGGCACAAAGAGTCAAACTTGGCTGGAGATTTCTGCCTGGATAGTTTCTCTTACAGGAAAATGATCTTTCTGTAGAGTAGTTGAAAGCTCTTCCCTTCTCTAGCTCAGCAAAAACAGTAAAGGAACAAAACGTAATAGATGCCGGTCTGCATGGTCTTACAGAAAAGAGGTTATGTCAAACACATTTGATTTGATTCCTTCAGGAGATTGACTACAAGCTGGGTCAATAAATGTAACAGTGTAAATGTGACAGACATGGTAATCTATTTGCCTCGGTGCCACATACATTCTGATAACAGTGAATTAGAGCGGGGTCAGCAAAGTGCATTTCATGTATATTAAAATCCACCTAACGGACAGATCTTTGAAGTAATCATCAATCATCTAATGGACTTCATTACAGCTGGGCTCTCCTGGGAGTGAGATTAAACCTGAGGCTTCCCAAATTTTTTTTTGTGATCTGGGTAGAAATACACTTGTAATTTAAATGTTATGAAATTTTGTGGGAGTCTAAACATGTCTGAATTAAGAATAGAAAACTGCATAGAGCAATCTAGATTTCCTTGTAAAATTAAATCAGTTCAAAGTGTAATTTTGAGCTATTTAAGGCAAAATGATGTCTGGAAGCAATATATGAATGGCAGTATTATAGAGTGGGAATTGTATTTTGGAAATGAGGTTAGTTATGGATAAGCAATCTAGTATAATCTCCCTGAATGATGCTAAAAAGTGCATCAGGAACCTGATATGACTTAAACACATTCCATATCTCCATTTTCTTTTCTCATATCTTGTATTTCTCTAAGTTCTGACTTTTACACTTCAGCTGAATAAAGAAGAAACCGCAAAAAAATGTCAGGGATTAACAATCTTTTCACTTCTAGTACACTGCTAACAGTTTGGAGTCAGGCTATTTGCTCTTCTTAAACCATCTGGGACACATAGTAGCTTACTTAAAAGAGATCAGTGACTTATAAAAGATTCGTCTTACACTGAAATTATAGACCCCTTTCCACAAATGCTACAACAACCTTGAAATGAGCACTGAGAGCAAAGCTTTTTTAATTGCTGAAGCCACAAGCCGTAATCACATAATTCTTTCTGATTACCAAAGCACACTAGACTATTAAAATCTATGTATTGCAATCTGAATGGATTAGCCTTTAGGACTTATTAACATCAAATTTCATATGATATTAGCTAATAAATTAGTTGAGCAGAAGAGTTCAAATTCTAATTACCAGACAGTCATGAGATATGGCCAGTTACTAATATCAGGCAGTGCTGCAGGGAGGGAGGAAAGAAGGGAGTATTGTGATTAAGTTGTCAGGGAACTGCAGCTGTGAAAATCATTACCTGGTGTTTCTGTAGTGCTATTGGAAGAACCATTTCATCAGCTGCTGTGAGTATCATAGAACTACTGCATTTGATTGTAACAGCTAGGCAGACTGGAAGAGGAATTCCTCAAGAGTGGGTCTCCTCTCCCTCTGGTAGTGTATGACAGTGTGAGTATGTGTATGTGTACATACGACTATCCATGTGCAACGTGTGACTGCGAAGATTTATGTTGGAAAGGACTCCCTCTGTGCAATGACTTTTGCTGTAAATGGAAGAACACAAGAGCATGCCATACCATCATACCTGTCCCTCCAACCCCCCCAAACCATGGGTCACTGACATACCTGTGAGTATCAGCAAACATAGATAATCACACACTGGTGATAAATGTTTCCTCACAGTGTAAAGGAATGGCGCTTACAATGCTTCTGTTCTGCCTCAAAGAGTCAAAGTATGTCTCTAAGCAAGCCTGAGCCATTTCAAAGAGGTAGAAAGAGTTTAAAATAAGATTCATTCAACCTTCATCACTAATGCAAAAAGGGTTTACCTCTTCTGCATACCAGACACAGGCTAAGGGGTGGCAGGACAAAGGATCTGTAGCAACATATTCATATTAATTCATTTATAGTGCTGAAGATCCCTTGAATGAAAACCTTTGAACACCTTTTCTCCAATACTCCTCTAAGGTTAAGAGAGTCTATTCTTCACTTGAAAAGCCACATACATTTTAAAAATACATGAATGCAAGCTTGCTTAGACACCAAGCAAACAGACAAGTTAGCCATAAGAAAGTGCTCCTTTAGTATCTTCATGCTGTTTCCATTTGTTCTTTGTGTTATTGGGAGTGCTATCAGAGTAGTTTTATTTTAGATTGGTCTGTTCCTGCTATTCAGCTAATCAATGTCCCTGAGAGTCCTCCCTCATTTCTTCTTATCCAAGAATACTAGGAAAATGTTATTTAATTCACTGCTGAGAATTTCATAAAAGATTCAGCTTTACTCATCCTGATTATGAGCAATCAACATTTAACAATGATAGCTGGCTGAAGTTCAATTTAACCACTCCTGGATTTTGCATATGTATCATATTAGGTTTCAAGACAGCAGCAAATCTGGTAGGTTGTTCCTGTACCTCACATCTTCATAGTATTACCTCTGTTTCAGAAAGAAGAAAAAGACAGTCTGACTGCCATCAATATACTGAAGATATCATATGGTGTGATTCAGTAATTTCTTCCTCTTGCACCCAAAATAAGAAGGCAAAGATGATGCTTTTGTTGCAAAGCATTTTTATTTTCACTACTAACAGATATTCTTGAGATCAGGATCTCTATAGCAGCTTGCCCTTGCCTTGGAGCTCTTCAGAAAATGCTTGATCGCAGCCTGAAAATACTTGAAACAGCATCTTAGTGTCTGCATCGCTGCCACTTCTCCAGTTGAATAAATACATTTTTTCGTTGATACATACTACTAAATCTGAGTTTCAGTACATGAGGAACCAGAGTCCACCAGGCAGAAGCAGGGTTGTTGGATTGAAACAACCTGTGGATGTTGTTTCCTTAGAGCGCACTGCCAGAACAATCACTGGTGAGTTCAGTTTAATGGATGAGTGAGATGTGGCTCCAGTTATCACCTCCAACAGGCACTGATATATCTAATGGAAACAGCCATGATGAAGGTACTATAGGCCTTAATTCTGCCACTCTTATTAAATTACAGAGCATAGCAGAAGCTCGGAAATTTTTGAAATCTGTAGCAACTCAAGGTATCAAGTTATCAGTGATCCCAAACCAGGATTTTCTTTAATAAAACCCCTAAGGCATGGGCAGAAGCTTTTTTTAAACACTGGATTCCAAACACCAGGCTATGGAATTGCCCTCAGGGGTCAAAGCTGGGCAAAACAAAGCTGGAGACTGCCAAATGGACAGCTCTAATTTCTATACTACAATGCCCCTCCGTACCTCTTCCTAAATTTAATGTTGTTCTGTTAGCATGTAGACAACAGCAAGCAGATTCTTTATTTTTAATTCCTGTCTGTCTTGAATTAAAAGTTAATTCATCAGGACTGGCAAAACATCAAAGTGTTCCATTTTTATATTCCTTAAAACAGAACTAAAATAGCAATTGTCAACATAGAACAAGAGTAATCAAAATTATCTAGAAAATAAACAATGTTCAGCTGCTGACTGGAGAATGAAAATAAGGTGTTAGTGGGGTGAAATTGTTTTCCAGCAACTGATTTTAGTCAGAAAATCCTAGAAATCTGGTCAGCCAGGGGAAAATACCATGCAATCTTTCCTAGTACATGTCTTATGCATACAAGAAGCAAGGCAGAAAGTGCTTGGAGTCAAAGTCTGTGTGAAAAAAAAACCGTGAAAAATAAGATAAAAAGCATTGAAAAAGCAATAAAGGTAAAAGTATTCTAATAATTTGTCTTAATCCTTCAATTTGAAAAGACTTTTTTTTCCATCTGACATAGTCCTCTGGCTAACAGTAAGCCTGTTTATTCTGACAAATCGTCATCATCATGATGTTTGAGTAAAATATAAAAGAATTTTCCCACCATTCTAATCTTTTTTTTTTTTTTTTTTTTTTTTCCATCAGTCTGGAAGTTCTTTAATATTCAGTGTGGAAGACAGCTATCAAAAAACAGACAGTAATGATGATGATTTTATTGATTTTGACTTGCAAAGAAATCTCAAATGGGACTAACAAGTAATTTCTTCTACTTCAGCAGAACGTTATACCAAATCAAAGGTTTAAAAAAAGAAACAAACAAACAAACAGACAAACAAAACCACCTCTGGTGTCACATCTCATAGATTTTGAACTATGTTGTTGTAAACAACATTAGTACCACATACATGTCTTTATTTGTTGATTACATGGGCCTTTACTCATTACTATGTGGACCTTCTAAACAATTTAAATCAATTCAGTTTCTACAACTGTCACAAGAATTGAAAAATATATAGATTTTGTTTTCCTCTAAACTGAACTTCTGATCTATGACTCAAAATTTATTCTGCACTTTTTCAAATAGCTCAGTTTTGCAAAACAGAAATCTTTCTCATAGTGCTGCAGTGATGAGAATTATTTGCATTGAATGAGGTTTGTTGCTCAAACAAATGCTCCTGAAAACAGCATCCTCTTTGGAGGAGACAATTTTTTGATGCAAAATAGCGCACAACATAAATATGTCTGTTATATATTCATGGGAGACATTCTCCAGTGGGACTTACAGTAGTGTTAATATTTCACCAGACTTCTTCCAGACTGGCATGTGGCATTACTTATTCACTGGAACAACATTGAACTGAATATTCACCACCAGCTATGCTGTTATGTTACGTGGTGTGAGATGACTCCAGTGCATGGACCATGGTTATTTTCACAGTGCTTAGGAAAGAAGAAGCTGTGCGTCCCTCTAAAACTCCCCAAAGCCAAACTCCAACAGCATGACAAAGTATATTTTCTGGCTATTTCTCCCACTTCTTGTGTTCACTCCAGTGTCTATTTGGAATAGAATATCTAAAATATATGCGACTTTTTAAAGTCGTCTTCCTTTTTTCTGAAGTTGTTTTCTCATACTTCATATAATACATATACAGATAGCTTCCATCACATTCTAAATTGAATTCCTCTACAAGTTGCTTTCTTAAAATTTTTATTTCTACTTCTATGCTGATAATGATCATGAGGAAACAAAACAGAAAACCTGCAATAGACGTTTGACTGAAGTCTCAGAATAGCTACAGAAGCTCAATCAATTCTTTCTAAAATTAATGATTCTTTCAAAAATCAACCCAACAATTCTTTCTAAGGTTTTGGTCTCAGCTGAGTTGAAACATTGGCTCTTTCTCAAGAAATGTGTATTTTATACAAACAATTTTGTGTGCTTACTTGAGCACCAAACGTGCATTTCTGCTTCATACTATTTGTATAAATACACTCAGCCAGCACACTTAAGTGATTTTTCTTTATCAGTATTCCAGAAACAGAAATCATATAACAACTTCCAAATAAAACTTGTTGCATAAATCTGAAAGCAGTAATTACAGCTCAAACTTGATGTGCATTTTTTAATACATCTGCTTTAGAGAGATGTTTGTTTGTTTGTTTTTGCAATGAATTAATTCTTCCCTAAAAGCAATAATATCAGCAGTTCTGTTATGGGATTAAGAAAGATTAGCAAGTGAAAGATAATATATTTTCTCTGATATTTTGAAGGAAAAAAAATATATATATTTGTACACATTCTCCATTGAGAGCTTTTATTTATTTTATTTCATCCTCCTGGAACACTTAATGAATGATTTCAATATTTTTTTCACTCCTTTTTCTGCTTCCCAGCAGCCAAACCATGGTTCTTTCAAAGTGAAGTAGATGAAAACATTTCTTTCTCAGAAACAGCAAACAGGCATTTGAGGTCAAGAAATAGTTCCATATTGTAACTTTTTTCTTCTAATCTTTCCATGCAAAGACTCTCCAGTTCTATTTCTGTTACCTAGCAATTTCCCCCTTTGTTTTCTCTGTTTCTTTAAGACATGAGTTTTCTAAGGTGTTATCATACCATAGTATACTGTCCCAAAGGACCATCAGATGCATCATCCATCTGATGCAGTCTGACCATCAAATGCTTGTTTGCACAGTGACCTTTCCTCAGACAATTTCAACCCCTTGCATACAGCCCAAAGAGAAAAATAAAAGAAGACATTTCAGTCTGGAAATAACACATTTTATGTGACAGGGACAACACCGTGCTGTACTGACACATCTCTGAGTAAAACTGCTCTGGTCAGGAAAAGCTTTGCCTTCCTTAGGAGCAGCTGAAGAACACCTCTGTTCGCAGATCCTCTTTCTTATCTTCAGATAGAACACCTTGCTGCAGAGCTCTTCACTGTGCTGACTACCAAAGCCCCAGAGGCAGGTGCATCTCCTCATGCCTCAGAGAACAGGGCAATTAATCTAATTTATATGATCAGAGGAATTACTTTCCTGCCAAAATGAGTGCAGACTAATGGTGGCTTCTAAATTGGTTATATTTGGAAAATAAAGTATAAATAGTTCTAATCAGCAGGCAATAATATTCAAGAAAAGGACTTCGAAAAAAAATGTTCTGATACTACAACCCACAAAGGTTTCTCACTAAAACAATACAGAAAACAAATATCCCATAGCCAGATGATTAATTAATGAGGAATTGATTTTTTTTTTTCTCCCCTGGAAATCTATGTATTAGTTTAAAAAGCATCATAACTTATCAGAAATGAAGAGTGGCAAATAAAAATGAAATATTTGAGAGAGTAAATAATCTTCTGATATGTATCTTGAATGGTAAAATCATAATTTCTATGTATTATTTTACATCATTGCAAAATCAAATATCATCTATTTTAGTTCAAGGTTTACTCTAGAAAATGTATTAATTGTATTTATACCTAAATACAGGAAGTTAGGGATCCCATGTGCCTGCACGGAAAATTGTAATCATGTAGACACCTTCATTCATGCTTTCTGTGCTATCTTCTGATGACATGACTTTAAAACCACTATGAGTTTTTCTTTTCATCTCATCACATTGACTGCCTGAAACAGAAATGTGTTTTCCATTTAGTTTCTCAATTACTGTGCACTTATAAGCCTCCAGCAACACTAGCCTTTAAATTGTATCTTTTCTAAAGAAGATCCAAAAGTAACGTAAAGGCTGAAAATCCTAATAAATCACATGACACATCAGCTACAAGCACATGCAGTGTTGAAAAGTAAGTCATCGATAGCAAAGGATTTTTTTTGACTTTCAGTATTCTGTTTTTATATTTGCTTTGTTCTTTCAGTAACAAAGGAAAATAAATCATGAATTCTGGCTCAGTCTGTCTAAGATACTCCAGAAATTAAACAGAATCCAGTGCAATAGCTGAATCTATATTGGTGCCTTTTTCTTTGAAGGCTCTGATGTTAGAGCAAGGTCCACCTGGGCATGATGAACCTTTCCCATCAGAAACTGAAAGAACAGTTTGGGAGGATATTGGAGGGATTTTCCTTCCTTTTGAATTATTTCATCAGTTTTTCCCTCTCTTCAGGGAACCATTCCTGCTTCTCTGCTTCTCCATGTTTTCTTTGTGTCTCCTCCCTTGCAGACCTTGCAGGGGGAGGACCTTTCAGAGGGGTCTCCACTTTCAGGCAAAAAAACCACCAAGCATATTCTTTGAAGGAAGAAAGAGGTACCCTAAGTCTCAGGATGTCAAAACTCAGGTGATGCCCTGTTTAGGGTCCATTCCCAGGATTTGGATGTCTTCAGCTTTTGGAGTTCTGGGATGCTTTCTGAACTGAAGATCCCTGCAAGGACACCAGGAAAGGTGTGCTCTTTAGAAAATATGTCTTAGTGGAGCTGCACTTCTGAGTAAGGAACTTTCCTTCCCAGGCTCCTGAGAAATTGAGAAATTACTAACAAAAATATGTATTAATGTATATTAACAAAAAATATGCATTCCATCTGGCAAGAACATTCTTGAAGGCTAAACCCTGACAGTGCAGGAGCTTTCCCTACTGTGCTTGCCTGGTATAGGCTCTTTTTAAAACAGCATTGATGATTTTTCCTCTAGCTAGTGAGAGTTGAATTAATTCACTTAAAAGGAAACAAAGTAAGAAACTAGCTTAGTCTTTAAAATAATTCTCTTTGGGACCAATATCAGGCTAAGTCATGTATAGCGGAATGAAAATTAAGTGCTTTTACTTAAATATTTTCCTACCCACGATTGAATGAATTTTGCAAATGCAACACTTTTTGGGGATCACCATCTTTATAGATACCCAAGAGCTAGAAGAGCTGCAAATGCAATTTGTGATACTGCATGTAATTTCACAGAAGTTGTTCTAGGTAGGAAAGTTACGGTTTATCTAAGGAAAATTAGATTCCCCAGTGTTTAATGGGATGAGAATTTCTTTTGAATGAAGAAAGACATTAATGGCTTTTTCATCAAGTTCAGAAAAACTATTATTAGCTCTCTAAGACCACTTTTTCATTTCACAGGATGTCTTTAGACTGTTCATCTTCTGAACTGCCCTTCTATGAAGGACAATTTTTTTTATGAGAAGCTGTGATATATTAGAGTTGCACTTTCTAGCAATATGTAGGAGTGTGATGATCCTTAAGTAGCACAAACAACTGCTGGTTAAAAGACAAACCTGGTAAACTGGAGGGGAATTATTCTATATAATATGGTCAACACCAATTTCTAGTTGTACATCATGGTTTATAACATTATCTTGGAGAAAACTAACAATTGAGTTCCACAGATGTATGGCAGTACTTATTAGTTTCCTGGCAACTTTATTTTAAAATTGATTATCTCACTGTGAGGCCCTTGCTTACTTGCAGTTAGTTAGTTTTGAAATGGTTCTCTGCAAAAAAAAAAAAAAGCCTACAATTATTTGTCCAATGTTCCAAGCCTTTTTGTCTGCAGTATTTGTATTACAATGTGTCAGAACTCAGCCAGCAGAGTAGCTACTGGCTGCGCTGAGACTAACATCTCTTGGGCTGATCTCGGTTGTATGATCCAGCAAGGGTCTGTTTCAATCCTTTTTTGTGCCCTCAAATCTTTCCTTCATATGGGATGCAAAATTTCACAGCCTAGCAGCACATGGAATGCAGAGCTCATGGAAAAGACAGAAAGTGGATTTCCACAATCTTCTCATTCTCCAGATCATTTAGCCAAGCCATGGCTTTTCACGACGTCTCTCAGAGTGAAGATGGAAAACACCAGAGCAGTATAGTACTTCAGAACACCACTTTACTCTGATTCTCTCTCCAGATTGCTGGGGGCAGGCAGTGAGGGCTGACTGGTGCTTGTCATTTTGCTTGCAAATTTCTTGGTCCAGCTTGGGGGATTTTTGTCAAAAGAAATGCTCTCCAAGTCATGACTCAGAGATCATAACTATTTTATTTGCAGGCAAAACCCCTCCAGACTTCATCTTTGCTATTTGTTGAGCAAAGGAATGGATTGGATTATGAAAGAGGTGACTAGAGGACACAAAGTACTGAGCTTGTCACTTCCAGGCAGAAGCTCAAGCTCCTGATGGAAAGGTGACATGATGCAGGGATCAATTTCCTTTAGTTCTAGTTATTACACAAGGAGTACCATAGGGTAAGAAAGGGGTTTTCCTGGTGCCAAATACCTTCCTTTGATTTGAGGTGTCACAACTGTCCCTATTCAAGGAAAAATTCTCCCAACTAGTCTCAGTGTTTCAGTGCAACTAACAGCTCCTTCCTTCTATTCCAGTTCCCTCTTTCTTATTTTGCCATTTCAGCCAGTGACTGGAGCATATAGTGTGTTGTCTGGTGTCACAAAACAGTCATATTTTGTTTCTTCCTTTGTGTGAATTGGAGTGCATCATCGGCAAATTGCTACCATGATGGTTTTTTGGCCCAGTCATTCCATTTACCAGTCCCACCCATTCAACCAGATTGTTTGAACAGGTAGACATGAAAACTTTCCTGTTGGATGCTTATAGAAATTTACAGCATTCTGTTTCATATGGGCTAGGGAGGTTTGTGAAGAAAGCCCAAACTTCTGGTAAAATCAAACAAAACCAGTTTTAGTTTTTCCTTAGTCTTTTGCATCTCTTATTTCTGTTCGGCTCTGCTCCAAACACGGCAGAATTTCCAGTAGCTTAAGATACTCTTTGCCTTAGATCCAGAAAAATTAAAAACCTCTACTCCTCTTTCCTGCTCTGTGGACCCAAGTGCAGTGCATTTCACGCACACAAAATAAAAAGTGTTCATCTCTAAGACATAGCTGCAAGTCAGTTTAAATGCATCATTTTGGTTTACCTTGCTTGCTTATCAAAGACCTGCCCTGCCTTGGTTTTTGAATTTCAGCTTTGAAAAGCTTTTTCAACTCATGAATGTGGTCATTTAAGACCCAAGCTCCAGAATAACTCTCAGCCAAAGGGTTTAGAAAGACTTAAAATTAATGAGATTCATAATAAATGCAGCTACAGAGATAGGCTTCGAGTTCTTAATGTATATGAAGTTTTGTGGGTTTATCTCCAAATACCAAGCGCTGAAGAGAAACTTCCCTCATAGTACAATGGCAAGGGACAGCCAGAGCACAGCAATTCGGCTTCATGACAACTTGGGAGATTTTTGAATTAATTTTTGTCCTTCACTGGAGCAAAAACAAAACCTCTCCCACATTTTCACAAAGATTTGTGCTAATCCTAAAACCTCTTTTCTCTTCAGAAATGACCAGAACAGGTGCCCTGAACCTTAGAAAAGAGAAAACATTGCCCAAGTTTTTAAGCCCCTCATCTATGTGGTGTTCACACACAGATATTTGCAAAGACAAATGCCTTTGTTTCAGCAAAGAGAAGAAACAGCAGCCTTCCCCAGGCTGAGCCCATTTTCATGCAGTTGTGAAGCACCTTGCCCCTTACAGCAAGGCATCAGACCCTGTCTGCTTTCTGGGCATGGGTCAGGGAATCACAGAATCATAGAACACCCTGAGATGGAAGGGACTTTCAAGGATCATCCAGTCCAACTGCCTGCCCTGCATAGGACAGCCCCAGGAGTCACACCATGTGTTTGAGAGCATTGTCCAACACTGGAACTCTCTCAGGCTTGGGGCTGTGACCACTTCTCTGGGGAGCTGTTCCAGCGTGCAGCCACCCTCTGGGTGAAGAACCTTTTCCTGAGATCCAGCCTAAACCTCCTCTAACACAACTTCAGGCCATTCCCTCAGGTCCTGTCTCTGGTCACCAGAGAGAAGAGTGGGACCACGGGGAGAAAATTCTTGGCCTCTAAGCATCAGAAGAGAGGTAAGAAAATTCCTAATTCTGGGCATTATTTGCTTCTCTCATATGCTCTACATATCCATAGATGGATGGATGCAGCCTCACAGGAGCATGCAGGGTGTCGCTAGAGGACACAAATAAATACTTACAGATCTGACTCCACGAGATGAAGGCTGAAGAAGAAGAACAACTTTATTAGTTACAAAGACCTCACTTTTATAGGTTTTGAAGAATGACCAGGGATTGGAGAACAATGTCACCGCCTTTCCATCCCACTGGCCAGGCTAGTCAATCACTTGACTCTCATCAGAAAGGAATGCGAAAAACACCGGTTATTTACAGTACAGACTGTGAGAATTCAGCTACAGAGCTGTAAACATCTCACAAAACTCACATAATATAACAACACAGGGGACAAAGAAGTAGCACCCAGCAGCCACACATACTCCTCCAGATGACACTTGGACCCAGGACAGTGAGCACTCAATGATCCAGCCAGACACTCTGTGCTGAGCAGCAGCATGAACTTCAGGTCATCTGAGTTCAGATAGGTCCTGACACATGAAACAGGGCAATTGTAATACTTCATTAATGATTTTAAAAGTATCTCACTTGTTTTCGCTCTTTGGGGTTTTGTTTCCTCATTTATTTGTTTGCCTTTGTCCCTGTGTCTTTGTTAGGAGTTCTATTTCCACCCCCCCCACCGCCCCCAACATTTAACCTCTCATTTGGCTCCATGACTGACAGCAGTAGCATTAAAAAGGAGATGAGACCAGCTCTGGAAAGGATTAAACAGCATGAAGCCCACAACAACTGCTTTCAATGAGGCATTCTCTGCCCAAGTGCTCCCTGCTGCTGCTGACACCAGCGCAGGGAACAAATGGATCTGGCAAGGGGGAGAAAATCTAGGGATGGGGGAGCAGCGATGGAGGATATTTGTGCATCCACAGCCTTTTTGAGAGCAGAGGGAGCCCACACACAGGACAGATCTGGAGGGGCAAGGGAGCCAGCAAAGTCACGTGAAGGCCCTTTTTCACTTGTCCAGTTCTGCAGCTGTTTGAGTCATAAAACTGGCCTGCACAACGGCTACACAGAACACCTTTCCACTCCCATGACCACTGGACCCCGAAATAATTTTTTTTCCGAAGTTTAACAATTACCATTTTAAAAAGAGATTTCTATTTTGAGTGAACAATAGTCAGCCGCTCTGAAAATCAGGACTACAGGAGTTCTCCTCTTTTTGTGTAATGGCTTTATTGTGCATATTTTTATATTGCTATTTTGAGGTAGATTTAAAAAGCAGTATTTCATACAAAATGGTGGAGGCCACAGCTAAATTCAGGAAACAGATGGATTTTGTTAAATTAGCTTTTATACAGCTATTGTTGTGCCGTTTTTCCACCCATCTCTTCTCAGAAACAGTGAATGAAATTGTACTAAGACCTTAACATAATGGTCATTTTAATTTGGAATACAAAAGTATTTATAGAAACTGAATTCAATTTCATTAAAACTTTCAGCCAATTAAATGAAATCATAGTATTTTGCTTCAGACTGGTTTGAGCATTTAATGTAACAATGTTCTAAGTCTTTAATATCTGTTTCATCTTCTTTTACCTTTTCATTTTGAGCAGTTCTTTTAATTTTGAACATTCTAAGGTTTCAAAATGGCAAATCTTTCTATGTTTGGATTTTGGTGATTTGAGGGATCTCTCCAGTGAAGTGATGAAATCCTGGAATGAATTTTACTCTACCTGTTAGTAAAATCCAGGAATCAAATCCAGGAGTCTTAATCTTTGCATAAATCACTGCATAGCCTCTGCAAGATCCATATGCTTTCTGGGAAATACAAGCTTCAACACCAAAGTTAGTGATACTTTAAACTCATGCAATAATTAAGACTAGGTATACAATAACTAAAAAGATGCAGCTAAGATTATTATGTGATAAAAAATGCTCTGCATGTCCATGAAGAAGCAGAGACAGACATGGTGGGGGAAGATCAAATAATGAACTTCCAGGCTTTTCCAGTGTCCATCACAGAGCCATTAGCCCAACAAAGATTGTCCATCTCCAGAAGCACAGAGGAGCACCGGGGCAAGTGAAAATCCATATTAAGGACTCAGAGGAAGGGACACCATGTACAGACCAGTCCCAGGCTTATCCCAGGAGACTCTCAGCCCCAATATCCAGCCATGAAAACCACCACAATCAGTCAATGCTGAAGCATCTCTCAGACTGCTGGGGGTTGCTGCCTGAGGGTGTCAGACACAGTACAGTACAGGACACAGAGGAAGAGATTGCCCAGGGCTTACTATGGGATGTTTTCCTCCCAAAATTTGCGCTAAACCAGGACCTGTTTAGGAATTAAAAGAGTCAGTTGCTCACCAGAGTGAGTAAAATCGTGTGCCAGCCTCTGTGTTGGAATCAGAGCTGAGAGGCCGGTGTATCCATGGTGCTACTAAGATGGAGAGTCTAGGATCCATGTGTATCTAAATTTATGCATATCTTTCCACTAGCATCCCTCCATCCTTATACAGAGAGGAGTTCAGGATGAGGCCCCCAACACTGAGGGTTGGTGTGAGTCCTCAGTATTTCTGTCTGTGTCAGTCTGTACAGCTGGTTATGTGCATGTGTATTTATGACTCTTCATGGCACACATGTCTACTGAAAACACATGCTAGCTGTGAAGCCTGCTGCTGGTTGTACCTGGGGGAAAAGAGCTGTGCCAGCCTAATATCCATTGGACTGTCAAATCTGTCCCAGCTCCCCTAACAGCGATGATTTATCAAAAAAAATTTAATGAATGGTACGAAACCTGGAACCTCTGCTGATAATTTTCCCATATTTTCATAATTTATATTGAATAAAATATTTATATTTGACATCCACATATGTTCCATTCCAAAGAGACAACTTCCAGAATCCTGGAAATAGTCATCATTCGGCTGTTATTTGCATTGTGAGTCTATTCCACAAACTGTTATTTTTCTGTAGTATATGGACAAACAGAAGTGGAAAACTTCAGAGAACTGATCAGTCTAAAAGTCATTTAATTTTATTCTGCCTCCTCCCCTTAGATTTTATTCCATGTTGCATTTAAATATTTTCTCTCAAATTGGACCATTTACCAACCCAGTTTTGTAAAAGCAAAGTAGCACTTAGCACTGCTGCAAGTTAATGTTCTAGCCACACACATCTTAGAAAAGCTGGTGGTATCCAGCTTTATAACATGACCTGTTTCCCCCAGGAAAGCCAATTACTCTATTGTGTCTTCAGAAATAGTAGTTGAGCTCACCCTGTCTTTGTGAAATGCACTTGGTACTTGATCAGTTTAATCCCCACTGGGCTACACTCTATAAGCAATAGAGCTACATTATTGCTGGGGAGAAAAAACAGGGCTACAGGTGAAGCCGGCTCCAGAAATTCTTAGGAGCAGCATGAACCTCTGAAGTGTTTGAGCTCTGCCCAGGTGATTGATGAAGTGGAGGTTTCTGGCTGCTGTGTTGATGTTCACCAGGCTTTCATTGGCACAGTTCAAAAAGAAAGAAGCAAAAGAGATTTTCATCTTCTGATAATGGAGTTCTCTGTTTTGTGTCTGCTACAGTGTTCTCAAATGCTTAGGACAGAAGCAAAATAACACATTTTCAGTTCCCAAATTGGCATCACAGGCTTTTGTTCTTAGTTATGTGTTTCCCATATTCTCTTCAATTCATCTATTTTCCTTAAGGAGATATCCACAGGCTTCCCCGTGCTTTCCTCCAGAGTTCCAAAAAGGGAGAGAAACAGTGAATTAATAGCCGCAGCATAAGGATCTGCAATTCATCTGTTCTGAACAAAAGCAAAATCATTTTCAACTCTCTGCACATTTTCATTCTAATTTTTAATCCATCAAGTTGATGGGCTTGCCTCGTCTTTCATTTTTCAGACACAAATATCCCTCCCAAGGATGATTTAGCCATTTATTCAGAAATCAAAATAGAATATGAGTACAGTAAGCTGAAGTTACTGATGTGGGCTGGTGTAACTGAAAACTGTACGTACTTGTTACATCCACAGTAAAGAAGAACCTGACTAAGAATTTCACTCACAACATGAAAAGGGAAAGTGCTGTAAGTCACGTCATCAGGTACGATGAGACAAATTGGCGTCTCTTTGTGGTTGTCCGAGGCCCAAACCTCTCAGGCACAATTTGTGCTAATAATAGATCAAGAGCAGAGTTTCAAGGTCAGAGCCTGCAGTCCACTCCTGCTATGGTGTATCCCAAAAGCCGGCTGTGAGGCTACAAAATTTTTCTATTAAAATGTCAGCATTATCCATTGCTACAGCGTGATGGTGTCTGAGATTTCATGTATATCATTGGTGCTGGGACCACAGAGTTACTCTATGTAATGGATATATAGGTCTGGACAGATGATGGTTTCATTGTCCCATAGGAGTTTTTGAAGTTCTGATCTTTCTTTTGAGCCCATTTCAGAAAGAAAAACAAGTTCAATTATTTTCATCCACAGCCAGCAAAAGCAATATATTTTTTCTTATCTCACTAAGATTTTTGTTTGTTTTACTTCTCAGCTTTTTTACCTTTCCAGGGATAACTGTAAATAGCATTTTGGAATAAAGAGCTCTTTAAAAAAATAGAAGACTTGATCTGACCATCTGACTTTTCCATCTTCTCTTCCACAGAGGAGCAACAGTCAACACAAAGCTCTTCTCACCACTTGTGTTTGCTAACCGCACATCGGGCTCAAAATTGCAAATGCCACTGATGAGTTTGAAACTGTAGACTCTTCAGGATAAAGGCAGTAGGGTAAGATGTGCCCACAGCACCACAGGCACTTTTAGAATGACTTATTGAAAACCCAGAAAATAATATTCTCTTTAAGATTTTCACTTTTGCAATGACCTCAAATTCTCTGTCTTTAAAGATATCTTATGCCCTGTTTTCTTCTCTCATCTTTTGTAGACCATAATACTTTTTTTTCTTATATGCAACATCTTTATGTGCAACAGCCACTTCTGCCTGCTTCTTCTAGGCTTTAATTAACCATCTACTGAATCAAGGAGGAAAATTAATGCAGAATTGACTTCCTCCATCTCTATACGAGCTTAATCTTATACATGCAGCCTAATATGTAATATTTCTTCTTCCCTTTCTGCTCACTCTCAGAGACTTACATGAAAACCTGTTAAAAGATGCATGTTTGCTATCCCTGAGGGAGTCACACTAGAGCCACCCATTTAGTAGATCTGAAATGCAAAAGACTTAACTTATGTACATGCCATCCCAAATATCCATGAGATTAGAAACATGACTTTGTCACAAAAATGGATTAAGGGTTTTTGGGGGGGGTGTATTTATATTTCAGAGCAGATAAATTTGGTTTCAACTTTTGATATAATTTCTGAGTACCAAAGCCTGAATAAAATAAGCAATATATTGCAATAAGCCATTCTTATAAGAACAATTTTGCTTGTGATAGAGGGGAAATCAGGGTGTTTATCCTTTACAGAAACAATCTTATATTGAAATTAACACAACCAAAAGGTCCTGCAGCTATCAGTTCTTATGACAAAAGCAAGCTGAGGAAGAGAAATTATACTCAATCTACTTGATTCATGGGAGCTTGAAAGAGCATACAGTCATGTTTGCTCCTTTATTCCTCAGTTTTGATAAGTGGTGGACTAACACAGTCCTTTACACAGGAAAGCCCCTAGACTGTGCCTTTAGAGCAACCAGCACAGCAGGTATTTTTACTCAGCTGTGGATCGCTCAGGTCCCACACCTGCTGTTGCTCTTCACCCCAGGAGTTCTGAGCTCAACCCCCGATGTTGTAATACCACAGACAGGGATTCCCCTTCACAAACACCAAAGGTGCCCCGTTGCTTCCACCATCACCAAGTGGGTCTCGGTTCATCCTTTTGTCAGTATCAGCAGGGGGATATCTTGTTTCAGCATGAGACAAAGAGCTTACTGAAGTCCAAGTTTTCCAGCAACATCTGTTTCATCTTCTGTCTTAAAACAAAGGCCAGCAATATCAAATTTGTCACTGCTCAGCAGCTTGGCATGGTCTTCAGAGAGCCATTCCCTGACATCCACTGAACCATCAGCTATACGCCCGTTAATTTAGTTTTATATTTTTTCACTTCTGCTAAGCAAAAAGATAAGTTAATTTTCCATCTCTCGGTATTCAATTTCTCCACTGTTTTTGTTTTGTTTTTCCCTGTCTTTTCTCTCCTTATGTAGGTGTTTGAGTGTTTACAGGGCTGGCTTGGGGACTTGCAGCAGCCATCTGTCATCCCCGTGGTGTGCCACAGCTCATGCTATACAGCGCTAATCTGTTAGCACTCAGCTGTCAAAGGAGCCAGACCTCTGTCAGTTCCTCAGCTTCGAGTGAGTGCCGGAAAATGCACAGCATGGGGGAAAAATGTACACTGAGAAATTAAAACAGTTGGATCACAAAGCACTTGAACGACCAAACACAGCTGGAGCTTTCAGAAAGCTTGAAGGAAACACATAGGTTTGACTATAACATTGAGACCACCATCACCACACTTTTCTGAATGAACAAAGAAATCCCTTTAGAAGGATCCCTGCAAAATCCCTGTAATGGTGAGCAGGGCGAGGAAAATGGTGCTTACTTTTGCTGACTGAACCAAGAACTTGAGGCCCATACTTGTGAAAATTGGGATGGACATGGGATACAAAGCTAAATACAGAACTTGGGAAATGGAAGGAGGCAATTTACACACCACTCTTCCAAGATACACTGACAGCAAAAGAGAAGTAAATTAATTGCCTGTGGGTGTCTCAAGATGGTTGTTGGCACAGCTGCCAGGTGAGGGTGTACTCGGGAATGGAAACCAGAGGTTTGTGTTGCGGCTGCACTAAAGAAAATTGAGCATCTTCTGTTGAGAAAGGCGAGGAGGGTTTGATACAGGGAAATATCTCACACTGGTGTATTTTGAAGTGCAAGGTTGAGCATGGAATTCTCTTCCCACAGATGAAGAGTATGCTTGCATTTACTCCAAGCTATAGGTAACCTCAACAATAAGGAATACTAAAGAAATGTCTCATCAAACCTTGATCAGTTTTTCAGTGCTATGACTGCTTGCCAGCTTTTAAACTAGACACCAGGAAAAAACACAGTATTTTCCCATTAAATGTGCCACACAGGTGGGGCATGGCATGAAATTTAACAGTATTCCAGAGTGTGTCAACTCTCCTAAAGTCACAGTCAGTAATAAGGAGGGAGGATGCCCTTTTATTTCTCTTTCTTCATTTCAATACCAAACTCAACAGGAAACTTTCAGCATTTTGAAGGAACAATAGAAAATCAAAGACCTTTAGGAGAGCTATAATCAAAGACCTTTAGGAGAGTTCATCCTTTGCAAATATGTCACAGGGATACAGTCTAAACACATTGTTCTCAAAAGCAAGAAATCATTTATTTTAAGGGAATCTGTGTATCTTTAAAGGAATAAGGTAACTTTTACTGTAACTGTTATACATTCTGTGATGATTTCAATACAATCTTTTCGTAACCAAGTTCTCAAGCACATTTAAACTTAGTATCATCTGCAATTGAAAAGTTTGCTTTGCATTTACAGTCACAACACAAGTGTCTGCCAAGAGACGAATCCTGGCCATGAAAACATTGAGAAGGGATACAGCGTTCTGTCAAAGTGTGAAAAGGACAGGGCACAATGGAACAAAAGATGACTCTATTTTGTGATTTCCCTCTTTGAATATAGAACTGGAAGCTCCAATCTCAGCCTTTATCAGTTAATTAGAGGTTTTTAAATGTAATTCTATTTTATTCTTCCTACGCTCTTCTATCAAGGTTACATATAATGCCTAATACATCTGATAAATTACCTGCAACACTGATTAAAGATCAAACAGATCCAGAGTTCATAGAAATATTTATAGAAATATGTTATAAATGGAGGAAGAGTGATGTATTCAATGAAACAAAGCCTTTTAGTAATACTGCTTTGATCTGTCTATATCTGAGCCCATTTGGAGCAACTTTTCTTGAAAATTTAAAGCTAATCTTACATCAAAGAATGCAATGTTATTGAAAATTATATAAAAGTGTAACTTAGGTTAAAAAAAAAAGTCTTAAACAGGCACAAATAAAAGATTAATGAAGAGGAGTCTGGTGATTTTTCAAAGAACTTTATTTTACTTGTAGAAATTTGAAAGACAAACTGAAAAGAACAGAAAATAACATAATTAATTCTTTTAAAATGCTTTCATTTTAAAATATACTTGGAACAAGATGATTTTTTCAAGCTGTGCAATTGTTACAATATTCTTCTGTTTGTTTGGGGATTTTTTTGTAAACTGCATCCTTTTATTGTTGTTTCAGATGAGATCAGAGATTCCTCAACTCAGTCTGAGAACTGTTACAACTCTCAACAATGGCACAGTAGATTGTCAGCATTGGTCTTGGTCTACAGACAGAGTTGTAGGAGTACAAATAGTGTAAAATTGGCATTATGCAATAGGTCTGGCAAGACCATGAGCAAGACATGTGGGTACAACTGTGATGCAGTAAGTCTCAGGGACATGAGAGCAGCTATGTCTGAAGGAAGCTGTATTCAATAAAAGGACAAAAATACACAGGTTACTATAATAATTACTTGGAGGTTTTGGTCGGAGAAAAGTTTTACTCAGATAAGCTCTCACACCACTTACATACAGGAGAAACCTCTACCATCATCTGTGACTGCTACTTGTGTCAGATATTAGAAAGAAGGGATGGATTAATGGACTAGCTAATGACCTTCCTGCCTCTATCAGCAATTCAGCTTTGGTATCCTGCCTTTCACCCACTGTGTGAAAAAAATTGATAGTACCCTATGACAGGAAAAAGTCATCAAGGTTCATCGGCACACAATTTGTAGGTGATAAAAACATCATTCATTCCAGGCCCTTTTTCATTCCCTTCAGGACTGGTACTCTATAAATCCTTCCAAAGGGAAAGTGCATCTTGGTGCCCATAAATACCAGTATTCCTCTTCTTTTCCATCAGCTTGAATGAAGATCATATATGCAAGCAGCCAATCTTAAGGACGAATCATTATTCCAATATAGGAAGCCACCTTAAGATATGTTTTTTTTTATTCCTAGATTGACCCAACATCTGTATTAATTAGATATTCTGCATATGTTCTGAATTATGTTCGGGTACATATTCATTCCAAGAGGAAGAGGCACATGGCTTTATGCACATATAAAAAAGAATCATCTTTATTTGAACAAGTAGAGCATGGTGAGAGCTGTGCTTTCATACTGAAGAAATTGTATCAATACTTAATAATCTGAATAAACAATTGAAAGAGAAGTACCCAAAATGCACTGAAGGCATATTTTCTGTTGACAATTATGAAACTGTCTACCGCAATTCCAGCACTTATACTCCTGCACCAGTCTCTTACTGTGCTGCGTTTTAACCACACGGCCAAGTACTGATAACATCTTATCTTATGTTTATCTATGTTCTAAAATGGCAATAGAGAAAACCAGCAGAGAATCTAGCAATTTGGGTATTTTCATCATTTTAGGGAGCATGAAAATGACAATGTGAACAGTAGAAGCCAAACTCAGGTGTTCTGGCAAAGGAGCGGAAAAGAGAACATCTCCCTTCCTCATTCGCTCCTGCAGCCAGAGGAGACCCAGGATGCTTTCCATCCCTGGGCATCCTGAGCCATTCCTGCACAGCCATCTTTGCTTCCCTAAGTGCTAAGGCAAGCTGCCAACGAGATGAAATCCAAAAGTAATGCTGAAGGCTGAATTTCTTCCTGGAGTTAATGTTTACAATAATGCCTGTGATGATATTTCCATTCTTTGAACTATACTGAGATAATCTTTGATGAAGGGACATAGAGACTTCAATGAAACATAATTCATGCAACAGTTAGTGGAGAAAAATCTGATGTTCATGAAATCACTACTTGGAAGCACGGATTTAAGCCCTACGCTTTCAATCTCTAGTGGGGAAAATTATACCAACTCCAGGCAGTTTCACCTCTCTGAACTGGCTGGATGACAAAATGACAGCAGCATTTCTTACAGTTGGTCATAGTTGATTTAGCCAGAAGCAGAGAATCAAATAAGCAAATCCATAAATTTTGGCAACTGGGTGAAAAATACCTCTTTGGATCACTACAGACACACTACCTGTAATTAAAGTTAAACCATAAAGGACCTTAAACTGATGGAAAAAAATTAGGATTATCTTTTTAACCATTTTTTATGGCTTTCATCTGCAACTAATCAATGTACTCTCTGCAAGAAGGTACATGACTGGGCATGCAGCTTTGGTATCAATCTTATTCCCATCTATCAATCCCTACTAGTGGTGGCAAAATTCTACACAATTTAGCAAATTGTCCATGGTAAACATGCCACGTGGCTGAGTGGTAGATCCCAGAGGGTTGAGATCAGTGGCACAGGGGCTTGTTAAAGGCTTGTCACCAGTGGTATACCCCAGGGTTCTCTGCTCTGGTTCTCTACTGAGCCCAGTATTGTTTAACTTATTCATCAATACCTTGGATGAAGGGGCACACGCCTCCTCAGCAAGTTCACCGATGATGGGTTGAAGGATGGAGAAGTGTGTCAGTCCGGAGAAAACATTAAGAATAAGCCAGAGAGGTCATCGGGTTTTGGCCAGAACAAAGATTTTTAATTGGCAGGATATGGCAGAATAATACACATGAGTAATAAATCTCTATAAATGGATATAAATTAATGCAAATGGTCTGTTCTGGAAAAACAGGCAAGACAATAGAGAGGAAATGTTGGATAAATTAAAGAAAGAGTATCCAGGCTGCTTTGGTAGGTGTTGGTTACAAACCAGAACACCAGGCAGGGCAGAATCCTCCAGAGCACAAACTGTGGTCCCCTCAGAGGATTTTAGCTGATCAAATGCCAGATACAAAAGGGACACAGTAGGACACAGTCTGTCAGGGTCATGACATGCATCATATGCACACTTTCTGTATGAAAGCCAACTAGGTCTGAATGTAGGTGATTTGCAGAAAATTCAGCAGTAACAGAAATGTCACCACCTGTTCATGTCATGACTGAAAATTGAATATTTTAACTGATTTTATTTTTTTCATAGAAATATCAGATAATTCTTTAGACTTTCATCCTGACATCCAGTATTTTCCATGAAGATCTATAATTTTGCAAAATGAGTATGTGTGAGTGTGAAAAGGCAATGAGAACAAAAAGTGGAGTTTTGCTTAACAGAACACAAACCTGATAATTATTGCTAATATTCATTTGCGATGCGTATCACACTGAGCTGCCAAAGAAAATTCTTGCTGCCCCGCAATGCTGAAATGCTTTCCACCAAGATCTGAGTAATTTTGCCTGTCAAGAAAACAATCAGCGTGCTTAATTCCATAGCCTGGTTCCATCACCATCTCTCATTCTTCTTCAAGGGGCAGAATCCACTCTCTGCTTAACTTTCCCATAAATACCTGCTTAACATTTCTTTTAAATACCACACATTTTCACCGTGTGCAATTAGCAATCTTTGGCTAAGTGAGGAACCTTATGCATGTTTCAGACTGGCTGACAGGTGACAGATTTACTTCCCACATCCACACGTTGTTATGAAGCACAACTCCCCCACTGAAGACTGACAGCTGCCTGCATTTACAAAGCCAAAGCACCGCTCAGACTGATTTGTACCAATACACCAGGCAAGATTGGGAAAATGTTCCTATTGCTTCATACACCCACGCTGTAGGCGATAAGACTGGTCAGGTGATCAGGTTTTTCACACTGCCACAAGCAATTTTCTGATTTAATATCCAGAGCTCCTAGACCAATTCACTGTTCATTCCGTAGGCTCCTTTGGGCTTTTTCCCTGCAAAAGCTTAACAAGATACCATTCGCTACACATTTCATGGCTTTGTACTCCTTCCTACCATTTGTGACATGGAAAGGTTTATCTCCATTTACAGCATTAAAAAGAGGCTTTTGTAGCTCAATGGTTATTTCAGCAGAGGTCAGTTCATCTCAAAGACTTTCTGATGAACTGTGTACTTGCCCTGGTATAGAAAGAGTCCCCACATGACTGAGCTAACTGAGCCACAAGACTAGCTGGAGTGACATGTAGGAGAAGCAACTTCATTCAGCGTTGCCAGAGGACTCCATAAGATAAAGGACTGCCAGAAAAAGACCTTTATCAAGGATTTTCAATTACTGCCTTGGTTATAATTATCTGACTTCTTGCACCAGATAGGATAAGGCCATTAGAGACTCCAAAGCACATGAGAGGAGCTTGCCCGGGGGAAAATGAGGATTAGATCAGTCATCCAAAGTTGATAGTTAAAGAACTCTTTTGGACGTAAATTAAGGTGATATTTAAAATACTGAACATATCTTCTTGTCGAGGATATAGTTCTTTTCCTTATTTTTCTTGGTCACTAATCACATTGAATTAAATGTCAGCTTGCAAGTAGGTCCCTGGAAACAAGTGCAAATATCCAGCAAGGTGTTAGTCACTGAAAGAAAAAAACCACCAGATTTTAGAGAAGATACTACTGACTTCTGAAAAACTTTTCTTTTTTTGTTGCCAGCAAGAAAATTGCTAATACTTTTTCCAGGATGAATGGACAGTCAGTTGTCCCAAGGGGGGCACAATGTGGGGTTTGACCTGTCCTGCAGGAGAAAGGCGAGTCAGAGCTGCCGAAATTTCTTCTCCTGCCAGTGGAGGGAGGGATGTACCTTGAGACTTGCCAATGGGAGTCAAGTCATTGAACATGGGCTTGTCTTACTCCACAGACCGTGTAGATAACTTCAGCAAATCTGCATGCAACCCACTCCACATATGTTGTGTTTCAACAAGGGAAGATGATAACTTTACCCAGTCTTTGTGAAAATTGTTGTGCACTGACTGAGGAAGATCCAAGGAGCACGGGCAATATAAAGGACCTGTAATGAACAGACTGTGACTATGTCACTCAAAATATAAAATGATGGAGCAAAATGGGGAAAGACTAAGACATAGAAGTATATTTCTGTGGATAGAGAGCTGCTTACAAAAAAGGGTATGGGGCTAGTTGCTATTTGAATGCAAATCAAATAGCTTCAGATCAAGAAATGAATCAGTGAAGTGGCACACAAGCTGCCTCTCTGTGCTCATATACATGGCAGGAATATTTTTGAGGGAAAAAATCCCAAGAATTACCAGTGGGATTTGCAATTTCTTGAGAAAACAGGAGAACTGTTTAGGAAACAGGCCCACTCAGATCAGCTAATCTGTGCCCAGAATCCATGAGTCAACATCATTTCTTGTTTTGACAGAATTCGATTTCATTTAAATTGTTAAATGAATGCAAAGTCCTATGTTCCATTATCACTGAACAAATCCACAGCAAATATTTTTAATTAAATTATATGGAGATTAAAATACCTTAGAGATTATATAATTATGCCTCAGCATTTGACATGTGCACATGGGGATTTAAGAAAATGCTGAAAAAAAGCAGGCAGAGAACATTTTCAGTCTTCAATGAATAAGAATATGAACTGCAAAGTGGATGAAGTTCTCAAAACTATTAGACAACTCAGATTGTGAAAATTAAAATTCATGGGGATTCTGCTGAAAATAGGCAATCTGAACAAAGTGCTTCCTTTCTAGCAACTTTCCATTTTTAGCATTTAAATTTTGTCATTACATCAAGGTTCTCCTAATTCTGAGGAAAACTTTCAGAACACCTAAGTACAAGTTTCTGATTTTCCAACTATTTATGCAGACCTATACTGACAATATATAGTCCTGTCATATATAATACCTTTGTCAAATGGGTCTAGCCCAGCTTCTGATTGTGTGGAAGGTGGGCCCAATGAAAGCTGATCTGGTTGCTTAAGATGGACTTTGGTATACTCCAAGAGCAGCTATATGAACTGTAGCAAACTTTGTCATGCTCAGACAGCCAGAAATTTGAAATTTTACATTTTCTCTTGACTATAAAGGGAAGACCAAGGACAGACCCTAGTCAGAGTCTGTCTTTAGCTGAGTTTTATTTAAGGGCTCTCTCTTTGGGAAAGATCTGTTGCTGTGATGTCTAAGCCTGCTGCCCAAAGAAGGCACAGGTCCCTTTCCCTGGCTCCTGGAGTTCTTTCTAGAAGACCCGGTGGATCAGCACCAGCCCTGCACTGTAAGGTGCTGGTTGCAAGGCTGAGGTCAGTGAGGAAGGTACAGATGTCATCCATTAATTGGCACTGAGTTTGTGTTGGAGAATAATGTTTACCTTGCCTCCGCAAGCAAACAGAAACCCAGGAAACATCCATTTTTCGCCAGTCCTAAGGCAGAGGCTGTGCTCTTACCAGCTAGTGGGTCTGTCAGTGCTGGGTGCTGACAGCAAAGGGACAACAAAGGCCATCATGACATACTTCAGCTCTGAAACCTCCATGGGAAGGGCACCCTGAGCCATCACTGAGCTGCTGGGAGCTGGTGGGAAAAAGCAGTGCTGTACAGGCTGTCCAGCACAGGCTGAGAAAGCTGCCTCTGGTGTGTCATGCACAGCTGGTAACACACAGGAACTTCCCTCACTTGACCCCAGTGTCCTTCAGTCATCTGCTGGCAGATGGTGAGAAAAAACAATGAATTCTCTTAAAACAGGGTATTGCAGTAGAGTCCTGGGCTGAGCAAACAGCAGGCTGTGGGGGCAGGGGCTACCCTGGAGGTGTCTAACAGAGAGACAACTGGAGGCTGGCAGCCGGCACTGCAATCTTTGAGGTTTCTTGCTTTTCTAATATAGAATCACCAGCCAGGAATTAATGCCCTGGGACTTATCCTGAAGACCATGAGTTGCAAAAGCTAGTGTAATATGTGTGCTGTAAGAGAGAAGGAGAGCGCAGCTCAGAAGTACCAAAAATTATGATTTGAGTTTCAGGGTTCACCCAAGTGTATGATCAGAGGAAAAATGGGAAAGAAATGCACTCCAGATTTCAAGATTATAAATGTTGTATTAAACAATGAGAAATTACTTCACCAGCATAATATCACTGGCTAACTGCTAAGACATTCTTATATTACGTAACTAAATCACAATTCATAACCAGCAGGAGTTGCTAAGGGTCTCTGCATGCAGCCCACTGGCATGACTGCTTTGGTCTCACTACTATCATATTTCAGATGTTCATTTCACTGGTGTTTCTTCTGAAGGTAGAGAAAAATATAATACTCATCAAAGGTTCCTTTATCATCGCCAAGACACAAAGACATCTTCGACTCTGTTCTTGCTAAGCTGAAATTTAACATAGAATTATCATCTGCAATGATACTCAGTGATTAATTGTACATCCCTAGCCAGAACCCCTGTGGCCAAACTTCTTATTAAATGAGTGCCAATAGCTATTAGTACTGCTTTGAAATTATAATCAGTGACTGATGGCTCAAAAGATAACATAAACTCTCCTTGTAGAACTTCAGAATATATTTTTGTAGAAGGGAAAATTATAATTTTCAACTGATATTGAAACATGAAAACTACTAAGAAAATGTGCCACATTCATTCTCTTCACTCTGGGAACTTATTTCAGTGTCCTCTTTCCATATGAAACAGGACAAAAATATATTAACCTACTATTTGAACCCGTTCATGAGGAGCAACACCAGATGCCCATTGCTCTTTCTGGGAAAAAATCAGAACACATATTTCATCCAAGAAAAGGTACATATATACTTATTGATGTGAAATTTTATTGCAAATATCTACGGGAACTGCAAATTAAGGGATCTCAGTTGAGATACTCTGGTAAACAACCTCAAAAAAGCAGTGGTCTGTGTGGCCAGGGTTGCTTTTGGTCAACAGAAAATATCAGAGCTGTAACAGTAGCCCTAGGACAGTTGAGGAGAGAAGATAAAACAATTCACCACAGACACAGGTATGCCCTTAATTAGCATTCACACCACTTTTTTGTCCCTACTAAAAAAACCCTAATAAATATGAGAAAAGCATTTTTCTTATTAGGTGACTGCAAACTGATTGACCAATAGGGCACAACCAGTAGAGCTTACACTTTGTTCCTGATGAGTCCAACACAGAGCCTTCTGAAAGCAATATACATTTTCTATCATCTTTGGTGGATTTGATTTCAGATTTCCTCAGGGCTATGCAATGTGCCAGATGCTGAGCACAGCCAAAAAAGAGAAAATTAAAGTGCATTACCAGAAAACTTGAATCAAAGCATCAATTCTTTGAGTACTGATCAACAATGGATTTCTTCATACAGCTGCACAGTATTGCTAGCCACTCAATTTTTAATTGAAATTTATTAATATGGGCATATTAAGAGGTTCAGAATAGTTTACATTTTCATCAAGAATAATGAATCAAATTTTGAAGTTTCTGGGGTAAGGAGATTAAAAATACAAAGTTTGTTTTTTAGGGGGGGTTTTTTGCATTGTAGGTAAAGAAATTAAATATCAAAGAATTGTTTTCATCTTGAATTAAACAAGAAGATACAGTATAAATAAAAAACCTATATATATATATTAAATATTTTAAAATGCTATAAAAGTAGTCTCCCAATTTGAAAAATATACATTTTAGTTAATTTTAAAATGCTTTATTTTGAATGTGTCCTTTAAAGATTTATCTTAACTTTGACTGAACTATAAAGTCAAAAATGTTATTTCAGCAAAATACAAAATGTCCAAAAAAGCCTTGTAATTTTTAAAACATCTGAGGAGAATAATCTGGTTATTTTGAAAAAACTCACAGGTGTGAAACACATAAAAACTGCTATTTCCTTGTGAAGTGTTATGAATGAAAAGAAATTATATTTTACAATCCATGAAACACTACTTCAGAAAAGTCAGGACCTTTCAGGGCAAATGGAAATGTTGTGACATATTGTGAGGAGAGGAAGTCATGGGCCATGAAAGTTCTCAGTTCCCAAAAGTTTTGTTCTGAATCTGTTAAAGTTTCCTTAAGGCTATTCAGTTGGGATTTTACCATATTTTTTGATCCATGTCCATGATAGGATTGGCTCTATATTGCCACTCACTCAGATAAGAAGTGGACCCTCTGAATCACAGGTCTGTCTTCACAGGTGAGGCGATACCTGCTGCCCACGCTTCCTCAGTGATGAAGTTAAAGGTATCTTCAAGTGGTCAGATGGCAATGATAAACGTCCAGGTCGACTTCAAGTGCCTCCAGAGCTTCCTCACTCTAAACTGGAAGCAATCCCATCCTCCCGCATGGAGGCTGAATGGGAGAAATCGGCCCAGAAATCAGACCAGCGCAGCTGCAGCTCAAGTGATGGCACTGGGCTCAAAATCCCCTCTGCTCTCAGGGAAAGATCAAGTCTCACCTTACTGTAAGCACATGCAGAGCACAGGCCGCCCTGTCCTTTGCACCCTCCATGGAGCCTCCACTCAGCCCAGGGAGGTGAAAGGGGACTCCTTTCCCCCTGTTCTCCTCTGCCCTCTGCCACTCTCTCTGCCACGTCCAGTAAGGAAGATTCACACAGGAAGAGGCAAGAGTAGCTCCAGGAAGACCTCTGCCCATTAAAAGGGTGCCAGAACCAACAAAAAATACTGATTAATGTCATTGACAAAGGTTGCTCTCAGGCTTACAACTGGACCAAGGCACTCTCTGGACTGAGCCCGAAGACACAGGCAGGCCCACCCAGGGATCCCTATTCACACATCTCTTTTTGCCCAGGTGAGAAAAAAAGACACAAGGCCTTGCCTGAGTATGGCAACAGCCCCCATGAGTAACTGTAAACTCCAGATTTCCTATACATGAAAGCTAAGAGGGAAATTACCAACCCTTTCCAAAGGCAGCAAGAGAGCTGGTCCAACAGGTCTAGCACTGGTCTAACAAGAAAACTGTAGAAAACATCCCTTCAGCTTTTCTTTCCCTGTTAATTTGATATTTTGCCCTTTTATTTTAACATCTGCAGAACCATTATCCCACTGAACAGCACTAAGATCACAGCCATTCCACTGACTGTTTACATTCTAGGGTCAAACACATCTTTTTTTTCACCCTGTCTGAGAAGAAGCATGATAATCCACATTAAAGGTGGAGTTGTGACACTAGCAGAAAGATTTGATAACTGTTTACAATTCCAGCTGGGCAATTAAGCAGTGTTAATTTTTGGAATCCCACTTCACTCAATAATATAATAGGCATTTTTCTGATTAATAAGAAATTAGACTATGCGTAAACTCTCTGCTGGATGCTAAAAGCTTTGTTGTGACAAAAGTCTTTCACTGTGTGACAATTAAGGCATGAATCTAGCTTCATAGTTTACAAACTTTTCCATGAACTGATATGCTCCTTTGTCGTCATAGCATCCACAGAAAATGCATAATATCTTGTCACAGACACCTGCTCAGTTCAACTCAGGAAAAGGCTATGTGAAAAGAGATGTTGCTCAAACACTCTTTCTGAAATATGAAAGACTTGAAAACCTATTTAACCACAATAAGGGGGAGAATTTATTTGGCTGAGTAAAAGCCATCCACAAGTACAATACCAACTCTACGTGAGAGTCTAGGCTGCAGCAGTGACAGACATACCCTCTGTCTAATATCAATTTTTCTTTGTTTTAATTGGTTTTGTTCTTCATGAATTAGATGATCTTACTTCTTACGTGACTTTCTCCTGGATGCAGCCAGTACCAAACAGACAGAAAAAAAACCTTTTGGCAATGACAATATCCCACAATTCTCCATGCACAGCAATGGCTGAACTTAATTTTACCCTGAGTTTAGTGGATGGGCTAAAAGGTAGAGATGATTTTTCATAAAATAGTTACTTAAGCCCACACATTAGGAAAATTCAAATTGCTCTAGTTCTTAATTTGGAAAACAGTCTTTTATTTAGCTTAGAATCTCTTTCTTAGAACAATGAAATCTAAGCAGATATTTCCCTTTTCTTATATCTCAAGAAGAGTGAGAGAAAAAATATACAGAAAAACTGTTGGTATTTCAAAACTGTTAGGAAATCAACATTCAGGAAAAAATCATACAAGTTTCCCAAGTTAATTTTTTTTTCTTTTTTTTTGTATCCCCTATAAAAAATGTTGACGTACCATTTCTTCTCACGTTCCCAGAAGAAGTGAATTTTAAAATTGCCCCAAGAAAGAGGACAGCACAATATTCAATTCTCACCATTGCTTCTGGCTTAATTAAAATTCTCCTAAATTAGTCAGCAAAAATGTTGCTACAAGGCCATGGAGCCACATCACAAGCAACGTTTCAAGCATTACTAACATAAAGATCTTGAGATGAAATCCAGATCTTGAAACAAGAAGCCTGTGAAACCTTTTTCACATCTCAGATACTTTGTTAATGAAAAAGGTGAAATACGATCTTTTTATTGGACTGGTTAGTGCTCTCAATTAAACTCGAAAATTCTAAAAATCCCGGGATAAGTTTAAAAAAAAAACCAAAACACTGCAGCCATATGATCACAGTAGGCACAAGGTGGGTGAGGTATTGTGCATCAGGTCAATATTGATCCGTCTATTTTATCTTGAGATCCCACCAAGTAACCCAATATTTTTTATATCTGTTCCCGTTTACAATTCCTATGCATGGTCCCGTACCTGTTCCTGTCATGGTGTAAGAACCACTGAGGCAAGAGATGTAATCATATTAACATGATTTAGGTAAATCCCAGAAGAAAAATATGAAATAATATTTGCTAATAATTCATCAAAGTATCATTTGACAGACAAAAATAACATTTCAATACACTAAGTACTGGGTTTCCTTTTTTTTTAATTGGGGAAGAAGCAAGCATTATTGGTTGACTGATGTTTTCCTAATTATCTCTATTACAGGCACACAAGTTGTCCATACACCACTGTTGCTGCCAAGTTATAAAGGAAAGTGTGTGTGTGTGTGTATATATATCCACACTCTATATACTATATATATATTAGATTATATGTATAAAATTACAATAAAACTGAGGTAAGTACACAGAGAGTTAATATAACATTTGTGAGTAAATTGGCAATGAGGAAGCAGTGACATGCTATAATACAAGATTGCAATCTTATTTCTTATCCAGGATTGTCCTTTTCTAGGGGAAAAAAGGGCTGCTGAGTATGTCCTAACATGAGGACTCATACAGGGCATGGACTTGAAATTCCCTATGATAACTCTGTCAGACAGAGTTGGTCTTTAAAAATGTTTGTCTATTTGTTTTGAGACAGCAAAGGAAAATATTTCTTTCTTTGTAATAGTACGGTCAAAGAATTTGTTATCTTCCCAGCTAGAGACAAAAACAATAATGGGAAGCTCTTCAAACTAATGTTCAAAAGAGGAAAAGAGAGTCAACAGATGATTAACTTCCCAGCAGGGAAGATATTATTACAGTGAAAAGACTTCAAAATCCCTTTTCTTATGTGATTCATTAAGAGATTTCCAGACCTCTTTGCCCTCAGAAGAGGAGTGTATATGTTTCTCCAGTGGTGTGTCTTTTGGGGAGTTGAGATTATCAGTGCAAAGCCTGTTGTCCAATAATTTGTCTCAAATATGGCACTTCTGGAAATGTCAGCACTAGATGGGTATTAAAGTCATTCATCTGTGCATTCCTCTGAGTTTTATTAAACAATAAAAGAAAATTATATCACTGCACTCTGGAAAAAACAAAAAAATAATTTTAATGTCTTTGCTATTTCCTCACTACCCAGCACATTAACCAAATATCTTTTGCAGATTCTATATTTTAATGAAACTTCTAACACAATTAATGACAAATTTGAAAATGGGGGAAAAATCCCTCTCCTTTCTAACACAACAAAAAAACTTCTCTTGAAAAAATATACTGTAATTCCCATTGTGGAGCATTATTTTAGGGGGAAAGGGGTGGATGCATTTAATTTGCAGGTAAAAACACATTTTGAAGCCAAACTTAGATTTTAAACTATTCATAAGATTATCTGAATTTGTTCATCAGGCAATAATAAGCCTATTGGTATCACTTAATAAAGATAACCCATTCTCATAATTAATAACTGTGTTATACTTGTCTTGAGTATTCTAAAACAAGTTTACTAGCTAGACTACCCATGGAATTCATTTTCTGAGGCAACAAATGCCTCCCAATACTTACAAAAAGCTCACAACTATGAAGATCTTTACCAGAACTTTATTATAAGTTGCACTGATCCAAAAGGAAGAAAAGAAGTGTGTAAAATATGCTATAAATATAATCCAGATATAAATTTCATATATGAATACACATAAGGCATAGGCATGTATTAACTATAACTAATATATTCAAAGAAATCATGATGTGATTAAAATCACAGAAATACTGATTACATTCACGCAAATTGATATAGACATTTGCTGTATTTGTGATATGCTTAAAAATAGCAGATTTGTTACCTCAAACACAGAGATGATAAAAATACGTCCTCTAGAGCTGACTCACTCTTTAAACCATCAATGGTTGTTTGCCAGACACTGGATAAACTGACTAACAAGACATTTAAAATACGTGGATGATTTACCAAAAAATAAAGGGAATTAAAGTAGAAAACAAGGGAATTTTGAATGAGTGCATAGTACAAACAAATTATTCCTCCTGCTCTCCAGCATAGCATGCAATGGTAGCCCACTCTGTAGTGGTCAGATATGTCCCCTGGCTTTGTCTTCTACAAATAAATAATTCCTCCCAGAGACCAAGTCTGGTGTATAATTTATGGTTCTCAAAACAAAACAAAACAAAACAAAACAAAAAAAAAAAAAAAAAAAAAAAAGAAGATAGATAGATAGATAGATAGATAGATAGATAGATACACACACACACACACACACATATACACACACACACATACCGTAATCATAGATAAATACCTTTTTCTGTTCAAAAAGTATGATTCCACATTAAAAATATAGAAGACTCTATCTTAAAAACCTTAATTTAACTTTAATAATTGCGGAACAAGAACGTGGCCAGTCACACAAACTTTTTAAGAATGGTGCCACATACAGTATTTTAGTATAACTATGTGGCACACCATAATAATTGTGACCATAATAAGTCCATTTTTGCTTTATGATGGTGCACAAAGCTAACCCTTCTTTTAATATCATCTCTGTAAACATTTTTAGACCTTTGAGTTTTAAAATGCAGAAAAAATTACAAAGCTTTAGAGAAACATTCTTTCAATGAGAATTTTGAAATCTCTGGGACACAGCTAAATCTGAAGGCTTAAACCTTCTCACAGGAAAATTTTGGAGGCAAAGGTTAACTTCTGAGCAGTGGAAATACTTTATTTCAAATTCCTTTATGTTTGGCCTACTAAACTTTGTGTGTAATATATTAAAATTCACTCAATAAATCACTTCAAAGTCAAAAATTTTCCTCATTTACTTCTTAGAAATTACAGTGCTCACAGAGCAGCTGCAGTTTAAAGTTATATTTGGATCCTCTTCTGTATCAAGACAAACTGCAAAGCCCCATTCAGCAGCCCCTTCAATCATGTATTTTTGAGTACAGCTAGGCTTATTCTCACTTCTGGTTATCCGCTCTCCTCACCTTCCCCTAGGTGTGTGCCTACCCTGCTGGAAGCTAAACCTGTCAGCCAGCCCTGCCCCAAAGCTTAGTTTAGACCCTGGCCTTGCCAGTTTTACAGCTTGTTCCCTGTTGGAGTCCTAGAAACTTAGGATTTGGGGGTTTAATGTATAGTAGTGCATATGAGTCAAGATGGAGGATTTGGGGTGTTGTCTAAGTCCTCCTTCTTCACCTTCTTCTTCCTTCTTCTTTTCTGGGTTTTAGGTGGTTTTCTGTAATTGGGTGAAAAGGGTCCGCATTGCAGGCCTTGGGTGGTCATTATTGGGTCGAAAACATGAATAATATAGGTGTCATTTCGTTATTGGGGGATTATCGCTTAAATGACCTCAGAAAGAGTTAGAAGCACTCCATTCTACCTTGTTTTCCTAGCATGCTAGTTGGAGCTCACAGTACGTGAGTCCGTACACAGGCAAGATATAATAAACAACCAAGTCCAAACTTGATCCTGTGTTTTCCATGTGTTATTCATCCTGACCTTGGCAGAGAAGAAAAGAAGCCAAAGCTGTTACAGTTCCCTGCTTTTGCCATCCTATATGAGGTGTATTTCCCATCTGAGATAGAAATCATGAAAAGAGAACAGTTGTGCCATTTATCCTCTGAGCCCTGAATTTCAAACCCTGTGTTTCCAAGCAGCCATATATTGCCAACACTTTGTTCCCAAACACAGGATGACTGCTATGTGACTGGCACTGGCTGCTGGCTGCATGGGGCCCTTACACATGGAGGAGTCACAGGGAAATAAGGTGGTTTGATGGGACAATTCTCCTGCCTGTCTGCCCATCCCTTTCCTCTTACCAAATGATGCCTGTTATGACTACATAGAAATTCAGAAGCCAAATGGACAATTATTGATATTTGTTTTGCATTTCACTTTAATTAAAAAAAATAAATCACCTCAATTTTTAGAAATCTGCAGTGTAAAGCATTTTCGTAAAACTGTTAATTAATTATTAAGCAAGCATTTGGGAAATCATGAGAAGAGAAGAAGACACTTTCTAAAGAAAAAGAAAGTTAAAATTCAGTTAAAATAGCAACAGCCTTCCACAGCCCTTGCAATGTTACTCACTGCATGCTCCCTCTTGACAAACAGGCTGCAGGGTTTGTCACCAAAGTGGGCACTGACGGGGGAAAAAAGCAAGTAAGACCTTTAAAACTCTATAAACTCCATGCTGGTTAGACCTTTCCATTCTTCTTTACTCATCTCTGGCTCTTCTTTGTTGCAGAGAGGCAAGAGGCTCGGGAATGGCACGTGGCACGCAGAGCTGCAGAAGGAGCAGGGAGTGGGAAGCCTCCCCTCCTGCATTGCACGGAGTTCAGAGACCTCTTTACATGTGATTGCAAGAGTACTGTAACCCAAAGTCTGTCTCATTGATCCAAAATGTCTCATAATTAGTCTCCAACGATAGGTAGCCCTGTGTAGAGTAGATTCCCTCAGAGATGGGAGCTAAGAGGGCTCATGCTGGCATCTGTCTTGGAGGTAAATGTGCGCACTTTATGGGATAAAACTATGGCTGGGTGGCTGCAGTTCTCTGCCCTGCCATCAGCCCAGGTCTGTAGCACACATAACATCACTAAACAGATGCAAAAGAGCGTTAGAAAATAGAGGTTCATAGCAGGGGACACAACAATACAGATTTGGCACTTTTAAATGTTTCATCTTACTGTAGTTTATAAGCTTTAACAACAGATAAGCCTGAATTCCTAGTCCCATTACTGCATTCATACAAAAAATACATAAATAATTTCTAATATAGTCTTGAGTTTTCCGATGTCCCTGCTAAGGGAACATTGCACAGGGCTGTTTCAAACTAAGACATGTTCAGAGATGAGAGAGAAAAAAACAGCCTCTTGGAAGAAAGGGTACCAGGGACAAAAAACATGCATCCAGCTGAGCACTGGAAGGAATGAAAGATATCTGAGGCCGGAAATTAAACAGTTATAAAAAATAGACTGCTACAAGAAAAAATTATCTAAATCAATACCTAAAGCAACTTAGTTTTTTTCGATCTCATGGTTGTGTTCTCCTGCAATGACAAAACAGCAGTAAAAATTCCCACCTCTGAAAAATTACATGTGATGATGTGCTGTCAAATAAATCAAAAGGTCCTAAATGTCCACGTAGGTGAGCATGCTGTCCTCGACCCTTGATAGCAGCTGCCTCTCACTGCTGCTAACAGCAGCCAGGCTAGATCCAGTTGGGCTGAACGTGGAGGGAAGAAGAGAGCTGCGATATGGATGGCAGACTGCTAGGCTATGGCAGACTGGTCTCCTCCAGCTCCCTCTTCAATCCCTTCCACACCAGACAGCGTCAGCAGTTTCTCTGTTTGTCCACAAAAGCCATTCTGAGCAACAGTGACAGACACACGTCACTTTCCTGCCACTGCTGTGCTACCCTGCTGCAGAAGGCTGAAGGCTGAAGCAGACACACTGCAACACATTTAGATTAGGATGCAGCAAATTAATTTTGCAAAATTCAGGGGACATGGCACTGTGGCTCTTGTAAATTTATAAATGAAAATGTGACGGATTACAGGCATCGATGTGATGAGGTACAGGCATTATGCAAGTGAATGTACATTAACATTATGTACATTAATATTAACTAAACAGCACTTATCACTGGATATACAGACTGTCTTCAGTTGTTCACAGAAGCTTACAGGAGGATATAAATATCTACCAACTACTGATTATCATAAAAATAAAAATTTCTAGAAATTCTCAAGGCAAAGTGAAGAGTGTGTGAGCCTTTCTTAATGAAGACACTTGGAGAGTAATCACAACAAAAATGCAAACTTGTGGGCCCATTTAATATTTGAACTTGGGCTAAGTGTGAAGGAGCAAATATATTTACATATGCAAGGTGTAAAATGTGGATGAAATTGAAAGCAAGGGCACAGAAAGCATGCCAGAAAAAGATGAAGAAGAATTATTGGGGCATTACATTTTATTCTCCTGCTTCCATCAAGATTTTGCAATAAAGGACAGCTTGAAAAATACAGAGTAAAAACTATCAATGTGATAGTATATATAAGGGATGTTTATAGTTTATCAAGGTACAAAAGAGAAAATAGCCTCCTGTCAGCTTTGAAATATCCCCTTTCTCTTTCAATGTCAATATTCATTATTAAAATAACTGCTCCCCAAATCCAGGGATTGAAACTGTTCTGATATGCTTGAATTTATTTGATCTGTCAACCCTCTCTGCATTAATCCATTTTTATGTGCTGACAAAGCATTGAAATTAGTAAGAAAGCTGTTTTCAGGGAGTTTCACAGTGTTGAAACTGACAGGAACAGTGAGGGATGCTGCAACATATGGTCACAGTATGCCTGGGGACTTGAGGTTGTAGATGATTCTTCCTCACCCTGAACAGGTGAGAGATAAATAGGCTACAAAAGATTTTTAACCCAAAGTTCATCACATAGAGGTTTTATACTTGTGGGTCCATCAGCTCCTCTGCTCCCGCCACAAAGGTTTCCAAAATCATGCCTCTCTGAGCCAGGATGTTATAAAAACACTGCTCCACAAGCAGCATATTCATGTAACTGATGCTCCTTTCTTGCTCTGGCTGGTTGCTCTTTGTCTTCTAAACACCACCACAAAAGTTGTCTCCATCCACATATGTTCCAGCACTTCACCTCCACAGCAGTGCTCATGCTGACTGGCCAGTGCCCCAGAGATGACAGCCAGCTGGCTGATAAAAAACAGGGCTTTCACAGCTGCCCCTGCTTTTTCCTTTTTTTTTTTTTTTCCTGTGTAATCTCATTCCATGTTTGATATGTATTTACCGGCCTGCACAGAAATAGTGAACACATGGTTTGCAAACTTGCTCAAAACAAATAAATAATCATTTCTTCTTCCTTTATTTAGGAACCCAAGCTAACACTGCTAGAAGTGAAATCCTTTTTTATTTTGCTCTCGTCAAGCGCAATTATTCTGATATTTATTTTTCAGGTCCTCCTCTCTCATTAAGCCCAAGCAATACACTCCTTTCTGTTACAGGTGAGTTGGAAAACTCACCTTTGCATGTCTGCCACAAGCCAGAGTGTATGCAGACATCACTGTGAGTTGGTGTTTCAACGGCTCAGGCTGGCAGCACCACTGTGCTGTCCTCAGCTCGCGTCCTGCAAAGTACTTTCATGGAGAATGACTATTTTAGTACTGCCTGGGGACTGTGAAGAGTGTAAAACATCAGTGTGTGATGCACGGAACGAGCTTGAGGGAAATTGAATATGAATTTATGTAAGCAGTTGTAAAAGTAACTATTTTATGCAAATAAATGCAAACTATGCAGCAGGGGCAGAATTTGACAGAAATTGAGAAGGAGAGAGGGAGTGTAAAGATCTCAGACTAGAAAAGCTTGAGAACTGTGCAACAGAGCACAGAGCTGGCAGCCTTCACTGTGTGTGGCTCAGCCTGGGAGCACAGCTGGTGCTCTGACACAGCAGCTGCCCTTGCCAAGGACCAGCTGCCTGCAGGTGAAAGAGGAAAAGCAAACAGTGTTAGGAACATTGGTACTTCCACTGACACTCCTGTGACAGGTAACACTGGGAATGTGTGAAAAACAGTGGGCTCACAAAGCAAATACTTGAGTATGGTCAACTGGAACACACACCGTGGTACTAGAAAATATATTTATCTTTTCTTCTTGGTAGGGCACATCTGCCTTCATACTCAGCGAGTAACCTGGGAAAATGTATGCAGGGGTGGTTCAAATAATTTTCACTTGCATCTTCTGAAAAAATTTTATAATCCCCCCGGTTCAATCCTTGCTCTCCAAAAGACTAGTAAGTCAAGTTTTAGGAGACAGTAATAGAATCATGGAATGGTGTGGGTTGGAAGACACCTTCAAGATCATCTAGTTCCAACCTCCTTTCCATGGGCAGGGCACCTCCCACTAGACCAGGTTGCTCAAAGCCACATCTAACCTGGCCCTGAACATTTCAGGGTTGGGACATCAACAACTTCTCTGGGCAACCTTACGCTAGTGTCTCACCACTCTCACAGTAAAGAATTTCTTACTAACATCTATTCTAAATCTACCTTCCTTCAGCTTATCCTGTTACTCCATGCCCTTACACAAAGAGGATCATCATCAGGAAAAAAACCCAATAATTTGGCATTGTCAAAAGCAAAAATTGTTTATCAGAGTTGATATCACCTGTACAACTGAAACTATCTTTAAGTCACTTCAAGAGATAAACTGGGCTTCAACTCTGTCCTTCTGGCTTTAGCCTATTTCATCTATAGGCTAGTAGGCCTATAGAAAGTAATCTTTAGAAGAGAAATGTTGCAATAAATAGGTAGAAATGGCTTGTCCTACAGGCAGTGGGACTTGACTCAGATGGTACTTCACACTTACTCTTTTTAATTCCTTGGCTCACAGATACTGGGATGATCAGTCTTGCTGGCAGAAGGCAGCCAGCGTTTGTGTTCCCTTGCACGTCTGTCTTTTTTAGGAGTTTGGGGTTTTTTTTTTGTTTGTTTGCTTTCATTTAACATTTCTTTAAGAACCAAGATAAATAAATAGGAGCACAGGTGAATGTTTTCAAGTGCATCTGGACAGAAACAGAGGTTTTGCTGCTGTGTGTGCGCAGGAACCCTTTCTTTGGGCAAATCTCTTCCCTTCTTTCACTTCACATATTTGGATTATGTTTTGTGAAAGAGATTCCTGTAAGTTTATGCAAATACTGAAAACCTGGGAAGTAAAAACTAAACCATGTTAACAGAGTCTCCTCTCTCTGTATACCTTCAAACAGTACTATAACCAAAGGTGCCATTTCATTCAAGATAGGCCTCATTAGAAGGATTAAAACACTGTTACAGAAACAAGTATCTCAGAACAGAGGGTCTAGGGAATCCCTTCATCACTGAATCTTTCCTACAGGGAGTTAAGATTTGTCTGGGTATTTACTCCAGTTCATTAAAAATGTTTTGGCTTTTGTTAGATAATTATTACTAGAAAGTTCCAGAGGTAGTTCTACTTATATAAAAGAGGGGATAAGAATAACTGCATAAACATTTGTTTCCCTTTTCCACAACGGAATTAACCCTTCTCACAGTGCAAAAGAGGCCCCAGAGAGCCTAAAATGATGGGAAGAGAAGGGGTTATGCTAAACTCAGTGGAAAGAGGAGGGAGCAGCCACTCAGCTCAAGAGCACACGATGTACCAGCCAGGGTTTGTGCAGGAAGTTAAACATTCTCTACCTTTCCAGTCAGTCTTGGGCCTGGAAGACAGTGCAGCAGCCTCTTATTTCAGCTTTTAAAGCAAAATAGGAGAACTTCCTCTTCAGTGCACCTAGAGAGAGACAGCAAAGCTAGAAGAGCAAGTCCTGCATCTAAGTGTTATCAGCACTACAGTCCTGCACCAGTTGCCTTCTAAAGGTTCATCTGCAAAAGCAGATACATCACTGTGGACATGAGCCAAGCTGTGCATGAAGTCCAGCCTGGGGGGGAACCTGCAGGCTGGACTAGATCAGGACCCCAAATACTGCCTGGTCACAACAGATTGGTTTTAATCAGGTGTACAGAGGGTGTCACATGAGGAGGACTTTCAGACCAGGGCAGGTCCACATTCACAGCTGAAGATAACACCAGCTGGCATCAGTCTGACTGTGGAGCATGTGAACAGAGAAATTCACCCGTGAGGAAACTCAGGGTAGGCACGTGCCCAGGTGACAATGAGGCAAACAGGGATGCAATGGCCTGAGGACCAGCAGAAAGGAAAGGAGAGCTCACCATCAAACTGACAAAACGTGGGATCAGCAGATATCCACTACTATTCCCATATAGTATCTCGTTCTACAGTCACCTGAGCAATGGATTGAGTGAAAGGGAGGAGATCCAGAGAGGCACAGCAGCGGCTCCCAGTAAGGTAGGTGGGCTTGGAAAGGCAAATCCAATATTGGAAAGTAGCTTCAAGGGCTGATTGCCTCTCTCACGTAAATTATAAAAGGAATGAAGAAGGATTTGAAACAAACTGAAATACAGATTTTTGCTATGCTTATATATTTGCTTAATCCATTCAAACATCCTGTATAAGATATGTCATTCTTCAGCAGAAAAAATGTGAACTACTGCATTTGGTCAACTGGAGAGAAAAAAGGATTTATACTGAGCTTTCCTGGGCCTCAAATTGCTGAGGAACTGAAAAATCTGAATGCGTCTTGAGAAAAGATGATAGTACATCTATTGATCAATGAATAATTAATAAAATACTTCACTGAAGATTTAATACAGATCAAAAGTGTTTAATGTAGATCAAAAGGATTTAATATAGATCCCGGAGGTGTTCAAGGCCAGGCTGGATGTGGCCCTGAGCAATCTGATCTAGTGAGTGCCTTCCCTGGCCACAGCAGGGAGGTTGAAACTAGGTGGTCTTTAAGGTCCCTTCCAACCCAAACCATTCTACGTTTCTGTCATTCTAAAACAAATATTCACAATGTAGAAATGGGAAAATTCAATGTAAGTATGCAATTCAAACTGCATATGACCTTTCCAGAGTTATTAAAATGAGAAACTGATAAACCTAACATGACAATGGAAACAGTCATATTGAATTTCAAACAAATACCAGGTCCCAGTGTGTGTGTATGTTGAGTTTTACAGGCCATTCAGTTTTACAGGCCATTCATTCTGAAGATTTTCCCACATTGCACTGTAGTGTACAATCAAGTGATAGATAATGCCATGTAACCACAAAGCCTCAGGGAACCACTGATTATGTTTGCCAGTGTCCACATCCCCAAAACCAAGACACTTTTCAATTACACAGCTTTGTATTAAACATGCAATTGTCTTCCCACTGCACTCAAAGGAGAATTTTCCCATAGTCTGTGGGGAGCTGGCTGACCTTCTTTTTCTCCAGCGGCCAAACTGCATTATTGGATTATAAAACATACACAAGAGACATTCCTAAAAATACTTGTCAGTAAACAACAGCAGCCCTGCCACAAAGACGTTATGCAACTGAGAGTGCAAGTCACAATACATTTTCTATATTAACAGAAGGCCAATACACTTAAGTGCTACAATTGCACCAAACAAAGTGGAAAGCTTAGTTAGCTGGCCTTGGTTATCTGCACTTGCTGTCCATTCTTCCTTTTGTTCACATCCTAGTCAAATTGCCATGTTTCCTCTCTGCCCACACTAGTACAGACAAATCTTCTTTGTAGCAGCTCAATTTCTCAACTTTTTGGTAATGGCCAGCCTGGACTCACACTCTCTGCTCTCACAGGTCAGCTAATTCTTTCCATGGGCAATTTATGACCAGACAAAGGTTTATTTTGCACACTGGTTTTCCCTATTTATTTCAGCTTTCTCAGGGGAGTAGTCACAGTATTTCCTCCCCTCTGCAGGGCCAGTCCTTGTATTCATTAAATCCCGGGGGTAAGGTTTGCCATCAACATAATTTCATCCCTAATGTTTTCAGGTTAAACTGAACGAAGCACAAATATGCTCAAATCCTCTTTCCCTACTGTTATCAGGATACATGACTTTGACTGGAGAATCATCCCACCTCCCTCCGAAACAGAGTGCTGCTTTAGGCTCCATTAGGGTCCATCATCATTAATTGCTCTGCTCTCTCCTCTTCTGGGGGTGCAGGTCAAGAGACTGACAAAGATTTGAAGCTCCATCAAAACCACTCCAAAGTCCCATTTGTGCATTCTCATGCAAAATGCTCCAATGTCATCCCATGCCTATTTAGCTACCAAAGCTGAAATGACTGGAAATTATGCTAAAAGAAGGCTACCTGTACAGGACCTGATGTGCCACTGTAAGATCCAACAGGACTCGCTCTTGTCAGCCTCTAAAAAACCGCTTCCAGTTGTACACAAGGAGAGGATGCCATGAGCAGCATGGGAAGATACTTGGATTCCTAAAAAGCTTCTGATTCCTGTCCCAAATACAACGTAGCATTGAAGCTGTTGAGTACAACAACTTCTCTAATTTATTGTAAATCTGAGAGAGGAGCTTTGAAACGAAATATTTCTAACTTCTCTCACAACAAAGAGACAGTAAATGATCAACTTGCTTTCTGTGATGTGCAGGAGGGATGCAGGAGGGATGCAGAAGTTATTAATGGCCTGTTAGTCTCAAGTGAGACACATCTACTTCATATCTACTTTTGGTTTTTCACATTCAGTCACAGGGCAGTGTTAAGTCTACAGCCACGACATGACAGTGTGTCAGGTGTGATGCTCTCTTCTGGCAAGCACTGCCATCTTTTAACGAAACAAGTATTTTAAGTACTTCTGGTGTTTCATTTCATTAGTTTCATGTCTGTGTTCTCCTGGAGGCTTCCCTTCCTCCATCTTTTATATAATCATTCACACAAATCAGCAGTGGAATGTATAATTTATGTGGGTCATTATAATTTATTAATTGTCAGGAGCCATTTTTTGTGCTGGAAGTAATCATTGCAACACCTTTCAGGAGTAAAAATCTTTGAAGTGACAACACTGACAAGGTTTCTAAAGACAAACAATTTGATAAAGAGCAGAAGTAATGAAACTTAAATTTGGGGCTTCTATGTCTTTTCTCTCTGGATTCTGATGTCTGATAAAGGGTGAACCTCTCAGCACTTCTATCTACAAGGGAGTTTGTTCTCCTAAGTTGTGTAGGAATTTAAGAACTAAGAGGTTTCCAAGTTTTGTTAAAGGAGGTTGAAATTGAGCAAGTTCAAAATATGCACACACAATAAGACTACACAGATCTTATTTCCTTTAGAAATCTAGGCTGAGAAAAATGTGATATGAAAGTTAAACATACCTTTAGAAGAAAGGTGGAAAATTATGAGGAGAAACTCAACATCTTGATTCTGGGAAAAGAAAACATCACCTAAAAAGGGAAAAAAACCAAAACGAAACAAAAATAAAAATGAAACAGAAGCAACCATTCTTTTCCCCAGAGTAACTTCAACCGTACCGTGACAATGTGGTAAAAGAGAGGTATCTACATACATTGAAAGCTGGTGTGTTTTAAACTACACTTTGTCTAAGAGTCTGATAAGCAAACTGGGAAGAAGGGAATGGGGAATTTACAGCACCCCTTGGGGTTTCCTTTACCTGGAATGACTTTGTTGCATCCCATTTATTTTTTCTTTGTTTTGAAACAATGAAAGCTCTTGAAGGCCTACTAAGAAATGCAGTCATCGGAGTATTTATTGTACGCGATGAGTGGTATTGAGTATGTTTCAAGATAACAATAGCAAAAAGTACCTCTCACCATGACAGGCATGGACGAAATACAGAAATAAATAAGACAGCACGCTATCAGCAATTCAAATACACAAATGTGCCATGCCTCACTGCGATACAAAAGGTCAGGGACCAGTAGAAGTCATAAAAATTCTTGTTGATTTTGTCAATTTGTGGTAGGTGGTAAAGCAAAAAAAAAAAAATTAGTTAGAGGTGGGGAAATAGATACATTTATATAACCGCATATCTACCATGTCACATCAAAATGTAACATTACATCCCTATTTCACTCTCTATAATAAATTAGAATTTCACTTTCTGAAGAAAAGTTGTGGGGTTTACAGAAGGAAAACAGCGAGTGGCACACACACACACACAAAAAGGTTTATGTGATGAAACAGAGTTTTAAGGAACATGAGTCAGGGCAATAGCTCATTTTTCTTGCAGTTACTTTTATGCATTAGTCACTGCCACAAGGTTTTCATCCCCACAAATTGCATCCCCCCAAATTGGTACACTGAATCACAGATCTTTCTGATTTTGTTTAGCTGCCCCACAATAATTTGATTTTCTCCATTCAAGTAAAAAAAAGATCCGTGATCCATCTGTTAAGTTATAGACCATAAGTTCCCATCTGTCATCCATGGACCAGTGGTAGTCCCCGGAGCACTCTCTGTCTGTCTGCAGAGAGTTGGCTGCTCTTCTGGTGCTGCCTTTTCCTCATCTCCAGCTGTTAAATCACATTAAAAGATGGGTTAAAAAAATGCAGAAGTAAAAAAAAAGTGAACAACATTACTTTTGCCTGTAAACAAATGCTTTAGCTGCCAAATGGATGTTATTCAATTGTGAATGCACAGGGAAGAACCTCAGAGACATCTGCCTTTCTCAGGGACAGCTTCGTGCACCCAGATCCCTGCCAGAATCTGCAGCAAGGGCTGTGAGGTGCTCCTGCAGAAACTCAGGGCCCACGTTCAAGGGTCACACCATTAACTGGTTCACTGCTGATTGCTTCAACAGAAATATCTACCACTTTAGGGAAGAAAGAGCTGGTTTCCCTTGAATAGGCTGGATTGGTTGCTTCTTCCTCAGCTGTTCATCTGGTCCTGCACACGAAGCACCAGTCTGGACCACAGCTGAGCAGTCCTGTGACCACTTTCCCATTTCCACAGTTTACAGCCCGGGGCACAAAACATCATTTTTGTTTACTTCAATCTGTTCAACTGACGTAGTTCAGTAATTGCTGCAGATTACACTCCTGGAGATGAGGGACTAGCGGTGCATTTCTGTCATTCCAGTTCATTCTGACCCCACCTACAAGGTGCTTTGCCAAGTACCTGCTCCTCATTATGTCTGACAGGCCAAGGTGTGGCCACAGCAGCAGTGGTTTCTGTCCCCTTATCCCCTAGCCCCACTTGCCCAAGGCTCCCCATCCCACCCACACCACAGCTGAACGTGCTCTCCAACCCCCCTCACTCGCAGCCCAGCATGTGAGTCACTGCCATCAGCTCTGTGTTAAAACAGCTCAGGCCTTTGCATGCCCAGTCCCCAAAAGATGACCTGCTGGGGTAACTTCTTCAGCTATCACACCAACATCTCACTGAGCTCCTGAAAGCAGTACTACAATCCCATTCTGTCTCACAGACACTTGAACCCATCCCGTCCTTCTGCCGGCACCCTCCAGGCACTGCACACAATATTGCCATTACAGATCAGGCTGGAAACTGAGCATGCAACAACATCTTAACCAGTCAATATTCAATTTCACCTAAGAGTATCTGAAAGGAAGATGGCTGTGGCATTGGATCTGTTATCAGGTTTTACTCATATTTAACTCAGTGATGTTTCCCATTTCAACGTGTGCCAAAATACCTTAAAGAGTTCCTGTGCACCATGCCAGAGAAATATAGGCCAGAGCCGCTGGTAAAGGCAAGATTTAGGTGTTTGTGGAGTTGGTACATAATGTTTATTCTCCTCTGCACAGAAGAGACTGACACACATGGGTAACCACCTGCAACCTGCTGCCTGCCTGAATCTATTTGGGACAGCAAAAGTATTTCTGTGGCAAACAGCACACCACAGAGTAGTGTCGCTGACATCCATGACGACTTCCAACAGCCCAGCACTAATTTACTGCTGGGTCTGGTGGGGGCATCCTTACACAAACACCTGGGACAGGGCTTCAGTTCATACATGTGGATTAACACAGAGCTCTGCTGCCAGTCCTCACAGCAGCAACGTGTCTAAAAACAGGCTGATGTGGAAATACTCTGACACAAAGTAAAACATCCCTTACTTAACTACTCCCAAAAGTGCTGTTTCAAACCTGACCTTCTCATTCTTGGAGCACACATGCATCCACTTACTGCCTAGTAAAACCAGACCTACTGACTGTATTTGAATTACAACATGAGTGGAGATGACTATAATTGTAAACACACACAGCAATATCTTCTTGGAGTCTACTGTGCCAGGCTCAAGGTTCTTTGGCCACTTCAAATTCTGCATGTATTTTAGCACTTTATACAGCTTAATTCTGGATTTATAGGAGCCCAGAATATTCCACACTCCAAATATGTTGAGCAACTGACAGCCAGTGCCCTCAGTGTCTCTGAGTTATTCACTTGGAACAAAAGCTGTGCTCTTCCGGGGCTTTATGCTTTGCTAGCCTGGAATTAGCTTTTTGCCAGCCCCTAAAGCCCAAATCTGATCTCATCTAAACTTTGGAAAAGATGGATCTGGCTCCAAGCCCTTTATTTCAAGGCCATCTTTAATCTAGAGCTAGCAAAGGCTTGGGTTTTTTATGCCAAATTCCCTACTTTCTCATCAACTAATGGAACAAAAAAAAAGGAAAAGCTATCTGGGTGCTAGGAATATCATCTTTGCTTTCCTTTGGAAATAGATGATGAATCAATCAGGCTGTGAATGATAAAAAACTGTTTTAAATAGATAAGAAGCAAATAGGCAAAGAAAAAATAAGGTTATTAAGGGATAATACTGGGAAAATGAGTGACAGATTATTATCTGAACTTCATTTAATTTCAAATTCAGCATTTCTTTTATGCTCACTCCTCTAATTTTTCTTTTCCCTTTTGTTCACATTCACTTTCTGGAGGGGAAAAAAAAAAAAGAAAAAAAAAAAAGAAAAAAAAAAGTAGAGTCAAAATACAGAATTTATCATCATCTAAAGCAAAAATTAAATTAATCACAAAAATATTAGTACTTTGCCACAGGTCTTCAGGATTACGTGTAGGGACTTTCATGGAGAAGCCAGCAGCTGCTGATACAGGAACAGGTCGGTGCAGTTGCTAAGTCCTGCCCCATCTGCCTACTTTTGAGACTTGCTCTGGCTCTGTTCTCTGCTCTCTTGGAACGTGGGCAGAGCTAACACGTGGCTTTCGATCCTAATAATGCCGGCATCACTTCAGAAACTTTTGCTTGGAAACATAAATGTAACGATAAAAAGTCACACTTTGAGGTTTTTTTGGTTTTTGTTTTTTTTAATTAACAAGATGAAAATTACTTGTGAGACATATCAGTTGATTTTGCTCTTCATTTCCCCCAGAATAAACAGGAAATTTGATTAACTGAGATTGTTTTAGCTTCATATGCCTGGTTAGTGAGATCTCTTTTCATTCTCACACCCATGTATGAGGATACTTGCCAAATGCTCTTCTAGATAGTCTTGCTACTTTCTGGACACAGGGGGAGGAGGAGAGGACAGGTTGTGCACCAAAATCCATGGAAGGAGCAGCAATGTGGAATCTGTCTGTTTTAAAACTGCTGACCTGCAGCTCCACACCTGTTATACACTGCTCCTGAAAGAGCTGACACCACACCTTAACTCAGTTCTCTCTCCTCTACATTTGGAGACCCCAAAACCTTCAGGCAGCTTCGATTCCAAAAGTACAGGGCACATTTGCTCTAAATTGTATCACCTTGAGCAAAAAGAAATGCTCATTCTCTCATCCTCCCCAATACCTTCACCTTACTCCTTAGTGTTTGTCTGTTCAGGGATGAGTAGTTTACAACCTCTTTCAATAAAGTATTCAGCAGTTTTCCTATGCATGGTTTCATTCACTTGGCAGTTTTACAGCTGCTAATGCTACTGTGGATACCATCCTTTTAATAATGTCTGAAACTATTGTCATTTTACCCTCAGAAAGTAGCAAGGTTATGTAGTTCTACTGGTTTGTACATGAGTATGCCATTCTTTAACCAAAAAGGGTCATCATATTGTTTTAAATAGTTTTTAATCCCAGCAGCAAGAAAAGTATAAAAAAATTTCCTGCTTTTATACTAAATTAAGGCAAAAGGCTCCTGCAGAACTATCTATGATTTTATGTGCATGGGGCATACAAAGTGATAAAATAAGCATCACTTTAGTGCTGATACTTTTCATCAAAAGAATAATTCAATATGGAATGACATCAGCATTCTAACTAAGATTTCTTCATTGGTTTTTGGCAAAACATCAAAGAAAAGCTGTGAACTAATTTTTCATTCTATTTAGTTAAGGCACCCAAGCAACATGACTTTTCAGATAAGATATTAGCTAGTAGGAAATGTAGGACAGACATAGATAAACTTAACAATCATTGACCATCACCACAGAAAACAACTTTTTCTTTGCTGAAATTCAGACTACTAATAATCCTTAAAAGGATTCAGCCAATAAGGTTGTAAAGAACATCAGCAGGGTTTTATTGAAATTAACCTAAGAACTCAGTAGGTTTTAGTTTTTTGAGGGGCTGCTGTTTTTAACTCATTCAGAGGAGATATTTTGCTAAACGTTATTTGATTTTTTTAAGTGCATAACTGTTCTCAAATTCAGCTAAATTCTACATGACTCTAGGCAAGTAGTCCCTGCTGTAATACAGAGGAACCTGGAAAAAAGCAGGAGGGGAGGCCTTCAGGGAACACTGCTGCAAATCAGGAGAAATACCTGTAGTTTGCCATGAGTTAAAACTCTGTGAATTTATGTACTAAAGTAATTCCAACACAACCAAAACTCTGCAGATAAGAATATAATATAGGCTATTTCTACTTAAAAATTTCTTCATCCTATCTCTCGGGAATAACACTTATAAAAAGTCCCCTAGGATTATTTCACTGGTACAGCTTTATTGAGTTAGCTCATGGAAATACAAAGCAGGCTAAATATAAATTCATTTAAGTTTTAGAAATTGTAGCAGTTATGTTCTTTAGAGGGCCTTTTACATTTACACCAAATTCTTTGGAAGTTGGAGCAAGAGAAAGAGAGATCTCATGTTCTCAGAGTGGAACTATAAAATAGAATCAAACCTGGATTTGAGCCTACATCTTTCTATAGTGAAAAAAAAAAGAAAAATTGATCACTACCATGTCTTTCAGAACCCATCAAGTGGAATGGAGCACCAATGTAAAGCAGAACAGCTGCTGCTGACAAACAGCAGCAAAGAGATTCTGTTGTGAGGACAAAGTAAATAAAAAAATTAAAAAAAAAAAAAAAGGCAAGCAAACTGATGTGAACAGCATCTGTTCATTATCCTCTTGAGAAATATGTTCAGAGCATCATACTGCCAGAGATATTGAAGAATCAGTAATGCTTTGACATGTCTCTACATTATCCTGCTTACAAAACAAGCACTGTTCTTACTGCCAGTGAAGCTTGGAATTACATTTCCAATTATTCACTTTGTCTACCAGAGAACAGTAAGGTAAAAGCTTATTTCTATAAAGCTCATGCAGAACTAGTATCCAGTGTAAATCTAAATCATGTAACTACACTGTTATTTGTGCCGTGGTGCTACATTTTCTATCAAGTGCAGCTACAATAATGCAAAGAAAACCAACCCATCTATTTTCTATAGTTAATTAATATAGCAAAAATCTAATCTGCACATTTTGGTATGCATTTTACTTTTACCCTAGAATGTCTTTGCGAAACAAGTGTACATCTGAGCTGACAAGAAAAGCAAGTTTGCATTAATTTTTATTGGATAGATGTGTTCCAAAGAACTAAGCCAATGTATGGAGAAGGAGCACTGCTCGTACACATCTCAACGTGGCTGGAAGCAACAAGGGTGATGGTGACAGCAGCATAGAGCAGAGGGAACATTACTGGGCCTGAGTGATGCTTTCTTGTACACATAAAATGTGCTCAGCAGGCCTTAAAAATATCTCAGCCGAAAAGAAATAAAAGATGTCTTCAGCTTCTAAGCATATAAGCAAGTACTTCAGAAAGTGGATAAACAGTTGCCTAAGTATATGTTGTTAGATACATGCACAGCTTTCCCCCCTGGAATCCTAAAACAGCTATAATATCTCCTCCCAACATTCACACTCATGATATCTTTAGGCAAGTAGGAAAGCCAAAACTAAAGAAAATATCCCTATAAATTTTATAGGAGGAAAACTCCACTATATAAATATATTATCCATCCATATCATGAAGACAACACAGTTCTGATCTCCTCCTCCTTAAGAAATATACAGAACAGGAAAACTTTCAGGGCAGGGCAGGAAGGGTTCAAGACCAGTTTCTCTGTGAGGAACTGCTTTGTAAAACCCTGTGTTTCCATCTGGGAAAGGAAATATTGATGAAGATGAAAAAGAAAGCTGCAGAATCATCAGTGATCTGGAAAGAGTGGATAGGATTCAACTGTTCACTGCCTCTTCTCATACCAGAACTACAAGTGTAGCTACCAGGAATCATCTTGATAAAGGAGTTGGATTAGGGGAAGCTGGTGGTCCCTCACATACGGAGTAGCAGATCTGCAGAGCTCCTGAGAACACTAAAAACTGATGAAGTTACCAGGGGAGCTGCTCATGTGCGAGGAGTCATTTGCTATGGGGCACACAATCTAGGAACAAATCTAGCTCAGGAGGTGCCCATGCTGAAATAACTAAATGCTAAGAAAATATAAGAGGGAAGCATGACAAATGCTTGGCCTGCTCTTGCACTTTCATAGACAGTGATGCAGCTGAGTGCTTATGGACACAGTGAGATACTGGATTTTGAACTAAATGGGCTGCTGGTCTAAGCCAGGATGGCTCATTTTATTAGGACAAGAGAAGGAAAACAGATTTTTTTCAACAGGAAAAAAAAAATTAAAAATTTAGCTTAATTTATGATCGTGAATTCTTGTGCTTCACTTTAATGAAGAGAAAAAGGCATCAGTATCTATCCACACTCCCGCTCTTTTTTTTACTTTTTTTTTTTTTTTTCATCAATTTGTCACCAGTACTCAGGTTAAACACACTTCTAGTTCAGAAAACCTACATTTCACAACCACATCTTATCTTCAGCTCCTATTGATTTCAAGGGCTCAGCAGTCTTGAAATTCTGACTACAGGATTGCAGAGGTAGGGAGGCAATCAAGTTATTTTCTACAAATGTACTACAAAAAGAGTAATTATAAAGATTGTCACAAAATAGGAGTTATCTCATCATGAATCTCCACAAACTTCAAGTGTTTTCTGGCTACCCTCCTTCAAAGATCTTGCACTTTGAGAGCTGTTCTCAAAACCATTCTCCAGGATTGTTTCCTTTCCGTCAAAAGAGTGGCTAGGGAGCACACAAGACTCTGCATGTCCCAGGCTATGAGACAGATATAGTGCTCAGAGCAGAGAAGTTCATTTCCTGAGAGAGTTTTGCTCAATATAAAGAAGCATTGATAAGCTTTCTGCATTTTTTCAGCTCACAATAACAGCTATAAAGATTTTTTTTTTTATTATTTAAGTAGCAAAAACTGTGCTTAGGGTCTTTCAGTCTGATAATAGTGTAAAATGATTGTGTAGAATATTAACTACTTGGAATAAAATCATTAATAGTCTTGTTAACAAGATAGCCATCAGCTACCTGGACATGGTGCCAGTGGATTGGCATAAAAGAGAGCTTTCAATGGGCTGGGGAGAAAGAAACAAGATGAATAGTCAGGCTCTGTTCTAATTGCTTCAGTATTAAAATAACTGCAAAGGGAGATGAGCATGAGTCATTTTCTTTGGGGCCAAATTTTCTAATTTTGAGTCACGTTGAGCAATACCGTGCTGCATGTGTGGCTCTGCAGAAATCAATGCAATTCTCATCAAATATTATTCAGTCTTACTCAGAATACCTACAACTGGCTTGTAGAGTTTGAGAGTGAATTTTGGAACAAGCTTGGGATGAAGAAATAGATCATGGCATGGATAGAAGCCTTTTCTTTTTTCAGGGGCATCTCCTTGCATCAGAGAGGGTTCATATCTAATTCCTGTCTTTGTGCTTGTTTTCTAAACTTGCAGATTATCTTCCAAGTCTTCACTCAATTTAGATCCTCTTTCACAAAAAGCAATCCCTCCTCCTGTCTTAAGATAGAGGCTTTGACACTCTTGATTGTAAGACATTTTGGGAGAGGTGAAGTGTTGAAGGAGGAAGTGAATCCCCTTTTAAGGGAAGCTTACATCTGTAAACTGTCAAGCATTTGCAATTCCCAAGGATGTTGGAAGGGGAAAAACAAAAACATTGGTTATTTGATTTATCATAAATATTTGCTGATGTTCCTGTTTGTGCTAGAGACAGGGAGACTATTTCTTCAGGTATGAGCTGAAATAATTGCAGATTCAATAGAAAACTAAGTAGCATTTACCAATAAAAAAGTAGCTAACATTTGTCAATGTTACAAAAGAGTTATGTCAAAAAGGTCTGATTTCCTTCTTTAAGATAACAACATTGATAAAGATCAGTGCTGGAATGATGTGTCCACTTCTGGGATCGATGTTCTCTAAAGGCATTAGGAAAACAGAGAGACTACAAGAACTATTTGAGAGTCGGACAAAATCCTTCACTGTGACAGACCAGACAAGACAGATCTTAATAACTCATTTGAAAAAGTACATTTAGAAAAGATCTGATTACAGTGCATAAATACTGCCCTGGAAAGAAAACATCAGACAGGAAACGCTGCGTAATATGCAGAAGGAAGATTACAAGGATCAAGAGCTGAACCCTGAGCAAAATTAATCTAAATTAAAAATTAGGCATCACTACTTAATTATGGGGAAAGGGGTTAATTACTGGAAAACAACTTTGAAAAGAATCTGAGCACTCTACCCCATTGGATTCCATTGCAACAACATGCTTCTTCTAAAGCCAGGGTGTTGTCTTGTAGCAGGGTAACTGGATGGAGTTGACTGACCCATGATGACAAGGCAGGACTAGCCTTAATAACCAATTTTGGTCTTAAAACCAACAGTGCACTACAAGAATAAAAATTTAGAATGATGAAAAATGTGCATAATAATTGCTCAGCAGACTTCATGGAATTCCCACTCACCTGCACAAGAACTGCTACTGAAATACCACACTACTTAGGTGCAAAGCCACAGCCCAAAGGGAAATCTGCTGTAGGAACACACGGCAGAGACAACCAAACAAAAATGTTTCAGTTGTCTTTCTGCTTGAAGAAAATATAAACAAGTTCCCAGATATTTTGCAGTGCTCACCTTCAGAATGAAAGAAAAACAAATGAAAAAATTAAATAGCTTGCATCTTAAAGTCCTTTCAATGAATTGATGCATCCACTCTTGACGGATGTACACAGGAATGGAAAGTACTTCAAACAGAATCTGAGTCTTTCTAAAATTCAGGAAATTGAAAATGGAAATTTAAATAGACAGCTTTGACTCCGTATGACGAGACGCAAAAGGGAATGGCATGGAAAGTCATTTCACAAATCCCAGATTTAACACTTGAGATTTTTAATGAAGTTGGGTCCAATTTCATTTGAACAAGACAACTAATATGCACTATTTTCATGGAATTTACTGGAGAGAAGTGATTCAAGAAGATACTTTACCATTCATTTATATGATGATTATCTGGAAATAATTTCTATGCTTGTGATAGATTTATATGTCATAAATGGGACCTTTTATTATTGTTAAAATTAATCCTTCCTGATATCTATGATAAGAGGACACTGGGTGTTTTTCTTCTTTTATTGCTATCATACCTCATTTTAGAAAAATATCACTCTTCATCATCTGGCAACAAAAAATAGGATGTCTTTGCTTTTCATGGCAGAAGAATGAGGGCTGGACTTAAAAGAGAAGCTAACATTTGTATTTTGTATTTCACAATGAAAAGGACTTATTGAGCACGGCTTTAGCCCCATTTATTTAACAGCTGCAAAGGCTCTGTCTCTTTAAAACCCAGCTAGTATGAACTCGTTCTTGGGTACATGGGATTCAAATAAAAAATGTAAGAACTCAGTCCTTGGTTTAATACCTCTTTCATTAAAAAACAATGTTAAATATCTTTATGTATATTGAATAAAGATAATGATGGCAAAAAGCGTTTGCAGAACACAGGGACATGTGCACTGCATCTTCAGGGAGCAGTACACAACAGGCAGACACAGATTGCTCACACAAAAAAACACCACTTCACCCATGGACTGCATTACAGAGGGAGAAAGCAATTGCAATGTCTGCAACACTACACAGCACAGAACTGGATTGGAATTTCTGTCATATTCGTTATAAATGACTAAAATCTTTGAAAACTGAATAAAAGTTGGATAAAACCTAAATCCTTCATGAATTAGAGATGATGAAGATGTTCCTCAGCCACAGAACTCCTCAAAAGCATAGTAATGACCATTCAAAATGTTTTAATCTGTGGGTGCTTGTGCATTTCCTTTGTGCCTGCAAGCTGCTGTGCATAGATCAACATTGTTTGGCTAACATTTCCTCCTGGGCTTCTTAAGTCATGGAGAGAATCCTCTGCCATTTCAGCACTCTGACTTACAAGAAGGTTCTCTGGTGTTGGCTCAATAGTGGCTTGTTCCACTAAACAAGCTGAGCAAGTTGTGGCTTTTGTAACTTTGTCAGTGGCCCATTTATTCCAGCACTGTTCCATGCCTGCAGGACTGAAGAGCTGCTTTCTTTCCTACATCTTTAGATGAGACAGGCAGATGTTGCAGACTTCCAGGACTGCGTTTTATTTAAAGACCCATGCATGATGAATAAACATAGATTTTTATCCCTTGAAAGTCAACTTCAAAATAAGAATAATCAACATATTTCTGTGACCGAGATTTTTATTGTTAGGCAAGACTTAGCAAGATAACGTGCTGCCAAGGTCTAGGATACTTCCCAAAGTTTGTCTCCATATTGACCGATTCACTATACAAAATTTGCTTTTCATTTTACGGAGTAAACACAACAGGCTGTGATGTGCAGTCTGAAATGGAGGAAAGCTATCCTTTGTGCAAGTAATCCTACCTTATCAAATCTGTCTTGCAATAAACCAAGATGCTGAGAGTGATGGATGAGAAATAATTTACTGCCAAGATAACCTTAGCCTGACTGAGCCTTGCAAACTGCAGCTCCAAATTATTTATCAGACTTTACAGAGTTTGTCTTGGATTTGACAAATGTAGACATGCTAGGCAATGCTATACCTGAAATCTGTAATCACATATATTTATTTTTTGCTTCATCTGTTTTGCAACCTGCTGCCTCTCTGCTGCTTCTCCTAAAATGGAAAAGTTTAAAAATTGTGTTATGAAAAGTTTATATTTTCTGTCTTCTGTCCCTGAATAGCAAAAGACTTCATTGTCTAATCAAAATTTCATATCCATGATGCTACCAACATTTTCCTGAACACAGCTCTCTTTTATTCATAAACAATTCCAGTGACAGTTAACATTTTCTGATCATTATCTGTCATTACCTATATTTTTCAAACGTGTTTACAGAATTGCTTTTGAAACTTCAAGAAATAAGATTTTTCCCCATCAACACAAAGCATGAGGAGTCATCTGTAAGAGAAGCAGTAAAGTTGGAGCATGACAGAGAAAAACTCAAGCAGCTCAGGGCTATATATGGCTTTAAAATAAATGTAAGTACCTATTTGAATATGAAGAATCGCTTTGCTTGTTTATATATTTATAATAAATATGCAACAGAAATTTAGCTGAATTAAAATTCAACAGAATCTGTAGCACATGTGTTTACAAGACAGTAAAAGTCCTTGAAATCTATGCACATCAACACTGAGAAATGTGGCCACATAAACTGTGTTCTGTCAGCAAACGAATTTGTTGTCTATTCTGTTATGCTCTCTGAGATGCAGCAATGAGAATGTTAAATGGGAAATGTCATTCAAGAGGACACAGAAATAGGAATCACAGAGTTCTGATCTTCTCACTACTCATGAAGGTACAAACCTGAGATAACAAAGAAATGTCAAATTTTTTGCAAATGTCACCCTTGAAAGGTTTAGTACTCCACAGTCACTCTTCAGGTAAAGGCTTCACCTCCCCCATATTTTTAAGGACATTAGATAAAATTGACAAAGTGACATCAATAAAGTTCAAAGCATATAGGAACACACAGTAGAAATTAATGTTATATGGAGAAAATTCTAAATAGCTGATTTGGTAGGAAGCAATTCAGGTAACATAGCATCAATGGGAATTACATCCATCCCTCAACCAGATGGAGAGTAATGCCACTGCAAGAATGAGATTGACTAAATCAAAGGCTTTGAGATTCTTGGATGGGAGCAGTACAGACTTAAAAAATTATCAAAATTGGACTGAATTTTAAAAGAATTTTTTTGTTGGTTCTGTTAAGTTTGCCAGTAGTAACAGAATTTAAAAAGTTTTTCAAGGTCTCTCTTCAATGTATAAATGTTTATGGGTTTATAGGTACATTCTTATAGAAATAAACTGTTCACCAAAGCATCAAAATAAGAATTAAAGTGACCTTTCCTAAACATCCATACTGCACTGATATAGTGTTCCACACTGCATAATTAAATCAACTGGCTGCAACTAAATCAAGCTATAGGGGTGCCACCACTTACCTCATATGCAGTTTAATTTGGGGGAATGATCATTACCTTAAAAGGTTTTCCTGAAAAGTACATCAGATGTTAGCTCGATTTAATGTCAGCGCTCACCATCCTGTATCTCTCTTCCTTTTTTCTGGTGTTTTTCCTTTATAATAAAGCAGTTATAAATCATTGTCTGCAATGGAATTAAATCAAATGATGCATAAGAAGTAAAAAGATCAGTGCCATAAAAACTGGCAGACTGGAAAAATATTAACGTGAGTACATGACACAGACAAGAAAAAGTAGTTTCGAACTTCATCAAGAATACAAAATATGGCATCACTGTAGCTACATGGATTTGGACCAGCCAAGATATTGGCAGTAATTTCTAAAGGGTGACACTTTGTACTCCTCAGCCATGAAAGATTCCTCATGGGACTGTGACAATGGATCTTAATTATTAGCTAGCAATTAAGTAAGATTAGCCAAGGAGATTGCTCTGAACACGCAGGGAAAGGTGGAGTGATGAAAATCTCTCATTGTTTCATGTATTATTTTATGAAAGAGTGAGTTAAATGCTGATATTTGGGGTCCACTCAAGATAGCCAGTAGATTACCTGTAACCCTTTCCTTAGAGTCAAAAAAAAAAAAAAAAAAAAAAAAAAAAAAAAAAAAAAAAAAAAAAAAAAAGGGAGCAACCCAGAAAGTAAATATTCAAATACTAGCAGGAGTTCTATTGCCATGAGTTGTTTTTCTGTACTGTAATTTCTGTGTTTTAATATGATGTTTGAGAAGCAATGATCCATAAAAGTAGCAATTATTTAATACTTAGATCACTGTGCTTCAGATACCATTCCCCCACAACTTCTGTATGTTCCGATTTTGTAGCTCATGTAACTGCACAAAAGACATTAATCACAACTCAAAGTGAAGAGTTTCTTTTCACGAAATCAAGGAAGGAATACATGATTTAAACCAAACCTCTGTTTTTATTCGGTGTCCTGGAACTAAATAGCATTCAGTCACATAGAAAATAGACATAAACCTCTGCATAAGTTAAATGAAGAGTTTTACAGAATGACACTAATTCTGTCTTTGCAAAATGCATTAGAAAATACTAGATTCAGTTTGATTATGGTTCTCTTTCAGATGAACAGATTTACAGGAATATTCTCATCCTGTAAAAATATATGTGTGTGTGAATAGTGGACATTACTGGATTCTGCACGTTCATAGTGGTAACCTTGTGAGGAAACTCCAAGCTATAATTTAATTAAACTCTTTACAGAAAACATTACCGAAAGGTAAAGTCACCACCTTTCTTTGAACTTCATATCACTCCGTATCACTTACATTCAATTTGCATTTTAGTGCCATAAATAAAAACTAATTAATCCATATCTGATTAATTTAAAATGTACTTATCCTTTAAAGAATTAAAACTTACATCTCTCTTCATTATTCTCACCTGTTTTGTAGAGTATTTGGAATGCCTCAGATTACAGTTTCCTTCTTTGAAGGTATGCAATAAAATTACTGTATTGTACTAGGAAATATTCTGATAAATCATACCTAAGACATAGATGTCAAATAAATTAACTCTGAATTGCCCAGCCTTTTGCTTTAATTTCTTTCCTTATTAGCTTACCAACCATAATGACCTATAAAGGGTCCCTAAATGATAAGCTTTCAATTAGAATTCTGTTGCCTAACTTTTTCATGAAAAAGTTTGCAGGTGTAAAAGAGAAGGGGCACACTCCTGTGAATCCTAGCAGAGCAGGCAGGTAGCTTGTAGGAGAAGGGAAGGTGAGATTTGAACTCAAAACACTGAGACTCAGAAGTAAGTGAAGTTCATCACTGTTAAACAGTCAAACTAGGCTCAAAGCAACAACCCTGGATTTCAATCTTTGGTTATCTCCACAGGGAGCACATTTTCTTTAAAGGACTAGTAACTATTTTCTTAGACTCAAGTGCACATTTAGAATATGGAATCACTTCTCTACCCCAAAGTACCTTTCAACAGCCCATGAACAGGATAACACAAATATGGATATCAGACTAAACCTCATAATGGGTGGAAGATTTTCACCATAAGCTTAAATAATAGGCAAGATTGAAAAACATGATTGAGCCTTACATTTTCTCCCATCTCTGTTTTCTATTGCTACAGCTATTTTTTTAATGAGAAGTATTCAAAGGAGATTTTCATCTGGCCATAGCACACCACACCACACTCCCAGGAGACACGGAGATCCACATGGGACACAGAGAACCTGGAGGTCATTAAATATCCATATGACTAAAGGAAACTGCAGACAAGATAAAGCAGAAATCACTGGAACTGTATGTGTCCAGCAGACCTCCACAAAAATTACATTTTGAAAGACTTGGAAATTACATAATTGAGACATTTTCTCTGACATTTTTCTTCATGAGGTCTAACTTTGTTACATTTCACTGATTCATAGCTGTGGTTTGCTGACTTATAGTTAGTTTGCTTCACAAATCCTTTCACTAGGCTTACATGCAAGTCATGTTGGGCATCCCATCTGCAACTCTGTTCTGAGTTCATTTATGGTCTTAACAGAAGAAACCAGAAGCTCAACTGCTGAGTGCTGTCAGAGGCTCCATCATTCTCCTAACAAAAGCAGAAATGTACCATGGAGAAGAAAAAAAAAAATATTGACACCTCACACATATTTAGAAAGCAACTGGCCTGCATGTCCTGTCAGTGACAAAATATGTTCCTCTGCCAGGGACCCCTCTACTTTCAGGTGATTCTATATGTTTCTGCACTGCCTAAATGAGTAAAATCAATGGGCTAAGGCTCAAAACAACAGTCAGCTCTACAATATACCTTCCCTCTCCAAAAGGTAACAAAGCACCTGTGAGACAACACACAGCTCTATGCCCAAGGGCTGAAGCCAGGAACTGCACAACCAGATTGGTGACAGTAGTCAGCCTTGCCTAGAAGCTCCCTGACCTCTTTGAAAGCTTCCTACCTTCTCCTGTTGGTTTCCAGTGGTATTTTTGATCAGCTGAGCAGCAGTACACTGCTGCATTTTTAGAGAGTAGTCCTCATTTCAGTCAATGCTTTATGTCTAGTTACAGTGCGCCATGACAAAACTCCACCTCATCCTGAAGATATGGGTGAGGTGGAAAGGCAGTTACCAGGATGCTCTCAGAACCAGGTGCAGTGTCTGCCTCAGGCACTGATCAGCACTGCTGCCTGCAGAGAAGTGGCAAATGCACAGCAGGAAACAGCAGAAAAGACAGAGACATAATCAGCTTGAGGAATGCTTAATGACATAAACTAGTCTAATCCCATAAAAACTTCACAACAGTGACTTGCAGTAGTCATTATCTACACTTAAGGTGCTGATACACTTGAGCAAGCTGAAATACAACTTATTACTGCTTAAAATACATTAGTATTTCAACACTATAAGAGTTGTATTATTTTATATTCTTTGTCTTTTTTTCTGAGATCTTAGCACACACCAGTCTCTCTACCTTACATCTGTCTGAATACATCAGCTGATTAAACCCTAGGTTACCACTGTAGACAAGGGATACTCCAAAAGAAGTTCAAATCCCTAAGCTAAAAGTCTGAAATACCTGATTTTTTAGTCCTGTCTTGGAGGTATAAATACTATACCTCATATTTTAATTAGCACCATCAAAGGCAATGAAATGGCATCAATTGCTTTGTCTAGCAAAATGCTGCCAAGCTAGTCATTTTCAGGTCCTAATTGGCAGCAGTTACTTTACATTAGAGGGAAGAGGTGAATTCACCACTTTGGGGTGGCACAGAAAGCTTTTGCCAGGATAGACAGTGATGGCTGACTGTGTGGAAATGTTATTGCAAGTATTTTTATATTAAAAATACCTTGTATTGTACCTCCACTTTAGCAGTGGCTGCCACCATAGTTTTTCAAGCTTTCAAACTGACAAAGGGAAAACTAGATATCATAATAACACGGACATATAACAATCAAAATGCAAGATGCCCCTTCGCAAGTTGGGAACAAAGTCAATCACAAGGCAATCTTCTCCAATACGTTTATGTCATCTCAAAAGAATCAAAACATCACATCTGTCATTTTCCTTTCTTGTACACCGTCACTGCGCCTACATTTTCACTCAAGTTGGTAACTCTTCTGCTTCTAAAGCCATTTGGGACCTTCTCAACTTCTCCTTAAATTCAATCTTCAATCTTCAGATTAAACCTAGACCCCAGTCAAATTCAATGCTTCAACCTTCATGAAATATTTTCACCAAGAAAAGCAAGAAGGACTCAGCTGGCTGAGGTTGCTTTTTAGTTTTTGAAGTGTTCAATTATGCAGCAGGAGAAATTAAATTACTTTCAAGTATAAAGCAAGCAGCTTGGAAGGAAAGGAAAATAATCTGAGAAGGAAAAGGTCAGTGTTTCATTTCCAGGTTTTTTAATAGAAATGAGAAGCACAAAGAGGTACAAACAATGGCCAGCAGAACAGTCAAATATGTGTAAAATGAGGGAATGGGATGATAATTACATTATTTCATTTTTAAATGCTCTTAGGATTCTTTTTATGTCAGCATCTTCTTCCCTTTCCTCGCTAAATAACTCAATAAATTGAACATTTCCTTCCCTATGGAAAACAGTTTCTGGAAGATAAATGGGAGCCCAATTTGAGTAAAACAGCTGAAAATCATTCATCTTGAAAGAAAAATTATGTACCTTTGATATGGTGCTTGTGAGAACGCTGTGTTTTTGTACCTTTCCCAGTCAATTTTTTGCATAAACATCATCTGTTTATTATTTGCAATTCCACAGGGATTGCAACCATGACAGTAGCTAATCTAGAGTGGACTCTACCTTCAATGAGCAAAAACTGCTTTTGCAGCTGAGGAATCCAGCCTGGTGTTAGACCAAGCTATGTTGCAAGAGCACAAGAGGCTTGATGCTGCTTGCACAGCCATGGCAGGCTGAGGCAGACAGAGCCCCAGCATGAACAAGGGGACTTCCAGCAGAGGTGTAACAAAATGAAGTATGTCCCTTATTGCTATCCCAGTCACCTCCGGGGGATTCCTCCAGCAGAAGAGGAAGAGCACACACAGCCCTTTGCTGCTCCCTCCCCATCCCAGAGAGGCAGGAGAGTTGCTGCTCAGGCCCTGGTGGGAGTGGGAAGGAGAGAGCTCAGTGATCACCTGCAAACCCCTCCGTGTTGTGCTGCTGGAAATCACAGCAACCACCAACACTCTTTCAAGCTACATTTCTGAAGCACCCAAAATATGGGGGTTTCAAGTCACCTCTGCCTGCCCTGCAGCACCATGCTGTGCCCCACGAGGAGGAACCCAGCCAGCCTTTGCCCCGCCTGCATGTAACACATCAGGCTCTCCTCACAGCTCCAGTCTGCAAAAACTACTTGTTTTGGGTATTGTGCTAAAGTGTGAACACAGCACTCCCCAACTGGGCAATAAAATACTAGCAATGAAAATGTAAGGCTGGAACTGGAGAAAAAGCTCCAAAATTCTGCTGCCTCAATGTGAACAATGAGAAAATAACTGAAACTCACATTCCAAATACATTATTTAGATTCTATTTGTTTGCTTTCCTTAGTATGAGTGAAGTGATCAAAATCTCTCATTTATGTATTTCAGCTAATCTTTCCACATACGCATTAGATACTGCAACCCTTTTCATAGATGGAGTCTAATACTTCCTTTGTAATTCATGGACGAGTTTTCTTAATTGAAAAAATCAGGATAAATCGCTCCACTTACATGGAGTAGTTATTGTCTTAAATAATAATCACTGTGCCTGGATTACATCACAATTTATTCTGCTACCGAGCACCCTGTTTTCTTCTTATTTCATTGGAAATACCTCTCCAACGGCTTCTGTGGAAATGAGAAAAGCAATGCTTTTATAACAATGACATTAGGTGTTGGGTTATTTGGGGTGGGGATTTTTTGTGGTTGTTGTTGGTTTTTTAATAGTTTATTCTACTCATTCTGCAGCACATTCTATTTACTGCAGTTCAGTCCTGATCTCAGAAATCTTGGAGTCCACATATTCATCTGTCTCTGAGAAACAGGGAAACATGTAATAAAGTGACTCTCCGTGTATTTCCATAGAACAGTATAAAATTCCTTGCTTCCACTGTTACTTTGTCTGATACAATTACTTTGTCTGATACAATAGCGCAAATAAATGCACTAGTAATTGTATTTGCTGCATGCTTATACTGAATGCATGTCAAACTCTTTATTTCACTCAGATAAAGTAGCAGGAAGCCTCTCCCCCTTTACAAAGCTACATGGCATCAGCCACCAGGCGGGGACAGTAGCTGCCAGTCCTCTTTCTGTGAAAATATCACCTTATTGCCACCAGATCTGCTCATGGTTTTGCCTTCTAAAAGATGTGTCAATTGTTCAAAGGCAAAAATATTAATAATAAGAGCCAGCTTCATCTGAGACTGAAAGTTTAGAATTCCAGTTCTTCATAACAAGATAGCCTTCAGCAGCTCTGAGCAGGAGTGTCTGCATCATTGAGACCTTTCTAATTTTTTTCATATTTTAAATGATACACCTAGACATTGATTGAGGAATATACCCATATCTGGGAAGCGCTGGAACATCTCTGTCCTGTAAAGGTACATTTCAGGAAACTCATACCAACTGTAATTGACTACCTCTCTGCTTTATTACAGCTCCTCTCTGCTTACATTAGACATAATTTAATAAAGATATTTAAAAAGTAACAATGCATGTCTTGTATATACAGATTATTAACGCATGTATTTTAATGACTTTGATTATATTTGGAACAAGAGAGCTGACCTGCAATGCCTTTCTTGGCTCTGATACCAGTTACATATCTTCCTATTAAAAATTAAGCTTCTTTAGGCTGAGCTAAATGGAACCCGACTGTTTGATCTTAAGAAATACTGTGACCTTTTACTCTGAGCTGAAGAAAATAATCAACATGCTGCTCTACATTTCCTACTCTTCAATTCTATCAAAAAGGCTCTGCATTGTGAGGAGGATTGCTTGAGGTGCTAAAAGCATGTTTATTTCATATTTATATAAATTCATCTTCATTTAATGACTTTGTAGCAGCTTGATTACTGTGATGAGTACAGTTTAGAAAGGAAAGCTGGTCCTGCAGAAAAGATACCATTGTGAATTCTAAGAGAGATTTAATTTTTAACTCAGCTGCTCATTTTTTTGCTACACTTCAGAAATTCATTCAGATTGTGTTCCTGATCAGTAAAATTAAGTCATTCTACCTTAAGTTTAGGAGTTAGGGCAATGGGGCCCCTGGCACTGCAAGCACTAGTGTTGTAAAAACAGTTTTCTTTTGGCTGGTATATTTTGATGGCAGATACAAAGCAGTTGGTGTCTGTGGTAATTCTGGAGTATACAAATGCTAAAGATTTATCAATATCAGGACATTTTAATTATAACATTAGTAGCAAAAAACAAGCTATTGTCTTTACTGCTGTGAAAAGTGTTCTCTTTCTGCCTCCCTGTTCCTTTGTTTATCCATTCACCATTGCAGAGGAAATATTACCCTCCATGCCTACAGTGAGTAATTTTCCTTAAGAAGTTTTCACTCTGTCGTATTTTGGCAGAATTTGCTAAATCTCTTTGTTTCATCCTCTCTGTGCAAAGAATACTTCCCCTGTACAAAACTGAACTCAGACAGGGAATTACAGAGCTTTCATCTGCTGACACTGGGAAAAGTAAGTTCTTCAGGAAATATCTTCTACATCACTCCTTTCTTGTATCACATCCTCTGTGACTATCAGCATCTTTCAGGAGGAAGGAAAGGACTCTGTGTAGAAGGCACTGTAGGAAACAGTAAAACAAGAGTCCAGCTGGGACCTTCTTCCCACTCTCCACCCTGCCAGGCCCTGGGGACCCCTTTACAACCTCCATAAGGATCATCTAGATTGAGGACCAGTGATAGAGAGGAACCAACTAAAGATGCAAACAGATAGGGAGAAGCAGATGAACCAAAGAGTCAGGGATTTCTGTTGTATTTGCAACAGCCACAGCTGGATTTCTTTTGCACACAGTGATGGCTGTACACAGATACTTCTGCTCTCTCTGTCACTGGTTGGAAATGTCCTTGCAGATGTGCATTTTGTACTTGATCTCTTCCCATTTTTCCTTGTTTCCCACCATTAGCCAAAAGGCTCATGCACAGTAAAATAACTCTCTTCACTAGTTCACTTCTACAGAGAATTTACAAGCCTTTTTTTGGTCCTTTTATATGCTTTACTCTTACTTCATCCTTTATCTTCTCCTGCTATACTCTGTATTTTACCCACAGGGATTATCTGCACCTCTGTACACAGTGAGATTCTAACACTGGCTGGTTTTCATCATGAGCAGATTAAGCACAGTGGGTGACATTAAACAGAGTACTGAAGGCTACAGCAGGCTGAGGAGCTGAGTGAGCTGGCTGAGCACAGATGCTCGTGTGCAGAATGATGAAAGCAGCAGCCTCTCAGCCCAGGGACATGGGATGTATGCTGCTGGAGGAACAGTCAGGACAACATTGGTCTCTCTGTCCTGTCACACCACACTGACTATTAGAGTGGAAGCCAATAAATAATGGCAGAGCTGAGAGTCAGTAAGTGACCCAGAGGACTACTCTGATGATGTCCATCACAAAAAGCTCTGCTTGTACTGAACAACCTTACAGCAAAAGAGACATCAAATGTGTCACTCCTGGAGTTAGTCAGTGCTTCCCTAACCAACTCAGGAACAGACTTGAAAGCAATCCTGCTGATTCAGTGGCATAGCAATTTGCTCATTGTTCCAAATGCAGATCCCTCACTTGCTAACATAAATATACCCATTGGGATGATTTTTAAAATGTCTACATCTTCTCTGGAGGGCTCACAAAGTCGGCTGATATTACTGCATAAACAGAGAGCCTGATTCTCTTCTCACATGCACTGGTTATAGGGAAAAGCAATGCCTTTATCTTGAATGGATGTATTTCTGAAAATCCACAAATTCATTTCAGCATCCTTAACCTGAGTCTGATACGTGATGTAAAGACAAGGCAGCAAAAAATCATGGTTTCCATAAGGTAATAGTACTGAATTTCCTCCTAACTTCTAAAGGATAAAGATCTGGCTGTATATCAGTGAGTATGTGACATCAACGTAGTGCAGCATCAGGAAAGGCAAATGAGACCTGGGGAGGTATAAATCGAGGTGTCTTCTTCCTCCAGGGAACATAATTACACATTATTGTCCTAATAAAATTTCAACTGACATACTGTGTTCTGTTCCCATCACTCATGCACAGAAATTATGAACTCCAACCACAGCAAATGCAGAGCAGAACATTCACATGACATCTTAGGACAGACTGATGAAGAGCACAGCTTGTTCACTTCAGCAAAATGAGGACTAAAGAGAATAATCCCACCCCAGAAACACACCAGGGAAAATGTTCTTTTAAATGAAGAACAATGCTGGAAGAAGATCAAGTTAATATAGACCAGCTAGAAATAATTTGGGGCTGGAAGTAGAAGTTGGCATCTGACAGTCAAAGAAATGCAGCTGAGCATGGCCGGGGCAGAGCCCTCTAGAGACAAGATCAGAGTCATTGCTTTATGCTTGTTCCCCAAGATGTCAGTTGGAGCACAACAGTGAGCGGCCCTGGCTGCTGTGCTTGAGAACCTTGTCGAAATGCTTGGAGGCTTGCTTCTCTTTGGTTCTTTCCTATTTGTGTTTTCCGGGGCACCAAAATTGTGACAACAATGCAAATCTACCCATACTCGTGAATTCCAATAGTTTCGAATTAAAACCCTTGTCTTCCCCCTCGGTCTAATAAAATCTGCTTCGCCCAAACTATTTTACCCCCGAGATTTTACATGGAGAGAGGCAGAAGACGTGCAGCAAGAATTCTCAGCACCTGTAGCTTGGGGGTTCGGCGGAGTGGCAGAGAGGGAGGAAACAAAGAAGGATAAAAGAATTAAAAACCAACCAACCAACCAACCAAAAAAAAAAAAAAAAAAAAAAAAAAAAAAAAAAAAAAAAAAAAAAAAAAGCCCAACCAAACAAGTAACCAACAAAATACGACTCCATATGAAAAATTCCCAAACCCAGTCCCACTCTCCGCGTTGTGCGAGGCTCTTTCGGGACCCTGCGCCCCCTGCCCCGGGAGCGGGGTTACCTCCGAGAGTCTGCCGCCAGCCCTCACGCCCACCCCCGCATGACTCACCCGCTGTCTCATTCCCCGCCCGCCCCCGGTGAAAACTTCCCCCGCCAACTTTCCCGGGGCCGGTTCCCCGCTCCCCCCTCCCCGGTGCCAGGGGCACACACACCCGCTCATCCCGAGCCCCTCTGGAGTCACGGTCGGCGGGGCGGTGGCGCCGGGGGGGGATGTCGTAGTCGCCGCGTCAGCGGGAGCCCGACGGCGATTGGGGGAGGCCGCCTTCTCCCCGCGGTCACGAATTATAAAGTGCCGCCGCCGCCGCCCGCACACGCTCCGCAGCGGCGCGCCCGGCCCCGGCAGCGGGCTCGGCTCGGCGCCCCCCGAGCCGCCCTCGCCGGAGCTGCCAGCGGGCCCCGGCTGTGCCTGCCCTGCCTCCCCCGGGGCTTCTCCGGACGCTGCTCGGGCTCGCTATAAATAATAGTGGCTCCGACGCCGAGGCTTCAGCGAGGCGCGGCTTCTTCCTCGGCAACTCCCGGGAGCCCCGAGGGCAGCGTGTGTGTGTGAGTGAGCGAGCTGCTCTGCCCGCGATCGGGACCGAGGGGAGGGCAGGGCGGCTCTGCCGAGGCCGGTGCCCAGCGTCGGGGAGGTTGATCGGGGCGTCCCGGTGGGAAGCGCTTCCCGGGAGGGGCCGGGATGCCGCCCGTGCCGCTCGGCGTTGCGTCTCTTCTCCCCCTGTGGTGCCGGCTTTTGCAGGCAGGGAGGGATAAAGTGTTTGGGACGAACACTCTCACCAGAAGGGATCTTCTGGGCGCTTCATCCTCCGGGTCCGCTCCTGTTCCGAAGGCAGGTGTGTTGCCTTGCCGCTGCCAAGCGCCTGCTTAGTTAAAGCTCCCGCTTCCCTCGCAAGCGCGATCACCCCGCTCTAAAAAGCGTGAGTTCAGCGGAGTTGCTTTCCTCTCACGCCGTCTTTTCCTGCTCCGAGGCTGGGGGGAGGCCGTGCCGGGGGTGGGAGCGGGAGGAGGCTGCTGCCGGCTGACCTCTCGTTTTTGCAGCCCCATGGCGTTGCTCCTGAGACTCGGCTGCTCGCTGCTGGCCCTCAGCACCTGCCTGCTCCCGAGGGCGCGGGCCGACTGCGGCCGCGACTGCGCCGCCTGCGCCTACCGCCTGGGAGCCCGCGCCGGCATCCACCCCCTGGTAAGCGGCACCGGGGCCGCCCCCGCGCCCCGAACCCCGCCGCCGGGCCGCCTCCCCGCTCACTCTGACGGCAGGAGAGCGGGAGCGGGGAAAAGCAGCGAAATAAGACAAATAAACTCGGGGGGGGAGTGACCGGGGTGGCTTGGTAAGACCCTTTTCCTGAAGGAGGGGGAGAGGGAGTAGCGGGCTTGGGGGCGCTGGGCGGAGGGCGAGGAGCGAGCGGAGAGCGCTGACACAAACCCAGAGCGCCCCGAGGAGCCCCCCAGCCCCTCCCGACGGCGAGCGGCGGACTCCGGGGACGGGACAAAACGACACCGCGCGGGGAGCAAGGAAAAGGCCGAAACGTAAGGAGGAAGGGAAATCCGACCCGAGAGGGAATCTCTGTAGGGGAAGGAGGGGTCGGTGCCCGGCATTCCAGCACCCGACAGGACGGGGGGAAGCCGAGCAGAACGGGAGGGAGGGTCCGACCCTTGTCCGCTGGCTCCGCGGTAAGATGAACTCTCTCCGGGCAGGATGGCTGTCGAGCTGAAAAGATCTGCCTGACATCTCACTAAAAAAAAGTGGGTTTAGAGCCTGTTTGAGTAGCAGTACCTTCGCTGCTTCTCTTCTCTGCACGGTGCTGCACAGCGTTAGGAATATGCCTGTGAAAGACTTTGGCTTCTAAGACAACTCGTGCTAAATCCAGAATGAGGGGTCCTGGGGGTTATCTGTAATTTTTATGATGTTGAAAAAATTTAAAAGAATAGTCACAGAGGCAACTCAACTTGAAATTTAAAGATTGCTGTCAGTGAAAGCCGGGGTCCCTCAGCCCTTCCTGAAGAAGGTGGGAACTCTGGGTGCCAGGTACTTTGCCAGTGGCGTGGGTTGTTCCTGGCCTAAAATACACACATACTGAGGCATCGTGCTCTCGGCACATCTAAAGGATCTTAAAAGTTTGTTCCTATCATGTCACTGGTTACTTGGGATCATGCAAAAGGAAGGACTTGGCTCTCTAGCCTTACACAGGATTAGGAACCACTGAGTACTTCTACTTACTCCAGAAGCTCAAGAACTCTTAACCATAGCAGGCTCAGAAGGACAATATTATTTGGACAGCTGGCAAAATAGTTCCCTCTAGCTGCTTTTTTTTTTTTTTTTTTTTTTTTTTTTTTTTTTTTGCTTGCTTGCATTAGTTTTCAATCAAACTTTAGCTTTAATATTAACTAGGGTAAAAAAATGGTAGTTTCCCCTTATGGAGGGAGAGCTTTTCAGAGTATATGTTCTGCATGTCTATGTTGACAGTCTCTCTTGCACACCTTCAGTAATGATTAAAGAAAGAATCAAAGACCTATTCTGTAATAATGTTTATTCGCTAGCAAGGTAAAGAAGCAATGTAGCATACTTTGTATTTGTTAAACATGTATGAACAATTATTGGAAAATATTGTTTCTAGTTATTAGTATCTAGTAACATAATAACTGAATGTATCACATTGTATTTATTAGATACAAGACTTTTCACACTGTACCTGGTCACTCACACTTACATAATATGTTCATTTGACAATAGGAGGTTATTAAAACTAAGAAAGGGAGAGACCTATTCTTGCTTTGATTTAGAGCAATTCCAAAGTCAGACAAGCATGACTATAATATATAGTAATAATTATTGTGTTGCAAAATATATAAATCCCTTTCATTTTCTTGTGATCATACAAAAAAAAATCATTTTTAAATTTCTCAGGATAAAGTGAGGCTCAAGAGACAGGTTGTGCAGTGGACAATGAGCTGTCAGAGAGAGCTGTGCTCTGGAGTTTAATTTCACACTTTACAGTATGTTAGGATCCTTAGAACACATCATCTATAGTCAGAATGAGTGTTTCTCTTATTGAAAATATTGATGATTTTTCTTTACCTATTGTGGTATGAAAAGTACAGGCAAGAAGAAAAAACACTGGAATCACCTTATTTTACAACCGAAGGGTGTGGCTGCACAAGAAGTAAATTCCCCTGACACAAGAGAGATAATAGCAGCTAATATCCATGTTGTTATCATCACAAGAGACGTTATGAGATGTGCATAAGATACTGAAAGCTTTTCTTATGCTGTAGGCTGAAAATTTTTAAATAGTCAGAAAAAACACATCTTAGAATTTTTTTCCCCTCTCTTTGATGGTCACTGCTTTCCAGCTAGCAAAAATGGAACTTTGATCCTGCCCTAAGAGAGCCTGTATTTCTGCATTTCTGTTGGTACATGTTGGAATGATCTGTTCCATGAAGAGGAACTAATGGCAACACACAGTCTTTAAAGCTATGCAGTGTATTGAAGATACTGACCAGTACAGTACAGCTGGATTTTCTGCAATGACCAAGCTATGCAACTCCTTTTCTAAAATTTCTGAATTATACTTTTAATTAGGAAGTTTGAATACACTTCTACATTTGCATTATGGAGCAAACCACAATTGGTTTTTAGCTTCCCAGTAGTAAATTTTAAAAAAGTAAATCATAACTCACATGAGTGTAAGGGAGATACAGGAAATGTACTTGTGGCTTCCTTTGAAACAAGCATAGGGGCAACCTTGACACAGAGGACCCACAATTCATATTATCTGGTAGTCCGTCTCTTAGAGTGGAGACTACCTTGTCCTTCAGAGAGCGACATGAAGAACTTCAAAACAGACAGGTACCAAATCAGCTGTTCCCAAAGAGCATTTCTTCCAAGCCAGTCACAAAGAGAGGCTCGCTTATGCTCTTTTATAAACAAGTAAATCTAAGATAAGCTCATAGTGAGGTGATAGTTGCTATCAAATCATTCTCAGTAAACAACATCCATTTTTCAGGCATGTACCCTAGAATGTGAAGGAAAACTGCCTTCTGCCAAAGCCTGGGAGACCTGCAAGGAGTTCTTGCAACTGGTAAAGCTGGATTTTTCTGAGGATGGCAACATTCCTCCAGGAGACAAGAAAGAGCTGGATGAGAACCATCTGCTTGCAAAGAAGTACGGAGGCTTCATGAAAAGATATGGGGGCTTCATGAAGAAAATGGACGAGCTCTATCGGGCAGAACCAGAGGATGAAGCTAATGGAGGAGAAATCCTGGCTAAGAGGTACGGAGGGTTTATGAAGAAAGACTCGGATGACGATGCCCTTGCCAACTCCTCTGATCTGCTGAAAGAGCTTCTAGGAACAGGGGACAACCCTGAAGCGGCGCACTATCGAGAGATAAGTGAAAACGACGGCGATGTCAGCAAAAGATACGGAGGCTTCATGAGAAGCGTAAAGCGCAGCCCTGAATTGGAAGATGAGGCCAAAGAGCTGCAAAAGAGATACGGTGGCTTCATGAGAAGAGTGGGCAGGCCAGAGTGGTGGCTGGATTACCAGAAACGTTATGGTGGGTTTCTTAAGCGCTTTGCCGACTCCATTCTCCCTTCAGAAGAAGATGGGGAAACTTATTCCAAAGAAGTCCCAGAGATGGAAAAGAGATATGGTGGTTTTATGAGATTTTAATACCTTTCCCTTTATCCCTTTTGTCCTAAATGAGAAAGACTGCCTTATTTGTCATAACTTATTGTAACGTGTTGCTTGTACTGTACAGTTTTTTACTGTCCTTGGCTAATGATGCAAACTGCGATTTGTTGTTTCAGGTTCCGTGTTCAAGTCAAATAACTAATTTCTGGTTTAGTCAAGTTTCAGTCTGTATTGTAATTTCCATGCTAGAACTATTTTGATTACTGTATTCATTTTCTTTAAAAAGGAACTACATCTACACTAGAGTTGCTTAACTGTACATACAATAAATTCTTCATCCTAACTGCAAAAATTCTGAAGTGCTATTTTTTCTTTGTCATTCAAACAAGTATCATCTCAATTTTTCTTTAACCCATCAGAGCAATGCAAGCCTTTTTTTCTGTATTTACCGAAGTTTTAGTGCACACACAACAGTTGAAACATACTTTTGTCTTTAGTCTTCTGTTTCTTAGAACACTAGAATAATAAATAATTTTGATCAGTTTACAGAATAAATATTTAAAGCCTAAATTATAATTCATAGTGTTCAACAGTTGACATTAAAAAAAAGAAAAATCGCAAGTGTGTTTGACTTTAAGCACTAAAATAATTTCTCCAGTCTACAACACAGTGATATTTTTGATTAGTTATATCTTTGATATACATCCAATATAGGATTGTACACTTGGCCTTAAAATAATAAACACTAATTTAAAAAGTGGTAAGATAGTTTGTGCAAAATAAACATGACCCAAAACTGTATAAAAATACCTGATTTTGCAGGGGAGCTAACAAATGTTTTTCCATGGAATAGTTTTGTGTTTGATTCCTCAGCTGCTATAAATCACTTTGGCACAATTGAAATATAGGAAACTGCTGGTCAGACTTCTCTATTTCAAACAAAGGCAGTATAAGTAAATCCGAGAACAAACTGAAAAGCCAACACTAACACTGCAGATTGCAGTTTACACAGCTAGCGCTTGCATCAAAGGCCAGACCCCATCCCATTGTACAACTCCTTCCGTAATTCTGACTGTCCTCCTCTGTTCCTAGTCTGTGAGCAGTTTTCTCCCTCCTACTAGTACTCGTTATTGGTCACTTCCCACCTCAACTAACTTGATGAAAATTGCCTTGACCATGGCACTGCCTAAACCCCTCAGTGACTCTGCATTCAGTATCTGTATTTCAGTCTTGCACAGTACTACCTATTTACAAAAAGGGAAAATAATGGTCTGACTTTTCTTTAATTTCAAAGCAATGGGATTGTCTAGGTGATTAGGACTCGTAAAAATTAAGATGTGTTTCCAAACGCACTTGAAGGCCTCATCACATACAATTAGTTATGATGATTTTAGGCTTGGCACTTAGAGGATAGTATATGTGGTCTGAAGTGGTCAAAATCCTGCTGAAGGCTTGCTAAAGTGTAAGGCATTCCTTTTTCTTCAATATAAAACAGGGCACCTATTTTCTTCTTCCTGCTGTACAGAATTGAAAATATGAAGTTTTTAAATCCAGAAAATACAGGTGCCTGGAGAAGCTCCATGGCCTCTTCAGGATTCAGTTGTGTTCCCTATCACCTTTCTATAGAGTCCTTCAAGATGCCACCGGCCACTGGAGAAGTCTTCCCCTTCTTTCCTCCACTGCATCTGCCCATAGTGGCTGGAGAACAGCACATCACCTGAGTGGTTTCATCCACAAGAACCTTGGGTTGTGCACACTAAGCCTCTTCTGCAGCACAAACCCACACATGGGGTGCAGCCATCAGCAACATGTTTGCTTTAAACGTACACTCCAGGAAGAACTAAAATAACATCCTTAATATTTCACTTCAACATTTAGTCACTTGTTTTCCCAAAAAAATTACTCACCTGTAATTTAGCCAAAGAGGGGCCCTTGATGGCCTTCAAACTAAAACAAGCATTGATGTACCTAATGATGTAAATAGTTTACCAGTTGTTTTTTCCCATCCTTCACAGTGAACAAAAACTCAGTAATTTAACTAGGAATAAAACTCCCAGATCTCAAGAGATCTAGTATGTATGTTGAAGAATGAAGTGTTTTAATCAACTAAACCTTTAAATTTATATCAATATGACACCTTTGCCACCATCTTTATTGCCTTTAGAGCCATAAAATCAAGAGCCAAACAAGGTTAGGTGATAAAATGCAATTATGATTTTAATGAAGGTACCTCCAGGTGCACAACACCCTGATATACACACTGAAAGTGTGCCAAAGGTACACACGTGATATAGGGCACACAGAGCTTTATACATTTAGCAAATTAACATAATTGACAAGAGTCTCCAATTAGAAACTCTGAGGTGATGAAGTAACTCCCCCACTTGGTCTGATCCCTTCTGAAGCCCACGTTCCTTGCTAGTTGTTTATGGGAAAGTGTCTTGGGAAGGTGTCCTGACCTTTATTCCCATAAGAAGCGAGATTAGAACAGGCCCCCAAGAATTTGTTTGTCTAATAGGAAAAGTATTGAAGTTAGATAACTGTATGACTATATAATAGTCTACAGAGCTATGAATATATATGAACAATATATAGAAGGAAAAATCATTTTGGCATCATCTTCCATGGCATACTCCTGCAAAAGCTGGCAGCCCACATCTTGGACAGGTTCATTCTTCACTGGGTTAAGAACTGTCTGGTTGGCCAGACCCAGAGAGTGGTGGTGCTGCATCCAGTTGGCATCTAGTCATTAGTGGGGTCCCCAGGGATCAGTGCTGGGGCCAGGCTTGTTTAATATCTTCACTGATGATCTGGAGGAGGGGATTGAATCTACCATCAGCAAGTTCACACATCATACTGAGTTGGGTGCAAGAGTCAGTCTGATGGAGGGTAGGAGGGTTCTGCAGAGAGACAGGCTGGAGAGATGGCCAGAATCCAACAATATGAGGTTTAACAAGTCCAAGTGCTGGGTCCTGCACTTTGGCCACAATTACCCCCCTGCAGTACTACAGGCTGGGGACAGAGTAGCTGGACAGTGGCCTGACAGAAAAAGACCTGGACTCTCTGGTTGACAGCTTCTGAACATGAGCCAGCAGTGTGCCCATGTGGCCAAGAAGGGCAATGGCATCCTGGCCTGTATCAGAAATGGTGCAGCCAGCAGGACCAGGGCAGTGATTATCCCTCTGTACCTGGCCCTGGTGAGGCCACACCTCGAGTCTTCTGTCCAGTTCAGAACAATTCAGGAAGGACTTTGAGGTGCTGGGGTGTGTCCAGAGAAATGCAATGAAGCTGGTGAAGTGTCTGGAGCACGTCTGATGATCATCTGAGGGAGCTGGGGTTATTTAGCCTGAAAAAAAGGAGAGTCAGGGAAAACGTTATTGCAACAACTCTAAAAGGAAGTTGTAGTCAGGTGGGGTTCAGCCTCTTCTGCAGGGGAGCCAGCAACAGGACACAAGGATATAGTCTTAAGGTGCACCAGGGGAGGTTCAGGTTGGATGTTAGGAAGAATTTCTTTACAGAAAGGGCAATTAGACATGAGAATGGGCTCCCCAGGAAGGTTTGGGAGTCACCCTCCTGGAAGGTCTTTAAGGAAAGACTGGATGTGGCACTCTGTGCCATAGTCTAGTTGAACATGGTGGTGTTGGGTCACAGGGTCACAGGCTGGACTCGATGATCTCAGAGGTCTTTTCCAAGCTGGTTGATTCTGTGAAATTATATTGAAAAACAAAAGCACTTGGTACAGACATCCAACTGGGATATGCATGCAACCCAGAACTGGAGTAAGGCCATCCAAAGCAAAGTAAGCCTCTTCCAAGGCTGAACAAGTAGGAGGCAATGTACATGGAATGGAAATGTGACTTTGATTCCCAGAATGAAATAGTAAAACTAAATAGTCCCCATTCCTTCCATTAGGACTGAAAATATCTCCAGTCACACACTTTCTTGCTTAATAATTACAGTTTAAAAGATATGAAATTAGAATAAGATCTAATTTCTTCTGTTGATGTGGAATTTCTTATTTTATGACTTTCAGTTATGCCATCACTCAGGCGGTCTTTAACTCTGAAGTGTTCTAACATTTCCAGTAATTAACATTTCAAATTAAATCAGCTCAAAATGTGCCAGTAAATCAATTCAGGTTTCCTGAATCACAAATCAAAAATAAGGTTGAAGATTGGATCAACTGAACTGGGAGATGAAAAAGGGCATCTCCCTCTCAGTCCAAGTTCTGAAAGGCTCCACTAATTTTCCTCTTACAATACATTCCTAGAACTATCACTTCATCAGAACATTATTAAAATAGCTGTATTGCTTTACAGAAATAAAAGTAGAAAGGAGGAAAGCCTGATGTCTAGAAAGAAAATGAATTGCCAAGAGTATGCTGAAGAAAGAAATGTCATTCTGAGACCAAAACCAGGATTCTACATTTCCTTTTTCTGGCTTTTATCATTGTTCCAGAATAGAATCATTGGTCTGAATACTGAGTAAGTATAAAAAAGAAAAAATGAATATGAACAATATATGCTGGAAGGGTCCAGACCAGTTAAAGAGATTAATGCCTCTGCATGAGGAACAAAAGAGAGCAAAAAGATAGTCTAATTGAAGTTAGACAAGGATGAGTTGGGCTTTTTAATAGGAACTAATTACAGGAAGAAGCAACAAAAAAAGGTATTTCCTGAACTAAATGGAGTTCACATACAGGAGAGAGACAGAAGCTGATGAATACAGTGATTTCTGAATATGAAACTGCTTGCAGTTGAAGCTCTGCCTGAAAACCTAATCTTAAATCTTGGGATAATGAGCAAAGGCCATAAATCTCTTTGCACAATTCAGCTGAACTTGGCATATTCTATGAGCTGAAATATGCAGAGCATTACTTTGAATTTCCTGTTTGTTTATTTCTGGTAAATTAAAATACATTATGATATATAATAAATATAAATAACTACAAGATTATTATTAAAATCATTATTTTGTAATTATTTCTAAATAGTTACAATAATTTACTTTATAATTGTTTATAACTATATCATAAATACAAGTAATTATACCATCTAATGTTGTTAGCTCTTTCAGATAATGTTTCCCAAGATAGAATCTTTACAACAGAAACATGTTCTAATTTAATATACTAAAATAAGTATTATTATACTGTGTTCAACAGGGATTCCAAATATGCACTGGCTCATTTTAATTCTGAAGGGAACTTAATTAAGAAGAACCTAAATTTTCAGTTTATGGGGTATAAGAGTCTGTCTGTCGTTACGGAGGAGGCCTACATGTAAGGCTAAATGACAAATTCATAGCACAGCTCTGTAATTTTTGAGTACATCTCAGTGCCTCAGAAAGTTTTCCTTATAGCTTTCTTGCTCAAGCACTACAGTGATCAGCTGGACACAAAAAACAAAATTCCTTTTTATACCGACAAGTCTGTGCTAGAATTTTCAACTTAAAAGGCAAACAAATGGTGAAGTTTTCTGACTCTGGGTTGCTGCGAGAATGAAGAAATTCCTGGAACAGGTTAGCTGTCCCTAAAACCTGTGACACCCCAAGGAGCATACTATATTTCTGGTCTTTTAAAGCAATAGAGAGGGATTTAAAAAAATCACACAGAGAACAGTGTAACCACTTCCCTATCAGAGTCATAATGCTTCCACCCTTCTCTTCAGTTCCCAACAAGATGAGAGATTCAAGCATCACCAATGAGACTCCTGTACATGACTAAACTTTGCAGTCTGGTCTCTTTCTCCAACAGCAGATGCTCTGGCAGTGTGAGGACTTCATCTCTTCCACTCCCTTTGAAATCCTATTACCTCTTGCAGAAATCCTTTGTCAGTCTCCACTCACGGTCTTGGATATAATTTCACCACCCACCACACTGAGGTTTGCTTTCTGACTCAAATCATGAAAGACTACTTTAATTTGGAGTGACTGAGACCTTCAGTTCCAAATGCTAGCTGTGGAGGTTAGGTGGCTGTTCTTGGCTATTTTTTTGCTTTTAGCATTTTGATCACAATTCTTTGCTCCCTGCAGTATTAAAAATAGTTCCATGTGTCAACAGGAATACACTGGCTATGTCAAAGCTGTATCATACCTGTATTTCAATCTATCATAACTATATTGTAGTTACACTATTCCATCCACCTGAGAAGGATAGGGAGTTATCATGAGCATAGCTGTGAGCAAGGAACAGGGCAGCAAAACCAGCTGTAAATCATTAATCCAAGCATTCAATTACTAATCCCATCAGCCTCATTTAAAGCATTTAAACTGGCAGTTGCATATCCAATTAACTGTTGCTATAGAAAATGAAAATGCTTAGAGGTATTTGACAGACAAATCTTTACTGGCCCAGCAGGGATTTAGACTGAATTTGTTTAATTAGATTGTGACTTTACCTAAATTGATCATTTACTGTAATCCTTGCTGAAACCATGGAATGAAATTCCTCAAGGTTGAATAGTTGTCACAAAAGCACATCACTCTGCTAAAAGATTAGTTAAAAGCTCTGTGCTGTGCTGTACTGCTTTCTCAAGGAGAAGGATGGCATTTCCTTATGCACAGATCATGAGCTTTTCATAGCTGTCCATGTCTATCAGGACATACATGACCTTTGCCTCTTGCCTCTCTGGCAGTACTCTGTTTCTCAACACAGTCTTCCCAAGCCCACATGGCTGCTTACAAGAGACCATGTGTTTTCCTACTTTTAAAATATTTGCACTGTTTAAATGTATGCACTGACTTGCACTCCAATTGCAGTGAGATCTGACTGCCTTTGTCTGGTCTGAGCTCATCACAATTCCAATCCATATAAAATTACAGGATACCAGATTAGGAAAACCACTCCTACAGTCCTGTGAGAATCTGCATCTTAACTCTTAGACTTAATGGCCTGCAAAATATTCTAAAGCAAGTATCCAGGCAATGCTTTTTTTCTTGAGCAGGAGACAATGGCAGCAACAGCACAAATGATAGGTGATTTTCTCTCATAAAAGCAGTTGAAGCAGATAAGCCACATAAGCCTCTCTTAGTACATATAAACGAGTGTTTTTCAATGATGACCTGCAGTATAAATGGGTTTTACAGTGGGACTTTCACGTATCTCTACATTTTCCTCTCTGCAAATAACTAGCTGACAAGGGCTGAAACTTCAACTGCACTACACGTCTCCATCGAGAAAGATATGTGGAAGTATACCTTTTTTATTTAAATTTTTGTTAATACAGCATAGCTGTCATGCTATGACAGCAATTGACACAGTTAATGTGACAAAGTCATTCACAGAGCAAGATTAACTGATTCTTTGCCCATCAACCAGAAGAAAAGCTGTCAGCTTCCATCTGAACAGATGCAGTGGAAATTAATCAAAGCAAAGAACTTCTATGGGAGTTGTCGCATGCTTAAACTTTGCTAACCAAGCTGTTGATCAGCAGACTGAAGACAGGGGACGCGTTTCACTCCCAAGTATCCGTCATACTGAATTTCTACATAGTAACTCAGACAAAAGGTCTGAAACAAGGTTCTCAGGCTAGATGAGGTTCAGAAGTACTCTCTTCTCCCTGTGGATTCTTCAAAGATCCTTTAGACTCCAGGAGTTTCACCACCACTGCATAAAACAAATCTGTTCCCAGCCATTCAGAACATGTGTGTGATAAATGTGCTAAAGTTAATTCGTGTTATCAAATTATACAAGGTAAATGTTGAACTGTATAAAATATGAATGTTAGAAATGTGTTCAAATGTACATAAAGTAAAGGTAAAATGTAGAAACTAAAAATTAGAAAATTTCCTGGCTTGGGAAGCACAGGAGGGACACGAGGAAAGTATGATTGGAATTACCAGAGAGGGGGCCTTGAAACTATTGCTGCCGGGAATCCCTGAAAGGAAACAAAGAACCACGGAAGAAGAAGATACAAGTCCGGAGACCAAGATAATCACTTCAGATGGATATCTCTACTCGTCTCCGCTGAAATTAACATATACACGACACACCCGGGCCCGATCATCAACAGCATTGTTCCACCCTACCGGTCTATTCAGACCTCCGATACCAGGACTTGAATAATTAATGAAGACGCCTCGGAGAGGATAACGTCAGAATTTCGGACTTCACTCCGCGATCTTGTGTATAAAAAGGGACAGCCGGAGACCAGAAATTGTGAACTTGGGGGGGATACCAGGCTGACAGAGCTTGTTATCCGTGTTCACCCGGCACCGATCCCGGGCTCGGCGCTGTCCTTTTAAATTGTGGCTTTCCGAGACTGATATTTTGTCTCAAAATAAAATTCTAAATTTTGATACTTTGAATTTGGTCGATCTTATTTATAACAATTCTGGTGACCCCGACGTGATTGGAGTGATACCGGGACCCCCGAGGGACCCCCGTCTCTGACCAGGAGGCGCACTGCTGAATTCAGCGGCCTGGCAGAACTGGGGTATCCGGGAGGAACCGATCAACCACACGACGAACAAAACGGCGAAAGCCACATTTAAAAGGGAGATAGGCGAGGTCAGAGCTCTCGGGGAACTCGGCGAGGTTTTTCTTTGGAAGTAGAACCTCCGGAGCCGCGGTGAAGAAATCTACTCATAAAAATCTACGTGCACGAAGAATCCACGCAGGAAAAGGATCGTAAGTATTGCGTGGTTGAGTGGGGAGTGACCGAGCGTGTGAGTGAGACGTGATTTTATCACGAAGCGAGTGGGACCCCAAAATCGCAGTTCCATAGTCCCGCGAGGGGCGTGGTCGGTTGCGGGGGAAGCGAAAGTTTCGGGGGTAAAAACGCACCTCACACGTTAAGCCCTGAAAACTCGGGAAGTTTTCGGAAAAGGGGGGTCGGTCACAGGAAGGCTGGGAGGGAAGGTTACGTCCTTACAAGAGTTCCGGGGACTGGTAAACCTTCCAGCCTTGGACCAGGGACGGTCCGGGAAGGAAGTAAAAGAGAGCTCGCATACACCAGAGGAAACCCGGGGGGGGAGCGATCACCCACAAAGGGCTAGTATCTGGTAAACTCACACCATGGGACAGACAAAAAGCAAAGCTAGCAAAAGGAATCTTAGGAAACCAAAGCGGGGAACCGGTAAAGGAATCCCTGAAATCCCAGTTGAGAGCCCGCTGGGATGGATGTTAGAACATTGGGAAGAATGCCCCATAAGGGAGAGAAAATCCAAGAAACGGATGGTGCATTTTTGCATAGAAGTATGGGGTGGGGTAGAAATACGGGATCACGTAATTTGGCCCGTGTTTGGAACATTTGAAGAATGGATATGTAAGGCACTGGTACGTTATGTCGGAGAAAAGGGAACTGCGGAAGAACGGGAATATGCTGGGGTCTGGGGTAGAATTGATGCAAAATTACTACCCATAAGGATAAAGGACCCTGCCGATGTTTCCGGGGATAAGTGGGAGCCTTTAGACAACTTGCCTCCACCTTACATAGTACCCTCACCCCCTCCCCTCCCTGAGCAGAACAATCCACAGAACCCGGGGAGATTGGGACCCCCTCTGGGACGGAGGATCCCTATATCCCCGTCTCTCCCCTCTGCCCCTCCGTTGGAGTCACAGACAGTGGCTCCGGTCCCACCGGTCGGGCTCCCTCCCCCGCTAGAACCTGTACAAGCCACTCAGCCACTGGGAAGAGGTACACAAAGTACAGACACCCCTGCACCAGCCCGAGATGACCTGTTGCCTGATCTAGATCTGGCGGCTTTCTTTAATTCTCCTGAAAACACACAGCAGGGTTGGGCAGAAGCAAAACACTCACCTCCCGCTAGGAGGACTAGGAGACAGCTAAAGAGGATGAATGAGACGGAGAGTGAAGGGGAGGGTGAAAGAGCAAATCTTTTCCCCTTAAGGGAAATTCCCACTGCTCCAGGAATTATCGGGTACGTAAACGTCCCGATTAATACCAGTGATGTGAGAGCCTTTAAGAAGGAGATGGGAAAACTTATGGATGACCCTTTAGGGGTCTCCGAAAGACTAGATGAATTCTTAGGAACTAGCATCTATTCGTATGAAGATCTCACAGCTATTCTCAGATCTTTGTTCAATACGGAGGAAAGGGAAATGATCAGACAAGCGGGGATACGGGAATGGGAACGGAGGAACCCTCAGAGCACTCCTGGAGATCAGAAATGGCCAAGCCAAGATCCCCGATGGAATGCTCAAACTGAGGAGGGTAGGAGAAGCATGATTGATATAAGGAACATCATCATACAGGGAATTAGAGAGGCCGTGCCCCGGGGACAAAATCTGAGCAAGGTCTTTGGGGAATGTCAAGGGAAAGATGAGACTCCCACAGAATGGTTGGAAAGGTTGAGAAAAAGCCTCCAGATATACTCTGGGACAGACCCTGATTCTCCCGTGGGGGAGGTACTTTTAAAAACCCAGTTTGTAGCAAAATCATGGGAGGACATCAGGAAAAAGCTGGAAAAGATTGAGGGGTGGCAGGAGAAGGGATTGCAGGAATTACTGCGGGAAGCCCAGAAAGTCTACATGAGAAGGGATGAGGAAAAACAGAAAATACAGGCTAGGGTGTTAGTAGCTGCAGTAAGGGAAGCCCAGAAACAGGAACGCCCACAAGCTTCGGAGAAACCCTTAAGGAAAGCACCTCCGAGGGGAGCCACACGCCCGCAAAAGGGGACTTCAGGAAAATGGATGGAAGGAATGGAATGTTTCTATTGTAAAAAGAAGGGACATATGAAAAAAGATTGTCCAAAGAAGATGAGAGATGAGAAGATGTTCCGGGAGGACTAGGGAAGTCAGGGGCTCTATCTTTTGGGGTCCATAACATCAGGAGAGCCCTTGATAACATTGAAAATAGGACCCCAGGGAACAAAAATGGATTTTTTGGTAGATTCAGGGGCTGAGAAAAGTACATTCAAACAGCTGCCCCCGGGATGCCGAGTAAGTAAAGATTCTATGGTAGTTATAGGAGCTAAAGGGGAGCCATTCAAGGTACCTATAGTTAAGAATGTGGAAATAGAATCAGAGAATAAAATTTGTTTGGGAGATATGTTGCTAGTAGAAGAGGCTGATTACAACCTGCTGGGTAGGGATTTGATGGTTGCACTGGGGATCAACCTCATCATAAGGAATTCACAGATTACGGTTAGTATATATAAACTAACCTGTGAAGATGAGGACAAAATTAATCCCAAGGTATGGCACACAGGGAAGGAAGCGGGGAAATTGGCTATGGAACCTATATCAATTGAGATTGAAAAGCCTGAGGATCCCATAAGGATCAGGCAGTACCCAATCCCTTTAGAAGGGAGGCGGGGGCTGAAACCTATAATAGAGGATTTGATCAAAAAGGGCATATTGGAGCCGTGTATGTCCAGACACAATACCCCAATACTGGCTGTTAAAAAGGGAGATGGGAATTATAGGTTAGTGCAAGATTTAAGAGCCATAAATGAAAGAACAAGAACTCGGTTCCCTGTAGTGGCTAACCCCTACACCCTTCTGAATAAGATCTCCCCGAGAGATACTTGGTACAGTGTTATAGACCTAAAGGATGCATTTTGGACCTGCCCTTTAGCTGAAGGCAGCAGGGATTTTTTTGCATTCCAATGGGAGGATCCAGACACTAACCGGAAACAACAGTTAAGGTGGGCCTCACTTCCCCAAGGATTCGTGGACTCCCCAAATTTATTTGGACAAGCATTGGAAAAGTTGCTAAGTCAGTTCTCCCCTAGGAAAGGGACCAAGATCTTACAATATGTAGATGATCTATTGGTGGCTGGTGAAACAGAGGAAGGTGTAAGAGAATGCACTATTGATTTGTTAAACTTTTTAGGGGAAAAGGGATTAAAGGTAGCAAAACAAAAGTTACAGTTCACAGAATCTGGGGTGAAATACTTAGGGCATTGGTTAGTAAAAGGGAAAAAGAAATTGGACCCTGCAAGGGTAGCTGGAATCATAGAACTGCCCCCCCCTAAAACCAAAAGACAAGTACGTCAGCTATTGGGGCTGTTAGGTTATTGTAGGCAGTGGATAGAAGGATATAGTGAAAAAGCAAAATTTTTGTATGAAAAATTAACTGCAGAGAGGATAAAATGGACAGAACAGGATGATAAGGAATTAGAGCAATTAAAGGGTGCTTTGGTGACTGCCCCAGTATTGAACCTCCCTGATATCAATAAGAAATTCCAATTATTTGTAAATGTAGGAAACCACACAGCACATGGGGTATTGACACAAGAATGGGCTGGGGATAGGAAGCCTGTAGGTTACCTTTCAAAACTGTTGGACCCTGTAAGCAGGGGGTGGCCTACATGTTTACAGGCGATAGTAGCAGTTGCCTTATTGGTAGAAGAAGCCAAAAAGATTACTTTTGGGGCTCCCATCACAGTTTATACTCCACATAATGTAAGAACAATTTTACAACAAAAAGCTGAAAAATGGCTCACAGATGCCAGATTGTTGAAGTATGAGGCCATTCTCCTTCATGCTCCAGAATTAGAATTAAGGACAACACAAGCAAGTAATCCTGCTGGGTTCCTGTTTGGGGAAGCTTCATCTGAGCCTATACACAACTGTATAGACCTAGTAGAATTACAAACAAAAATTAGGGAAGATCTGGAGGACGAGGAGCTCGAAGAAGGGGAAAAATGGTTTGTAGATGGGTCAGCCAGGGTTATAGAAGGGAAAAGAAAATCAGGATATGCAATTATAGATGGGAAAACTGGGGGAGTGATAAAGTCAGGCCCCTTGGGCACTTCATGGTCAGCTCAGGCATGTGAATTGTATGCTGTGTTGCAAGCACTCAAAGGACTTAAAGGAAAAATAGGGACTATTTTCACTGACTCAAAGTATGCGCTTGGGGTAGTGCATACCTTTGGGAAAATCTGGGAGGAAAGAGGACTGGTGAACACTAGAGGAAAAGGGTTAATACATGAGGATCTAATAAGGCAAATTCTCAAGGCAGTAAGGGAACCAAAAGCTATTGCAGTGGTATATGTAAAGAGTCACCAGGCTGGACTACAGTTCAGAATACGTGGGAATAATTTGGCTGATCAGGAAGCCAGGAAAGCAGCTCTCCTAACCCTGGATACCCTGGAAAGCAGGACAGAAAATTTTGGAGAAGTTTCTCCTCATCCCACAGAAAAGGAGATTGAGGATTTCAAGAAAATGGGGGGAAATTTAATAAATGGGAAATGGAAATTGACCGACGGTCGAGAATTGATCCCAAAGGCTTATGCAAGGATCATATTAAAAAGATTGCATGCACAAACTCATTGGGGAACTCAAGCTTTAGCAGAACAATTTTTGAAATTTTTTGGATGCAAGGGTATCTTCGAGTTAGCCAAGCAGGAGGTTCAGAGTTGCTTGGTCTGCCAAAAAATTAATAAATCAAAGGTCAAACACAATGCATTAGGGGGACGTCCTTTAGCATATCGCCCCTTTGGGAGAATACAAGTGGATTTCACAGAGTTACCAAAAATAGGTAGATATAGATATCTGCTAGTGATAGTAGACCAATTAACACATTGGGTGGAGGCATTCCCTAGCCCTAGGGCTACAGCTCAAACAGTAGCACGGAGATTATTGGAGGAAGTAATTCCCAGATATGGAATCCCTGATTCCATTGATTCAGATCAGGGAACCCATTTTACATCTAAGGTCATAAAAAGCTTAGCAGAGGCTCTGGGAATCAGATGGGAATATCATACCCCATGGCATCCTCAGAGCTCAGGTCAAGTAGAGAGAATGAATCAAACTCTGAAGGCACAATTGTCAAAACTTATGCTAGAAACTAGGATGACTTGGATAAAATGCCTCCCTCTAGCCCTCCTAAACATCAGAACACAACCTCATTCCGGTTCAGGATTATCTCCATTCGAGATGTTGTACGGAATGCCTTATGAGCATGGAATGCCAGTTGGACATCCCCGGGTGGAGGATTGTCAGATCCAGTCTTATATCGTTGTGATTAACAAAAATTTGCAGGAACTCCGGAAGCGTGGGTTAATAGCACAAAGCACCCCGCTGGGGTTTGCTATCCACAAGATCCAGCCGGGTGATCGAGTATTGATCAGAGCGTGGAAAGAAGCACCGCTGTCATCGCATTGGGAGGGACCTTTCCTCGTCCTCCTCACAACAGATACTGCCGTAAGAACAGCAGAGAAAGGCTGGACCCATTGCTCCCGAGTGAAAAAGGTGGAACAACACAGCAGCTCTCCGCAGTGGAAAATCACCTCTGCGCCTGGAGATTTAAAGCTGAGAATTCACCGAGACACCCAATGACCAGCGCTTATCGGATAAGTTGCACTCAGGCAGGATGTCCCTGCTATCCTTTTGTTCATTTTAAGTGCGGGTATTGTGAACAAGTTTGGGTAACTCATTGTGTCCGGGGAGCTAGACCTTGGAATTTGTGTGTACCTTGTTACGAGGAGGAGGTCAGGCTTACCAATCTATTCCTATACGTTGCCACAGAATCGGGATTGTTCGAATTGGATTCTCCTGAGTGGTTCCACTATTACACTAAAGGGTTAAGGGGAGGATTGAATAAAAGGGCGGATCCACTCGTAATTGAGTGCAGGAGAACGTTGAAAGTACCCTGTAGAGGAGATCAAATAAGGAGAACGAGGTGGGAGCAGTACAAGAGGCGATATGCTCAGAGAAGCACCGGCAGGGACCCGGAAGAATATCCCTGCTGCCAAGAAGATGGATTACCCCGCCGCTGGTGGCAACCCAACGGGCGAAGGGTGGAGCAGAGGGATAGGTCTATGGGTAACCCTGGTGATCCTGAGTCAAGCCATGTGCCCCACGAATGGCCTCCACGAACCCCAAGAGGGGATGGGGATGGAAACTAGTCTCCCCACGGTCCCTCCAAACCTTACCCGGAACAGAGTTTTGGAATCCAGGGTACGAGTAGACCGGTTTACACCAAAAAGGGGGGAGAATCGCCAGTGGAATGAAGGGGTTAAATTGAACAAATCCAATCACCCGATGGCAACGGCTAGGAAAAGGAGGGAGGTAAGCAGTCTTCCTTTGATCACAACATGCAAAGAATGTAACAAAACTGTGTGGATTGGAGGGAAAAGGGAGAGTACCTTTGTGGGATATCTCCAAGTTAACCCTTTATGTTATGATAAGAGGAAACTGAAGATGTGTGCCTTGAACGGGAAAACATATTGGGTGGGACAAAATGAGAAATTGCAAACAGCTGCTTTAGCTAATGGACCTATATTACTCGATATGTTGGGGGAGAACGATGAAAGGGTTTGTTTAAGAATGGATAAAGTTTTTTGCTTTTCCAAGGACGAGGAAGGGTTAGACCCTGAGAACAAGATACAAAAGGTAGCCCTGGAATTTAAACGACAAGAATTGGCAGCTAAGAAAAAGAGAATGGAGCAGGAAAGAATGAGGACATTAAGTGAACAATATGATCAATTGGAAAAACAGTCTAATGATTGGAGTCTGGCTACTTCCAGCAAAAATCTTTTCCTGGATTTGGTACAGGAGATTGCTACCGAGTTAGGGCTAACTAATTGTTGGATCTGCGGAGGATTAAAATCCGCCGAAAGATGGCCATGGAAAGGTGAGAGTTTAACTCCTGAGCAGTTGCTAAAATGGGATAATAAAATCTTAAACACTTTAACCCGGCCAGGAGGGTGGACACTGGATGAACGAGTAATAGGGACAATCTGTATTAGTAGGGAAGGGAATGTGTACAGTGATGTAGTGGGATACACCCCTTGTCTATCCACTCTAGCTGTAAATTCCAACAACAGATCCAAAATGTGGCAACCAGAACCCCCAAATGGGTACTGGGGAAAAGAGAAGCAAGGAAAGTGTAATTGGGTAGAGGAAATTGAACTCTGTTGGCATGAACTCACTAACGCTAACCCGTATTACTCCTTAACTGAACTGGTGGAATTTTGGGACAAACCGGAAAATATAGACATTAAATGGAAAGCTCCCAGCGGGATTTATTGGATCTGTGGGAAAAGAGCATACAGTGAATTGCCCCGGAAATGGAAAGGGTCCTGTACCCTAGGTATGATTAGACCCTCTTTCTTTACACTCCCCAGAACTGGTAGCAATTTACTAGGGGCCCCTTTGTATGAAACCCTCAGCAGGAGAAAGCGAGAGGTAAAGAAAGGACTCCCACAAGTGGGAGGGAATCAGAAATGGGGAGAGGAAGAATGGCCTGCAGAGCGCATCATAGAATACTATGGTCCAGCCACCTGGGCACAGGATGGAAGTTGGGGTTACAGGACCCCAGTATACTTATTGAACCGGCTAATCAGGTTACAGGCTGTAGTAGAAATAGTGTCTAACCACACCTCAGACGCCCTGGAATTGTTAGCCAAACAACACTCACAGATGAGAGCTTTCGTATACCAAAATCGAATAGCTCTGGACTATTTACTAGCAGAGGAAGGGGGTGTGTGCGGGAAATTTAATGACTCAGAATGCTGTATCGAAATCAATGACTATGGAGAAACTATTAGAGATTTGGCTGCAGAAATTAAAAAAGTGGCGCACGTCCCAGTGCAGAAATGGAATTCGATCCTAAAAGCATCATGGTGGGATCAAATATTTGGAACAGGAGATTGGTGGAAGAAGGTGGGGTTCTTTATCCTGTGCTCAGTGGCTGGGTTAGTGTTCTTACCTTGTTTAATACCTTGCTTAATAAGACTAATTCACACTGTGGTCCAGGGAATGCAAATAGCAGCCCTTCCTATGGATCCGGAATTAGCTTCAGGAGGATTAGCCAAAGGAAAAGCCACCTCAAAAATTATGAATTTAACCGAGGAAAAAAGTACTGCGGCTCAGGTGTTAGAAAAATTTGAAGCCCAGATACAGGAAGGAAACATAGAGAGAACATATTGGAACAAAACGACAGGGGAAAGGTTAACAGAATAATGGTTAAGAGGCTTTTTTATCTTGACAGAGAAAAAAGACTATAACCAGAACACGAATTAAATTGGTGAATTTGGAAGAGGGGGGATTGTGATAAATGTGCTAAAGTTAATTCGTGTTATCAAATTATACAAGGTAAATGTTGAACTGTATAAAATATGAATGTTAGAAATGTGTTCAAATGTACATAAAGTAAAGGTAAAATGTAGAAACTAAAAATTAGAAAATTTCCTGGCTTGGGAAGCACAGGAGGGACACGAGGAAAGTATGATTGGAATTACCAGAGAGGGGGCCTTGAAACTATTGCTGCCGGGAATCCCTGAAAGGAAACAAAGAACCACGGAAGAAGAAGATACAAGTCCGGAGACCAAGATAATCACTTCAGATGGATATCTCTACTCGTCTCCGCTGAAATTAACATATACACGACACACCCGGGCCCGATCATCAACAGCATTGTTCCACCCTACCGGTCTATTCAGACCTCCGATACCAGGACTTGAATAATTAATGAAGACGCCTCGGAGAGGATAACGTCAGAATTTCGGACTTCACTCCGCGATCTTGTGTATAAAAAGGGACAGCCGGAGACCAGAAATTGTGAACTTGGGGGGGATACCAGGCTGACAGAGCTTGTTATCCGTGTTCACCCGGCACCGATCCCGGGCTCGGCGCTGTCCTTTTAAATTGTGGCTTTCCGAGACTGATATTTTGTCTCAAAATAAAATTCTAAATTTTGATACTTTGAATTTGGTCGATCTTATTTATAACAATGTGGTTCTGCAAACGCCTTTCAAACTCACCAACTTCACCGTCCCAGCACCAAATCTTGCAGGCCTTCAAAAGGCTAAGTTCACTGGGGACGCATGACCAAAATGGTGGCAGCATGACAACAAATCTGCTCTACATTTGTGGTGGTTCTTTAGAGAGAACAGACGACCGCCAATGGCAAAAGGCAAGAGCCTGCTCTTTGTCGGGGGGGGGGGGGGGGGGGGGGGGGGGGGGGGGGGGGGGAATTATATCTTTATTTGGTCCAGAGCTCCTTCACCTCCTTCCCTGTCCCTGCCCTGATGCCAAAGGACTGCCCCTCCCACTCCCAGGTCTTTTACCCAGGAGGGAAGGGGCTAGAGGCAGGGACAAGCCACTGCCCAATCAGGGAGTGGAACAGAGTTGGGTTACATTCCTGTGTGGGAGGATGGGCACTGCTGAGCAGGGACAAACCACATGATACAGTTTGAACAAGGGACACAATAGAAAAACATTACAGAATCCGATATAAAATGAAACACAATATAAACCCAATTAACACAGTGTAACATACATTCTTTTTGTAAATGTGAATACCGTCATCATTCAGTTTCTCAGCATCTCAATGAGAAGAGCAATTAAATTACTAAATGACCTTAACCTGAGGCAAAATAAATAGGCATAGCAGTGATAAAGATAAATTCCTAGAGGAAATCCTTTTCCAAATTATATCCCTCACTGCTGAAGACATCCCCTCCAGTTCTTGCACTGCTTTGAGGTCTTTTGTGGTTCGCTGGCACTATTACTGTACTCCAGCTCTTCTGGTCTCCTGGTTGCTCTTCTTCCTGGTTAGTGATTTTCAGACTATTAGATTATTCAAGTTCAGCGGGTACACTGAGTCACACCTCGAGGAAGCTTCAGCTATTATAAAACAGTAGATTGTCATCCTAAATGCCTAGACATCCATCAGCACATCCCCTTTATCTTCTGCTCTGTATTGTTGGAGTTCAATGTCCCTAAACCAACCCAGTCCCTGATCTCAGAAAGTGGTCTCAGAAAAGGAGAAAAGGGATACTTCCTGAGCAGGAATACCATCTTTCCTTCCCCTTGCTATCAGTCTTCCCATCACTATATTACTGCCCCATCACTATTAGGCTCTACAGCTGCACAGTGACAGTAAATACTGTTTAGTCAGGCTAAAAGAGACCAGGTAACCCATTTTTGTAGTCCTCAGTACTACCATCACTTAAATAAGAATTTCAGGATACAAGAAAAAATCTAAATTATTTATGAGTACTTTCAAGTGTCATTATACCTACATGCAAATAAACAACTTGTCCTAGTAAAATATTATAAATACTTGTCTTTCAAGTTGAAAAGAGTTAAAGAGAGTTATTTCAGCCTTTCAATTATATGGGAGGAAGGGAATAGCATTTGACAGGAAGAACTGGTCAGACTACATACAAAATAACTTTGTATGTCTGACTAACTTAAAGAAGACATTGTTCTCCTCCCTGGCTTCTTTCGGGGAATATGATATTTCACTCTGGGAAGCAAAGCCAGTTTTCTACATATGACAGGAAATTTTATTGTTTTGTCCTCTCCTCATTTGCCTAAAATTGTCCCCAAGATACCTGTTTTTTCCCTTGTGAAGAGCAGAGTCAACAGCAGCTTTTTTCCAGATGTTCCACATTTCCAGGGATGTGAGGCTCTACAGCTTAAATTCTTAAGTGTCTTTAAACACAATAATGACAGATTCTGTGCTCTGTGCCCTCTTCCTAGGGAATGTAGCATCCGCTATGTGTTTTCACTGGAATGAAGCAGCAGACAAGCACTGCCCTGCAGCTGGTGCTCTTACACCAGATATGACTGTAATCTCACAGATACCACACCTGGATACTGCCAGGTCACAGACCTGGAGGTGGGGAGGCACATACTCCAAGCACCTTCTCAGTCACAGGGTGGAGCTGCCCTTTGACTGACATGACAATTACAGAACATTAAGCACCTGCAGGGTTAGATGTGGATGCAGATAAGCAACATCTTTGAAGACAGATGCAGCATGCATGGGCCTGCAGAGGGATCCCTGCACATCTCCACATTTCTAGAGCTGCAGTGGCTCTGTAGGCCCGCTGTAGGATTGCTGAAGTTCATTAGCTAAGGATTTTCTTTACAGTACTGAAAGTTTTTGTTACATGCCTGTAAGTACAAACCCTCCCATAGCTTCAATAGCCTCTAGTTATCCCCTGGATCATGCCTCAGCAGTATTACCACAGCTATCTCATACAGCAGCTACTAATTTTTAATGCAGTGGAGATTAAATTAGTTTGGCTGTGTATATGAAGAAAATTAAACCAGTTAAAGGAAAAATAACCACAGGAAAGGAGGTCTTCTGTGCTCCCTACTATTCCTTGGAAAGCAAGCAACTCATGCATTGATTCAGGATACAAGATCCAAGCTTTGTGAGCTGGAACTCCTTTTCTTCTTCATTTATAGGGTGTACAGCCACTTCCTGCATATCTCTGATCAACTTCATCTTGAGGCAGGATGACAGGTTTACTGCAGAGTGCATTGCCTAGTGGGTGCTCCATTGTATTCCTGAGATCTGGCCAAAGCTGTTAAAATATGTGCAGATCCAAGGCATACATTAAATTTGTGCTGAGGATGAATGAATAAAATTATTACTTTGATTTCATTTAACATAAGACATAGGTATCTGGTGAGATTTCAGGCTGATGCCTTTGACCTCTATGGATCAGAAGCATATTTTGACACAGGAAACAACTGGAGCTCTCACTGACATTCTGAAAGTTAAAATTATTAAAACTGGAGAGTTAAGGTTGTCACATCCACTGTGTAGTAAGGTGTTTCCGCTTGTCATCTTGTATTCAGTATTGGATTACTCTTAAAAGTCAATCACATGACTTAATTCGCTATCACAGACAGACACTATGTGCTTCTTTCTGGGTCCTTATAAACATGGACATTTTGGGGTTTTTATATCAATTCACTAATTTCAACAAAGACTAGTGACCTACAGAGAGGTTCTTTTCCTCACCAGTCTTTACAAGTGCTAAACAGTTCACCTTTTGAGGGATTATGTATATTTGGGAGTTTTTTGTTCCTCCAAATATATGTACGAAAATTGACACATGATTTGAGCAACTACATTAATTGTTAGCACTGATATCATATCAAACCATTTTGAATGTCAAATAAAATTCTTCCACAAATTCAGCAGAGACCAAAGGGACTGTTAGATCCTGCAGAAATGAGTTTTGTCAGGAAATGTTAAAATATCACTTGTCTGTATTTATCAAAGAATTTGTTCGTCACATCTGTTTGCAGCATGTGAAAGGTTCATTTAGAGTTTTAAAAAGACAAACCCAATTAATTCAGCTTCCCAATAAGATAATTATTTCTCAAGCACTTTAATAAAGTAATCCTATCCTACTAAATCCACATTTTTCTTTTTGGCAGTAGAGTTTTAAGTTTTAATGCTGAAAATACATGAATTACGTATCCACATATGGGTTAATACTTAATAACCATTTATTAAAAGCTGTGGAATATAATAATTACCAGTAATTAATAACATATATTTAAAGCACCCATTGCAGCTCAGCAGTAAAGATACTTTTTAATACTATTCACTTCAGCACCTTACTTCACATTTTTAGTAACAGAATATTGGTCAATATATAATCCACCAGGAATATTCAAAAGGTCCAACTGGTTTGAGGACAAGAGTAATTCTTTAACCCTAATCTTTACTACCAATCAAAAGGCCAATAAATTAATTATACTTACTATTACTATGCAAGGCCATTAGCAGTTGTGACAATTTCATGCATCAAACAAGCATATACTCACTGAAACATTGTCAACTTTATCCCCTGGACAATTGCAAGTATGCCAGAGGATTTACACCATGAGAAAACGTCTGCCAAATCCCTCACTACATGGGTAGATTTTAGCATATGTGTTTGACTGATTTTTATGCACATAAAAAAAGAAGAGTGAATTATTTTAATAGACTTGCTTGAGAGACTCGATAGGCTTAATTTGACATGCCTCTGTGCTGGTTTTGGCTGGACTAGTTTTCTTCACAGTGGCTGATTTGGGGCTCAGTTTTGGATTTTTGTGCTGAACGCGGGGTTGATAAGGTAGCAATGCTTTTGTTGTTGCTGAGCAGGGCTTACACAGAGCCAAGGCCTTTTCTGCTTCTCCTGCTGCCACGGGAGTGCATGGGAGGCTGGGAGAAGACACAGCCAGGACAGGTGACCCCATCTGACCAAGGAGTTATTCCAGATCATATGGCATCATGTCCATGGGGGGAGGAATGAGGACGGGAGCCTTTGGAGTGATGGCATTTGTTTTCCCGAGTAACCACTACATGTGATGAGGCCCTGCTCTCCTGGAGATGGCCAAACACCTGCCTGTCCATGGGAAGCAGTGAGTTAATTCCTTGTTTTGCTTTGCTGGTGTTCATAGCTTTTGCTTGCCATATTAAAATGTCTTTATCTCACGACTTTTCTAGTTTTTCTAGCACTCCCAGTTCTCTCCTTGATCCCACTTGTGGGGAGAGAGCATACAGCTGCATGGGGCTCGGTTGATGTCTGGGGTTAAACCACAACAGCCTCTTATGACGTCTCTCAACTTCTCATAACATGGAGTGTATACAAATGTACAGAGGTGAATAAACATGCTGGTGAACTGGCATTTTTAAGCATTCTTGGTTGTGTGGTTGTCCCTGCTCTTGATATTGTAAGTGATGTACTTATAGATTTATCTATTTGTGCATCTACCTTGTTTCCTATGTTTAACAGATTTGTTATGAGTAAAAAAAATGCCAGACACGTGAAGGTTTGTTACTGGAAGGTTAATAATAAAAATAGCACTCACAGAACTGTTTCCTTGGCTTCTCTAGCTGCAGCAGGGTTTTTTTTTTATTTTTTTTTTCAGTGCAGTCAAATGTGGACAATTTCATTCCTCTCTTATTATCACTTAGGAAATGGAGCTTCTGGTACAAATTCAAAGTCAATTGCAGTGAAAGGTAAGTTTGGAGCTAGAGACCAGTTTCATACATTGCATACATCAGTCAGGAGAATAAGTTTCTGTTTGACAACAAAAATTCAATGTTTTCAAACACTGGGACAAAACTGAGACAAAAAGGCACACAAACATTTAATTTCAAAATGCTAAATAATTCTCTAAAGGAATCATCAAATCTAGCTGGCAGTGAGTGGAATGCAAACTATCCTAAATCGCTCTGTGTTCCCCAAGACCTTTGACGCTTACCACGTCCGCTCTTTACCTCAAGATAGCGATGAGCTGTAACATTCCACTACCACACCAAAGTGTCTAATTTAGGTATATAAATTATTAATTATCATTGTCATTTTGATCACTTATAGAATGATAGCTGGCTGCTCCTTAGATCAGTTCAGCATAAGAGCAAGGAAGTCGTGTTTTCATACTTGCATAAGCACGTGCTTTGGAAACAGGCTCCTCCTGTTAACTTACAGCTTACAGAGTTCTGCTTGCAACAGCATTCCTCGCCTACATTGTTCACCTTGAAATGCCATCATAATAAACAAGCATCTTCCCTGGTTTGTTTCCTAACCAGGAGTTCATTGCTGAATCATTCATCTTTCCCTCACTGTAATCTTCTGCTTTTGCAATGTAATTACTGATCACTGTGTGGGACACTTGCTGTTATGTTACCCACCTATTTTGCATTTCTTAGCACCTTGTTTGGAACCACAGCTCACTGAGGCTTTGAGATCTGCCTTCATCCTCAGGGAGGGTATTTCCCTTTTGCTGGGACCCAAATAGAATATTCAACAGTTAACTGTGCGTGTAACTTCCATACAACTCTTTACACTGACAGCACACAGTTTTCCACCATATTTCTTGGTGTAAATTATGTCAGATTTTGTGAGCTATCATTTTATCCTCCCTTAACAGAAAAATATCTTATGAATCCCCAAAAAATGTAGTCTGAATGGTGTATACAACACAGAGGCGTACATCAGAGCAGACTGTGAATTTATTCCATTTTTTCCTTTTATGACTCGCCAATAAACAAGACCTCTAATGTAACTCATTTGAAATGCAAAGTACACCAAATAAGTAACGTTCTCTTCGTTGCCTTTTTACATAAACAGTGTGTGGAAGACATCACGGTGATTGGAACAAGCTGATGTCAGAAGAGAAGCACATTCTTACGGACTTTAAGTATGTGCGTAGCCTTCTATTCAAAAATACTGACAACACAGTGGTGCAGGACTAGTTTTAGAGTTGTATAACGCATGTATGAGAAACTGAGGACCCACAAAAGTAATTTTAAAGGTGTGAAACGATAATCGGGGGATACACTGTTTTAGCGGGCACATTTATGCTCATCATCTGCCCTTTTGCTCCCACCCCGGCAAGCTGGAGAACAGTCATTTATTATATAAATTAAGAAGCGTTTAACTTGGTACCTCTCCAGCGAAGCAGCAGTAGAGGGAGGAAAGAGCACTCGCTCTCCGAGCCCTCGGCCGAGCGGGATGGAGCGGCCGGGCGGGATGGAGGCCGGCCGGGCTCGGGAGGGCCACCGACGTGGCAGCGGCGGCAGCAGCGGGATGTCCCGACGTGGGCGAGGGCCCCGCCGCCCAGCAGGCGCCCTCGGGAAGCCACCCAGGCTCGGTACCGTGTGCCGCAGGGCCCGGCGGCCCCGCCGCCGTCCCGCAGCCGCCCAGCCGGGCAGCGCCGCCTGCCCCGGCCCGCGCCCCGCACGTCCCGGGCCGCCCCCGCCCCCGCACGGAGCCAAGCCCTCGGGGCGGGCCGGGCAGGGCAGGGCCAGCGCTGCTCCCGGCCGGCAGGCAGGTGCGGGACACTCGGGAGCCGGCGGTGAGTGCCGAGGGAGCGGGCGAGGGAGGGGGCGAAGATGGGGCTGCTGGGGCAGGGCAGGGGGACGGGACGGGACGGGACGGGTCCGGTCCCATCCCATCCCATCCACCGGGACGGTGCGGGCGCTGCTTCTCCTGAGCCTCTCCTGAGCCTCTCCTGTCCCGTCACACTATAAAGGGAGTGGTGCTGCCTAATGCGGGATGGAAACCAAGGCTCCTAAGTGGCAGGGCCAGGCTTTTCCCAGTGGCCGGTCAATTGTTGGCAAATGGGAACACGCGCTGTGATTTCGGCCGCTGGGAAGCACACGCGGTGTGGGAGCGTTCCAATTGCCTGGATTCCGAAACAGGTCGCGTTTCCTGCTGAGGAGGACACCTTCCCTCCTAAGGGTGATACCGCACCAGCGTGCTCTGTACTTTATTGTTCAGCTAGCATCGCTTTGCTGTGAAAACAAAGTGCTCTGCAGCCACTGCCGCGACATACCTGCCTACAGCCTATGTTACTAAAACGATGTTTTTAAAAAGAATTAGAAGCTGAGGAACCCTGGATGAAACAGGTCCGTAGGATCTAGAGGAAAACATTTGCTTTAATCCTACTAATAAGGCAGCTTTCACAAAAAAAAAAAAGTATTTTGTATCTTCACAGAAGAACACTGCAAAAGAACTTGCTGTTTGAAGGTCAACCTTTTCTTTCTTTCAGTCAATATCCCACTGTTGTAATGTATTGTGTTTCTGGGTTTGCACAGCAGAAGAGTGGTGCTTGTACCTGAGGAATCATGTTCAACTTCAGATGCATCCAGAATGTACTACAGTACCTGAAATTCCTTTTTTTTTTACTGATCGAGAACGCCTTCTGCATATTTACTCTACGCAAAAAAAGTTTTGCGGGTGAAATAGTACTTATTACTGGCTCTGCAAATGGGATTGGAAGGCAGGTTGCCTTAAAACTGGCTCCTTTGGGGGTAACCTTGGTTCTTTGGGACATCGATGATGAAGGTAACAAAGAAACAAGCAGATTGGCTCAACAAAATGGAGCCAGCCGGGTGTTTGTCTACCACTGTGACTGCGGCAGTAGGGAGGATGTCTATGAACAGGCAGACAAGGTAAGATCTGCATTTTTGCTTCTTTTTAACAGAATATCGTATTGAATTTATTGGTTTTTTAGGAACCGTACTATTCCCTAGGGAAGTAATCATGTAGGGAAATTTCTCTCTCCTTTTGAGTAGTTTCTAGACGGAACTCAAACTATGGTTACAACAAAGTGACTGGGTTTTAATCAGTTTTGTTGAGCTTTATCCATTTCTATTCTTCATTGTGAGATGGGAATATTTAGATTAAGAGTATGGTAAAACATGCAGCAGAGATTATCTCCATAAATTGACCTATTTAGGCTTTACAATTTCTTCAAGATATCAGTAAATAATTTTAAAAGAAAAGAACAAGCAATGGAAATTGTAAAAGGGAGATCCTTTCCTTTTCCTATTTGTTTAAGGAATCTATAGCTCTTCAAGGGTGATGTGGGATGTAATGTTTTCAGACACATCATTAGGATGTGGCTGGTCTCCAGTCAAGCTGATGATTCCGCTTCAGTTCCTTCTTTGGTCAGTACAGGTGTAAAATAATGTAAAGGAGAGCTCCATTTTCAATGAAACTCTTCTGCTGTGCTGACCTACGCTTTGTAAACTATTACCTTATTATTATTATTATTGTCAGAGTTCAGAAATTTGACATCGATTTAATATGTTTAATTTTTACTTTTCCTTAAACTGCCTGAAAATGCTTCTCAGTGTAACTTCACTTAAAATACAGGTAGCCACTCTGCAACTTCATCCAAGTGTAAACTTATGTTGAATTCTCAACATATGTGCTTATATACATGATGCTTAAGTCACATCTTTGACATTCTGTGTCTGAAGGCACACATCAGAGAAATTAGCTAAATTATTTTTGATGCGAATGTTGATAGATTTTGTCAGAATAGATTTGAAATGTAATATAAATTTTCTATGAGTTGTGGGTGGAAAGATGGAGACATGGGGGGGGTGGGGGCTTAGCTCTTTGTGGTTTTTTTAATTTTAACCAAAGCAGATTAAGTCTTTCTGAGCAAGGTTATGAAAGTTTGAAAGGCCTTTTTTGCTCGAGAAATGCTATTGAGGAAAAGTACTTCCAAAAAGTAAGATGGATTCAGGATCTGTAAGTATCTAGAACTGCAATTCTCATGCTTGCGAATCAACAAGGGTTTCTTTTACCCATAATCATAAGTAGATGTGGGCCACAGCTCACTCACACTGTAGAGAAAAAAAATTAACATCTTGAAATTATTTGTTTGCTCTTATTTTATCAGAGTCTTGGAAGATTTGTTTTGTGCCCCCCCCCAGTAATTTCCAATCAGCCACAGGCCTCCAGCCTGCAGAATTTGCTGTGCCCAAATCAGCAAACGCTGCTCTGAAGTGTACAGACTGACCTGCCAACAGAAACTTAAGGAGCAATTCAGAGTTTAAAAATTGCTGTTAAGGTGTCAAATTATTGTTAACAGCACCAATGTATTCACAAATATTTGCATGTATTGTTCAGTCCTGATGGAGACAGAAATTTTCTTAGATGGAGAGTTTTCCAACTATGGGCCTCCTCTACTCTTGGGAATACCTGCAGATTTTTGATTGGTAATATGAAAAGCCTTGAGCTTGGATGCAGAATAGCAAAGAAAGTTAAATTAATTGGGTTTATTTGGTATACTCACTGCCGAAAAGCATAAGTATTTTCCCATAATCTAAGTTTTGTTCCTAGGAAACAAAAGAGACCACTGAAGTCTCTAGAGAAGAGGTTTTAGAACAAACTGGTCAAGTGAACAACAACAGGAATGAGTGGTGTCCACCTGGGAATTCTGAAGGGACTCAGACATGGATCTGGTGGCTAGAAACGCAGAGTGTGTGTTTTGCTACAACCGATGGTCAAAGAGCAAAGCACAGGAAATATGTCAGTCTTAAAGGGAACTTGAGAAGACATGAACACACTGTAAACCTGTCTTACAGAAAACTAGTAGAAATTATGTTAATGGAAGAATTAACATGCACCTAAAAGAATACATAAAGTAGAATAATCAGCTTGACTTTTTCTAAATGCAAGCCAAGCTTCACACACATTTTGAAGTAGTGAGTAAATGGGACAACCGATGCCATGGTAAATAAAATGCTGCCCTTGGTGAAGATATGTTGCTATGTTAAGAAAAAGAGGATCATCACATGGACTGACACAGCAGTTAAAAAAGTGGGGAGAAAGTACAGATGTGTTGCTCAAAGGAAGAATTGAGTATTACTGCCATACTGAACAGTGTCTAGATTTGCATTCGTTTATGCAGGTGGAAAGGTGCAAGTGTCTGAGTCCTGTTTGTCATTGAGAAGGCCTAAACCTGACACAGCTGGAGAAATACCAAACAAATCTTCACTGAATGCTAAGGTTCCCTGAGAGAGCCAAAGGAAGGTCAGGTGTTGGAGCACCAGGTCCAATCACCTGTTTCCAAATTGCCAGACAGCAACACATGTGGGATTTTAACATTTTTGTAGTCATAATATGATTTTTGAGACCCCAGATAATCATCCACTTTTAGCAGAGAAATCTGTGAGACTGATTCTTCATACTATAAGTAAATCCTAGCCATCTGCTTTGATATAAATCCAAATCACAGCACAAAATCTTTTGAAAATAAACCCAAATTGAGCTAATGATGATTTTATCCATCTATTTTGTGGTAGATGCTATTGTGCTCAGAGGATTGGTATCCCCCCAGTTATCTGAGCTGAATTCTTCCTAGTTCAGTAGAAATTATATGGCAAAAGGGTTGAGTGGGCTTGGCAGAGGAATGCAGGTTCTCACAACACCAAAAATAGAGGACTGGAAATGTTCTGATTGCAGTTAAAGTGTGCTCACAGTGCACACTAAAGCTTTGTAACATTTACTTTCATTTTTTGTGTTTTCTGGAGTTCGGGGAGCAGTTAGAGAAATCTGGGGAGGAGGGCAGGGTGGAGAATCACTGGGACATATTAAAGACAATGATATAGGTATCTCACACCTCTCAAAAGATTATAAGTTGCAGAATGTGAAAAGCTGAGCACACAGGAGGCCTTAGAGCCCAGTTCCTTTTTTCGTTGCTTTCCACCATGAGACAAGGCCTGGGAGGCTTAGATGGACCTTTGATCCGATGCAATACAACAGTTCTTGCATACTATGCATACATATCAATTATTGCAACTATTTCTAAACATTTTCATAAATGAAGCACGAGAGGAAAGGATACTTTCTAAAGCTTGCTTTTTTTTTTTTTTTTTTTTTTTTAAATTCAGGTTAGAAAAGAAGTTGGGGATGTTACTATTCTAATCAATAATGCTGGCATATTTGTTGGGAAAAAGTTCTGTGAGCTTACAGATGAAGATTTTGAAAAGACCATCAGAATCAACTTCTTTTCTCAAGTCTGGGTAAAGTTTTTATGGGATTTTTTTACTCCTGAGTGACTGAAAGGTACAGACAAGCATTTTGGTGTGAGAACCACCATGATGGCATCTACCTTAGAAACTCAGCTTGGAATAGAGACCTTGATTAGGGGAATATATCTTACCTTTTCATGATCACCCTGTAACTGAAGACAGTCTCCCCAGTATGTCTCAGTGATGTTAACACAAACCTGCCTGGGCACTCTGGTAAATCAAAGTTTGTGCAGCTGTATCATGAAACACGCCCTACCTGTAACAGCTGTGGTTGAAGGGAGTGCTGACATGATGGCATGTCCTGCTCCTGAAGTTTCCTGGCGTCTGAAAACTTTGCCTAAGAGACTTGCAGCATTCAGGGAGACATAACCATGATTTACTGGTAGGCTTAGCAGTGTTGCATTTAGAGTTGGACTCAAATGATTTTAAAGGTCTCTTCCAGCCTAAGTGATTCCATGATTTTATGCTGCATGTGTTGGTTTTCAGGCTGTGGTTTCATCCCTAGTCACCATCTGATTGAAGTATATAGAAAACTAATCTGGCTAGTAAGAATTTGAGGTTATCTCTGAAGGAATTTGCAGTCATTTGGGGTCTCAGTAGACTTAGGAGGGGTTTTTTGTCAGAGAGTGTTACTATTGCCCCCTCTTGCACTTTTTGTTTATATGCCTGAGTGAACAGCCTGCATTGGGGAACAATATAGCATTGTGACTCCTTTGTTAAAAGGCAGTTCTCAATGGAAAATCATTGCAAATAGAAGTCCTCTAAGTGTTCCCCAGCCACACTGCATCATTCTTCCAAATACTTGATGAGAATAGGCTGGGAGAGGTGTTCCCCCTGACAGGTCTCAAAAAACCCAGGGCAGGAGGACAGTGATGTACTAGGCACTCACATCTGGAGTCTAATAGGATTCTTCAGCAACTGAAGAAAAAGGCTGTTACTGCTCTGGTGTCTTTTTCTTATCTCCCCCTTTGTAAAACACTAGCATTCTCCCCAGTTAGTATCACCCACAGCGGTGTCCTGGAGTGCTGGAATTGCCAGGCAGCTCTGCTTGTAACAAAAAGGGCCCACAAACAGCTGAACTCTCCTTAATGTGTTGACTTCTAGCTCCCTCTTGTGTACCAAACCTTTGGCAATAGACATACTGTGAGGAACCAGGAAAGCAGAGAAAATACAAACTTTGCCGCTTTTAGTAAGATGATTTTAATGCTGTTTGATCATCAGACAGAGGGCAGTCATTCAAGGAAATGTCTCTCATGTAAAAGTTGTTACAGAGATAAAATGTTGTTTGGGCTTCCTGTACGTTGAAAACCCAGAAAGCAAGTCAGGTTGTGTCGCCTGATTTTGGCATGAAACATTTTTGTTATGCCTATTTATAAAAGAGATTTTTAAATAAATATATTTCTATTCTTTTAGACTTGCAAGGCCTTTCTTCCAGCCATGGTGGCCTGTAACCGTGGGCACCTGGTTAGCACAGCCAGTGCAGCTGGATTGCTGGGACTCTACAGGTCATCAGGTAATTATTGTCAACTACCATTAAAAATTAGCTCTACATACTGATCACTTTTCTTGGACACCTCATAAATTCTTGGCTTAAGCAGCCTGTACTGACAAGAACCCATGGGTGCCAAAGGTGATGGCTAAGACAAAGCTGCTGGGACACTACTGCAGTGTGATGGTGTCTGTGCCTGAGCTGCACAGGGAGCTCTCTGCAGATTTTACGCTCTGGTTACAGACTGTGTTTACTCCACGTAGGAAGGACAATTCAGCTCGTACACGTGCAGTGGGAGGGAGCCCGGCATACAGGGCATTGTCTAATGCTTTCTCATGGCAGCTTTTCTGCAGGAGAGTGTTCAGAGACCTGAGACACAAGGGTTATACCTGGAACTACACACTCAGTTGGAATATGGTTTTTCAAGTGCAGAAGGCATTCTGGCAGAATTTTCAATAAAATGAATTTGAATGAAGTGTGGCTTAAGCTATTTAAAGCTCAGTATTCTTAGTGGTTTCCTCAGGGGAGCAGTCTGCTAGTCTAGCCTGTTTCATCAGTCTGGGTCTGCTGCCCAGTCTCTCCTCAAGCCTCTCTTACATGTTGATTGTATCTTTGAGGTCACCCTATGAGAACTTGAACTTCAGCGTAATAAGGATCTCTTGTTTCTTCTGCTGATTGATGGCATTACCATAGTGTTTATTTGCCACCTGTTACCTAGGGGTTACCTGTATTGATAATATAAGTCACGTTCAGCTTTCCTCATATAACCATAAGGTTTGTGGGAGTGGGCCTGCCCATCCATGCATTATAACATTTTACACCTTAGATATGTATTTTTAAGTGTGGTTCCATCATTGACTGTGAGTGAACTCCTGAAGAATAGCAGACTACTTCTGATGCCAGTCTTTGGAGTCATTCTTTTAGCAAAATTTGATTTCATTTTATCTAAGAACTATTTTCACACACATTAGAAAAAGATTTAGGAAATGACATGTAAGGCACTAGATTAAATTAGTTTCTAACAACTGGAAAACTGTAGAATAATTTGTGCAAGAAGTAATTTCTGAAGGTCACTTGCTCCATATCCCCAGACAAAAACAGGCCCAGTTTAGGTCACGTTGCACAGGGCTGTGTGAGGGCAAGTTTTGATTATCTCCAGGGATGGAGTTCCATACATTTATCAAACAATAAAAATCAGATGAGTTTCAGTCTTTCTGGGCAAGCAAAATGGTATTGTAGTTGCAGAGCAAATCAGAAATAATAGGCTGAAGCAGCATTTATAAGTAGGGTATTTTTATTTTACCACTAGAAATAGTTCCTTCTGGAATGTAACCTGTGATAATAAAAGTTGAAGACATTCTGAACTGAAAGAATGCCTGATTGGTATATGAGTATCTAGAAATTTACAGAAAATGCTGAATAAGCTAATTCGTCTATATCTTTCTATAGTGCACTGAAAAAAATACTCCTCTGAAAAGGATTCATTTTATCCTTAGGCAACTATGCATTATTCATGGGAAGAGCCATTAATCTACAAAGTTAGGATCACCAATATGCTTAAAGTACTAATTACAAGACTGCTAATGATAGAACTAAGTAATATTGTGGCTTAAATAGTATTACAAAGAATTCAGTTCTGTATATAGCTTTTAGTGTGGTGCTTTTAAAATTTTGGATATTTCTCTTCTTCACTTCCTAGATTATTGTGCAAGTAAGAGTGCAGTCATTGGAATGATGGAAGCCATAAATTCAGAACTGTATCATGGAGGAAAACATGGCATTAAAACCACAATAATTTGCCCTTGTTTTATTAATACTAGGTTCATCAAAGGCTTCAAAAGCACGTAAGTAAAACTTAGATTTGTCCTGTTTCTTATGTAAAAAATAATTGCCACTCACCGGATATATCATATTCAGTTTTTGATTGGTTGATTTGATTTTCAGTTCAGTATTTTTGCCCTATTGGCACAGACAGCTATGTCTTTTGACATAAAGAAATGCAAGTCTTGCGTACAGTCAATAACAAGGACTGTGAAATAACCTCACAGCCAAGGAACAGTTGGGGATACACAGCAGTATTTAATGGCTGAGAGAACCTTATTTGTCAGGAGAGTGTTTATGTTCTCTGCCCCAAGTAATTTGGGCAGCGTAATTACAGTTATGGCTGTGAGGATAACCCTGAGCTGTCCTTATTAACTGTGCCCCACTGTCTGTGCTGGCAGGTACTGTACTTGTGAGTGAGAGCAGCTGTGGTGATGGGATCTGGTGCGTGGCTGTGTGGCTGCAGTGATGGGAGAGCCTGCAAGCACTGAATGAGCCATTGCAGGAGTGCAGCCCCAGTGCTCTTGGTTTTTCAGTGCTCTGCTTCTGCTTGCACCATTCATCATCGTGAATGAATGATGCAAGCGTATGCATGCAGAGCAGAGCCCTTCTCCTGGCTGGTGACAAACCTGGTCTATTCAGCTGTCACCTCAGCATTTACAGCAGAAAAGGACTGCTGGACATGAACAGCACATAGTATGGCTAAGCTTGGAAGTTTCCAAAGCTGAAATCGATGTGGGCATCAACTTCATTGTGGTCAGCTTACAAAAAAAGTCATTAAATTCACAACAACATCAAAATGTTTTCAATTTATTTTGATGGTGGCAGGAACAAAATGGTTTGGAGATTCATTTTCAAGACTACTGGAGGGGAAGGGGGGAAATGCATAAATTATTTAATTATGTGCATGTATTTATCTCAAAAGTAAAGTTTTATAATTCCACAACCCATTTTTCTTGTTTTACAGAAAACCCTGTTTGTTTCCTGTTTATGATCCAGAGTATGTAGCCAGCAGGATTGTGGATGCAATTAAAAAGGAAAAACTTTATCTGATCATGCCTCCAGCCGTACGCTTACTTGGTTTCAAAATGTAAGCATGTGACTTGTCTTCTAGCATTACCTTTTTTCCTTTGCCATATGCCTGTAAAATCAGCAGGAAAGTTTCACCAAAACAGTCCTTTAGTTAGTATTCCTGCAGTCAATCCAGTTATATGTACCCAATTTTAAAGAAACAGTGGCTTTGATTTTTAATAATCTAGGTGAATAGCATTCCTCTGGCCTCTTCTGTCTCTAAGAAATGTTTTAAGTTGCAGTTGGGTATAGAAACTTCAAAAGTTTTCCTGAGAGGGTACACTGGGAGCAATGTCTGGTCTAGCATTGTCTGCTTCCAGTCTCTGCCACCACGGCAGGCTGGGCTTTCAACAAAACCTCTGGTCTGTCATTCGTTTTCCTGATTTACAACATTGAAGTGCCCAATGTGTTACTGCCAGATGTTAGAAGTACTGAGCACATATAATGTATTATTCATTTCTTTATTTATATAGTACCTTTTTTTGGAAAAAAATATTAGGCTAATTCAAGGTTTGTCTCATCAGTTTCGTTCCTAGAAAAGCAGTGCTATTCCTCGAGTCTTACGTTAAGATCACTGAGAGCATGGAAGAAGCCTTCGGTCGGAAGAAAAAGGATTGAAACCAAAAGTATTCTGAAGACCTGAAGTGCCATCCAATTGAACATTTTCAGTAAAAAAAAGAATTCTAAATCTTATTTATTCCTTGACAAAAAAATTACTTCTTTTATGCTATTTTACATGGGTCAGCATGCCATTTAATTCTTCACAACTGTCTTTTAAGTCTTCATGTTCGGCAGTGTTTGGAGAAACGCTTGAAAAATCACTAAAATTTAAAATTAATTAGGTATTATGTTGAGTGACCAAGCAACAACTTTGCATGCACTGTACTGTGTTCAGGCTGAAACTTAAGTGAAGTAACCTGTTAGTGTGGGACATAATTCTGTTGTAAATCATGGGAAAATGAAGACAGGAGGAATACCTTATGTATTCTTGGAAAATTATGGATGAAATGTCTTCTTGTATTTGGAGAGAAGTCTCACCCATGTTATTCAACTGTCTTAAAATGAAATTACAACCTAAAGGTCCTAAAGAACAAAAAATTTCTCCAATAGCAGAAGTTTGGAGATTAGTTACACAAAATATGTGTTGCTACTTAATTGATAAAAATCAATCGTCATGTAAATTTTCAGAAAATGCTAAAATAAAATGTTCATAATTGGCTTAATTTAAAAACAAATAAATAAACTGCATAGCAGAATAATGAATCTACAAAGTCTAGTTTATAAAACCCTTTACAGAGAACATTTAACAGTCATCTATTGACCACATTTGGCATCATAATTTCATTGTACTTAACTCACAAGCTCCCATATACAAATAGTTATAAGAGTACACACTATTGAAATCCCTGTGTTTCCAAAGTATGCATGCATTCAATAAATTCTTTCATGTACCTGTAGATATTACTGGGAAATTTTTCTCTAAGAGAAGGGAAAATCTATCTGAAGTTTGGCACTTTGAAAAGCAAGGTTTATTGATTTTTATTGTTCAACACTCTGTCGGTGACGAGTAATTAAATATTATTTTTCTTTTTATTAATGAGACAGCAAAGTCTAAATTGCTTCCTGCAAATACTAATCATTTTCTCAATTGCAGGCAAATACGTTGAGTATTGGGATTCCCTCATTCTGCATGAATGTTACAATCTGGCTCTAGATCCATGATCCTTTTTAAGTATGATTACAGGAGTCAATGCAAATTGACATGACATTATGTTTGTGAATATATTGTCAGTCTGAACATCTTAATGCATAATTTCGTTGTTGGTGCTGCTGAGTTTAAGAGCAGGGCTCATGAGGTGAGAAAAACATATTTAAAAATTATTTGTGCAACAAGACTCCCACTTGAAGTAGTTTCATGCTAGTGACATTAATATATGGTGGACTTTCCAGCATTCAAATGTTAAATATTTGAGAATAAAATATTTTCAGGCAAGGAGCTCTTTGTAAGGGCTCACTTTTCAGGATGTCTTTCTTGTTTTCAGTTTTTTAACTAAAGTATATCAATCTTACCACCTACATCTGCAGTTTTAAGTTCACCAGCCATATAGGCAGGATATGAGTAGGTTAAGAATAATGTAAAGGAAATAATAACCTATTTTCTAGGCTATATTTCACCTATTCTGCACAGCCATCCTACAAAACTTTATTCTGTATTGCTGCAACCTCAACCAAGGGCACCATTCTTTTCAGTCTAATCTGCTTGTCTCAAGAAGGAATCTGTAAAGCTTACACTTTCTAAGTCTCACAGTGTTCTGTTAGATCTTCTTATCAGTCCTAGAAATCAGTAACTCACTCTTTTCTGTGAAAACATCAGGAAAATAGTTTCAGGGTTTGGGGTTGGTTGGTGGTGGTGATGTTTGGGGGGAGTAGTTTCTTGTTTTCATATAGAAAAAAAAAAAAAGTGTGCAAGATCCAATAATACAATTCTAAAACTGTAAACCAAAACCTTCCTATTAAAGCTCAGAAAGTGCATTTGAATGGTGTTCCTGTTCTTTAACAGAAAATTATCTTCATTTTTTGAAATATAGTGTGCCACTTAAGAAACATCTCCATTATCAACAACTCCTGAGAACTGTGTCTGGTCTTTCTCTGAGGCTTTCATCTTATTTGTAATTCCTCCATGACAACAACATTTTCACAGGAGAAATTCTGTTACTATAGAAGCTGCAAATGAGACTGAAATGCAGTTTATCTTAATTTTTTCTCTTTTTCTCTCACTCCTTGTTCTCTGCAAAACTGATGAAGAAAGGCCTGTGTTGCTGCACCAATATCATTTTCTCGCTCTTCTTTTATGCCCATTGGTACAGCATAGCTCTTCAGAGCACATTTTTCATATATAGGAAGTTGTAGTATTGAGTATCTTATGAAGAGCGTTAATCATATTCAAATTATAAGCATTTTGAGAAAGAAAGGTTTGAATTATTCTGGATCTGGTTTGTAATCTAAACCTTTGAATAAACCTTAGAGGCAATGATATGCAACTCTGATTTCTCATTAATTTCATTTTTCTGCATTACTTAATTCCTCTTTTACTTCAGAGTTTAATGTTTCCACCCAAATTCATTATGTGTTCCCTGTAAGTCTTTATTACAGGTTTTCACAGATGCTCACGTTCTTCATTTATATATGTAAGCATGTAATAAAAGCCCAGAGACGCTGAGATGCAACTTGCAGCAAATCATAGAAAGAACTGGACTTTCCCAGAAATTTTCATAGCCTGTTCTGCTTTATGAATTGGCATTGTCCCATAAAATTTGAAAACATTCCCCAAACCCCCCCGTCTTTGTAAAGGCTTGATCACCCTCTGTTATTTTAGAAGGATGGCTTTTATAGATGACACTCTAAGAATACTCAAAGCTAATTTGAGGCTAGTTCCATGTACTAAAATTAAAAATAATAATAATAATAATTTTAAAAAAGTATTTCCAAATCCTGCAATGTTTGGAGTCTTTTTCATGAGTAAGTTGCATTTTCTCAGCCTCTCTCTGGAAAGATGTTTAGTTCACAGCTCCCACAGGTTAGGGGACAATTGTGGAGAGATAGATTTGGCACTGGAAGTCAAGAAATTCCCTGTTTCTCTGTCACTACCTTTGTCTTTGACTTGTACCCTGAGAAACACAAAATATAGTGAAAACTGCATAAACTATGTGTAAGTGTACTGTCGCTCTCTGTCATAATTACCTGTCCTAGGAAAAGAAGGCTTCAATCTTATACAATTTTTCATGGTAACTAGAAAAAAGAATTTTCATCTCTTTACTTTTGCACCTAGAGAAATGTTATTACTTTCTATATTGCCTCATGATTTTCAATATTTCATATAATTTCATGAGGAAGAAAGATCTGAATCAATCCAAAGAGCCCAGTTATTAACAGATCAAAATTCTACATTGATTACTATTATGGATTTTTCTAGTTTCTTTTTGCAGTCCGTACAACGCCTCGGTTCAATACATCAGATTCTTCAGGATGATACAGACTGCTAATGAAGAATGACTGTGTAATTTAAAAAAGAATTAATACACCTCTAATTGCCTTCTACCACCGCACAGAATTGTTGCTGAAGCCAAATAAATGGTCAGGCTGCCTTCCACTTCATTAACTAATCTCAGCTGGCAGCAGTGCCTGAGGTAGGAGTGATTTGAAGTCACGAGGCATTGCTCAATGCTTTCATAAACTCCACACTTCCCCAGTGTTCACTCATCGAGTGCACTGTGTTGGTGGAAGGGGCATTCTAGCAGTTGCTGTGTTGCTTCCTCCTCTGCTTCTTTCTCAGAAACGTGGTCAACAAATGAAACATTATTAGTTCCAATATCCATTTTGAGTGCATTTACACACTTAAAGGGATACTTTCTTTTCAGCAGCTGAATGGGCTGAGTAGAGCTGGCCTCGAGAGTCTGTCGTGTTGCCTGTCTGCCTGGGAAGATATGCTAGGAGGTAACAGGAAATAAGGAATTAGATACTCTACAGAACAAGAAAAGAAGCCAGAGAGTATGAGAGTCTTGAAAAGATGTTTGAAAGTTAGAGTGTGACAGCAAACAAATTAAAAATAGAAAATCAGTCTAGACCTGATGTCTACTTTGTCTAAAGCTCTTCATTCTCTATAGCTTGGATTTCCCTGGAAGCTGAAGGAATATCAGTGCCCTGACTGCTAAACTGGCAAATCTGAGAGTCCCCACACAGATTAGGAGGAGACCCATGGTTCTAACTACGGCTGCAAAAGCAGGAGAGACCACAATGTGGGACCATGCAGGAAAGGAAATCAGAAAGAAATCGTTCCTCTTCAATGTTTAAGCCATGTTACACAGGACTCTCCTTGCCTTACACACATCTGATCGCTACCTGGTAAACTGGTTGTGTTTATTCAATATACATACTTCTTTATTATACAATTTCATGGCAGCTTCTTTCCTGTTTTTCAAAGGTTTTACTATGACTTTCTAATCAGTCATTTCCTTCCATTTGCATTGTTACAATCTGCTTTCCAAGGAAGGAACATACTTTTACACAAAAGTCAGAAGCCACTGCCATAACTAAAGCAAGAATCAGAAAAATAAATACCAATTCTTTTATCTAAGGAACAAGGTTTTTTTATAAATCAGCAGAGGAAACACACAGAATTCCTACAATAAGGAACACGCGCCATAATTTGAGAATCATGCTAAGCTTGTCACAAAATGGAAAATTCAAATTATTTCAACCACACACAATAGCAACTGATGCATTGTTGGGATAAATTCTTGTCACGTGTGGTCTGTAAATGAAAGGTATCTCCATCTTGGAGACGGCATCATATCTAGTGGCGTTGATGGTAACAACTAGTTTTAGTGGTTTGTATTCCACCACATGCAAAATACCTTTAAAATAATTCCTTCTGTAGTACTGCAACACAGATGCATTCAGAATACTTCTTAAAATAACCTGATAAAATATCTGAATGAAAGGGAAGTGCAAAAGTCTGCCATTAGAAGAATTTGATAATACTACACTTGCAGCACTGCGTTTTTCTTACTATTAATAGGAAATGTTTTTCTGGGGAAATATGAAAAAGAAGCATTTAACATTAGATACTGCATTCAAGAAAGGCTATACATTTTTAATTCTTAAGTTCCCAAGCCTTCTTTTTGTCCTAGTATTTTTATGTTTCCAGCTTTTTGCTTCTGGTCTCTTCATTTTGTTGTTAGAAAATTATCCTTAGTATTTTTCATGTACAGCTTTGAAATAGTCTCAGAAACAATTCAGTCACTGGGAATCTTCTTTGAAGCTTTTGTATCATTCTTATTTCCACACCCCCCCCCCCCCCCCCCCAAAAAAAAAAAAAAAAAGTCAGAACTTCAGATTATATAAAAAGCAGTTTGCCTTAAACTGAGACACAGTTGGAGCTGCCCTGTTACTCCAGGTCAATGACAGAGAAAGCAAAAAGAGGAACTTAGGTTATCTGAGGAAAATTCTGTGTAAGGAATGCCTGCCTATTAACAGGGCTGCAGGAATAAGGAGGAAAGCCACAAAGAAAGGGCAGGATTTCTATCTTCTTTGTTGTTATTCATTAAAGGAGTAAATCTTCCAAAATCATATTTATTAAATTGTGACATTTGGGAAAGGGGATTAAACAAACAGGTCTGTGATCTTTTTCTAATTCAACAAGGAAGTTGTAAAAACCCTTAAAACTGTGCCTGTAATAAATAGCCTTGCAACCTACTCCACTTAAGCTTTCCCATAAAACATATTATCTGCTTTGGTCAAAGATCAGAATTAGCTGTAAAAATTGAAGGTTTTCCTTTGGCTGAGACTCGGAGTTTCCAAAGAGTGTCAAGAAAGGAAAAGGAGCAGGAAATCTCTTTTTTTGCCCTTTATGTCTAGTCAAATGTGTATGAGCAGCAGAGCCTGGTATACTGTGGTTTCAGGGTTGGTCTAGGATCCAGGACATTGCTAGTTTCTCACAGACCCTCAGTCTTACTGCTGCCTTCTGCCTGGGTGGCACAAGAAGGGTAAAGCTCTGCTTGTGGTGCTCACCAGAGCTACAGCACAAAGATCCAGCATGCTCTGCCTTCACTTGGCTCTTCTACCACACTTCTTACCAGCTTTGTTGTCTGGCACTGAAATGTTGCTAAAATCTAACAGCCAAACAATATTCCACTGATTGCAAAAACGAAAAAAAAACCTTTTCAAACTCTCATAGCTTGTAAATGATGCCCATTTGCAAGAAATAAAAACTTCAAAGACTCTTTCTTATGAGGAATACTTATCTCCAGATATATTTTTTCAGCCTGTGATAGAAAGAACTAACCACTTTGCCTAAAAGCGTAAGTCACAACAAGACCAATGAAAAACAACAAAATAGAAAGCCAAATGGAAAAATATTTTTAGCACCTTTGCCAAATCAGTGCACAAAATCTCGGGCGTGGGAGAGCATTTCTGTTTGCTTCCCTAGAATATGCTTTTAAGCAAAGGACAGCAAGGAATTAGCTACATATTTGTCAGAAAGGGACTTTATCCTGAGTAGATATTGGCAGAACAAATTAAGAACAAATTATATCTGTGATATTAGTGACCTCCTGCTTCCACACAAATATGGAGGTGGGGGAGGACCACAGAAGTTTGCAGTCATTTTGAGAGACATGTATCAGAAAGGTACTTGATAACAAAGTGTCTCCAAACAATGTAATGCTCGGCAGAAATATTCTGTAAAAAAAAAAAAAGGGCTACTTCACTAATAATACACATTTACATTTAAGCAATAACTGTTCCTACAAGTTTGTTAAACGCCTAGCTGACTGCTAGTCCGCAGCTTAACTTTTCCCATCCTGAAAAAAGGAACCAAGGAAAGAGTAGGTGTCTCAGGAAAAGGAAGTGTGTTCGAAGTTGGCCGCCACCATTCTCAGCACAAGCAGGACAGGCTTGTGCTTGGAAGTAAGGACAATTTCTCTGGAAAAAAATGCTGCTTCACAATACTAAGAAAGGCAGAAAAGCTGTCTTCCCTGACAGTAAAATTCTCTGACTGAACTAAAAATACAGAGGGAGATAAAAACAGAGGGAATTGGTATTTTTTTTTTTTTTAACCAATCACTGTGAAACAGATTTCATTAATAAATTACTGCATTTACAGTATTTTTCTAGATGTCCTGTTTTTTCCTTATAAAAAACCCACAGAATAAACAATGCTAATTAAATCTATTTGAATCTTTCCTATTTTTCACTTCTTAATAACATGATGGCATTTGCATGAACATCTTCCTTTTAATCACAAACTATCATGTAAGGTCCCTCCAGAGCCTAAACAGCAGAATTACTATTTCTGATGGTGCTAGTTTGAATTCAAAGTACATTACATAGAATTGCAGCATACTTTAAACTTGAGATTGAACTGTGCAGCACTTGCTTATTTAAACTAAAATGTATTTGCTCACCTGAATGATCCTGCAGCTGTAAGTAAGTGATCTGTCTCATTTAATTTTAGTTATCTGGGGGTGAGGTGGCAGACCCAAACTACTCATTTCACTGCCTTATTGCTTTCTGGAGCAGCAATTTATTTCCACCAGCAAATGAGGAAGTTTGGATGGATTTCCTGTCCTGAGATGTCCACTTAATTGTTTACAAATGTGGTAAAGGAATTTCAACCTATATTCTTTGTGATACCAGCTCAAATATTTGAACATTTTGTATGCATCACAAAACAGACAGGAAGGATATAGCTAATTTATATCCAAGTTTAAACATATTAAGAATAATGCTTATACTATAACTACACGTAATGCCAAAACATCACCATGCCGTTGATATGTTGGATTATTCCTTCTTTTTTCACTTCATAGATTAGCTATTACTTATAACCAATAAACTTGTACTGATTGGGCAAGCTGAAAGTAATGGATTCTGAGTTGAGTGCAGCAGGCAATTGAAACACCAGATGTCTTCCCCATGGCTATTAAATTAGCAATAGGTGTTCAAACTGGTATTTTAGGTAAAAACCTTCTTCTGCTAAAATTTGGCTCTCATCACTCATTCCCCCATGATGACCAAAGTGGAGTGAAAGGTTTTTACACTTTAGAGGATATTATCCTCAAAAAAAATGCTGCTGAGGTTAGGAATTAGTACTTCCCATTTCTAAAGCATCTTTGGTGAATGTGGTCTTGGTTAAATGGTTTGCATGCCTTTTCTTATTCACAGCTTTAGAAAGGAAACCATGTCCTGAAATGCACTGATGTAGACATGAAGTTTGAGCTCAAGTTCTAATTTTTTAAAATTATTTATTTATTATAATCCAAATTTCCAGGGTGCCTTTTAAGGGTTTATGTTAATTAGAAAAGCTGGTTTTCACTTATGAAAACTAAGCTGCTATAAACCAGAAAATTAAGCCTATCTTGTATAGGTAAACAAGGTAGGAGTAATATGGAAGGACAACTAGGAACCTGAGTGAAGAGCTGATTTTTCCAGAGTGGAGGTGGGCTGTTTGGGAAGTTTGTGCTACAGGCTGCGCTCATTTCATGCATTTGTTACTGATACAGAATAGAGGATGAAGTAGCAAAATCATCTGATGATATTAAGGACATTGAATTATTTGTTTCACTCCCTTCCTCAGTGGGCACCTTTGTGTCCCAGGCATCGCTAAAGCAGATAGCTTGCTACCAGCTAAAGCAAACCTGTTTCATTTTCCCCCCAAATGAAAACTAGTCAACGTTTTTAGGTTAGTTCACAGAAGGCATGACTCTGTGGGGACGGTGAACTGCACTATGGCCAGAATATAGGAGAAAGGAGGAACCAAATGATCCATTAAAAGTCTGAAAGAGTGGTACATGAGCAAGGCAGGTAGGTGTCATGGTCCCTGCGAGCCTGGCATTTGGGCATAGCCGTAACAGCTTTACATACCAACAGGAACACCACACTTCAGAGAACACCCTGGCACAATGGCATTCCATCACACACATATAGATCTTTTCCTTTCTTTTGGAAAAGATCTATAAGATCCATAAGATTATTGAGTCCAGCTGTTAACCCAGCACAGCCAAGTCCACCACTAAACCCCAAGGGCCTCATGTACAAATCTTAAATACCTCCAGGAATGGTGTTTCCACCACTTCTCTGTGATGCCTGATCCAATGCTTGACTACTGAGAGAAGATTTTTTTTTTCCTTAATCTCCAGTCTAAACCTCCGCTGGTACAATTTTTGGCCCTCTTCCAATTTCCTCTTGTCCCTGGCTTATCTCCCATACAGTCCACTTCTCGCTGAATTTTCCTTCAGCTCATCAGCTGCTCCCGAGGTCAGGGAGGGCAGGAGAGACCACCGTCCTGCAGGAAGACAAACCTGCCCTAAACCTGCTCCCTCCTCCCGTTCCTCGCGGGGTCGGGACGCCCCAGACCGGGCGGCCGCCCGTGTCCCATGCCCGCGGGCGGCAGTGGGCACTGCGGGGCTCCCGGCACCCCCGGCATCCCCGGTACCCCCGGCACCCCCGGCACCCCCGGCACCCCCGTCTCCTCCTGCTGCTCCCCTCCACCTGCCCCGAGCGCCTCCGTGCCCGAGCTGCCGCGCCAGCGCTCCCTGCTTTCAGCACCGCGGCGCGCTTTGTATTACCGACCCACGCACTCATGGTACATTCATGGCTAGTAAGTTCTGTTCAACTAACTGGCATCTTCCATACCAGGAACTTCACCTATTGATGAAACACCGTAAAAGAACTTTTTTTTTTTTTTTTTTTTTTTTTTTTTTTTTTTTTTTTTTTTTTTCTTTCCCCCGAACATGTAACTTTTAATACGCGTCGGCTATTTGGAAAGAATAGGAAAAACCTTCGATGTTCGTCAAACCACAAGTGCACAGCCCTCGGCGGTAGCACTGGTTCCCTGGAGGAAGAGGAGGGCTGGTCCTCTGAGAGCAGAGGGATGCAGGCGGGACGGACGCCCCGCAGTTGCCGTCCTGATGGGAGCCCTCCGGCCAGGGACGAGCATCGGCAGCTCTGCCCTGCCTCTCTCAGAGGCAATTCCACGGACTCTTCCCTTACCCCTCGAACCCTGTCGGCAAAACTTGAAAGGCAGAAGGGTACTTGTGCTTATTTCTTTACCTTTTTCCAGATGGCGATCTAAATTTCCTGCTCACACTCGGGTGTATGATTTTCGGGGAGAGCATTCACCACTGGAGAAGACTGAGGGTCCCCCTTTTCATTCCCTTCTTCTATCTCCGGCCTTCAGAAGATCCCAGAATGAAAAGTTCACCTTTCACTGACACAATAGAATAGTACATCAAGAAAGAAACGTGGCTCACATAACACTGTTACAGAAGCGCAAGATCCTAAATCCAGCTGATCTTGCCTGACTGTGCTGTGCCGTATAAGCTTTGTGCACACAGGATACTGAATATCTGTATATTGAAAGCAATAATTTGCCATGAACATTTAGAAGTTAAGAGAAATTGTCATGGTTTTGAACTGCAAGTAATTTTTGCCTTTTCTTTAGAAAACTGTCCCATGTATGAGAAAATCTATATACACCTTCTAAAACATCTTGTAGTCATTCATATGCCAGAGGCACTTCTTTATGGTTTTTGACAAGAGCATTTATAATACCCTAATAATTGAAAGCCTGGCAACTAGAAAAGACAGGGCGGAAGAGTGAAATTTGCACAGCATTTTTTTAATGGAAGCACAGCATGCTATTTAAAAGAGATGTGCAGAAGACTGCTGGATCCAAAAGACCAGACATGAGACAGAGCCAAATTCGGAAACCCTTCGTAACCTGAAATAAAAGAAGCCAGTGATGTTGCCCAATGTTTATGGGGAAAGAGAAGGATGAACGCTACAAAATGCCAAAAAAGTTGGGGATGGAGTGCTCCCTGCACATGGGGTACGCCAGAAGTAGTGAAGATACAGCTGTGAGCATGTGTCCTTCAGAACAGCAATAGGGTCCTCCAGGACCTGATAAAGAAGCAAATAAATCACTGGTCTAATTTACAATGAAAAGTCATGTATTTGCAGGTTACTGCAGGAGACAGTTGCCCTCCTTCACATTCCAGTGAAGATTTCCTTTGGCATTACAAGGCTGAGATATCTTTCATGGAGGTTTTTCACTTGCTGTAAACGTGAGGACATCCAGGATGAGGAGCAGTGTCAAAAAAGAGTGATGTCCCTGTCATACAGGTCTGGCACTCAGGAAGACCTAGTCCTCCTTCTCATGAAGCAGATCAAGTTCCTCCTGGAGAACAGGTACTCAGCAACTATCATCAGAAACAAACAAAAAAATTTTGTCCTAGTGCAGATGAACAGTGTAAAAACTGTAAAATCACGAGGTCTCTTGCTGGCTCTGCAAAACCTGCATATCATGTGGATATGCTTTACTGGCACATCCAAACCAGAGTGACCACACAGATAACCTGTCACTCTCTGAGGCACAAAGAGACACCCACTGCATCACACATTTGTGATAAATTCTTTGAATCCTCTCGATATGCTTCAGTTTTGAAAAATAAATGCTTTCTCTCCATCAAGTTTATATTCAGTTTGAACGCCCCATCAAATGACATTGCAATCCTTCATGCTTTTCCTTCGGTTTCCATTGGAAAGCACAAATATTTCACAGTATGTTATAGCTCTTGAAGTGTAACAGAGCACAAGAAAGAAAAGCTTACTTTCCCAGAAACGCTGGCATCCTTTTTAGTTACCTAGACAGATGATACCCCAAGAAATGTTGATAAGATTCGTCCTAGCAGTACAGCTCATCAGCAATGAACTTCAGCTTTTAACACATTCTATTTAGTGAATTTTCTGAGAATTGTAACCAGAATTGCTGGCGCATATTCCCCTTGCAGCCAGTGAAAAGACCAAGAAAAGGAGACTGAAGGCAGGTAAGTGGTCTGAAATACCACAGAGATTTTGAGCCCACTTTGTGCATGTCTTCCCAGAAAAGGGTTCATATCACTGCAGGAAGCTGCAGTCGCCTTCAGCTGGCCCCAATTAGGTATGCATTTACAGGCACAGAACCCTGAATATTTATACATAGCACGAGTTAGTAAACATTTGAACAAGTCAGTTACTGTGGGAAAAAGTCCTATAAATTTCACCAAGCTCTGGAAGAAGTGTTATTTATTCATTGTTAAAATCTCACAATGTCTGCAGCTGTTCTTACAGATTTTATTGAGAGGTAACTCTGTGAGACTGGAGAATCGATACTGAAATAATTTGCTTTAAAATAAGAAGAGCCGAAAGTGAAACTTTATACTTTTTTAAAATCCCTATTTCTTATTTTATCAGGTACCCATTTTCATTTTCTACTTAGACATAGGGTACCCTGTAAGAAAGATCAGGCTTGACGTTCAAGTGGAAAAACCCAAGCACATTCTTACTTAAGCACTTAAGGATGTGTCTTTCCTCTTTATGGTCTCTTTTTTCTCTTTGCCAAATACTGATTAGCAAATATCCATTACTACAAACCTGGTAAAACTGTGCAATAAAATAGACCGTCATGCTCATGGTCATTTTCAATCTGAGTCACAAAGAAAATATGTTCTCAAATTTTATGCCTTAGATGAATTGGATTCCTATAGAGACACATGTTTCAGATGTATTTTTCCAGTCCTATGCATGCATATATTTAGTCCAAGAATTTCCATTAGTCCAAAGCAGAATGCTTTGACAAAATGCCCTCTGCAGGAGGAATCAACAATTCTGTTTCTGAAGCCTCTGTTACTGACTATTCTCTCAACCACAGAGGACAATTTAAGTAAGGGTCCCTCTTTGTCTGCAGCCCGAGAAGGTCAGCCAGGTCACAAAGAATGACATTGGAAATGTCAATGCAAGTTTGTATTTCTGTAATAGTTAAACAAAGTGTTGTAATAAATACATATAAACATAAATGTTGGGAATTTAATGGAGGGCAGGTTGTAGATATAATGAGGGGGTTTCGGTTATCATTAGTGGGGGCAACATACAATATTTTCAGGCCTAACTAGAAATGTCTGCTTGGTTTGGCACCTCCAAAACTCCAATGTGATGCTCACATTGTTAATTTACCTCACAATCTTGTGAGTGAAATTTCTCAGTTTGTTGAAGGCTCATGTGATGAAAAAGAAATTATGAAAGAAAATGGCTCTGAAGATCTTAAATGCCAGCAATTTAACATTTTCTACTACTGCATTTACCCCGTGTTCTTGGCCATATGGGTTCTTTTACTTTTGTTGTCTCTTGAGCAACTTTGCAAATACAACATTAATAAAAAAATCCACAGAGACTTAAAGAAATACCACGGGCCATGACTTAACCACATTCATTTTAGATTGATTAATTTGGGATGAGGAAGAAGAAGATTTATCTTCTTGGGCTAAGAGGAAGTCTGTATTTGCCACCTCACTTTTACACCAGGGAAAACAATAATATTTCCTTTTAATTACTTTAGGATTTTCAACTGCCTAAATAACGTCATTGTTATGGAAAGTAGACAGCTTTAAAATATTGCTACTAGTGAATAAAACTTCTTTAGTAACTTGCAAATTAATAAATTGCTTATGTTTAATCTTTCTTTAGGCCATCTTTTCTGTATGACACTGAAGATTTTTCAGGATGTTATTCTTAATATTTGTTCAAACAAAAAGATTTTGTGAAAATTGCCCTTTCTTCTTCACACATGCAGTTCTGTTCATTGCTTTTTAAAAAGCACATAACACATTGAGTTTCACAATAAATCTAGCTTGACAATCATCTTTCTTAAAAAATAGTAAAAGAAAATAAGTTATTTTAGCATATATTTACACATTGCAGATAAAGCATAAAAGGAAGTAATAATCTTTCACACAAGATTATTTTTCATTACTATCTGTTGTAAACTCTGTAAACTGTGTTTTTATTCATCAGTAAATAGTTGGGAATTTGTTGCATGTCATTTCTAACCTTCAATTTGATGACATATGGGGCTGTGAAGAGTGTTAGACAACTGCCTTCAAATTATAGGCCATGAAAATATTTGAATACAAAGAAGACTATAATTAAATGAGGAATTAATTTTCTTTTTTTCTTAAGAAGCGATATGTTATTATGGAGCAGATCTAATTTCTTTCCTCTCTAAAAACTAGTTTTCTCAATAGATTTAAGTGTAAAACAAATTAAAAAATAATTTTTAAAAAGTCCTCAAAAATAAATTATTGCTTTGAAGTTTCCTGGCTTTTTTTTTTTTTTTTAATGGGTAGTCTAAAAATGTCTCCTTTTTTTCCTAATTACTTGTAATTTCTTGAATTACAGTGTGGTACAAATAAATCACAAAAATGATTCCTTGCATTATGGCATTCAGCTGCAAATTCTGTATCATTGTGTGCATATATGTCTATGTTTAAACACACAGTCAAATAATATACACACCAAATTCACATTTAAATCCAGAGAATGATAATTCCTCTTACAGAGTATTCTGGATGCATAAAAGTAACTGAACACAATCCCAATGCAAGGCACAGTTCACCCCAGAATAAAGAACCAGTGTCCCAGGTAACTTCTGAAATACATTTGCAGTTTCTCAGTATTTTATTGATCTCCAAAAAGAGTAGCAGTGGTTGTCTGGAGAAAATGGTCCTTGTAAAAGCAAAATCTTGACTCTGTGAAGGGCAGCAGGCACCCTTTCAGCTGTACCTGCCTTTTGCTAACACACCTCTCAGCTTCTCCATCCCAAACTTATTCCCACAGCTGAAGAGGCTGGGAAGCCAAGACGGCATGCAGACACTGTGGATTGGGTCAGTATGGGATAGTAGCTCCAAGCACATCAGGCAACTGCAGGCTTGATAATGAGACCTGCTAAGAAAGGACAAGGACATACAAAGTATAAAAAAAGATTCAGTGGTGGCTCTGGAAGTTACAAGGAGTCTATATGAAAATAAGCTTCAACTAATAGTGGGTAGACTTAGAGATATATTTTTTTAGAGAAAATGTGGTGTCACTTATAATTAGAGTTTGCTCAGCACTGTCTGAAAAGGCCAAAATTACCTATGACCTCTAAAATGTGTCCCTGTAGAGGTAAAGTTCATACTTACTTATATATTATGGAAAATGAGACATGGAAATTAATCTACTCTCACGTCTTCCATGAAACTTTGTCATGAATCTTTTCCACAGGGTTTCCAAGATGATGGTTCCACTGCAAGTATTTCTTTTGAGTGCACATAACTCCATTCGTCACTAACATGTCTTACAATTGAAGTGTTATGTATTTTTATGCTTCTGCTGAATTCTCAAGAGTTAGAAGACAAAGGAAGATGACTTCTCATAAAGGCAGAACACAAATACATGGGCACTATCTTCATTTAGTTTTATTGCTCTATAGGTATTTGGTTTTACACTTTCCTATCAGTATGATAATCACTTTTTTACCTTGTGTGTTTATGTGTTTGTTAAGTCAGCCTAAGAGCTCTCGTCTTTCGTGGATGGGAAAGCTGTAAGCTTAACAAAAAATCTGGCAGCTGGCGGAGGGAGTAAAAGGTGGAGTTCAGGGGGTTACGAGTCTGGGGCTGAGCAGAGGACTTAGGGTGTTTTTGCAGGGTCTGGGCCTCAATCACTAAGACTTAAATAAAAGAAGAATGCCAACTTTGCATGTCACGTCCCATGACAGCATTGCAAAAGTTCAAGTTGCAGAACCAAATGCATTTGAAGCAAGGGGTGTGCTTACTTCCTCAATGACATTTACATGTTGCCCAAAAAAGCAGGTATCAAGGTTACACCAAAAAAACCACAAAAGCTCACAACATGGTGAACTAGGCTGTGAGCAACTTCCTGCTCAGTTTTGCAAGAGTTCTTTATGCCTCACTAGCATGGCATTGGAAAGTCATTCCAAAATGCATTAAGCCTACTTGTTGCATGCTGTTGGTTCTCTCCTCCTCTTCCCAAGGGAAGATGCTTGGGCAGTGAAGTCTCGTCTATTTGGTAGAGTTGGTCTGAATATAAACAATTATGTTGCTTCAGTGTTTTTGCTACAAGTCAAATAAATATGCCTTGAACTTTGAATGGAAGGTCAGGTTTGTGACTGTCCTTATATCCCAGGATATTCATTTCACTGTCTCAGAGTGGTCTCCAAGAACATTCTGTCTCCTAGACAGACAACTTTTACGACAGCATTTACCCCTACTGAGGTGGAGACAGGGAGAAAAGGGAATGGTCTGCATGGACAGATGAATGCAGTTATCAACACCAAGCTCTAGACACTTTTTGGCCATTGTGGAAAAACCCCACTGCGATGAGAAGAACTATCTTCCTGTGGGGAGAGATTGTAGACAGCTGAGGACAGGTCTGATGATACACGCAAAGTAAATAGAATGGCTGAAGGCTTTTTATTGTAGGTGAATTGTTCTAAGTGCTGAAAGCCTGATGACCAAACACATCAGACTCTTGTAGTCCAGCCAGGAAGCAAGTGAAGCATGAATAACTGAGTAACGTGTCATCGTCTGCCAGCATGGGATGGGGTCTTCTAGCCAATCAAAGCTTATAGAAAGCATTACTCATGGGTAATGCTATGTCCAAACTTAGCACAATCAAGGAATGCAAAAGGACTTCTAAATTATAGATTCAGCTGATCAATTACAGATGTGCAGTGATTAACTCCAAAGTAGACTGCACTCTTCAGAACGGCTTTCCTCACATCACGATTCTTGCATGGGTTCAGTTTCACACAGATGTTTTTCATCCTTGGTCTAACTTTGTCCAGCTCCAGAACCGACAAGGCCGAAGGAGCAGCCTGGTTGCATGGAGTAAGTAGCAGAGCAGTGTCTCATCTACCTTTTCCTAGTACTTGAGTTTATGTCACCTGATGAGTTTCACTTGATGATAAAGAAGGCCCAAGAGACATCCTTCTTGAACACCGCATCGGAGCAGCCCGATAGAATCTAGCAATTATTCATCAGTGCAAGCCTGCAGGAAGGACTCAAAGCAGCTTAACACATTCTCCAGCATCCTTCCCTTTCAGAGGAAACAACTCATTTTCATGGCTGTCCATCTCAAGTGCTGTGGATATGGAAAGGATATGAGAGGGTGTGAACATGCTTGCTCTCTCTAAGTAGACCTTTCTCTTCATGTTTGTGACATTTAACCACTCAAGCTCAATGGCTCTACAGGTCAGCATCCAGACCTGAGATCAAGTAACTCTATTTCTTCTGTAGAATAAGTGCTTGCTTGTAGAAACTGGGGGCTGAGATGTCATCCACGCCTTAGCTCTGTAATGCCTGACATTCCATTTTCTTTAGTTAATTGATCATAATGAAGACTGAAGGTTTAGTCTTTAAATACAATGAGTCTGTCAGTATTTCCTTTTCCTATTTCTTTTCCAGTCATGACAGTCCTCTACTTTCTTATTCACACCACAGAACAAACTAGTGCTTGGTCAAAATAGACTTTCTGTAGTATTGCTTTAGATGTTCCACATCTTCATTGCAATGGAGTAGGAAAAAAGTAATATCTCTTTACTAATGGGTAGTTGCCTCTGCATAAGTACTCGGGAATTTTTTGATGGTAAAATGTAACTTTCATCACCAATATTTCTTGACTGAGGAAACTGTGAGTGGTAGATGTGCAATGTATTGCTGCAACTTTATCAGAAGATCATTAAAGCAGTGCAAACAAACCAAGTAAATTATACGTTCCAGAAATATCTTTTTTTTCTTCATGGTTTCAGGTGTCCATTTCCATTCATATCATTCAATGTATCTCTAGCTATACTTAGTAGATGCAATTATCTGTTATGTGCAAATGACTGACACCAGAAATACAGAAAAAATGTAGAATTTAATGTACTTTAGGAAAGCTACTGCAACTGCCTCATACATCTATCTCTGAAGTAACCAAGAAGCTTATAGACAAGGGAGAAAAATTTAACAGGGGGTACACAGATTCAAAAAGACATTTGACAAGATTTTCAGATATTACACTGACAAGGGCAAGCAGAGGGCAAGCAGGAAAACTCCTTGGGACATTACTGTTAAAAAAAAAAAAAAAAAAAAAAAAAAAAAAAAAAAAAAAAAAAAAAAAAAAAAGGAGTAAATGCCAATGGCCACAAACTACATGGTGTTCTGATCCAAAGTGTTCATCATATCCGAAATGACCACAAAAAGGTGTGACTCAGAAGGAGACATGGTGTGCTGCTGATGTGGTTATTCAGCATCATGGGGCCTGAAAATGAACCACAGAAAAGCCTCAAGAGATTGAGTGACTAAGTACTAAAATATCAGAGGAAATCACTTTTATGTAAACAAATGTAAAATGACACATGAAAACACAATCCTAACTTTGCAAACAAATCTAATTATGGTCCCAACTTGGCTATTACTATTAAAGAGATTTTATAGATATAATACATGGTTACATAAAAATATCAACACAAACATCAGATACCATTGTTGAATAAAGATTTTTTAAATAAAAACTCAGGAAAATGCTATGAATTATTAGGAAATGAATACTGAAAAAGACAAAAAAAAATGTCAATTTGCCACTGGGTAAAATCGATTATGTGCATTATGAATACCAAGACCATGACTGAAAGGGCATTGCAGAAATGAAAAGGTAGAGAGAAACCTAGCAAGGGTAATTTTGAACCACAAAGTGGCCTTCCTATAAGGAAGAGGTAAAATAGATTAGGGTTAATAAACATGGTGAGTAGACAGCTGAGAATATAAGAGGTCAAGAAATCAAGGGTGGCATGAAAACGGTGAATAGAGAATCTGTATCAAAACATCTGGGAAACATCAAATGGTGTTAGCAACAAAATCCACTGTAGATACAAATGTGTAAATCATTACAGATTCTTTTCATCAGAAGAACAGCTGCAAGTTCTTAAATAATCTTAGACACTAGATGAGCAGGTTTTATGGTACTTGAATTTACCAGCAACACTTCGATGTTTGCCACTGACCGAATCTTCATGTCTAGTGAGCCACCTGAGAAGCCTCAATCTCTTGACAAATACATAAAATCTTTGACATTTTTATGTTGCCACAAGTAATAAGTAGGATGTCTAGTAACTGAAGTCTACAAACCTACATTCTCTTCTCAAAAGTGGATTGGCCTCAGTGAATGATCCTTGGCCTGTATTCTCCTCACAACGATGACCATGCACTGTTTAGGGGAGGGCTGACTGATAAGGACAAAACCCACTAATAATGCCACAGCATAGATAAACATGGGAGAGTGGTCAGGCTCTGATGCTGTTTTCTTTACTAATACAGATGACAGACACTGATGGATGAAGATGAAAACCAAGGATATGATGAATCTTCTCACAATCCCAAGGGAGCCAGGGAAGTCTGTGTGACTGATCACTTCTTTCTTGTGACTCATGGGACACTTGCTGCAGAACCTTTCTAAAAACCTCTTAGTACAGAGGTGCTCTCTATTCTTATGGAGCACACATCTGCAAATAACCTGAAAAAAGGACTGTAGGGGCATCACAGGTATTTCTGTTATAAATTTGTGACATATAGACATATATCGACAGCCAAAGAATGATAGCAGAGATTCTGTGTAACCACTGTACAATCCAGAGCTGTGTGAATGATGTCACTGTGTTTGGAACAATTCCTAAATCACATGAAAAATACTCATGGGCTGTACTAAGCCCAGTTGAACTTTGCCAGCTTACATTTCAGGCAGGCAGAAATTTCTTTTTCATAAGACTTCTCACAGAATCATAAGCACATCAACTGGAAGGTGGCTCTGGGGATTTCTAACCCAACTTTCCACTCAGCACTACAGGGTCAACCAGGGCTTTGTCTATTTGAAAACCAGAAAAAGATTTTTCCATCTCTCTGGACTTACTCTCTGGTGCTGCACTACCAGTGCAATAAAGAAGTTTCCTCTAGTGTCCATCCTGAACATCCCAGGCCACAGTCCTGTGGTTATTGCACCTTATTATTAGATGAGCAAAATAACTCCCCACAATTTGATGGCAATGCTTCTCCCAGTGTAGCCCACTATGCAAGCGGATTTATTGTGCACCAGAACACGGTCTTGGTCCAAATTTGGATGTCTTATTTTTCCCCTGTAGCATCCAGGGAATTTGCAACAGGATTGCTACTCAACCTTTAAGTATCCCTTTGCTGATAGAGGAGCATGCCTTTGTGTCTATAAAAAAGGACATGTTGCTTTTTCCACCACATATTCAAATAATGAATGAGATCCAATAGTGGTCTTCAACTGTGTCACTAAAACCAGAACCTCTGAATTTTATTTTCTCGGGAAGATATGATCAGTCATATGCTATTTTATATATATATATATATGTTTATATGTGTGTGTGTGTGTACATATATATATACACACCAGAGTGCATGGTAAGATAGAATAACATCAGACATATTTAACAGTTTTATTTCTATCCTAGTATTCCTAGTAAGAATTGTAAGATGGTTAATCCAAAAATACACAATATTATAATGTGTGTTATAAATCAATTAGAATTTACTTATGCATGGAATTCTTCTTTAAATTAAGAAAACAATACTTCAGCCTCAGCATTAATCTTTTAAATGCATAACCTGTTTTGGAATGAGTTTCTGCAGTTTATGCATGAAAGTTGGATAATAAATACTAGTTTTATGAAAAACATTTATGCCAATGGCATGAGGAAAAGGGTAAGTCTAATTTAAAAAAAAAGTTTATTTTTCCAAGTACATTTTGGGTAGTTAATCTCAGGAAAATCTTTTTTTTTTTTTTTTTTTTTTTTTTTTTTGGTAAAACTCACTGCATATCAGAGCCAACACATTACCAGTGAGATCAAAGACTACTAGACAAAACAAAATCTTATTTCATGAAAAGGCTTCATATTTGACATACAAATGCTATATTTCAGTGCTGAAAATTATCTCTCAACTAAAACATGAATAATTACGAGATACGATGAATCAAATGCAAACACTAAACGTAGAAGAAAACTGCCATGACTGGAGTTCTAACCCACAACAGCAATTTAAGATCTTTTGGGTGGTAAACCTTCTTGCATAAGTGTCTGCGTTACTTTTATTCAATACTATTTGCAGTTTCAAGGCGTAGTTCCCAAGTTTCTGAGGATTCTCCATGGAATATATTAATCCATCTCTACTGCTGTATTTTTAAACAAAGAATGAATTTGCCACATAAACTGTGTGAAGTGGGATATTCTCAAACTGTACAAATTGCTAGCCCCCTTATGAGATATCAGATAGTTGTTCCCTGACATGACAACGTGTGCTTCACCTAATTCAGACAGACAAAAGCCACTCATTGATATTGTGAGTATATTTGATTATACTGCATGAGGCTTTGACTACATTATCACTCTGATAATTGGTTCCAGAAAATAGCAAGTAAGACATATGATGAAAGCTAGACTTGCTCTTTGCACTCCAGTCAAAGACCAGCATATTGTTTTCAGCCGGGAAGAAAACAGAAGAACTTAAATACATAATCCATTCACTAGGAACTGGAAACTTTTCTGAAGAAAAAATAGTATGCAAAAGATCAGCAACATATTGAAGCCAGGAAAAAAATTGAATACATCCCTGCAATTCAGAAGCCAAGCTTACCGACCATAAATCTGCAGTGAAATGCCTGGAAAACCACACAGCAGACTTTCAGCCTTGACAGTGCTTTTCCCTGATTCTGATGTTTCAGCATCAGCAAGCAAGGACACTGCTCCAGTACTCTGGGTGGAAAATGGAGTTTCTCCCTTATCATTTGTCCAGCCAGTATGCATTTTATTCAGACTTCTCACCAATATAGTCATGTCTGCAACACATCCGTGTTGTTGTATTTAAGTCGTGAAATAAGCTCTTGAGCTCTGTATTCTTCATTTCTATTTAATTACAGAACAACCAGAAGCAGAAATCATAACAACTGCAGCCAAAAATCTCCAGTTTCTTACTGGAAAGCCAGGTGGTCTCTTGCCCTGTCCTACTGGATAGAAAGTCTTCCCGCTGAATCGAGTTTTTCATGTCTGACTGACCTGTACGTACAGGCTGAGAGGAGAGGATGCACTGTGCTCCTTCCAGTGCCATTACCTGTGGTAATCTCACCAGGTAGGCCTTAGCCAACCCAGTCAGGAAGGTTAGAATTGCTCATTTTCCACAAAGTTCAGTTTTATTTCTTTTTCTAAATTCCATCACCTTGTTTGTCTTGATGTATTCAGCAATGGGCTATCATGGAAGTTAACTTCCTTTTCATACCGCTCAAAACCATTTTCTCAAAACCTACACAGCATTGCCTGCTTCTGCTTCACCCTCTGACATACCAAAGCTCATCTTTGACACTCCTGTTTCCTTTAAAACCTGGTGTTACCGTAGGATATTTATAATAATTAATTGCTATTGATACTGGTGGCACTAAAAGATTTCTGCTTAGATTATGCTGCACTGTGAATTTTGCACTGAAATCAGTGGCCGAATTTCCACACATTCTTTAGTCATTCACACTTTTCCACAGAGGAAAGGGCTGTGGAAAGCAAAAGAAATTAAGACGTGCCTAAAAGATAGGTATCTTCTGGTGATGGCATTCCATCTTTCAAAAACAGTTCACTTCTTAGATAGATTTTTGCAAATGAAGTGTCAGAAAAGACTGAGAACCTTCAGCTTGTATAAATCTTCCAGTCTTACCATCAGGCTATGCTTATACAAAGTTCTGCTGAAGGCATTGCTGAAAGTGCGTTAGTTATTCATACTCCCCTGACGGCACAGATACTTCTAAGGTGCAAAGACTTTCCCGGACTGCTGAATTTGCTCACAAACAGTGGTACCTTAAAGCCAAAGCATAAATACTAAATTTGAGAAACAAATTTCATTTTAACAGAATTAAATAAGAGCAATGCCTTTTTTACAAAGCCTAAGGAGCACCAGCATACCAATTTTACTGCCACCTCCTTCCCAAAGTAACTTTGCCTTCCATTGCCATTAACAAATCCAGATACTGAATTCATTGTAATGAATAAGTTAAAAAGAATAACATGGGTATTTAATTTCATGGGTCATAATTTCTAATATCACATTTCAAGAGATACAAATGTACTTTTTCTAACATATCATGATAGGTATTCTCTACTATTTGTTTTGAACAGGACTAATTTAAAGCAACAGAATTAATCGTTTTATCAATGGTCTTCTAGATTCCTTTATGATAACCTACTTTGATTTTACAAAAGAGAAAGATGAAGATGGATGATAGCTACGATGGAAGAGAAAGAAAGAAAAAGCAAGAAAGAGAAACCCAAGAAGTCATTCCATTACAAGTTGTTTCTCTTTCTTAACTTTCTTAGAGAGAAAAAAAAAAAATCGGAGCTTCCAAAATATTGATGTTATGAATTTTTCCTCTCTTTTTTGTTTTTGTTTTCGCGTGTTTTTTTTTTTTTTATTGGTCTTCGCCTTCTCCCTCCGCCCCTCATCTTTTTTTTTTTTTTTTTTTTCCCTTGTGTGTGTGTGTGTGTGTGTGTGTTGGTTTGTTTGTTTATTTTTGGTTTTAAGAGCAAGATACTTTTCCTGTTTCGTTTTGGACTCCTGCCAACCGAATCTGCAGTTTTTCTACCATTTGTTGTGCTAATTCAACAACATCCAGTAGGTGGCCTCAGCGCATAATCTATTTCTTTACTCTTCTTCCAGTGACTCTGCCTTGCTTTTTTTCATTGCAACAGTTTTATCTTAGTTGGAATCTCCTGTGTTTATCCCTTATTTTCCTCGGGGCTTAGAGAAACATTTTCTTTAAAGAATATGAGTATTTTCCAGGTCCTGACAGACATATGGGTTGAAAAACACAGCAATCCTTAGAGTCTTCATCTCTGGATCTTTCAAAGGACTTTGCTGAGTCTTGTGGTTCTCTCGCATCTCCACCTCCAGAACATAACTGACCTGGGAATCAGTCAGTCCCAGCTATGAACAAGGGTATCACCTACATATATCGTCCTATGGGAATGCCCTTTCAGATAAAGAAAGGGAAGTTATTTTGATACAAAAAGTGTGAAATTAATTCTTAACCTAATCAAACACCTTAATTATCTTATTTATTGCATTTAAGTATTTAAGACATATTGATATTCATGTATCTACCTATTATCACAAAATAGGAAACACTGAGCTCTGCCAGTTAGTGGGGTCACTTCTATAATATTCTACTTTGACAAGTTTCTGTATTCAGTCTGCCTTGTTAAACATCATGTAATACATCCTGCAAACAAACCAGTTGACATTTTCACTGGGATTTCCTACACTGAAAGAAGCGTCCATGCCTTTGTGAAAATTAGTTATCAATTAAGTATATTTGTCTACAATGAAGTCCCCAAAAATTCTGACCTGATTTTTGTAGATAATTGATGTGTAAATTCAGTCTTTGACAATTGCCAGTAAGCGAATAAGACAGACAGTCTTATAGTTTCCCTACCATAATGAGGCCTGAAACCAATTTGGCGGGGATCAAGGAAATATGAAGCCTCCAAATATTTCCAGAACTGCCTCACTATAAACTTTTTCAAAAAGGCAGATTGAAATGTCCTATAATAGATGTGCCTGTCTGCATCAAGAAGGATATTTTTAGATATTTTTAGATTTGTGTTAACAAGAGCTTCCAAAGGAGAAGTTGATGTCTGGTCCTATCATACCCTAACATCACTTTCATCTAAGCTTGTGACCTTTGTCGCCCCACAATGTGAGTCCAGTACTGGCTTCACTTAAGGTTTCATTCATATGGGGCACTGAGGAAAATGTCTGGTCAAGACAAATAACCATACGATGTATGTAAGCAAGGCTTTATTACATTTTCATTTAGAAGAAGGGCAGTTTTATATTTTTTTTTTTTAGTAGGCTAAGATATAGTGACCTAAGTTACAATGACTGAGAACATCCACACAGAAGTTTAGTGCAACTTAGCATATGTGCAGTAATTTATTCCATTTTAACATTCCAAAGTGTCCTAGTGCAGGGAAGCCCTGAGAAAACAACATTAGCCAAAATGAAAACTTGGGTTTGCATTTGTTCCCTCCATAGCCTGCTCTGCTACCATGGAGACAGACAGCTCTGTCACATCTAGTAATCTCATCTTCAAAGAAACAAAAACATTCTTGGTGAAAGAGCTTGCACCCTTCACTGAAATCCCACTTCATCACAAAAGAAAACAGAACTATTCTCTGCCACCCTTGTTTTCTTCTCATCTCTTCCTCTCAGTTGTAATCAGAGCTCCCAAATTGTTCCATGGACAGCACTACCAACAGACACATAACACCCTACGTGTCTCCAGCAACACCATCACAGCACCCTGTCCACTCTCTCATATCCCTTCCTAATCCTTCCAATTCTTCCCCATGAAGGCAGGACCCTGCCACATCTTCAGGCAACCCTCGCATGCCTAGCTGAGGCTATCTGGTTCACACCTTTGATGTCTCCTCTCCGCAGCTCAGTCTCCCCTCCATGACTCCTGCCGGTTTGGCTGGGGACTGAGAGCACCCTGTTCAGACAGCACTGGAGCACTGGCCAAGCGCTGGCTGCTTCTGAGCAGGCAATGACTCAATTCCTCCTACATTTCTCTCAGTTCAACTTTCTTCTCTCCTACAACTCTTCACAAAAAGTATGTAAATGTAACTTCTATGCCACTATGACAAATGTTCCTGATGATACTACTGACAGAGGCATCTTGGTTACTAACGTGTCATTGCGGTCAGAAACCAGGCTCATGAGATGAGGGTCCTGGGGTCTCAACACATACTAAAGATGGAGTTTCACTCTGCTCCCTACAAAGGAACTTGACCTCACTCCTCATTTCTTTGTCTATTAACAGAAACATGAAAGAGTCTATCAAAACTAAAATTCAGAAAGGTGTTGGGAGTTTAAGACAATGGTTGTACATTGGCATACTGCTGTTTTTAGCACTGAAGAAAGAACAGAGTAGGTCTTGTAGCTCTCAAGAACACAATGAAATAAAGGAATTAAAACTACATTCAAGTGTTCAGGAATAATTGTAGTTTGGGGGTATATTCTGAATACCAAACATAATTTTGAAGGAACTCCAACTATTTTTAAGGAGAGAAGTGACACATGGAAGTTATTTTCATGTTAGCTGAAGGAAATGCAAATTTAACCCTCAGACTGGGAAGAGCAAAACTGCAGCACATTCCACTTTCATGAGATTTAAATAAATCTCTTCACTACAGACAAATAAAGCTCTTACAAGCAAATGGCAGATCTCAGCTCTGCTCCTTCCAGAAACTGCTGCCAGAAAATCTTGACCTCTTATTTCTTTTAACCATGTGGTTATACATGATTTGGGTGACTACAGCAATCACAAGCTCTTTGTTAACATAACAGTGCTGTGCATAAACTACTGAGGAGTCGACGACCTGGGCTCATCTTCCACCCAAGGCACTCATCTATCCTGATCAACCTAGTGATTTAACTGCTGCAATGCATTCACCGTTTCAATCAGATCTTGGTATAAATTCACTAGGCTGAACATAAGAAGAGTCTCACCCTTTCCTTTTCAAAGAAGAATAATGAAACTAATTTCACCATTACAAAGAGGCACCTCCAGGCACATCAGTTACCTCAGGTAACCCAGGACTCCTGAACCCCAAACTAAACTGACATTTATGGTGTGTCCAGCAACAGAAAATGTGAGATGGAAAGCATCAGCTTTTTACATACTTGCATTGCCACCCACAAGACTTCAATAGGAATTAAAGAGGTTGAGCTGGGAATGCTGGCTGGCATAAAGCTGGTGTCTTTTGGGGGAAAAGTGAGCAGGTAAGTGGAAAGGAGAAGAATGTCCCCAGTGTGCTGCAGAGATTTGGTAGTTAAACTAAATTTTTTGTTTCTCTCACTGACCCCAACATATTTTAGCTATTTTGGAGTGTTTAGCCCTTTTCTCCTGCAGAGTGGTGTACAGGAAGAGGAAGACTAAGAATAGGATCATACACCAACCATGCACTGTGTTCACTGTCACTCAGACTTTTGAAGATAAGCAATGATGAGTTAAGATACTTGCCAAAATCACTTATATTCTGCTCTCTTTGAGCATCTCTAGTTTAATTAACATTTGTATATTTTGCCTGTGAAAATACTGTTTTAGAATTGAGGCTCTGATACTGATTCCACTTCATTGTTAATCTAAGCACACCTCTACATGAGACATTAAACCAAGCATTCCGCACAGCTGTGCACTCAGACTTTTAGCCTTGTGCCCAGAACTGACCCTGTTAAATTTTATAAAGTGTTATTTTGCTCTCAGCCACACCAACCCTTACACAAAGTTATCCTTTCATAGGCCTACCATGGACCCCTACAGCATATATGGACCCCTGTACATAAGCAGCTCTGACAAGAACACAGGAATTCACCACTGATACATGTTGTAAGACTTGGCTCTGGCCATTCTGGATCGCTACGGGAATCTTGGGAATCTCTGTCTTCTTTTGATCATATAATAGGGGTTGATCATAGAATCATAAAATAGTTTGGGTTGCAAGGGGCTTTTAACATTCACCTAGTCCAACTCTCCTGCAATGAGCAGGAACATCTTCAAGTAGATCAGGTTCTCAGAGCCCCATCCTACCTGAATGTTTCCAGGGACTGGGCATCCACCACCTCTCTGGGCAACCTGTTTCAGTGTTTCACCATCCTCAATCTAAAAAATTTCTTCCTTATATCTACACTGAATGTACCCTCCTCCAGTTTAAAAATTTTGCACCTCCTTCTATCATAACAGGCCCTGCTAAGAAGTTTGTCCCCATCTATTTTACAAGCGCTACTTTATTCATAGTCCGCATTAAGGTCTCTCTGGAACCTTCTCTTCTACGTGTTGAACAACTCCAACTCTCTCAGCCTTTCCTCACAGGAAGGAAAGGTGTTCCCTCCTTCCCTCCTTCTAATCCACTTTGTGATCATCTGTTGGAGAGGGTCCAGAAGAGAGCCTTCATCCTTCATCCTCCATCCTGTACTGAAGAATGAATCACCTCATGTCTAATTAGCAGCTTTCTCAAGCTGTTCCAGCTAATCCCCTAACACCTCAATTAAGCATCATCTAAAGATGGGGACAGCATCAGGCAACTCCAAGTGATTATCACCTGTTCAATGAGGAAGAGCTAAGGTTACATTAGCATTCACCTTGATTCCACACTCTGGTTTTCAGAGATCAGAATGTTATTGAACGGCACATCCTAAAAGAGCATGTGACATTACAAAACAATTATGACAATGTGGTAACATCTTTTTCTGCAGCAAAACCTGCAGGACTATTGAGCTAATGGCCAAGCTTTTTAAATCACAAAGTCAGACACTTCTTCCTTGCCCTTCTGTATGCAATCCTCTCTTCTGTCATGTGACCATCAGGTTCAGAAAAATTAAGACAGCTTATCTCTCACGAGTCTTTGATGAAGTAAGTGTTGGCCCTGTTTTTCTGGTTTAAGAGCTTATGCATGGTGTTATAGTGAGATGTAAACTTAGTCAATAAGCCTAACAAGCTTGCACTTTACCTATGCAAACTATTCTGTAGAGTACAAACAATATATATTTTCTTGCCATAAAAAGAAATATGATTATGATTATGATTATGATTATGATTGTGATTACTATTATTTATGATTAAAACAAATTGAAACTGACATGGAATAGTGGAAAATAACATCCTGCAAGATGGTGTTCAGTTTAGCTTTGACCTGAAATTGTGCTTTTAGGTGTTGCAAAATAGACAAAGCAAAACCTGAACAGACATAGACAAATTTGAGAAGTTCATGAGGTTCATACTGATGATACAAAATTATCTTATCTGTATGAGGCAACACACTGACTGTTTAAAAATCTAAGGTGGCCTTTTGACTTCTTCTATAGTGAGCTGCAGTTCATATTCTACTTTTGAGCCTTCTCATCTCTGATGTCCATTCAGCTCCAGATCTTTCAGGCCTTGAGAGATGGTCATCAACAACTGGAACTGCAGAGAGGTTAGGTGAGACTGAACACAGAAGGATGACAATCATTCCTGCTCCATTCCACATGCATGTAATTGCTCAAATATGAAAGCCCAGGACTTCCTTATTACAGTTGTCCTATATTTTTTCATAATAAATTAAGGAGTCATTTCATTATGTATCAAATATCTTGGTGTGTACCTTTTACTGTGGTTGCTACGGGTCCTAAACAAATGAAGGACTGCATCATTACATCTTCACAGGAGCTGGCAGGACACAAGAAGTTCACAGGATACAGTGATAAAGAAGAAACAGGAGACACAAAATGAAGGTAGAAATTTGCTTCAAGGACTTTCTACAAAGGGACACCAGTGAAAAGAAGATTAGAACACTGAGAAAAATAATGGCTGCACTGGAAGGACTGATTAGTGTGGGCATTAGATCTGAAAACCAGGCACTGCTGGTTTGAACTCAGTTCTTCAGAACAGTCAGCTGTAGGCTCAACTGTTCAAGGAGTTGCATGCCCTCCATTGCATACATTTTTTGCTTAAGATTTCACTGTCATAGAGATTTAGCAGTAATATTAAAATTATACACAGAAGAAATTTCTCTACACTAGCATAAATATATCTACTTTAAAATGAGATTGCTTTGAGAATCATATCAACCTATTAAACCTGAAACCTCTGGACCAACCTTTGTACATGCAATAGTCCAGTAATTTCCAGAAACATGTAATGGCCATCACATCTTCAAACATCCACTATGTCTGAATTATGACACTCGGGAGGTAATTTTTTTTTAAATTATAGGGCCATCAGGAAATAATGTTGAGTATTATAAAATTTTCTATGGAGCATGTCAAATAATTCAGAAGAAAAAATAGAAAGATGACCTTGTTTCAAAGTGGTTACAGTTCAATTTTCCACATGCCAAGAAAGTTTGCCAAACATGAAGGAAGTTTACAGGAAAGTATATGAAATAAACCCCCCAGTGGGTTTAATTTTCTATCACACCTTAACACCTGATGGCAGAATAAATATATGGCAGACAAAGAAACACAAGTCTCTTTCTGTAAAAGAAACAAAACAAACCAACCAAACACCCAAACAAAACCAGCAAGCCACTGAGTGAATTGTTCTTGAGCACTTTGCTTCCAAACCAAATTTCATTTGCAATTTTTTAAATGCAGAAACAGTTCTATGGTAGTTAGATATAGCAAAAACAGAACTGATGAAGAGGTGGACAACAAGCATCAGCAAATTGTGGAGATGCACCTAAGTATTTGAACATTCAGCAAGATCTAGAAAGTATTTAAATTAGACATTATTCATATGGGTTTGAAAAGAGTTCTGCCTGTGGCCAAGGTACTTCCATAATTTCTTGTGAGAGAAACTTTGCACTTAACAGTAATCTTTTAGTAAGTTACAATAGGTAACTTAGTTCATAGCTGGCATTATTCAGACCAGCACCTTCCCAGGGCTAAGGAAAAGAAGTCAAGGAGCACAGGTGCCAGTATAACACTGCTGTTCTCCACTAGCTCCAGCTCTGGCCCATGCAGCAGAAACTCTCTTATACCACAGTCCTAACCTGTGTAAGCCTGGGTGGCAAAGCATGTTCCCATGGGCTTCACTATCTCTGCTTTGACTACTGTTATTTCACCTCAAAGATGAAGCTTCTCTGAGGGAGCAGCTGGTGTGTGCATCAGAGCTTCTCACATCCCTGCTTTCCAGACCTAATACAGAACGAAGAAAGCAACAGACGCGTGGGTCATTTACAATGCATCCTCCATTCTTACATCCCTGATGCTTAAGAGGTTTTCTGGCTTTGCTGTATGGGGAGCTCCTCTGCCAGCAGCCTCTCATAATCTTCTACACATTTCTGTGTCCTGAGAGTCAAGGGTCTGGGCAACCTCCTCTGTAGAAAGTCTTTCCTTAGATTTCTGAGGTCAGTGGGGAATGACTGAAATGTAGATACTATTTTAATGTTGCAACTTGTAAGTAAAAGATTGATTTTTAAGATTTAAAGAGATGAAATAAAATTTAAGAGAATAGTTAAGGGTGGAAAGAATAAAATAGTGTCAGCTGGCTGAGTAGGAAGTACTGTAGAGTTTTAAGAGTGTTGAAGTTAGTAATGCACAAAAAGGGAGTGGTGAGAAGAATTAAGAATCTGGCCAAAAAAGGTGTGTGTATGACATACATCCAAATGTTGAAGAGATGATACTTGGAAGACTGATAGGATTACAACGTGTAGTAAATATGGGTTGGCTACGGTCCTCCTCTAGTGGAATCAGATAGGATTCTCCTAAAGGAGAGACTCTGAGATCTGTTTCTGATCCCAAAAGAGTTGAGGAGAGCACACCACCACCAAAGGAAAGGCTGTGGGGAAGACAAGGCAAGCCAGTAATTGTGGACGACTTGAGCTTTTAGCATCACAGACATGCAGGAAGGAGATTCCCGACCTGGCGACCAGCAGGTCTGGTTGAAACAGGTCTGGTTGTAACATTAAAACGTGGCACAACTAAAACATGAGCACAGGGTAGAAATCCGCTTGCATGTAAGCACCCAGGTGTGTTTCCCACCCACGGAAACGTCGTCACAGGGGCACACCTAAGCTCGAGGCCCAGAGAAAACATTTCGGGACCCACGTTGTTGTATCAGGTGCCTATTGCTCTATCAGCCCTCGTTGCCCAAGTGCCACCATCGCGGCAACAGGGCCCCTCGCCCAGAGGGACGGGGCCGAGCCGTGCGCGCCGCCACCACCTCCGATCCCGCAGGTGCCATTTTGTGCCACCTCGGGCCCGAAACGCTCCCGCGGCCTCCGCGGGGCTCCTCCGCCGCCGCCCCCCGCCTCAGGAGGCTGCGAGCGGGGACACGGCGGGGACACGGCGGGGACACGGCGGGGACCCGCGCTCCGGCCCCGCCACCGCCGCCCCCGGGCCCCGCGGGCCGGCCGTGCCGCCGCCGCCGCCCCCGCCCGCACTACATTTCCCGGCAGCGCGGGGCGGGGACCGGCCGGGCCCTGCTGGGGCTGCTGGGAGGGCCGGTGCCTCGCCTCCTGGCTTTCCGGAGCGTCAGGAAGAGAAGGGTTGGTTGGGGTTTTCTTATTGTAGGTGTAAGCCGAAAGGGGAAAGCTCCGCGACCTAAAAAAAGCATCACCGCTTCCTCAGTTCCCAGCGGGACCGATAACGGCAGCGCCAGCCAGCGATGGGGGCGGGAAGGGGGCTCCGGCCGGTTCCCAGGTGGTTCCACGGGGGAAGCGGTTCCTTCCTCTGGAGGGCTGTGGCACGTTAGAGGTCGGGCTTTAAAATCATCTATTTGATTTATGGCTTCTGTAATCACTTCGCAGGCATCCTGGAAACTAACAGCTGTTGGGGGATCGTAGTGGCTCCGGGCTTGGACTGTTTGTGGGTGTTCGTTCCAAATGGAAAGTCAGACCCTGTGAGGCCGTGGCTGAACACCACTGTACACTTCACTAGGGAAGACCAGGAATGTGAGGTTGGCATCTGGGCCATCTCTTTGGCCGTACCTTCCTGACCAGTTTTTTTCTTTTTTCCCAGCGTTATGCCAGATGTAAAAAGGCAGTCTATGAAGTTACATAAATACGCAAAACAAAACTGTACCCACCAATATTTGGGAGTGCACACAAACAAATGCAGAGAACGTGAAAATAAGTATAGAATCTTTAAAGCTCAGGTTTGGTTTTGGTTGCTTCTAATGGAAAACTGGTGCCTGAGCTGGCCTGTGCATTTTCTTTGCTCAGAAAATTGATAGATGATGGTTTTTCTTCAAGAACTATAGGTGACCTGTCAATTTAAAACAAATAAATAAATAAATTACTTTTGAGGTCTCTGTTGGACATGATGGAAAGCTTTTTCCTACCTTCCTTACTAACCTTCTCTTCCTGATATATTTTTCAATCTCAGTTTTCAGATGTCTAGAAATTTTCCAGTGGAGCTACATGTCCCCATATGGCATATTAAGCCCAGTGAGAAGAGGTTCATTTTTTTAGTTACTGTTGTTATGTGTTGGCCATGATCCACAGATAAAACAATCCATGGATCACAGCTTAAAATGTAACAGGTAGGCAGATGTACATTGTACACCAGTTCAGGGTTACCTTCAATAATAAATAGTTCCTCTAATTGCACAATATAAATATTATGTGCCTATTCTCTAATGCCTACAAAGGGCAGGTAAGTGAGACAAAACCGCAAGACTTTAATTATAGGTGCATGACATACTAACATGGACAAACCAAAAACATGCACCTTACATAGAAAAGGTCTTTTTCCTAAGGGAAAGTTCGCAGACATTATCCAGAGATCAAAAGGCATAAAAGCAGCATTTCCGTAATTATTCAGAAGCTGCTGTAATGCACAAGCATGTCAGTTATATTTTCTCCGTTTATCCATCGGGAACATGAAATGCTAAACTGTTTTCTGTGGCTTAGGAAGTCCCTGAGTGTGTCCATGTGCACTGAAAGAGCACTTGTTTGCTTTCCCTGTTCTTACACTGTTTGCCTAAGTACGTGCTGCTGGCTGCGTGAGGAGTAAAATACAAGGTTAAATAGATGTTTTGACTAACACGGTATGACTATTCTGCAATGAACAATGTTGCTGCCAGTGCTGTGTAGGTATCAGTCGTGTCAGATCAGCTGTGTAATTTAGTTTTCTGAAATGAAACACTTCTTCATTTAAACTGCTGCTCTGAGCAATAAGACCATTCTCCACAATCAATTTGCAAAGTGTCCGATACTTACTACGTACATACATAAAAGACTGTTGAATCTCCGACATGGGACTTCTAGTAGCCAATCACTAAAAACACTGGGTTTTAATACACTTTTTCTTGTGTATGTATTCATTTTAAAATCAACCTGCATTAAATAATTGCATTTTTCACCATGAAAGTCAGTCTGATTTCCAAGACTAAGAGCGTAGTTGAGGATGACACCTTGAGGATGGCAATCACTTGCTATCACCTACTTGTTTATTGTGAGAAACTGAATAATCATTCAGTTCATCCACACCATTTGAGATGTTACATTACTCTTATCACAGCTTTCCTCTCTCAATTCCTCCAAGCTGTTGAAATGTCTCTTAGGCAAAAGCTATTGCACAGTGTGACAGACTGTTCACTCTTTGGCGTGCCTTCCAAGTTGTTCTAGATCTTTTTTGAGATGGGAGTAGAAAGCAGGGGAACTAGTTCTCACTTGGCATGGAAGACGTGGGTGCATGATGGATTCATCGTGGTGTGATTGCTTTATATTTTCTTATCCTTTCTTCCCTGAAAAGCTATTACGTCACTTTGCATGTTACTCTGATAAACTTCCCAATACTTTGTGAACTCTTTCCCTTCTTCAGAGACCATTGATTTGGGTTTAAAAAGCAAGGAGTTTTCAGCCTGACAGATTTTGAAACAAAATCCAGTCTAAAACTAGGTGGTCTTGTGGTCTTGTTTTCTCCAAGTGTAATTTTCAGGGAACAGGAAGGAGGCTGAGGAAGATAATATTGGTGTAACTCTCCTTCAACCACAGGAAATTAAATGAGCAACAGTGAAGTATTTTAAAAATGGCTTTCTTTGGCTTTCAGCTATGGAATTAACATGTTACAGATTTCAAGTCTAGTACAGGAAAATAATTCAGAAATTAAGTGGGCAATAGTGAGAAATACAGACCTTTCAGAAAATGTAAGGGACATACTTTATATTCAGATATATGAGAAGTGACACTGTGAATGCTCAGATAATATCCTACATTCAAATGGAACAGAAATAAGGGGAAAAGTTCCGTCTGTAATATTGTGATGATTTCACAGTATTTCTGTGGGTGAGATTTCACGCTTAGCAAGTGATGTCTTGGGAAAGAAAAAAATCAAAAAATAAAAATCTCCCATAGATATTCAAAGTCAGCTGTGGAAAAAAAGTTTTAATTTCTCAGTTTCTAGTATAAAATACAGTGAAAGATAAAGGACTACAAAAGCAGTGATAGTTTTTTTTCCTTAGGTTTAGCTGAGAGTAAAGATCTGCTGGACAGGTTTCCTTTCTTCACAAACTCCCTTTGAGACTTTTTTTGTCATACCACTTTGTGCTGCTGTGGTATCACATGCATCAGCCTTTTGCCGCCAACCAACAAGATGCTCAGTTTAATCCGTCAATAGCCAGCTACAGGCATTACAATCAGAGATGAAATGAGACAACAGTGAATTTTAAAATAAGAATCTTACATATAATATTCAAAGATACAACAGTTTATTGTAGGGAAAATGTATTAACAAATGCATTGGATGCATTTCAAATGGATGTAATAAAATAATCAAAGTGCAAATATAGTCATAAATATAGTATTAAACATGTAACAAAATGTAGTACAACTTAAAAAAGGGTTGAGAAGTGTGACTAAAAGAGCTGGACAGGATTTTTCCACCTGCTTTAGGATTTGAAATGTCTTTTTCCTTATACTCTCTAACTTTCTATGCTACAGAGTACTGCATAGGTCAATAGACTCATTAGTACTCAAGACCTCAAAGCCCTGAATACAAATCATCTCCCTAGTTTAGATCAGAGTTTTACATGATGAAAACAGCAGTTTGCACAGCATGTTGTCTCATGTGTACCATATAGCACAAGCGTGTAGAGCTGAGGCACATCTAGAACCACTGTGTGGAAATCAGGCCTGTACACTCTTAGCTTCTTTTGGGGAATTGTTCAACTTAAATATTAAGTGGACCACAGAAATCCGGATTTGCAGATGAGGGAGAGTGGCATTTAAGTTTGAATCAAAGCAGAAGTGTTTTAATCTCTAGTCCCTCAGAAATCAGCTGGGTCACTCTGGAGGCAGCAGGTTTGAGGCTCTTTTGAAGTAACCAGGGGAACAGAGTTCAACCTTGTCCAAGCCAGTACACTCCTGTAAATACTTCATGCTCAATGTTCATAAATTTCTGTGTTCTCTGAGAAAATAGTTTCACCAAAATGTTTATGTGTGGATTTCCTCTGTAGCTGAAGACCCCAATAACTGGGAAATTGTAGAGAAAAAAGCAAGTTAAAATCCAAAAGAAAAACAGTGCTGTGATTTTGCATGTAGCAGAGACTTGAGGGTTAATGTCATTGCAGCTGGCAGCAAAGTATGACATCACGGACATAAAAACATAAAAATCTCAGCAATTTTTCCTTTCAAAGCATTTTTTTTTTCCAATTTGCAGGCCAACAATGCAGAGGAATGTATCAGCCTTTATTTTCTGCACAGACATTAGCAGCATTATCTCAACTTTTGAGAAATACACAGCAAGCCAAAATCAACCATCACAAGACATGCAAGTATATTCTGGCAGTCACAAAGTTTTACAGGGGGACAGAGGGTACTTTCTAACTTACTGAGAGCCACTTACATGAGAATAGGCAAAAATCCTGATCCTTAATAATCACATCAGCTGATACCCTATAAAGTGTGGTGCAGAGCTGGAAACTCCCATCTCCTTTGGGAAACAAAGAAACAGAGGCACAAAGGAGCAAATACTTTTTTCCTGGTAGCTTGCAGTTATAAAGATATGGAATGAAGCTGAACACTCAGAGAATTAGTAGCCACACATTACAGAGTGCATTAGAATACACTAGAAACTGCAGCTCACTCTCCCCAGGCTATTTAACATCTAAAACAAGACAAAAAGCAACAGAATTTGAAAAGAAGGAAAAGCGGAGAATAGAAGAGTAGGTCTGGCACAGAACCATTATTCGTTTCCTTCTCCCCCTATTATTTATTTTTACTTCTAGCCCCTACCTGCATGTAAGGCTGCCCTGGCTTTCCCTCAGGCCACAGATCTGCAAGTCCAGATGAGATATTCACGACTGCCACACTTGGAGTCTGCCCTCCAGCACTTGGAGGTTTAAATTAGTTCTTTGGTTATACCCTGCTGTTTCCAGTCTGTGTTCTCCTCCGATCCCTACTTACTCCTGTACTAGAACGCAGTCTCCAACCCACTGCTTTCCTATGTATTCAATTAATAAATTAAAACCTTGCTAACTTTGCTTTTTGTTAGCTGGATATCAGCCTTGATGCCTCATTTCCCAGACCTCCAACCATTTTTGCTGGTTTTGCTTTCCTGCTGTGTCTCTAATTTTTCCATGTCAGAAACCTTGAGTTACTCTTTATGAGGAATACTTTTCTCCACATCCCAAATGGTAGGAAACTGCCTCACTCTATTGTTCAGTGGGAATTATGAATTACCTTTTTTTTTTTTTTTTTTCCCCAACTTCTCCCTTTAAATCCATCCTGACAGCCTGTACATCGTAAATGATGCTTTAGCCCAGACTCCCTCAGTAACTATTCACTTTTTTTTTTTTTTTTTTCCATGAAAAAAGGAGAAAAACTACTTATGGGACACTTCTTCCTGCAGTACAGGCAGGTACTCTAGAAAGTAAACATGCTAATAAGAACATACCATGGGCACATAGGGGAGCATGCAAAAGCTCTGAGCAAACAGCTGATTGTGGCAGCTGACTGATTATCTGTGTTTATTGTACATCGACATTCCACCTTATACATTGGCAAATGAAATCCTAGTGCAGGATCAGAAAACACACACTGCTTAACAAAGCTGATTTATAACAGCTCTTGGACACATGCTTAATATTTGAGCATATGCTGTAACATTTCTGCATCACACTAGAATGCACCCTTTTTTTTCATTCGTCTCACTGTTCTGAATAAAGCGGGTTAACACTGGAGGCAGATGGGAGCTCAGCCAACACTGCCTGATTACCAGACTGATATAACAGGCATTCCTGTATGAGTAAAGAACGTAATTTCACACCCTGTGTATAATACTACCTGTTGCCATGGCTAGAGGCAAGAGCACCCAGACCACACTTTGTTATGGCATGGGAGACCCAATTAAGTTAGTCTTGTTTTGTGAGCTTTCATTCCTCTTGCCACGTGTTCCTTTGCACTGTGTGAACATATGATAAATTTCATCACAGAGCTGGCCTATATCAACACATTTTCTTGTTCTGATGAGGTTCACTGCTGAAAATGCTTGGGGTTTTAAAAACAATCTATCAGGTCCTGACATTTGTAAACACATCTTAACAGGCAGTGAACTATGGGACCTGAGCATCCAGTGGCTAAGCCATGGTGATATTTAGTGGCTGGCATATTCCTCTTCCAATGAGAATTTCTCCCTCTCCTAATGTCTGAGGAACACAAAAGCTGCTGGTTATATTTGCTGTGTAGTTCATAAATACTTTGAACAGATGCCAGTGCAGCACATCTCACCCCCTCACCCTCACTAAAGAGGACTTGGCACTTTCCCCAGAATGAATGGGGCACCAGTGGGTAATAATTTGTCACTTTTACAATTCCTGTATTTTCAAATCTGCTAATAGAGGGAATTAGAATTCCATAAACTTCCGTTAGATGGCAAATATCACTCAAAGGAAATGCACACAGTAAATGAAAATTCAAAATGTCAGTCAGGGTGTGATGTGTCCAGGATGATAATCCTTCCTCTTGACTGGAATCTCCTTTGCCCCTTTTTTCCCTCTGCAGGAATAAAAAAGGAAAAGTCAGTTTTGAGGAACTCTGGCAAAGTGAAGTTTGCCCTCTTTCCCTCAGAGGCAACACAGGAGACATCTGACGTCTATGAGCAAGACGCTAGGGTTTCTATAAAGACTCACTCCTCTTACAGAAGCTGCAATGTGTGACTGAGGAGAAGTTTGTGTAGGCTGCAACTGCAGTGACATACCTGCAATTGCTAAAGCAGCTGATACTGCCAATGAAAACTTACACAGAATTATAGAATGCACTGAGTTGGAAGGGACCCATCAGGATCATCAAGTCCAGCTCTTGGCCCTTTACAGGGCACTTCGAGAGCGCCATGTGCCCGAGAGCATTGTCCAAAACACTTCTTGAGCTTCGTGCTGTGACCACTTCCCTGGGGAGCTTGTTCCAGTGTTCAGGCACCATCTGGGTGAAAACTCTTTTTCCTGAGATCCAACCTAAATCTCAGATTCATGCTGTTTCCTTGAATTGTGACCAGAGTGAAGAGATCAGTACCTGCCCCTCATGAAGTTGTTGAAGAGCACAATGAGGTCATTTTAGAATTCTACAGTAAGCATTCAAAGAAAGCAGAAAGATTAGACTGTTTACAAGCATATTACACTATTTCACTTCAACACCTGGGGTACATGGGGGATAACTGATGCTTTAATATAAAAATATTTATTGCAATTTGAGTGTTCTGATAGAAAAAAGAAGAAATTATATGAGAGCTTTTAAGGGAATATGGCTCCAACAGCATGACAGGATATTCCTGTTGGTTTTTTTACTCTAAAATGAGGATGACTATGCTAATCACCATGCAATTGCATTTATCCAGCTTAGACCAACCTTAACTATCTATTTGGTTTATCCATGCTTCTTGTGACACATCTATAATTAAGATTAAGTGGTGGTGAAGTCAGGTGAATGTAATAAAACATCACAGATTCGTGTGAAGCATAAACAGCACTCTAGTGTGCTACTGGGTACACTGTTCCAGCAAAGGTGCCAGCATCTACCCAACAAGAGATGCCAAGTGTTTTCTTGAAGTTAAGGTAGGCCAAAATACAACACAGCCCTCAGTAAAAAAGGCTACAGACTAGCAGTACACTTACACGGGCTAAGTACTACAAACAAGCAGAAGTGACAACACTCACAAAGTTCCTCAAACATGTTCTTATGACTTGAATGACCTCAGGTTGCTTTGAAGACATCCAGTGGGAGGTCACACAAAACAAACACCACCAGTCCAAATTCTGCACTCCTGGAATTCTGACAGCACTCAAAAATCAGTCCAAAAGTAACGTGTGGCAAGAGGGAGGCATCCTCATCTGATACAAATTAGAGTAGTTCTATGTCCGGTTGTGTCCCCGCTCCGGGTGGGAGCTAACCGCCAGCTAGCTCGGGTCAACACAGACACAAAGTTTCCAGTTCGTTTTGGCTTCCCGGCTTGGCAGCTGGACTCAAAGGTGACAGTCAATATCAGCAGAAGAGAAAAGGCTGGCTCTCAGCTTAGCAGGTTAAAGGATGTTTATTAGCAGAGATCTCCAAGCTCCGAGGCGAGCGGCTCGGAGCTTCCAGGCTGAGAACCCAGCAGCTGAGAGCCCCGTGGCTGAGAGCTTCCAGGCTGAGAACCTGGCGGCTGAGAGAGTTTGCTCCTCCCTCCGACCCCCTATAAGCGGGGGAGGGTCCCAGGGAGGATACAAAAAAGACCACAAATCAGGGGTTTCAGGGGGTAACAAGGTGTGCCCACCCCCAAGCTTCAGACCACTAAAATCCAGAGCCAAAGGAATTTCCCCCAGGCTACCTATCACCTGAAGCTCTCTCACGGAGATTTCACAATCTGGGAGGGACCCCGGGAGTGATAGGCAAGCTGCCCCAGAGAGGGGGGTTGGGGCAGAGGGGATGTTACATGTCATGTGAGGTATGGGATGATTGACACAAAACACCTTATTATACAGACAACACAAAAGGGATACAGAATTGGGGATACAGTGAAACGAACCATAACATAAACTTCTTACAAAAATCTAATAAAACAGTTCTGCACTACCACATCTCCCCCTTTTTTGTTTTAATGACAGGAGGAGGGCTGGAATGGAGGAGGATGATATTCGAAGTCCGGGTAACTCTCAGTGAGCCACTCTGGCTGAGTGGGCCACTCCATCTGAGGTTCATCCTCTGGGTGTCTTCTGTCTTCTGGGTCTTCCTCCAGTTCCACGTCTTCCTCCCATCCAGGCACGGATGATACAGCAACATGGTTCACAGAGGGGGCATGTGGGGTGCTAGAAATTAATCTACTTAACATTTTTTTGATGATACCAAATCCAATTAAAATTAACAGAATAACAAACAAAAATAACAAAACTGATTTCAAAATTGAACCCACCCAGCCCGAAATTCCCCAGTCCCCAACCAAGGAGCAGGTGAAACTTCCTCAGCACAGGGGATTGGCGCTGGACAGGTTCCATTGGGACTAGAAGAACTAAAACAAACAATCAGCATTCGAGCAGGGGTCATTCAGGAAAGCGAAACCATCCAGGGAAAAATCTTCCCTCCTTTTCCTCCTAAAAGCTGCCTGAGTAACCTGTGGCAGTTTCTTTTTCTCCCCCGAGACCTTCGGGACATAGGGCCTCACCCATTTTGATGGTAACCATCTCGGCCCCGTGGGGGTGGACACACAAGCGTACCCACGGCCCCACGTGACTAAATCATGAGGTCCCTCTGTCCTTCCAGTCTCAGGGTCCCGGACCATGACTGGCGGCCTCTCTTTGATGTTTAGCTGAGGGTTTGCCCCGAAATGACGAACAATGGGAGGGTTTAAAAACTCAAAGGTGCTGTTTAAAAAATTCAAAGTGAATAGAGCCCTGGCCAATCGGGTCTGCGGTGTTTCTGTTTTCAACACCGGTTGTTGTTGGTTAAGGACCCTTTTGATTTCTCTGTGGGTCCTCTCCACTACAGCTTGGCCTGTTGGGGAATGAGGGATGCCGGTTTTATGACCCACTCCCCATTGTTGCAGGAAGCTGCAGAATTCCTTGGAACGGTACGCTGGGCCATTATCAGTTTTTAATTCTTTTGGGATGCCCATGAAGGAGAAAGCCTGGATGAGGTGTTTAATCGCATCCAAGGTCTTCTCCCCTGCGTGGGCAGAAGCAAAAACTGCACCGGAAAAAGTGTCCACAGACACGTGCACATATTTAGATTGGCCGAATTGGGGGATATGTGTCACGTCAGTCTGCCACAGCTCACAGCTGTTCAGACCTCTGGGGTTTACCCCTGCACTCAAGGTGGGGAGTGCATGCTGGTTACATGAGGGACACGTAGCCACAATTGCCTTGGCCTGTTCCCGGGTGATGTGAAACCGGCGAACAAGGCCAGGCGCGTTCTGATGATGAAGCTGATGGCTGAGCTTTGCCTGCTCAAAAATGCTTGGCAATGGGGCCATCGCTGCAGGAGCAGCAAGAGCATCAGCCCTTCTGTTCCCCTCAGCTACAAACCCCGGCAAATCGGTGTGTGATCTTGTATGCATCACAAAAAATGGCTGCTCCCTGTGGGAGACAAGCTTGACAAGCTTAGAAAGCAGCTCAAACAGTGCGTTGTTAGACACTTCCTGCAGTATTGCCTGATCTGCCCTCGATACCACCCCCGCTACATAAGCGGAGTCCGTTACTAAATTGAAGGGTTCGGGGAACCTTTCGAAAGCCCTGACAACAGCGGCCAACTCAGCAACCTGAGGTGATCCCTCCACCTCGGCAACATCTGCCTCCCACTGCTGAGTCTGAGGGTCCTTCCAAGTCATAACTGACTTGTGGGACTTTCCGGACGCGTCCGTGAAAACTGTCAGGGCCTCTAAAGGCTTCCTGCTCCGAACATCTTTCAAATTCAGTGTGAATTTGGCATCCTGATTAAAAATTTTGTGGGCTGGCCGATGAATTGAGATTTGCCCAGTGAAGGAATCTAGAGCAAACTGCAGTGCTTCATTTTCCTGAAGCAGGTGTTCTAACATTGCCTTTGTAATCTGGCCCGATCTTAATCCAATTGGAATGTGAATGCATTCAAAATCACACCCTGCCAATTCCCTGATCCGAACTCTGGCTTTTCGGATCAGTTCAGCCACCAGTTCCTGTGGACGTGTCATTCTCTTGGACCTTTGATGGCTGAGAAAGACCCATTCTATGATTAGAAGTGGGTCCTCTCTGCCCTGGTCCTTTTTGATGTTATTTCTCCATTGGAAAATGACTCCATGGAGGTGTGGCAATTTCCCCATTATTATAAATTTGAAAGGCAGGTCTGGATCACACCTGTGAGCCTGCCGAGTGGACATGAGATGCTGTACCTTTTCCAGCGCCTCCTTCGCTTCCGGGGTTAGTTCCCTGGGAGAACTCAGCTCCTCTCCCCCTTTCAATAAATTGAAAAGAGGGGCTAGGTCCTCAGTTGTGAGGCCCAGCCAGGGTCTCACCCAATTCAATGCCCCACACAGCTGATGGACATCTGCAAGGGTCTGAATTTTGGCCTTGATTTCCAATTTTTGCGGCACAATGGTCCGCTTGCCAATTTCCAGCCCCAGGTACCTCCAAGGTGGCATCCTTTGAACCTTGTCTTCCTGCAGCTCGAACCCTGCAACAACCAATGCATTAATTGTCAGGTCAAGTGCGTGGGACAAGACATCATCGGTGGGAGCACACACAAGCACATCATCCATATAATGATGGATGATTGCTTTCTCTGCGGCTACGCGGACCGGGGATAGCAAGGAAGCCACATACCACTGGCAGATGATAGGTGACACCTTCATCCCTTGGGGAAGAACCCTCCAATGGCAGCGTTTCCTCGGGGCCTCTCGGTTAACAGTGGGAACCGAGAATGCAAAACGTGGTGCATCGTCAGGGTGTAGGGGAATATGGAAGAAACAATCTTTTATATCTATAACAGCCAATTTCCAATTTTGTGGGAGCATGGTCGGGGTAGGCATCCCAGGTTGAAGAGAGCCCATGTCTTCTATCACATTATTAATTTGTCTGAGATCTTGGAGGAGTCTCCACTTGTCCTTCCCCGGCTTCCGGATAACAAAAACCGGCGAATTCCAAGGGCTGGTAGTCTCTACAATGTGACCCTTAGCTAACTGCTCCTCCACGAGCTCTTCGAGCGCCTTCAATTTCTGTTTTGAAAGCGGCCACTGTTCAACCCACACTGGTGCATCTGTTTTCCAATTCAGCTTGTGGGTAGGGCGCTCCTCAGCGACCGCCGCCCAAAAATCCTGTGGGGGGTCTGGGATGTCAATCGTGACTCCCCACTGGGCCATCAGGTCTCTCCCCAACAAGGGTTCCCTATAATCCAAAACAAAAGGGCGTAAACTGGCCAACTGCCCTTTTGGCCCCTTAATTTGCACCACACTCTTTGATTGTTTGGCCAATTGCATTCCCCCTATTCCTTGCACGTGTCCTGCCACGTTTTCCAAGGCCCAACGTGACGGCCAGTGCTTAGCTGGTATTACAGTCACGTCCATGTCCTTGTGGAGCAGGCCTGTGATGTTAATGGCCTCATCACCCACCTGTAACTCACATCCCACCTGGGGTTTCACTTCTGTGATGTTGTGCACGGGACAAGCTGTTGGTATGTTGTCTTCTTCCAGGTGTTCCCAGGTGGGTATGATCTGGGCAACTGTCTGCCCTTTAGGTAGGAATGTTGGTGGGTGAGTGCAGCGTAGCCAGAGAACGAATTTTCCAGGATTGTTATCAAATGTTCCTGGAAGAATTTCGATCTCTTTTGGGGTGTGTTTGCAGTCTCCCACAACGATGAGCTTACCTTTGACCCTTGGCCAGGTACCCTGCTCACTGTTGTCAACTGACACAAAATTCCAGTTGTCGTCTTTCAGGTGCAAACCCTCCGTGAGCTGCAACCTGTAGGGGGTATATTTAGAATTGGTTGTCAAAATTGGTTGTGCCATGTCATGGTCCGTGTAAGTCATTTCCAGTGTGTTATGTTTGCTGCCACCCTGAATGGGGCATTGCAGCTTCTCCTTCTTTTTCCCTTGGCTCCCTTTCCCCTCCCCTCCTGCCTGGTCCACCCCATTTTTTTCCTCACGCAGGGCGGACCTGCGCTCTTTCACCAGTTTTTTTGTGAGGGTTTAAACCCTCTCCCTTTTTCCCCTTCCCCTCCCCCTTTTTTGTTTTTGAGGTCGTCTACTTCTTTCTTGAGGGGGCATTTGGAAACCCAATGCCCCAAATTCCCGCACAAAAAACACTTCTGGGAGCTTTGCACAGAATGCTTCTTCCCGGTGTTCGGTGTTTTTCGGGAATCTTCAGTTTCCATGGCTGCAACTTGATGAGGTTTGGGCCATGGACCTGTAAAGAAGCTCATACAAGGCACCTTTACGTGACATACTTGAAGCATGTCTGGTAAGGTTGGTTTGGGGTGTAGGGGTAAACTTAAAATTGCAGCACGACATAAATCATTTGCATTTGAAAACGCAATCTCCGATAAAATGTGTTCCCGAGCCATTTCATTTTTGACCTGAGCTTCAATAGCTCGGGACAGCCTTTCCACAAAATCTGTGAAAGACTCACTTTGGTCCTGCCTGATTTTCGAATAAGAAATCGCAGGACCTTGTGTTTGCATGCTGAAGAATGCAGTCAGGGCTGTCTCTCTCACTACGTGGAGGCACTGGACAGGAATGACCACTTGGTCAGTGGCTTCTGCCCACTGCCCCTCCCCAGCCAGGTGGTCGAGAGTGAGAGGGTTTCCCTGAGCATCAACCCTGGTGTTAACATGGTTGAGGAGCCCTGGTAAGGCCTCCTGGAGCAGCCTTTTCCAAGCTGTGACCCATAGGATGTACTCTGTTGGGTTTAGCAAGCAAGAAAACAGGTACTTTAAATCAGCAGGCACCACTTCCTCTGCAGAGAGATCTGCTTTGAGAAGCCCTCTGAAATATGGTCCATCACGGCCATATATCCTGTGAGCTTTGCAGATCTCTTTGATGGTGGCTCGGGGAAATGGGTGATACTCTGCCCTGTTGTTACCACCGCGGGCATTGCGAAAGGTAACAGGGGCAAGGGTGGGAATGGAGCAGGAGCTGGCAGCTGTCTCTGCTCCCGTTCCCTGCTCCGGCACTTCCGGGTTTGAGGGCGCTGGGACGCCTGTGCCCTGAGGCACTTGGTTGCCTGGCAACCGAGTCCCTGCAAGGGCCGCGGCTTGCCCGGGGGGTGACATCATTGAGGAGTGGGGGGGGCGGGGGGGATCCCGGGGGAGCGGGGTCGAGCCCCGGCGGGGCGGGACCGGGACCGGGCTGCTCCGGGGCGGGCGGCGGCGCGGCGGCTGCGGGAGGGAAGGGGTGCCGCAGTGCGCACGCGCAGCCACAGGGGGTTGGGGGGGGCAGCGCGGCCGCGGCACGCGGGGCGGGGGCGGGGCCGCGCGGGCCGGGGGCCGGCACCACGTGGGGTGGGGGCGGGGCCGCGCGGCTCGGGGCCGGCACCACGTGGGGCGGGGGCGGGGCCGCGCGGGTCGGGGCCGGTAACACGTGGGGCGGGGGCGGGGCCGCGCGGGTCGGGGCCGGTAACACGTGGGGCGGGGGCGGGGCCGCGCGGCTCGGGGCCGGTAACACGTGGGGCGGGGGCGGGGCCGCGCGGCGCGGGCACCACGTCACCGGGGTAGGGAGGGGTGGGCGGCGCTGAGGGGGCGGGGCAGTCCCCCGCCATGCGGTCTCCGCCATCTTGGGAACCCCGAGAGGACCACGCGGACCTGGACCCGATTAAAAGCGGGGAGGGAGGGTTTTCCCATGCAGCATGGCCAGTGCTGCCGGAGATCTCCCTCCTGGCTCCACCGGGCCAGCACCGGCGTGGAGGCTGGGGTGCCCCGGAGGCAGAGCGGGCGGGCGGGACCCCTGCCGCTCCATCGAGAACGCTTTCCCGGGGACAAGGGGACCGGGGAAAAGAGGTGGGGGGAGGAGGGGGAGAACACGTTTCTCCGTTGGGCTCTTTCGGCATTCCCTTTTGAAATTGAATTGCCGAATTTAACTTCATTGCTACAGTAAAATACTTTGTAGCCTTTTTGTCCCCAGTTTGAATCAACCTAATTAATTCCTTTTCTACAGTGCCACAGAAATGTGGGCTGCAGAGACTGTCCGGAGAGACTTGGGGAAAATGCACATGAACCCAGCGAACAAAACTTCTTAACTCGCCTTTTGAGATTTTCAATTTGGCCTCGTTAATTACTGACGCATAATTATAATACAACCTTTTCTGAGCAGTCGTGAGCTTTCCGCCCATGTTTTCGATACTAAGTTACTTTTGAACCCAAACCCAGATGAAAAGCACTCCCCCCGCGGACCCCGTTCGCTCTAAATCACAGGAGGTTTAACCCTTTAGCTGCGCAGCTATTTTTGGAGGATTTTTTCCTCCCCAATAGATCCCCCTCCCTCGGGGGAACCCTAAAACCAGTAAGTATGTCCCTTTGTGGGTATACTTACCTGTTCCTGTGCCTGGGGGGTGCGTGGTCTGGATGTTCTGCTGCAAGAAGGACTCCGGTCGGGGCTCGAAGCTCCCCTTCTTTCCCCTGGAATTGCCTTGTTTAAAAGTCAATTTCACAGGGGTGCGTGACGCCCAGAGACTGTTCTTCGGGCTAAATCAGCCCCAGTCCGTTCGCAGGGTCCGCCTCGTCTCCGGGGGGCCCTGCGTGGGCGCTGGACGCTCTGTCACCGTGGAGCCGTGCTCCACGTGGTCCAAGCTGCTTCTGCCGGCGTGGTCTGCTCCACGTTGGCGCGCCAATTATGTCCGGTTGTGTCCCCGCTCCGGGTGGGAGCTAACCGCCAGCTAGCTCGGGTCAACACAGACACAAAGTTTCCAGTTCGTTTTGGCTTCCCGGCTTGGCAGCTGGACTCAAAGGTGACAGTCAATATCAGCAGAAGAGAAAAGGCTGGCTCTCAGCTTAGCAGGTTAAAGGATGTTTATTAGCAGAGATCTCCAAGCTCCGAGGCGAGCGGCTCGGAGCTTCCAGGCTGAGAACCCAGCAGCTGAGAGCCCCGTGGCTGAGAGCTTCCAGGCTGAGAACCTGGCGGCTGAGAGAGTTTGCTCCTCCCTCCGACCCCCTATAAGCGGGGGAGGGTCCCAGGGAGGATACAAAAAAGACCACAAATCAGGGGTTTCAGGGGGTAACAAGGTGTGCCCACCCCCAAGCTTCAGACCACTAAAATCCAGAGCCAAAGGAATTTCCCCCAGGCTACCTATCACCTGAAGCTCTCTCACGGAGATTTCACAATCTGGGAGGGACCCCGGGAGTGATAGGCAAGCTGCCCCAGAGAGGGGGGTTGGGGCAGAGGGGATGTTACATGTCATGTGAGGTATGGGATGATTGACACAAAACACCTTATTATACAGACAACACAAAAGGGATACAGAATTGGGGATACAGTGAAACGAACCATAACATAAACTTCTTACAAAAATCTAATAAAACAGTTCTGCACTACCACATAGTTCCATTTCTAGACTAGAACCAAGAGTAATGATTCCACTTGAGTCTTCTCTGACACAAGATTGTGAAAGATGTTAATCTGGCAGTCTTAAAAATGGTTTCTCTACAAAATAGTCTTTCATAATGTAGACTAGTAAAGTGAAGCTGTCTGGTGAATTTTGTTTCACAAGTTTTATTCAGCAAGTTTCTTATATGCCCAAAATCTTCATACAGGGTGGGGAAAGGGGATGTCTCTCACCTTCTAGCCTCCAACTCCAATTATAAGGTCACTCTCAATGTTAAATGCTATTAATTTCCAAGTATTAGTGCAAAGCACATATTTAAACCTTTTTTAAAATTAAATAAATGGGGTCAGTTTTTTACACTTTCTTGTTTTAAGTGAGCCACTTTAAACAATACAATCCACAAAAAGAAAGCAGTAGCTAGTGTCATTGACTATCGTTAGCGTCCTGAATGTACAGCTTTAATACAATTATACTGGAAAGCGGGCATATAAATGATCATGACAATGATTTGCCAAGCAAACGCCATCAGTTGTATTTTTTCTGGTGGTACTCAGCATTCTCTCATCATACAGACTTTCCTTGAAGTTGTAAATGTTCAGCAGCTTAGACTTTTCAGAGTTCTGGTGCCTAAGGATAAGCATATGGTTAGAAAAACCCTCCAAAACAATGCTGTCCTAAGGGACTTGTGTATATATAGCAGTAAACGAAGAGCATTTCACTGAATTAGCAAACCCAAGACTCCAGTCTGGGTACAGCCAGAACACATTATTTTAAAGTTGAAACGTCGTTCATTCCTTCAACAGAACACCACCCTGAAAGGGTCACGCTCACTCGCGGCGAAACCCCTTCCGTGCAGCACTGCTTCAACACAGGCCAGGTAACCTCTTCACATCAACCACACCTTGAGGTGCAGGTCTCAGCACGGAGTGCTAACCACATCATGTGTATAAATACTTAAAAAAAAAAAAAAAAAAAAAAAAAAAACCACCAGGGAAAGTGCGGGGGAGTTCGGGAGTAGTGCTCGGGAGTAGTGCCGAGGTCCTCCGCCCAACAAACTGCTCTGTCCTTTGAGCTTTCGACCCTACTCCGGCCTCAGCGAAGAGCCCACGGATCCAAGCGTCCTCACGGCCTCCCGGGGCCGCAGCTCTCCTTGCCGGGGAGGACCAGGTCCCCGCAGCTCCGTGCCGAGCCCGCTCCCCCGCCCGGCTGAATCCCATCCCGGCGGCCGGCAGCCCCGGGCGGAGCGCGGCCCCCGGCCCGGCGTTCCGCCGCTGCGGAGCACACACCGGCCATACCCTGCCGCCGTCCCGCCTCGGCCGGCCCGCCCCCGGGCGTCCGCTCGGCCCCGCGCCGGGGCGGGCTGCCCGATAAAGGCAGGGCTGCTCCGCTCCGCCCTGCCGTGCTCCCTGCTCCCTTCGCACCGCTCTCCCTCCCCGGCCCGCCCTAGAGCCGCTGCGCTGCGCCGCGCCGGGAGGCGGAGGTGCCCTGCGTGTCCTTCAGGCCGGCGGGCGAAGGTATCCGCAGTGCCGGGGCGGTGCGGCCGGGCGGGCGCCGGGGGACAGGACAGGACGGGACGGGACAGGGTGTGCGGGCGCGCCGCAGAGGATCGAGCCGCGGCAGCCGGCCGCTGCGGGGCAGCGGCGCGTCCTGGGGAGGCGGCCTGAGGGGGTGGTGAGCCCGTCACTGCAAGCTGAACGCTGCTCCTGGGGCTCCTTATGAGGCCGATTGTCTTGGTAGGCGCGCAGTGCCAAGGGAGAGTAGGGTTATCCAGCATCCTCCGGGGGCTGAGGAATTTACTGCTACGCTTGGGCAGCCTTGGCTACAGGACTGCTGTATTTTTGTGGGATCGCAACTCTCCCGGTACAGTGAGAAAAGTTCCTCGTCGCCAAACGCTGCTGAGGTGACTGCGTGATCAACCTTTAGTCTTTCGACTGGCAAAGGTGGTGTGCCGTTTAGCTGCCAGCCTCAATGCTGCCCTTGTGGTTCGTGGGCAGTGATGGTCTTCAAGACCTTGTCAGGTCCGCAAGAGTCTGTCGTGGTAAGCATTAGCACACGTACCGACAAGCCTTTGCCGGCCAAGTTATCTGCGCTTAAAATCTGTCTGATAGAACATTGCAGAACGTCTGATACTTCTTTACCTGCGTGAACATAGGCATACTAAAAAACAATGCAAGGCATCGTAAGTAATCTGAGATTTTACATGTGCGCAAGGCCCCCTTGGTTAATTCACCTGTAAATACATCCCTGCTCACTTCAGTTGACAAACCAAAATCGGCTGAGTGACAAATTTCATTGTCTGAATGGATATGCTTGGTTACGGTAGCTGGTGTAGTTAGCAATACTAATGCATTTAATGAGAATGGAGGCCCAGTCAAATCTGGGTTAGAGGAGAAAGGTGTCCATGGACATTAAGCATCTCATTGAAGGATGCGGAGTTGGTCTTCTAACAGGAAGTCTGCTGTGTTCTGTATGCATAAACAACTCTATTTCATTAAGTGAAAGTCATACTTTTCTGAAAGATCTAATGTGCGTCTGACCTATACAAGCCTAATATTATGACTATTTTACTTAAAGAATTACTGTCATAAATTTTAAACTGAGTTTAGGTCAAACTGTGTATTGCCTCTGAAGGCAATTGCCTCACTTGGTTTTCCATAGGGATTAACTTTAACATCCTTATCTATGCTAAAGATACCAGTCCCCTTTCATGCAAATAGAGGGTTTTATGTTAAGTGCATTAAATTAGTGCAATCAAGTCAAATTCAGCAACTGCATTCATTTTAAAGACTTGTTGCTTCTGTTTTAGGCTCAACAAAGAACTTGTGCTTCCAAAAATTTGCACTTTTTTATGAATATGAAATTTTTTCCTTTATAACTATTTTTGCTTAGAACTGTAATAGCTCTATAGATAATAGAGCCTATTACAGGAAATGCCAATATAGGTTCTAGAAAAAAGTTCCAGTGCTGTTTTGATATTTGTTTCATTTCTTGCTGGTGCTACTGCCTCTGTGCACATTTTGTCTCATTTTAATGAGAAGGAAGAGTAGAAAGTACTCAATAGAAAGCATTCACCCCACGACTTTGCCAGAAAGTACTTTTTTTTTTCTGCCCACTATGTCTTTGGCAAGTGTTTTTCTGTTATCAGAGCAGTTTTAAGATGTCCCAATGTTGCTGCCAGAAAGCTTACTGAAATAACTAGCTCTGCTCTAGCAGAGGCCAGTTTCTTTTCAAGAGCAGCCTAGTTTCCCATGTAAAACACCTGAGACTTGTGGTAACACATGTATATTCACATGCTAAATTTAATGAACTTTGCTCAGAGTAGCAGAGTGACTTATCTCCTGGCAGTTGTCAAACACTATTACCTATACATATAGGTAGCAAAGTTAACTAAGAGATGTAATCAGACTGGGCATGTAGTGCTAAAGGTTGAAGTGTAAGTGCCAGTGTGCTCTACCTTTAGCTGAGAAAGAAGATGTTATTGCTTAATAATGTTATTAGTCAAGGATTAAAACCTGTTTTGATCAAGGATTATTTTCTTGCACAGCTTTTGTATACTGGGAAATAAAATAACATTCCTCCCAGGACTTAAAGGCTTGCTTGGTGTCAGCATTACTGGGATGTGTACAGATTGTGAGGTTAAACATGTACCTGAGATGGTATGATTCAAGCCTATGACATTTGCTTAATGCAGGGAGGTGAAGAGAAGAAACTCAACAGCTTTGCAGCACATTCTTAAAGAACTATGTTCAGCTGCAAAAGCAGGTTCTCATCAATAATGGTAGTACAGGTAGCTGAAAAGTCAGTAGTGACAGTTACTTACCTAGTATGCTTTGGAGATTTATAAGCATATTGTCTTCTGAAGCTCCTTTTGCTCATCTTTTTTCAGCACAATTGGGACTGTGACTTGTTCTGCATACGATTTCATGGTGACAAGGAGTGCCTACAGAGCAAAGAAAGCTGTGGTCCTAAAAGCAGATTTTTTCCTGATCTATAGTACTAATTTGTAAGCTAAAGTTCTTTGATCAAACCGTAAATTTTGATTTGTAATTGTCATGTATTTCTGTATAAGATGCCCAGTGGGCATATTTTTATTAATATTAGTATGTATTTATTTATTTTAGATTTTTGTCCACATTCTGTCAGAGCAGAGAATGAAACCCATGGCATGAGGGATGGGGAATTTGTAAGGCAGATGAGTGCAGGTGTTTCCTACTGCTGCTAAGTGGTAAATTAATTGTATACTGCATTCTGGAGGAAAGTGGAAGCAACCTGAAGATGAGACAGAAACAGGACAAATGGATTAGATATGCATGTGTAAGCCTACATATTTTTTGAAACAACTCTCAAAAGCAGGCTAGAGAAAATATTTAGAATGGATCTGAAAATGTTTTAGCAATGTTGATATTTGCATTTTCTCTACGGTTTACCCTACCTGGTAAATGTTTTGGGTTTTTTATCAGGTATCTGAAGAAATAGCCTGAAGATGAACTTCTTCCTGGAAACATTAAAATTAATTGTACTTTTAATTTATTACTTACTGGAGTCACTGGTGTTCTTGGTTGTTCCTGGACGGAAGAAGAATGTTAGTGGTGAAATCGTATTAATAACAGGAGCGGGAAGTGGCATTGGAAGACTCTTAGCAATAAAGTTTGCCAGCCTTGGAGCCACGGTGGTCCTCTGGGATATTAATCAAGAGGGGCTCAACTCCACAGTTAGACTGGCCAGAGAAAATGGAGCAGGAAGAGTACACTCTTACATCTGTGACTGCAGCAAAACACAGGATGTCTACAGAGTAGCTGACCAGGTAAAGTATCTTATTTGTGGCTTTGACATTATTCTAAGATGAGTGCAAGCATGGATGTAAGATGCATGATTAAGTTTTCTACTGGATTCAAAGCAAGAGATTAAAGTTAATTCATTCTGAATGTATTGTGTTTCCTATCTATTTCAAGAATTCTGGTTTTTAGAGTTGACTTGTATATCTCTATTCCTTAAAAAATAAAAAGAGCCATCTCTCTCTTTCAGTAGCTCATTTTAACTGGGTAGCTTCTCATTCATTCACTCAATTACTGAGCAGGCACTTAATCGTGAAGTGCGGAAAATCAATTTATTGAAGCTAAAGCAGTATTTCAAGTTCTGGCAGCCTTTCACCAGAAGACCATACATTGTAAAAAGGATTAACTGCTTAGGCAATTTTCAAATCATCCCATTGCTGTGAAGAGATTTTTGCAGACTTACTTTATCTGAATTAATAAATGTATCTTGAGGTCTTAAATATGTCTTTCTTTCATTTCTGAAGAGCTTTGTAAACATAGCATGTGGTTAGATAATCCGGGCAGACTAGCAGTATTGCCAAAAGCTAAAATTGTTAAACAGTTTCAAGTGTAAGAACCTGTTCTCATTTGCTTAAAATTTGCTAAACTTAACTGTTGAACTAAGAGGTTTCCACAGTGAGTCTTACCTAGGTATGAATTTTTTTAAAAAAAATTTTCAGCTGTCTTCAGGAACACCTGTTGGCTGAAATAATATTTTCATGCTCTTTAAGAATCTCTAGCCTTCTGTCTTTTTCTATCTGTGCAAAAATTCCTATGAAAAGCTTTCTGATATGTGAAGCTTGTGCATGAATTGCAGTTTGTTAGATGCTGGTGCTATTGGTTTTGTATTCCAGCAATGCCGGTCAGCCTTGGTCCCCCTTGCAGTTCTGTTACACCAACTGAGCTGGGCATCTGCTGTCCTTGCAGAGAAGTTGCACGTCTCTCCACAGGCCTGTGGCTGTGCTTCCTGCTGAACTGGGAGAACTGGAGGAGGAGTATTGTGAAGGATACTGGAATGAAGCAGATGAAAATTGACCTTTAGTTTTGAGGAGTTGAACTGAGGGCTAGCTCTCTGGGCCTGTGGAGAAAAGCAGTGGCTGAGCCATGCTGGCCAAATTCGAAAAAGAGAACAGGGTGTAGATCTGTGTGACATGGGCTCAGAGCTAGACAGGAACAGAGAAGTTGTAGTAGGGTCCAGTGCATGGTCCCTCACTTATAACCTTCTGTCAGCAGTTCAGCAACTGTCAGATTCACTAATAATCCTCATGCTGACCTGCATAGAAGAAAACACCCTACTACCATTATTTCGGAAACGGCATGTCCTGCTGATGATGTAGAATCATCTAATCTTACAAATTACAAAAAGACTTTAGTATTAGGTGGTGCTCGGTGCCACTGTTTACTTCATGCAGCGTAGTAGACTTTGGTTCTTAGTGTTCAGCATCAGCCTTTGCAGGATATGACAGCATGGTTCCAGGTCCTTTTTCCCCTTCTGGTGATTCAGCAGACTTGGAGTTTTGCAAGACTGTTGTGAGTTAAAGTCATGCTGGCAGGGCAGGATATGTTTGAAAACTTTGCTCCCAATGAAACAGTCTTAAAGGTGAAATGAAATGCATGTGAATCATTATTGTGTGCTTCATCAGCCGCACAGAGACACACTGAAGAAGTTACTTTGGTAGGAAGAAAACCCAAAGGCTCTGCATGTATCATGTCATTGTTTCTTTCCTCTACCAACAGGATGAAGGACAGCCTTTTGGCCATTAAAACCTATGGCTTAAAATTTATTTCTTGTATCCCTATTCCAGAAGTACCCAACTCCTAAAGCTTAGCTAAAAAAAAAATAGACAAGACTGGAGCAAGTTTAAGGAGGAAGAGGAGGTTAAGATGGAATAAAGGATAGGTGATAAATTACTCTTTAATTCTTCGGTGTTATACCAATTTCACTGTTTTACCAATTTCATTTTTCCCAAATAGCTCAGATCAATGACCGGTACTTCAAATTCTATATTAAATATTTTCATTTCATTCTCCTGTAGAAAGCTGACACAATATCTTGCTGCCAGCTGGCCTACAGTTGTTCTCTCAAATGAGTCTGTTCAGGAAAGTTCTCAGTCTGGAGCTAAAATGAAAGCTATACTTCCTCTTACTGAATTAAATGTATAAGTATTATTTTTTAACCAACTTAATTTCTGGGATAGAGTGTACCAGATTCTAGTCCAGAATTGCTCTTTAAGATGTGTTTACTGTAGCAAAATACTTGTATTAGTTAAGCTTTCTGCATTAAAGACTTACCTGGAACATTTGTCCACGGAAACAGAGGTGCTGAAAGCAGAAGCTTGTGTGGAGCTGTTGGGCTCCACAGATTTGAAGAAAATCCATTTGACAGCTCACCTTTAAAAAGGCATCAGGTGAGACTGCAAGAATCTGAGGAGTTTGGATCCATAACAAGCATAAGTTCAACTCATTTAAATGTGTAATATATCTGTATGGTAAGTTTAGATGTTAAAGAATGAAAAAAAGAATGTTTTGTATTTATTGCACACTATCTTGATGCTTTCATTTTAGGTTAAAAAAGAAGTTGGTGATGTCAGCATTCTAATAAACAATGCTGGTATTGTAATTGGGAAGAGATTTCTTGATTCTCCAGATTCACTTCTAGAAAAAACCATTCAAGTGAACACAATGGCACACTTCTGGGTAATACTTGTATTTTGCATATACATACTTAGACATCCTTTTAACATATTTTCAATGTTAATTTTGCCTTTTGGAATTGAGGAAAACACATGAGGATATAGAGTTCTTTGGAAATTCAGTCAGAAATCATACAAGAAATTACTTATTTTGCTCTGGAGCCTGTAAAATTAAAGAAAAAGCTTGGAAGAATGGATCCCTTGGGAATCTCTAGGTGGAAGGCAGGTAGAAGCACTTTTCATTTAGGAATTCTCTTCAGAACTGAAGTCTACCATCTGCTAAATTCTGAGGCTAGTCATATGTTGTGGTCTCATTATTAATTGACATGAAGCAGGCCCACCCTAATAGTTGCTGCTTCTAGTAACAGAGAAGTGTTCAATTCTACTTCAGTTCTTCTGCTCTGTTAGTGTTCTAGTTGTTCTGTGGCTGTGATAATTTCAGTAAGAAACACCACATGTTCTGATAATCCTCTTAATTGTAAGTGGAGCTTTTGTCCAGAGTAAGTAACCTGGTGTGCTTTTTCTTCCTTTTAGTGAAGGCAGGTCACCTATATGGTGCTTCTACCATAAAGAATTGTAAAGAAAATATTCAATCATGTTTCAGTTTATTTTGAAATCACAAAGATTTAATGAATTTAATAGAAGGAAAACATGAAATTAAAGTCTTTGCCATTTCACAAAATTTGCAGTGAACACTTAATTCTCATTTGAAAGAAACTTCATTACTAGATTAAGCTATATATTTAGCTTTCATCGAGTTACCATTTGTCTTTGGTAGACTGGTGGGGTGGGAACTCCCCACTTAGATTGCTGAAGGTTAGAGTTCAAACAACAAGCTCCACATACATACACACATCCTTTCCATAATGGAATGGGGAAAGCTTATTTAAACTGTTGGGAGAATTTCTCTAAAGCCAACAAACACCTTAAAAATATTATGGCATGTAGCTTTCTTAGTGAAATGTTACATTACAACTCTGATTTCCTTTGCAGACTTACAAAGCCTTCCTCCCAGCAATGGTTGCCGCTAATCATGGACACCTGGTTTGCATAGCAAGCTGTGCAGGATTCCTTGGAATCAGTCACATTTCAGGTAGTGTATTAAAGCTAGTATTAATTGTGGTAATTAGTTTGATTTTTAACTCTGCAACCAATATCCATGGGGGGAGGGGATAAAAAAAAAAAAAAAAAACCAACCAAACCTGATTTTGAGTTTATGGATCTTTCTGTATAGTTGAAGCAAGTAGTCAGACTTTAAAACAGCTGACCTTAAACAGACCATTCCTTTACAAAACATTTTCCAGAAGCTCAGCAGTGCTGTGAAACAGGTTTTTCTGCCAAGGCAGGAGGATCTAGAATCCATACAGAACTTTGGAAGCTGAGAACCTTGATGTTGTTAAAATTTAGTTGCAGGTTTCTGATAGGGAAGAGGCCACTTTAGATGCAGAGGAAGCTCAAAAGGCACTTCTGGAACATGTATACAAAGAGGGAGGAATATGAAATAAGGTGACATAGCAGTAAAAGAAATCTAGCTCCAAGGAAGTGATAATAAGTACAAACTGAATTTCAAGTTGAAACCACATTAGAGAGTCTTGACAACGTGAGTTTGACACATAAGAAGTGCATGGATTTAAAGAAAAAATGGTATGAAAAAATGATATGAAAAAAATAATTTCATTTACCATTGTTCATTAGAGAGTGAAAAAGTGGTAGCAGGGAAGTCATGAGAAACCCTCTGTCTGCTAGTTTAGAACAACAGTTGGTCTAGGAGACGAAAGAAAAGGAATGAATCACATCAAAAGCAAATTTTAACCCAATCGTGAAAACCATTCCTATTCTGATGTGAAGTGGTTTAGTACTGGACAGTAAAGTTTAATTTGTAAATTTAAATATTTAACTGCAATTAATGTTTTATTTTACAGATTACTGTGCAAGTAAATTTGCAGCATTGGGTTTTGCAGAGTCAATTGATATGGAGATGAGAGCTCTGAGAAAGACTGGTATTAAAACCACAATTGTGTGTCCTTATGTCATAAACACAGGAATGTTTGATGGTGTTAAAGCCAAGTGAGTAAACTCTTGTGACGTTTTTATGAAAGTTACATTTTTAGCATGTTATAAACCCCTATTTCCTTTATGAAAACCATGAGCCAGGCTTTTTTCTGCTTGTATTATTTTTAGGGCTTCAGATGGGTGTTAACAGTGCTATCCAGTGACTGGGTAACTCAGAAGGCCTACGTACTTTACTATTCATTTAAGATGAAATGTGAAATATAATTGGTGTCCTTTCCTCTGCAGAAGCCAAATTTGTCCATATGTCCAAAGCTCCATTTGTCCTCTCTGGTTTCTAAACCCTCGTTCTCCTCCTGAAATTGATGGCATAGCTTTGCTCAGTATGCATGTATAATGACAAAGTTTAGGGGCCAAATAAAAGTCTAGCGTGTCTTAATATGAGTTTTCTGGTTTTGTCTTATGAGAGGTCATACAGGGGAAAAATAACAATGTCCACTCATTCTAATATAATGAAGATTCTGTTGTTCATAGGACTTGGGGTATTTCTTTCTTTTTTTAATTGAACAACTGTAAAATTGAGACTTTTTTGAATAAATTGTGAATCCAATGCCATTTGTATTATAGCAATAAATATTTTCTTTTTCAGGTGGCCACGTGTGCTTCCTATTCTGGATCCAGAGTATGTGGCTGAGAGGATAATCAGTGCGGTTCGGCAGAACCAAGAAATGTTGTTTATACCACGCATCTTTTATTTTTTGTATTTTTTTAGAAGGTAAGTTGTTCCTTTTCCCCTCTCTTTTCTGTCTGGGGATGCTTAAAGTATAAAAGAGGCTTCTACATATTGATGTGAATTTTCATTAAGTTATGCACACTTTTGGAAGGGTTTTTTTTGTTTGTTTGTTTGTTTCTACGGGTTCAGTCTACCCTTGGGCCACAGAACAATGGCAGAAATGTCTAACTGTGCCTTGCTGACTCCATTGGGATGCAGTTTTACTAGGGGCTGTAGAGACTGGGCCTGCTTCTCCATAACTGCATGTCAGAGAATTATTGGTTGGAAAAGACCTCTAAGATCACTGAGTCCAACTTCAAACCCATCTGGTGTCTTGCTCCAGCATTTGGGTGCTTTCAACTCTGTTGTAAGCCAGGTTGGAATACTGATCTATCTAATAACTCAGGCTTCCAAATGAGTGTAAAGGATATTTTGAGAGGACCAGTGAGTCTATATTCTAAAGAGTATACTGCCTTTGTCAGTATTAGCCAGGTTAAATGAATTCTGTGATAAAACTGCACAACTCTTCTGATATCTGTTTGTTCCTTTTTATCTTCTTCCATGTCCCTACCTTACAGCTTCCTACCAGTGAAAGCAGCTGTTCTCCTTTTAGACTACTTTGGAGGCATGGAGATCATGAGCACCTTCAAAGGTCGACCAAAGAAGGAGTGAGAAAGCACGAGATTCAGAGACCAGCAGCTGCAAAGTGGATGTTGTTAAAGGTGGTGGTGGGAAAAGTTCGCTTGACTAGCAGCTGTGAACTTTGGGTGCCTCATTTCTCAGTAGTAACAAGATTTTTGAGAGTTGCTTTTTAACTGGCTCTTAATCAACAGCTTTCATCTGAACTATTTTTTTAGTCCAGTGAATTTTTTTTCTTTTCACTACATTATGAAAATACAACAATTGAATTTAGTTGCTTTGGTTTATAATGGCTTAAATGTGATCCTGCATCACAAACCAATAATTGGCAACTTTAGAGGGAAGAAAAGACCAAGAAACCACATGAATTTAGCAGGTAGCCAGAAAAGCCTCTAGTGGATCTGACTTCTTGCTGCCAATCAGGGAACCCTGAGGATGAGCTGTACTGCTGGTGCCATTAGTATTCCCTGGTAGGCTGAGGAATTCAAGAATTTCCTCAAACAACAGATTCTAACTCTTACAAATGAAAGTTTTGTGAGATTAAAATATGCACTGTGTTGGTGAAAAAAATTAATTTATTAATTTTTGGAGGTGTGATCTCTCAACTCACAGATGACAATGGATGTTGGGGCAGGGACAGGGAAGGCTATGCAAATTAAGCATTTGTGCTGCTAATCTGTTTTGCACCTAATTTATTTTAAAAGCTAATACCATGACTGCAACTTTGTAACAAAAGTCTGTACCTTTTAAGTAGAGTATTTTAAGAACTATTTTAAATTGTAATCTCCTAAGAGGAATAAATTTGTATTTATAAAGCAAGAGAGACTGCAAGTCTAGGTGGGCTATTCAATGTCTTGTCAACAGAGACAATGAACTACTAAAAGCATAGGTGTTGTGTTCTATAATAGGGGTTTCTCTTGGGATTATTTCAGAAAGGAATTATATTGACAGAACTGAATGGTATCATTACAGCCATCCTTTGAGTAACAGCACAAAGTTTTCCTTCTCTGAGTAGGGTAACAGGTTGCCTAGTGTCTACAGAGACTTATTTTACTTTCCCTTTACTCTTAAGACTGTCCATTTATTTTGAGCATATGCTGAAGAGGCATTGCCCTTTTTGACAATGGATGCTTAGAAAGCTACCTTGATTTTTTTGTAATCCAAAACAAGAAAAAGGAAGCTTTTGTGTATGTCACTTCTGTACATGCTAAGTCCCACTTCATGTCTCAGTTCTCTGCTAGCAATTGAAACAGTATGGAGAAAAAGGGACTTTTCTAATGGAGAACCTTTTTTTCTTGAAATGATGGCCTAGAGACTACTTTCATTTCCCTTGTCTATACAAATAGTAATGTTTATTAGCAGAGAAAGGTTCACATAGAACTACTTTATTACTGAAGAGCAAGAAACACTGAGTAAAACAAGTGTGTTAAAATCACCTTACCTTTACAATGGATTGATAAGAGCTGGAATTCAGACTGGTGAAGAAAGATTTGTTACAATCTCCTTTCAGATCTTCTGCTTTTCTTCCTCAAAATTTTTACTCGTTTTACAGTACACCTCAGGAAACAGAAGTTAACCAAGTAAAAAGAGATTGTCTCAATGTGCTGTCTATACACACATTGCACAGTTCAAAATTCTACCATAATAACTATGTGGTGTATCTGCATCTTCAGCCTTCTCACCTTTTTATAGTAACAGAACATACTTTTCCCTTCTGGTTATGCAATACTAGATATGCAGAGTTCTGGAGCAAAAGGGAAAAGTGAGCTACGCATATGAACACTATGAGTATCAAATTCCAGCTCTAGTGAGACCAAGTAGCTTTTCATTTTTAGTCTTTGTGAAAACATTCTGCTCAGGAAAATTAGAAGAAGTGAGTCTGGCAGTGGGATTTGGGGATTCTCAGCATGTTCATGTTTGTTACAGTCCTAGGAAGATTTTATCTGATAATCTGTGCCAGAAAAATACATCTCCAAGCGACTTTACTACTTCACAGAATCAGTGGAAAGGACCTGTGCTCAGTTAAGTTTTGTATATCTCTAAGGTTGGAAACTCTACAACCTCTCTGGGTAACCTGTTCTAGTGTTTGCTCACGAGCTGTTTAAAAATAAATAAATGAAAATTATGTGTAAATTGAATGTACTTTTTTTTTCATGTCCTTTCAGAGGATACCACTGAGTCTGAATTTGTGTTTTACACCTTCCTTTTAGGTACTTGTACAGATTGGGGCTGAGCCTTTTCTCGAGACTAAGCAGTCCCAGAAATCCTTGTATGGTAGGTGCTCCATATCTTAATTATCTTTGCAGCCCTTCACTGGACTCACTGAGCATATGCAAAAACTAGTTATGAGTAAATTCATATCTCTTAGAGACCAATTTCTGTACTAGACCAAGCATAATATGTCATACAGAGCTTTACTAGAATATCTCTGCTTGCTAGCTGTCCTAGTAGGAGTACACAAATAATTACTTTTATATAAATATGCTGCTACCACATTGAATATTGTGGTCACTGGTAAATTACATCATGTGCCTGGAGGATAAGAGCCTGTCTTGTGGTGGTTTTTATCTCCTGCATCTCCTGTGATGGCATGACAGATGAGGAGTTGTATCCTGGAGATCAAACACCACACATTCTTCCCCTGTGTTCAGCTGGTTGCATGGAGCAGGTGTTTGGATCTTCAACTGAGATATAAATGTCTTGAGATAAAAGGTGGCTTACTTCCAGCATAACAATGATCTTGAGTGATTACTTTCCTGATGCCAAAAAAGAGTCTTTCCTTCTGCTCTCATCAAGAAAACTCCTGGAAGGATCACTGGGCCACTCAAACAAGAAGATAAAACTTGAAAAAGAAAAGCATATCAGCTGTGACAGCTGGATGGTATTCCAGGCAGATCTCACAAAAGAATTGTTGGTTTCATGGCCATTGCTTGAAATTTTAAATAGTCTCTCCCCAAAAATGATTGTCCAAAACTTGACTGGGATGGCCACATTGGCCTAATGATCATGGTTATGGCAATTCAAAGGTGATCCGTGGTGTTTTATTGCCTGCTGTATTTCTTTTCCTTGTGAGATCATAGTCCTGTGGTAGCAGAAATCTTGCTGTTCCCTCATGCTTCAAAACACAGTGTGCTGGGGAGGAGGAAGCCGGAGCTATGTGCACCTGCTTGGAATCTGGTATTCATGGTGGTCTTGTTTCATTATAGGAAGGAGCCAAGCAGGTACTTCTTCTCTGGTAAAATTCCTGGGGACAATTGATCTTCCAAAGACACCAGTGTGGACTGCATACTTTGCTAAGCAGGTGTTCAAAGCCATAGGCTTTTTAAAATAAGCATTTCAACAAAATAGCTTCTCTCACTGACTTTTTCTTTGCTGTGACAATCAGGAGAAATGGGTTTGGATCAATTATGGGATATTCTAGGAAAATGCTAGATTTCTATCTCAGGTGACATTAAAAATGTGTTATCAATGCTTCAAGTGGCGGGGAAGAACTACAAGCAGGGACTTTTGTCTACTCACCATATGACACTTTCTCTCTAGTCTTAGGTGTCTCCAGGGTGATATTTTCTCTGCTTTTCAAAGCCACCAAGCTCACAGCCCAAAGTTCTGTGAGAAATTCACAGATAGCTGGTGGCCTATGGCTGAGGAAAACAGCTCTGTCTATGGAAGAGAGGTGGAAAAAATTCACACCTTCTTCCTTTGCCCTTGGCAACATCACACTACAGAGATGAGCATCCTCAGGATTGCGACAGAGATGTTCAAGACAAAGGTGTGACTGTAGGCCCGACATTTCTAAGTTTGAAGAGTTTTTAGCCTGCTAACAGTGCTAACTGTTTCCCAAGGGAAAAGTTCTTGAGAAAGCCTCTTCTCAAAACAATCTTGGCAAAACCACTATCCTTTCCCAAAACAATCTCTCTCCAGGTGGTGTTTCGCTGTTTCTCTAGTTTCACCAATGGGATTAGAGAGGTGTCGTTCCGTGTCACCAATCACGTTAAGTCTGTATCAGAACACCTTATAAAAGGTGGTAAGAATTAGGCAATAAAGCCTTCTATACTCTGCCTTCTGAAATATTTGGAGTTTTTCGTCTTTCTTTCGTGTCCAACAGCGACATGTGACAAAGACAGAAGTTCTGTGCCAAGGTGCCTTGCGGTGTTGGATCTGCTGGGTTGTTACTGCTCGATTATAACAAACCTTGATTCTTGGTACAGCTGTGTTGAGAGATTTCACCCCTTATCCAAGGTCGTGCATAACTACATCTAAGGAAACATTGTTCTGCAGGACTTGGAGTGGCGTAGTCTTCCACAATCCCAGCCCAGGAGGGAAGAACCCTAAAACATATTGTTACACTTTTCCCTGTCCATGTCTTGGGGTCCACAGGCAGCAACCCCAGCTTTGGCACAGAAAAGAATCAACAGAGCCAGAATAGGAGCAGCAACAGCAACACTGTCAGCACAGGCAGCCAACAGCAATTCAAGAGGTTCTTGCTGAACACATTTGGCCTGTTGGCACCATAAACTTCATGCCTAGAAGGTGCCATGGTCTAGGCTATGGAACCTGGGTGATGGTGCAGTCCCTCTGGGCAGGTACCTGCGTCACCTCTATCAACTGTATTGCTGTAAAGGCAGCTTGCTCAGAGATTAATGCAAGGTGATAAATGATAGCTGAGGAATCTGTTGAGCACATGGCCTTTAATTAATGATTGCTCCCCAGAAAGGGGAAATCTTGTTGGAAGATCACTGTGGAAGATCTTCTCTATATTAATTCTAGAAAACACACTTTGCCTTATTTATTGTCTGCATATTTCTGGCATGATAATGATTAACCCTGAAGCACACTCACAGAATACACCATGCACAGCTAATAAAGTTACAAAACTGATTTGACTTGTGCTACAGTTATTGCAGAATGTCCTGCCTGTGTTTTGGGGAGCTTCTAACAAATTAAGAGAGAGCTGTCACTTCCAAGTAATTGTATCCGTCAAGGGTGTTGTATCCAGAAGGAGCAAATATCACTAGAATAGCCAGGTGAGGTGGCTGTTTGAAGTGTTTCCTTCAGGAAGTATGTAATTTCTACCCTCTGGTATTCTGTCGGTCTTTAAGGGACTATGGGAGTAATTGACATGGTGTCTAATTGAAATTTCTGTTAAAATTTCTTAAAAAAAAGGAATACCAAGTTAATTCCACCAAAAACAAAATAAAAATACTTGAAGCAGTTAGAGCCTGCTGTAGCAATTATCTCCACTGGCAGCAAGAGGCAGAAATCTGTTTCCAGCCTTGCTTCTGAGCCAAAGACTTGGAAGACAGCTATGAAACTAGTTTATTCAACCTTTATTTTTTCCACATTGAAATATCTGACTGCCTTATTTCACGCTTTTAGATCCAGATAATTTTATCTGCAATGACATTTGTATCAATATTTTAGGCATTATGGATTGGTCCTTAGCATTCAGATAATTGAAAAACAAAGTATCTTTGCTTTTAATGTGTGTGCAATTGTAACTCATCCCATCTAAATGGGTCAGGTGGTCAGCTACATTCAAAGGGGAGAGGGGAAAGCACTTAAACAATCACTTCACATTCAAGAAATAATGCTGTGACATTTGCTTTTTCCTAGATTTGGAAAGAGACAGCTACATTTTTTGGAAAAGAACTACAGTATCCAAAGTGGAAAACCCCCTTGGAAAAGAAGACTGGAGGAGGGTTAAAAAAAGTGAGGAACTTTAATTCACCAGTTCAAATGGGAGTGCACTAAATATGTGGAGAGTGCAAGAAAAGAGGGAAGGGTGATATTGGTGATATTGTTGATGTGTAATTAGTTGGTATATGGTCTCCTTATGGGATGTATCAGAAGACTTCCTTTTGGTCCACAGGATTCTTAAAGGCTGGATCAGTTTCTACTGTGGTAGAGAACTTCCTGACTTAGAACAGGGGTAGGTTTGCATTGTGTCTCACAAACAAGGTATTTTGTAAAAAGGATAAGCACTTCGGAAGAGTGGCATATGGGATATATATATATATATATAAACATATATGTATATACATTCACACTTCAGTCATACATATATGAAGTATATTTATTAGATTTTGATTCTGCATGCACAGGTATAAAGAGGCAGACAGGAAGGTTTTCAAGCCTCTTCCCTTTTAAAAGTCTTTTCAACTAGCTTTTGCAATTTAGTATATTGTCCTATAGGACAGGTTTGAGATTTACATCTGAAACCAGGTAGTGACTTGTGTGTCAGATTAAATAAGCTCTTATAGCAAGCATTTTATGGGGTAGCACCCTGACCGCTAGGAATCTAGACTAAGGAGACAGTGGCATGTTCATAGCATTTATTTTTATTCAGCCAGCCACAAGCCTAGCCTTTTTAACATTATTTTTCAGAACATGGCACAGAAACAATGGATTTTTCACATCCACAGGAAGAGCTGTTGCATTATTTCCATTGTGAAGGCCTGTCCTGTATTACTCTCTTTTATATATGCTTTTTTTGTTTTGTTGTATTACAGCAGAAAAAGCCACAAAGACATACCAGGAATATCTATCCATGTTTGCCACCTGAGTTATAGATTTATAAACCTATAGATTTATAGGGTGGTTTGTTGTTTTTTGGTTTTTTTTTCCTTCTTAATAGTCTTGTCTTAAAATCCAGAAAGTAGCAGGAGAAGTCCAAGGAGATCAAGAGAACAAGCTAAGGGATAAGTTCAGGGTTCACACCAATTCTCTGAGGATTTTGAAAGAGATAGAATAGAGCAATAAATGACACCTTTACAACCAAATACAGATTCTCATAACTATGAAGTGTGTGATCTTGCCACTTTGAAATCCAGGAAATCCCCCCCAAGGAAATCTACAATGTCCATTCCTAAGTTCCTGCATGTGAACCATTAGAGCTTCCATGGTGGCTAATGAAGTTAAGGATTCATTAGGGCTTCCTGCCTGTGTATTCCATTAAACCTGTTTTGGGAGACATTCTGCCACAGGACTGGTCTCCAGATTTTACACACCTACTAATATTTTTAAGGGTATTTTCACATCAATAGATGCATTAATCTTTTAAACTGTAAATCAAATATATTCTGAATAAAGAATGACTTGAATTGAAGGACTTAGAAAATGTGGTAACTAAAATAGTCTTTTCCAGAGACTGGGGTCAAAGAGTGCTGAAAGGTTGTGTTTGTTCCTAAATGGGGAAGTAAGTATCCTTTTTCTTCCCCCCCCCCCCCCCCCGGTAAGCCGGCAAGAATTTTTAAGGTTTTTGGGGGGGGGATGCATTGATAATATCTGCTAATTAGGGGCAGAATGGCACTGCATCTTTCATCAAGCACATAGTCAGGACACTGCGTCAGTAGTGACTTAGTAGCACTTCAAGATTTCTGGAAATTCCTTGGCTTTCATCCTATTGCCACTCCCTAGCTGGACTGTAACGAGACTTGGATGGAAAATTTTAAGAACCTTTGTATTTTGCCTGCATAGAAAAAGGACTGCTATAAATTGACTACTGTTACATTGGATATTTTTAGAGATTAGCAAAATGGATTGATTGTAACTGGACTATAGTCTCCTAAAGTAATTGTCTGTTAACAAAAGTAATTGTCTTAGAAGAAAAAAGATAAATACCTATAAACTTACATACACATATGTTATGCTTAACTTTAGATTACAGTTAACATAATGGTAAATAGTTAGCTTCAGTAGTATGGAGACTTCCAACACTAAAGTGGCTGATGGTTTGAAAAATAATTGAGGTAGACAAAACAAAGGGAAATCACAGTCAATACAATGCTGATAATAATTGTTCGTATTCAAGATTTGTGTATGCTGTCATGCAACTAAGCACACACAGCTTAGCAGTGGCTTTCCACTGAAGCTGGAATGGGATTAGAGTAGACAGCACTGGAGAGGTGTGTGCACCCTTGCATTTACTTTTCTGCAGATATACGGATATTTGCATTCTGCATGAGGTGATGTTTTGGATGGCTAGCTCTGTGTCTAAGAACCTCAAATAGCACCAAGTCCAATGTCGGCTGTTCCAGACAATGGAATAGTTTTTAATATTACTAATGTGGAATACTCACGGGAAAATATGTGAAGAAATGCCTTGGAGTACATCGCCTGTTTTTCAAACAATATGCTTATCACAAGACTAGTTTAAAGGCTTATTGAGAGATTATATGAGTGAACTTGGCTTATATTGGGATTCTGCCACATCCTTAGATCTTCCCCCGCAAAAATGTTAACAACATCAGACCTGTTCCAAAAATAAGAATTGATAGAAATAGACTTGTTTACGTTGGTCCTGCCAGCTGATGCACCCTCTGGCTTTGCCACAACGAGAAGTTACACAGATACGTAACTTCGAATAATCCCTTTTGGCTCTGTTTTCTCCACCCTACATGACAGGGAATTTAACCATCATTGTGCAACCATTGGTTTGCAAGAGGGTTTTGGCTCAGAAGGTGCTGACAAAGATGATGGTAAGAAATATCTCTTGGGAAAGGGTGACCTGGATAACCAGCTAAACGGGAGCCACGTCAGTGCTATTCTCCTCATATTGGTTCTCCTTTAGGGCTACAAGAGAGGCTTGGCAATGATTTCCTTACAATGCCTACTCATCAGCGGGGGCAGTTGGTGCTACTATTGCTGAGAACAGGCACCTGGCATATACACTGCTACTATACACTGTACACTACTACCTGTACAGGCTGGGGCAGAGCGGCTGGAAAGCAGCTCGGTGGAAAACAACTTGGAGGTGCCGGGCAACAGCATCCAAGCATGAGCCAGCGTGTGCCCAGCTGGTCAAGAAGGCCAGCGGTGCCCTGGTATGTATCAGCAATAGCGTGGCCAGCAGGACCAGGGCAGTAATTGTCCTCCGGTAACCCAGCACTGGTGAGGCCACCCCTTGAGTCCTGCGTTCAGTTCTCAGCCCCTTAGATCAGGAGGGACATTTTGGTTCTGCAGCATTTCCAGAGAAAGGCAACAAAGCTGGTGAAGGGTCTGGAGCACAAATCTGATGAGGAGTGGCTGAGGTTGTTTAGCCTGGAGAAAAGGAGGCTCAGGTGGGGCCTTATCGCTCTCTGCAGTGACCTGAAAGGAGCAAGGCAGGGAGTTGGCCTCTTCTCCCAGGTAACACATGCCTTAAGCAGTGCCAGGGGAGGCTCAGCCTGAACATCAGGAGGAACTTTTTCATAGAAAGGATTGTTAAGCATTGTAATGGAATTGTAATGCCCAGGGACATGGTGGAGTCACCATCCCTGGCGGCGTTTAAGGAAAAATTGGATGTGACAGTGCCATGGTTTAATTGACAGGGTGGTGCTTGGTGATAGGTTGGACTCAATGACCTCAGAGGTCTTTTCTAAGCTAAAAGATTCTGTGATTCTTTGACTATTACAATGAAGAAGAAACCAACGCTGAAAAAAATAGTCAAAAAGGCACTTAAAAATTATTGTGGTAAACTAACATTTGGTTTGTATCCCTCAGTCTCTGTAAAAGACATTTAGACTTACCACAGAGTGACAATAAGTTTTCCAACCTTTTCCCTCTAGCAGGTGGTTGGACTTGAAGGGATATAAAGCCTGGCAAAGTTTTTCATGTGGTTTTTTTGTTTTCCTTCTGTCTTTACAGAAAACAGTAATTTGAAATAGCAAGATTTCAGAAGGATTTTCTACACCTCATATATTTTTCTGGAACAATCCTCATGGTTGGAATATTCCCTTACTTTTCAGGTCAGCAACAGGAAAACAGCAAAACATCCCTTACAAGCATTTCTCCAGTTACATTGTACATGAGCCATTCAGCAACTGATTGTCTCTTAAAGACAGCTTTTGAGCAATGCCTGTGAAAAGCCCTGTCATGAAGAAGCAGTTGCACAAGGAAGTTCTTTAGCAAGCAAGATCTCAACAGGCATTTTTTAAATCACAATAATATCTGTGCAACCTCTAATAGCATTAGATGTGCAGTCACAAAAATACTCCCAGCTGCAGAAGACTATTCTCTTGCCAGTCTGCCTTGACAGTTCACTGTTGCTTGAGGAACTGCAGCCAAGCCAGCACTTTCAGCACTTCAGCAGGTGATTCACCAGCAGTTGAGTCATCCCTGTCCAAAGCTAGCACATGCAAAACCCAGAGAGGCGTGGAGGGCTGAGGAAGGGAAGCACAACAAACCTTCCTCCACTAATTCATGCCATCTGGGAATGACAGCCCATAGGCCTGCAGCTTTGTTTGCAAAACATTGTTTACAATTTTTATTATGAAGTCCATAGGGAAGGAGAAAATTTTATTTAACAGTTCATCATCATTACACAAACCGTTGTTCTGGGTTTAGCTTCAGAAAACAGGAAGCAATACTCATGATTAGTTAGTCAGATCTTTTTGCAGGCTTTTGTTGTTCAACAATTAGATAGGAAATTTGGAATTGAACCCACTGACATGCAACTGAAGTCTTTTGGTGTTAAGAGGTCTCTCTGGTGAGCCATAGAGGATGTGAGCTGTTACAGTCTTGACTCATCACTTTGGTTGGTGGTAACCCAGGCTTACATGGGAGGTCACTTGGCTTAAATGTCCATAACTGAACAGAAGGGCAGCAATCACAAACGGTTATTTGTAAGCAGATGCTGCTTTGTGCCTGAGGCTCACATGTCCCAGTGCCTGCACAATCACTTTAAGTGTGAATTTATGTAAGACCAGTCACTACCCACACAGAAGCTCTTCCCTTTAAGCTGCTTTGTTAGCAAAGGTGAGCAGTCCAGTGAAGGACTCAGCAAGTGTAAAAACTGGTAGAAGGTTGAAGATGAGCAGTCCCTAAGCAATGGGACAGGGTAAAGGCAGCAAGGTCTCCTCATTTCACAGAATCACAGAATGATTAAGTGGGAAGAAACTTTCAAGATCAAGAGTCCAACCCATGCCCTAATACTTCAATTAAACCATGGCACCAAGTGCCACATCCAGTCCTTTTTTTATACACATCCAGGGATGGTGACTCAACCACCTCCTCAGGCAGACCATTCCAGTACTTCATCACTCTTCTGTAAAAACTTTTTCCTAATATCCAACCTCTATTTCCCTTAGCACAGCTTAAGACTGTGTCCTCTCATTCTGTCAGTTGCTGTCTGGAGAAAGAGACCAACCCCACCTGACCACAGCCACCCTTCAGGGAGTTGTAGAGTGATAAGGTCACCTCTGAGTCTCCTTTCCTCCAGCATGAACAACCCCAGCTCCCTCAGTCGTTTCTCACAGGGTTTGTGCTCCAAGCCCCTCACCAGCCTCGTTGCCTCCTCTGGACGTGCTCAAGCATCTCAACGTCCTTCCTGAACTGAGGGGCCCAGAACTGGACACAGCACTCAAGGTGTGGCCTCACCAGTGCCGAGTACAGGGGAAGAATGACCTCCCTGGTCCTGCTGGCCACACCATTCCTGATCCAGGCCAGGATGCCATTGGCCCTCTTGGCCACCTGGGCACACTGCTGGCTCATGTTCAGCTGCTTTCACCAGTACCCCCAGGTCCCTTTCCTCCTGGGCACTGTCCAGACATGCCGTCCTCAGCTATAACGCTGCAGGGGGTTAATGTGGCCAAAGTGTAGGGCTTGGCACTTGGACTTAGTAAACTTCATCTTACTGGACTCTTTCCAACCATCCAACCATTCCAGGTCTCTCTGCAAAGCCCTCCTCCCTTCCAACAGATTGACACATGCTTCCAGCTTAGTGTCATCTGCAAATTTACTAATGAAAGACTCAATAGCCTCATCCATGTTATCAATAAAAATATTGGACAGAACTGGCCCCAGCACAGACCCCTGAGGGACACCACTGATGAGTGGCTCCAGCTGGATGCAGCACTGCTCACCACCACTCTCTGGGCCCGGCCATCCAGCAGCCAGTTCCTTACCCAGCAAAAGGTGCTCCTGTCCAAGCCACGGGCTGCCAGCTTATCCAGGAGTGTGCTGTGGGAAACAGTGTCAAAAGCCTGGCTGAAGTCCAAGTACACAACATCCACAGCTTTTCCTGCATCCACCAGGTGGGTCACTTGGTCATAAAAGGAGATCAGGTTGGTCAAACGTGACCTACCCCTCCTAAACCTGTGCTGGCTGGGTCTGAGACACTGGCCATCCTGTAAGTTCTATGTGATAGCACTCGGTATAAACTGTTCCATGACCTTACTGGGTAACGAGGTCAGGCTGACTAGCCAATAGTTACTAGGATTCTACTTCCCACCCCTTTTTGTGAATGGATGTCACATTGGCCAGTTTCTAGTCATCTGGGACCTCACTGGTGAGCCAAGACTGATGGTAAATGATTGAGAGTGGCTTTGCAAGCTCATCTACCAGCTCCCTCCTCACTCTGGGATGGATCCCATCTGGGCCCATAGATTTATGAATATCCAAGCATCTCAGCACTTCTCTGACTGCCTCCTCTTGGATAACAGGGGGACCATTCTGCTCCCTGACTCTATCAACCAACCCAGGAGGACAGTCGTCCTGAGGACAAACCATCTTCCCACTGAAAATGCCTTCTTTGCCTCAGTTAAGGACCTCTGCCTTCTCCTCATCCGCAGTTACTGAGCTCCCTCCCATATCTAATAAAGAACAAAGGTTGGTCTTACCCTTCCTTTCACTATTAATATATTTGTAAAAACATTATTTATTATCCTTTACAGAAGTTGCCCTTTTAACTTCAAACTGAGCTTTGGCCTCCATATTTTTTTTTTTTTCCTACATGCTCTAGCAACCCCCTTAAATACTTTCTGAGAGATCTGACCCTCCTTCCAAAGATGATACATCTTTTTATTCCTAAGTTCCTCCAAAACCTCCTTGCCCATCCAGGCAAACATTCAGAAGTAGTCTGCTTGTGTTACTTTTTACTACTTTAATACTTACAGAATTGTTTCTTCCAGTTGCCTCTGATTCTTCCAAGAAAAGAAAAGCCTGCAACAGTGTACCGTTTTTCCACACAATAATTACTTCTTTCATGGCTGTTTTGGAATACCAACTTTTAAGGTCTAGATACTTTTAACATGAGTTAAGGGCTGTCTCCAAATGCATTAGAGCAACATAACATTTTGTACCCTAAATTCATCTTATCTGTTCTGCAAAAGTTTTACCAAAAGCTGATCTATGCACACGTTCACGATCACTTCAGTGCAAAAGTTTCATTACAAGACCATGAAAGAGACTCAGAGCAGCAACAAATGCAACTCCCTGCCTTTCAAAAGCTTCAGCTAAATCCAAAGAAGTTTTCAGGACTCTAAATCTAGACAACTTGGACTCAATGATACTTGTGGGTCTCTTCCAAATCAGCATACTCGGCAATTTTGTGAACTTCCTTTGAACATCTTCAAGAGCACAGATTCATCCCAATTGTGGCAACAGAAGACTCTGAGCTAGACAGGGCCTTACACTGTAGGGTAAGAGAAAAAATGAGATAGCAAAAATGTACATGTGGGAATCAAGATATTCACCTAGACCTGGGAGAAAGCATACAGCTGCTGCTCCGTGCCTAGCTGTGATCAAATAACTACACTGAAAAAAATCTATTAAGGACCATATTCCAAGGCTACTCAGACTGCAAAGAAATCTCCTATTTCCCAGCAATGATTTAAGACTCCTGTCCTCCTTTTCTCTTTAAAGTCTAGAGACAGGGGAAATCTTTCTTTTCTATTAGATGAATTCTGCCACCTCTGTGGGAAGGGACCAAAAAAGCTTGAAAGAGCCCGTAGTGGGTGGAGTGCTTCTGTTTTCAGTCTGTTGTACAACAGCACCATCCAGCTGTCAAACTAAAAAATTATCAAACATTAATGCCACTATCCAGATTTGGTCCTTGTATTGCAATCAAAAGGAGTAGTTATACATATAAAAAAACAACCCCAAAACACAAAACTCAACCCACAGGTCCCTTCCTTCTTAATTAATTATATTAATCCACTGCGTTAACATACAAGAATGTGCTTTAGGGAAATAAAGAATTGAGTCCAGGTTTCTTTCATCCAGTAAGAGTGGCAAGCTGCAGCGTACCTCTGTTTCAGTGAAGCGTGGAATGCAAGCTCTCAGGTATGAGGAAAAGACCATTATCTTTGGCTCAAAACCAAAAGCAGTTAATCACGCTACAAAAATTAATGGAAAAATCTCAATTCATAAGAGCTTATGTTTTAGCTATCACACTTTACCACTCGAGATTCAGTAGTGAAAGCAAAAGCAGCAACCTCAAGTGAGGGATAACAATAGTAACAACTCAAACTCAAGTAAAAGATCACTCTTGAGAGACATTACAACATGAGAAAGAAAACTCCTTGCTCTCCCAAGATTTTTCATAAACTTCTGTTACTTAACAGTAAGGCATATGCAACGGAAATAAATGGCATTCCCTACAACAGAAGGCTGATTACCTGAATTAAATCTACAAGGTCACTGCTTAAATTGCCCTCAGTTCCACACTGAGCTCATTTTTGTTGTAACATCCACGGGGGCGTACCATGTGCGTCCATTGATGATCAGAAGTCTAATGTTAGACTACAGTTCCTGCATTACATGTGCCTTAGCCCATCCAATGATCCCACATTCTTGCATTGACACCTGAAAGCACTAATGCATCTCCCTTTCTGATTTTTTGAAGACCAGTACTAGTTCTTTACCAACCCTTTACAAAGCAGCACAGGGTACCTATCAATGCCAAAAATAGGCCAGTCATCTTTTAAAAGAAAACAATGCCAGCAGAAGCTTCCCAGGCAAATATTATCAGAAAAAATGTAACTTGTAAGTCCAAGTGTTAACCTAAGAGAAAGAGCATTTCTACATACAAAATGAACCTGAAAGGAAACCCTAGGATAAATGAGACAACTTTATGGAACTTGAGCTTATGCAAAGAAATATGGGCATAACCATATCAAGAACAAGATGATGTTTTTCTTGCATCTATTTAAAATATACTGCAGATTTTAACATAAGCCCAGAATTTAAGAGCACAGCAACAGAAAAACAGCAAGCACTAGAATAGTAGCTAAAGCCACAGGAGCAAAGAACATGTCCAAAGATACAGCAGAGGTGGCAAATGACAAACCTGTGCCAAGTAGGAGAGAAGGTGCCCTTAGACAAGCAAGGCAGCAAAGCCAGAAGAGTCTGAAGAGACACAGCCCTAAGGAAGAGGACAACAGCTCCACAAAATCTGCAGATGAACAAGAAGATCAAAGAGAGGCATGGTTAATGAAGAAGTATTGTGGCTAAGTTTAATAAAAGCAAGAAGTTCTCTCACTATGAAAGAGAGAGCAGAGAACATGTGACCTTCAAAAGGAGCTGTAGTAGAAAGTCATTGCAAGACTACATCATTAAATCAAAGACAGAAAAAAGGTATTAGAAAAAAACTGCAATGAGAAGGGACCAAAATGTTAAAATCAGTCAAAAATGAACTAGTGCCAAATGGGGGAAAAAAAGCGGAAAGATTGGTATGTAGGAGGGTATTAAGAGGTGGCAAGAATGTGACAGAAAACAGCAAGCTCTTGACTCTAGAATGTAAATATATTCAGCTCTACACACAGGGGAACAATAACAAACAAACCCCTCACCAAAAACAACTGACCAAAGACAACAACAGCAAAAAGCACAAAAAGAGGAAAATGTCAAAGTCTGTACTTTAGGTGAAGAGAAAGTAATTAGAAAAAAAGAATCTTATGATCTTGATGGACAAAAGTACATTTTCCTTGCCAGGAACTGACAAGAGAACTTGTGACATGCTTGAAGGCTGCACATCTTTGCTTGGAGAATTGTATACTCAAAAGGCATAGAGTTATCCACTTATTCCAACAGAGAGAGTAAGATCAATCCATTTCAAAACTCAGATGTAGATGGAGAACAGAAAGGAGGCGCAAAAGCAGATTTTGTGGAGTTACTAGTCAAATCAAACAACAAGGACGCAACATAAAAATTACAGCAAGCATTGAAATAGGCCTACAGTGGAAAGAAACAAGACAAGCCACACAGGAGAAACAGAAAGCGGTGAAGCCTTTCCAAAACAGTCTAAATAGAGAGACAACACTTTTACACTATCCTTCATGAGGTCAGCCAGAGTTCTGCCAAGTTGATCCCAGTAAGAACTAAAGGATTTCACATGGAACCTGAGCTCATGGCAGTAGTTTTTCTGTTTTATCACAGGATAAAAGCGTTTAAGCCAGGACACCAAAAGGTAAAAAACACTCTTTCTACTAGGCAGCAACCTGTTTAAATCTATTAGTTGTTCAATTTAGCTAAAGAATCAACCTTATTTAAGATTAGACTACCTGTTTAAACTGAGCTTTGTAATCTTGTATGAGTAAGCATTTCCAAACTCCAGGTTTCAGCTGTCCAGAGTCTTAGTCTATAGTTAAACCTGCCATGTCACTCAGAGGATCTGTTTACATGTCTGCAATTCCCCCCCACCCCGCCTGCCACCAAAGTATCTATTTACTATCCACAGACCATTCAACTCAGACGTGAGGAGTTCAGTTTTACCTTCACCAGTCTCTCTAACCTTCTAACTCGCAAAGCTTGCAGATCTGATTTACTGCAAGCTTCTGCTGTCCCTGACAAGTGCAGTGGCAGACCTAATGACCAGCTTGTCGGATTTAGGATTTTAGTTCATGAACAGTGGTATTTAAACTGGGGACACAGAATACAACATGTGAAAATAGTGATAAAAATCACACATGGTAAATCCATACTATTGAGCAGAACAGCTGAGTGCAAGAAATATGTTGCATGTACCAGCTTCTCAGCCTGCTCCAGTCTTAGAACCACACTGCAGTGCTCGCCAAACCCATCTTTTCAAACAGACTTTCTGCAAGTCCCATTAATTTCATATTTAGCATTTCACAGCAAGGTAGCTTCTTCTTCCAAAAGTTTCTACACAAGTTGCATTGATACCCCTATGTTCCAATAAAAAGAGGCCAGGTTCCTATGACAGGAAGTATAAATAAACCCAGGAAGTTCTATCCTAGAAAGCTCACACATTTCAAAATTTAAGCTATTTTTTTTTAATCCAAGGTAAGGCAACTGTAAAATCCAGTTCAATAAACTGTAACTTGGTGCTGCTAAATCTTCATATATACAGTGACAACAGTCAATCAAATTTAGGTTTCTGGTCAGTAGGGCTTTCCCATTGATTCCAAGATTTTCTTTCTTTCTTCTGCTGAGGGCATCTCTGGTTTCACACCACTTCTCTTCCTTTGCATCATAATTTCGTGCTGAAAGTAGAACAAAGTGACCATGAGAACAGATTTTGCAGAACCTCTGCTCCTGATCTCTGAATGAAAAATATTCTTTAATAGAAAAATGCTTTATATATCAAGAGCCAGGTACTCTAGGTCTGATTAGCTGATGCCTAAATGTACTAGTAGTTAGTTCAAGATACCTGATAGTTTACCTTGTTGCTTCAGAATACAGTGCAATCAGTATTTCCCATTACGCTGTGCCAGACTAATGCACAATTGTCTGTAAATATGGGGGTTTTGTAAGTCTCACAAGTATTTAAAGGTTAAAACTTTACTACAATGGTATAAGGAAAGGAAACAGCAGAAAACAGTTTAACTGCACATAGTTTCTCATGATACCTCCCTACCACCATAAATAAGCTTTATATTAGGTTAAAGTAAACGTGATCCAAGCCAGTGGGAAACCAGATAATCTTTACCTTGACTCAGAACTTTGTCATTGAACTTGTTTAAAAGAGAACTTATTACTAGAAATATGTGACTCAAGTTCAGAGGAAAACATCAGGTACAGCAAGAACATTGACTCACAATGCAAGAGAGTAAATTCAGAACAATCAAGTGAAGTACTTTGATGTGCATGTGCCTAAGTCTTCCAGCAATGCATAAGGAGACTACCTGGGCTGGTAAATTACCATAACTACATCATTAGCCAAGTCTGAAGGGTTCAGAAAGCAGCATGTCAGAAGTAATGCACATAAAACAAAGCAGGGAGTAAAATTTAAAAAGTTTTCTGTGCTTACCCAGAATTTTCTGCAGTTTTTGTACTTCAAAAAATAATCAGTACACAGATCCTTGTTATAGTTGTTGTCATCCATACATTTTGTAGTGGCATCTGTTTCCTTTAATAGGGGAAAACATACTTCAGAGTTGAGGGAAGTTACTGTACTCAGTGTTTAAATATTTTAACAAGTCCCAGAATATCTATGAAGATAGGAGTGAGCTCTTCAGATGAAAGAACACTATTAAAGAGAGCAAAGGAACACCTATTACAAAGGATCATCAGTACATCCAAGCAGTGATTTCATTTGGAGATAACAGAGAATAGTACTCTTCAGACAGTAAGTACAGAGTCCACAGAATAGTTGTTTACAATGATGCTTGGTATAGCTCACAAAAGACTTAAAAAATAACCAAGCTTGTCTAACCAGGATTTCAGGCTCTGGTTTTAGGGACAGAAAATTTAAGAGACTGCTATCAGTTGTATAACTCCTATTTATGGGAAATTACTTATTTCATGCTTACTGTAATGGATGACTTTCAGCCCTTCCCATCTTCACTCAAGAAACTTTTAATACAAAGTGCTATAATGCAAGTGTGCTATCTACGAAACAGTCCTCTAGAAAGTGCATTATTTAACATTGAAACGTACAGGCAGAAATCTCAATTTGATCATCTTACCGCTAGACATGGATTTATATCGTGATCTCTAAGCTTTTTTGCATGCCTGGACATTCTAGACAGACACTCGTACCTTGGCTAGAAAGGGAAAATAAACAGGTTAAGTATCTACTCTTCACAGTAACTCAGCATTAACTCTGAATTTCAGGATGTTATAAAGGCCTTCTAGTAACACAGAGTTTGGTTATCTTTAAAGAAAACAAACAAACAAACCCCTAACTCCTTTTGCAAAGCATTATTTCAAAAGTGGTAACTGCAAGACAACACTGGTAAGTTTAGCCCGTCACCAAGACTGCTCACTCCTGATGAATTCCTGCAGAGAACAGAACCGCTGCAGCAGCCCTCTCACACCAGCCTGTGTATCATGGAGGAAGTGACCATGTGGAGGAGAAACAGCTCCAGAGAACCTGTTCACAGCCAACACACTGTAGACACTTCAATTAATAGTGTGTGGGAGGAATGTACAAGTAAACTCTTCCAGATTTGTTCCTGCTCCATAGCTGGATCACATCTGCATCTTCACTGAGCTTTCCCAGGTATGACAAGTGCCCAACTATCTCCTGTGCTGCTGTATCAAATATTTAACAGAAAAAGAACTGGTTTCACCGCAAGGTGGGACCAGACCCACTTACACTGTGTATGACAGCCTGAATCACATTTTTTACCATTCAGTAGTTTGACACTGACTCTAGGAACTGTAAGCTTGAGAGACAGAATTCAGTGCCAAGAATCTACACTGATCCAAGATGATGACATCAAGATGAACAGCAGACCCTCCTTCCCTTTACAGCTTCCTATACATTGCCTTCAGCACACATATGGCACTACAGGTATGTGTCCCAAACAAGTACTAAATCTAACAAAAAATAAATTAATGTTGACCAGATGACTGCTTGAATCAATGCAATCAGAAACACAGGACAGAGGGAGCAAATTAAAGTACTGCTAATGAAGGACACAGCTTAATCTTGTTGGTTTTCACTTTCTTGAAAAACACCGATGCCAATTCTTAACTAAGACCTGTGTTTGTGCACAAAGATGTGTGTGATAAGTCTGAGTCTGAAGTAAAAAGTCTGTATTGCTTGATACCAGATAAAAAAAATAAATTCAAATACTGCTCTTTGTAGCTCATAAAAAAACATGTTTTAGATGGGGTTTCTTCTTTGGGCAAGAGTAAACAATTCCCAGCAAACAAGTCTTAGGTTTTACAAGCTGTGCATGTATACTTTCCTGCAGCTTGGAGTACTCTTTGCTTTCAATACGGTAATATTCTGCAAATGGGACTTTTAATTAACAGCATGGGGGGGCCAATACTTTCACTTTCCTTTGATAACTATACAATGCATAAGTTAATTTCACAAGCTAGACAAATGTTCTTTTTCTGGTGGGTGTAAGTGCATTTTTGATGAAGCACTTCCAACTCAAATGGAAACCCAAAGATGTATACTAGCACCATCACAAACCTCAAGAGAGGAGAAGGGAGGGGAGAAGTAGGAAGCAAAAGCAACATACCACAATGCCTCACCTAACTCACCACAACAGATACAAGATTTTTAGATGTTTCCATGTGTCTGTGTTATAACACTGCATTTCACTGATATATTACCACCTAAGCATACATGCCTCAAGGTGTACAGTATTAGTCCGATTTCAGACTTACTCTCCAAAAGAATACTTGGGAGTCATAGGATGTGCCGTCATAACCAGTACTCCTTATACAAGCTGCACTTGACACTCTCAATTTGATTACGCTATCAGAGTCTGCAACCGTGCCCGTTCTAAGGAACGATAGACACAATCCATTTAACACCCACTTAACGAATAAGCACTTCAGGCTCTAATGAAGATGCACAGCTCGGAGCAGGCAAATGCTTAAACATTCTTAATACCATCCAAAAGGTCTGATAGCTCCTACGCCAGTTCCTCTCTCCTGCTCTCTGAAGTACTTCGGACTCGAAGCACTACCAGCTGGAAGGGCAGGCGGGTCACGCCGAAACGCTGCTGGGACTGAACGAGCAGTTGGGCAGGAAGCGAGCTTCCCCCTCCTCCCAGGTTTGCACATCTACGGGCTTCCCTTCCTGCTTCCAGATTACAGGTCAGAGCCCAGCCACAGCCGAAGGCTTGTCTATTCCACAGTTCTTAATTATGCTTTAACACATTAACAGTTGTAAACCGTACCACAGAGAACCAGGGCTGTTGCTGGCACTCTTTAACCCTAGGGCTTTTTCGGTTCATAAACCATCAGAGCACTTTTCTACAGGCTGTCGCCCATTGAAAAGCGTTTGGTCCGCTTTAGATGCGGACATATAGATACAAACTCGCTAATTACGCTGCAGTATAGACCAGCTCATTAAAACTTTGAGCCCTGGAGAAAAGGCCGTACTAAAAATCCTACGGCTTTTCGAGCTGCTCCGGCGGCGGAGGCAGCCGGCGGGCCCTGACGCTCAGCACAGCGGAGCTGCCGCCTAGCCCGACTCAGCTTCCCGGGGAGAGCCGGGGGCCGTCCAGGTGCGGAGGCGAGGCCGGCGCCCCCCGCCCGGTCCCTGCCTTCCGCCGGCGGCGGAGCGGCCGGATGCGCCCGGCGACCCCTTTCCCCCGCCCCGGGTCGTTCCCCGCGGCCGCTCCCGCCGCCTCCCCTCGGCACCACCTGCCGCCAGGAGCGGTGCCCGGGCCGCGCCGCCGCCGGGCCCGAGCGGGGCTGCCCCGGCCCGCGGGAGGCGAAGGTCGAGCGAGACTTCCCTCCGCCGACCGGGAAGGGGAAGCGGCGGACGGGCACGGCGCGGGTCGCCGCCGGCGGCACTCACCTCCGTCCCCGGCCGTGTCCGCGGGAGCCCGGGGCGGGAGGGGGGCAGCCCGTCTCCAATTCGAAAGACGTCAGCGGCTCGGGCAGCGCGCTTAAGTACGGGCGCAGCCTACCCCGCTCACGGCCCCGCGGCTCCCCCCGGCCCCGCGCCGCCGCCGCCCACGCCCCGGCGGCTCTGAGTGGCACGGCCGGGCCGCCAATGGCGGCGGCGCCGCGCCCGCCCCGGCCGTGAGCGGCGCCTCCTTCCACCAACGGGGCGGGCGGCGCGGTCCGCAGGCGCCGGCGGCGGGGCGCGGCCGCGGCCCTGACTGACTGGGGGAGGCGTCCAACCCGCGGTGCGTGTGGGCGGCGGGCGGTGTGGGCGCGGCGTGTGCGGCAGGCTGGGCTGCACCGCAGCGCATACACTACAATGGCTGCTGGAAAGACGGGAAAGCAAACAATTTCCAGGCCCGCCGCGTCCAGCCCGAAATATGGGGAAAAAATTACAGAAAAATCGGAGAACACTGTAAAGGGTGGAAACGGGGCGCAGAGGGGATGCTGAGGCTCCCGCGGTGAGTCTGCTGCGGGTTTGGGGGGCAGGCGCCGGGGTTTAGCAGGGAAATATCAGGGTTATTTAAATTATGAAGGGGGAGGAGGAGAAGGAGGGGGGAGAGGAGAGAGGAGCAGCGAGCAGTGAGGAAAAGTTTGTGTTAACCATCCCTCCCTTCCATCCCTCTCCCCCCATCTCCCGCAGCCCCCCGCCGCCCCGCGTCGGACCCCCCCGGGGGGGGAAAAGTAGGGGAGGGGAGGCGAGGCGAGCGGTGCCCCCCCCCCAACCCCCAACCCCCCTTCCCCTCCCTCGGAGGGAGAAAGAGATGATTTTCAGAAAAACCTCTCTCAGGAGTTTCCTCCACTCCTCCCCTCCCTCCCCGCGGCGCTCTGTTGGTTCGCGAGGAGCGGGCGAGGCGGCGGGGCTGCCCGGGGGACGGCAGGAGGGCGCGGGGTGCCCGCCGCCGACCCCCGCGGCGGGCCGGGCCCGGGGCCGCGGGGCAGGGGCAGGGGCAGGAGCGGCGCGGCCGCCCCCCTCCCCTCCTCGCCTCTCCGGAGCCTGTGCTGTGAATGCAGTGACAGCGGCGAGAGCGGCGAGAGAGGGAGCGGAAGACATTAGAGACCGCGGTGCCGAAAAATGAGGGAAAAAATTAATATAAATTCGCCCACCGCCTCAAACCGGACAAATTTCGCACAGAAATTTCCCCCGTGGACCCGGCTACCCGTGGGGTGTCCCCCGGACCTGGCGGCTGCGTCTTTGGGGGGATCCGGAGTGACTTTGGGGCACTCGACCCCCCTTTCCCGTCGTTTTTTGGACAAAAGTTTTTTTTTTCGTAATAAAGAAACGAATTTGCCTGCTCTCCCCCTCCGAGTAGCCCAGGAGCTTTTCCCTTCCCCATCGGTGTGTGTTTAGAGAAAAGTGTGAACCCAAGTAAGTGCTGAGTCGTGTTGCATTGGGGAGGGGGGTTTGCTAACTGAAAGCAGGAGAGATCCGGAGAGAGAGAGAGAGAGAGCAGGGACAGCTTGTTGTCAGTATCATAAACAACCAAAATGGAGGGAGAACTGAGGCATATAACAAAATAAAAATCAGAAAAAAATGCCAAAAAATACCTAAAAATCGGGGCTGCTCCCCCTTTTCTTCCTCAAGGTAACAGAATAAAACCCGTGTCTTCCCGAGACCGTTTTAAGGTTTCAGGGAGCAAGGAGTTAATATTTATTATTTTTTTTTTGTTGATGAATTCTTTGGAAAGGCAAAAGCCTCTTATAACTCGCCACCGACAATGAGAAAACGTGAAAATCCCTTTCAGGACGGAGAGGTAGGGGGAGATGATGGTGCAGAAAGTGTATAACTTGGGGGCAATGTGGAATGATCCTAGATAAGATAAATGCTGTATGTGGTGCTTTATAGCTTCCTTTTTTAATGCTTTCTTTTAATGTGTCTATGTGTTTGGGGGATTTGGGGAGATGGGGGCTCCTTTCTTTTCCTCTGTCTTTTTCTTCCCCCCCCCCCTTTTTTTTCCTTCTTTTTTTTTCTCCCCCCCCCCCCTTTTTTTTTTTTTTCTTTTCTTTTCTTTTTTTTTTTTTTTTTTTTTTTCGGACGGGAATGTAATGCTTTTGTAGTGTCACTTTCCTGATCTAATTAGGATGTGTGAGGCAAAGAGTAAACCTTTCCGGTTTATAAAGTGCACTTTCGTTGCCTTTGAATTTCAAGTTTTCTTGGTGGCTCTCTCCTCTATTTAAACTGGATTCTTCAGAGTTGGTGTGAGGTTGAGCTAGTGCTCCATAGGAAGAGCAGAGAGGGCTCAGGGGCAGGGCACCTCTTCTGCGAGGGTTTGCTGATTTCCCTGGCACGTTCAGTTCACCTGTTTGTCTCCTACAAAGAATGTATTCTGCAGTCTCCTCGTTTTATTTATATGAAATAATGATGCCTCATCTCGCCTCACATTGAAGTTAATGCGAAAGTGCTGCTGATGTTGGTTCCACGTGGGATCAGGGACATAGCAGGGCATTTTAAAGAGACAGCTTCTCTTTTCCTAGGGTTATCATCACCTCTGCAGCACCTCTGCCTCTAGCAGAGGGGTGGTTCGTTGTTTTTTTTTTTTAATGGAAAGATGTCAAATCGGCCCTAGTCTGATAAATTAAAGAAGGATAACAGGGGGAAGCGTGCAGAATCGTTGATTTCAAAGCAATTCTTTTGTGTGTAGCAGGTCTTCAGGGAGTTTTCTTGGTGTGTTAATTAAAATGCCGTGTTTTGGAGAGTGTTTTTGGAATGTGTGTTGCAGAAATGAAATAGTCTCAGGTTGCTTAATATTAAGGTCTAGTGCTATTCTGCTAGCTGTGAATTCTGTGAGAGGAGATAAATTCTCTGTGTGTAGGGAAATTTCACAGACATTTTGTGAAAGTTGTGAAGGGTGTTATTTTTACTTTGGATACATTCAAGTTTGTTGGGAACGTGTGAGTTTGTTCAAAAGTTTATTCTATACCTAAATCTCCTAAAACATCCCCAAAGGTTTTGAAAGTAGTGAAAAATAATTGTAGATTTTAATTGGCCGAAGTATGGGCTCTTTACAAGTACACCTTAGCTGTGTAGTTATAACATCATTTGGAAGAATTGCCTCTGGCTTTATTTAAAGAAAGAAAAGTCATCCTAACTGGGCTCTAGTGTCATGTCTATGTCTGCATGTGAGTATTCATGCATGCTTTTAGCATGGGTTCTGGCTGATACTGTTTTTTGTGTTTGGTTTTTGTTTGTTGTTTTTTTTTTTTTTAATTTTGCAAGTGTTTAACTGTGATGATGCGAAATGCTCTGCTTGTCCCTATTATCTCCTAAGTATTTTAATTTTATTTTTTACTATCCTATTAAAAAAATTAGCATCGCCTCTTAACATGGCCATTTGATATCTTTATGAGGAGTTGCAATGTTTCCTTTACACTTGCTTTGTTTTTGGAGTCTTTATATTTAATTCTAGATTGAAAATTGAGTACAGGTATGCGCTTCTTGAGAGGGAAGATGGGTTACTGAACTTGGAGGGAGGCTATTGCAGCACATGTTTTCTGTGAATTTGTGGAAGTTGAGTATGAGTTGTGATAGCCCTCTGTGTTGAATAGCATGTGCTTGCAAATGATCTCTACCCTTTCTGCAAGTGTGACCAAAGAAACTTGTTGCCTAGGATAGCCTTGTGGTTAAAGATTTGGGAAGAAATCTTAAAGTTTTCCAGTGACTCACAGTTGTGAAAATTAAATCACATTAACTACTCTTAGGTTAGAAAAAAGGGTCATTAAGGAAGAAAGATTAATAATTTTGTATAAAGGAATGATATTGAATGTTTTTCCAAAACTGCCTTTTATGGTTTAGGGATCTCTTTTATAGTTAAAAGAATTCAGACTTAAAAGTTCCTTTCTGAATCTTTCTTAAACTGATCTGTTATTTTTATTGACTGAAGTAACATTACCCTGGAATGCATAGAAATTTGATGAATTAATAGCAGTTCACCATATGTTGGTAGTTTTAATGTACCAGGGTAGATAGACAGATGGTAGTAGATGTGCAGAACTAACTTAAATAAACTAGTTAATGGTATTGAGAACTCTTCAAATGCTGTGTCTGTGACCATCAGTGTGAAGTGCTTAATGTGTGTACTACATTTTTACCTAATTTGGAGCTTTTTAATCAATAATATTTTAATGCTGGAAATAGGTATAGGCACTGGTAATAACAGTGTGAAAATAGCAATGCTGTGGAGTAGCTTTCTTGACTTACAGCTATGTGTTACAAAGTAAATTCGGTGTATCCAACCACAGTACAAAACTCAGGATTTAGGGTGGAGAAAGAAGAAAGGGTGTTCTTTCAGAATTTGATACTCTTCTAAACTGGATTTAATTTTAAGGTATAATCCAGATGGAGATAATAATGACAGAAGAAAAAAGTTGTTTAGGATTATTTTTTTACAAACTTACTCTTTTGTAGAGAAGAGAATTCTTTGTACAAAGCAGTGATGAAGTGTTTTTTGTTATTGTTGTTGTGTGGGTTTTTTATTTTAATAAAAAAATAAAGTAACTTTCAAAGCTTCCTTAGTTCTAAGAGTTAAGATAATCTTGTGTATTATGTATTGGTGTGATTCCATACATGATACAGTTTGATTTTTTTCAAGTTTTTCTAAAATTAAAACACCTGAGGAAACAAATACTATGGGCTCTTGTTGGTAAAGTTATCCTACTTTTTCTAGGTAAGCTGGAGAGGTGTAAATGTATTAAAATCCTTCTTAGAGACTTACCAATCCTAGTCAATAATTTTTAAAAATTAATAACTACAGTATTCTACAACAGTACAAGCAAATACAGGAATCCAGAGTGACATGCATTCAACTTTGCTTGAATACTTAGCTCAAATGTGTCTCTTGGTGTGTGCTTTTAATTAAATAATTATCCTGAAAAATTAGTTTTCAGTGTAGGACTTTTGAGGTTTAAATTAAGGAACCTTTTAAAAGTTTGTGTAATTCTAAAAGGCAGTGCCTACAAGGTGCAGCCACTTCTAATGGTTGTCCATCTCTGCAGCTGGTTAGTCAAAATGGTGCCCTAAAGTGTCTTCCTTTCAGAGTATTGCAAATGTTTTAAAATGAATGGGTTAAAGAGGGCACTACTCATGTTCTAAATAAACCACTGTTTACAACTGTTCAAGGTTATTTTGTAAAATAGATGGTTTTACTTCACAGTCTACACCATAAGTTTTTAAAATTTTCTGTCTATAACCCCTTATGTTGTTAAAACCAGTTTTTGTGAACAAATATTTTTTGGAAGGGTTCTTGAACAAATTTATATGTTTACTAAGCAGAAATATTCTGGAAAACATGAAATCTGTTCAAGAACTTAGACCATTCTCAAATCAGTATAGACTTAAAAGGAGCTAGCAGTGACCACCACTGAAGTGATAGAGAACTTGCTTTCAAGGTGTTATTCTCAAAATATCTGCTATTAGTAAAGATTTAGCTTGCAGAGGTTTTGAAAGAAATGTGCAGTATTTATCCACTGAACTGCTAAGCATCTTTAACTAATTACCAGATGTTTAGGTAGCCTTAAAAAACTATTTAAAAATAATTCAAATATTAGAACAAAGTAACATTTGTATCAATCAAATATAAAATGTTTAAATTTCTGGAGCCTAGGGGTGGGGTTTTTTTTGCAGTTATCTGTGCATTTTGATAATAGACAATTGTGTGTTTTTCCTCTAATCAAAAAAACCCCACATCTAGAATTTATTCAATTTATATTGATTTTTAAATTGTGTGATCTTGTAACTTGAATGTAAAACATTCATTAGTTCTCAATATAATCACTTACACAGATGCTTTTTATTTTTTTTAGTTGTCAAGGAATATAGTGAACATTTTTCTGAAATTGCATAGATTGCAGTTAGCAATGCATTTTACATAAACAGTTGTCCACCAAATATCAAATGCAAAAGATCCTAATTGTATGCAAGTTCAGAAAACCTAATATTAAACAGAACTGGTCACCATTACTGCAGATTCAGTTTTAATTTTATTTAGTTTGTGTTGTTAAAGTGTTTTCTATCTTCATCTGTATCAGTGTTCACCTGTTACTGTCTCATCTTAGGACAAATAGCAGAAATTAGTAGAACTAGAGGGAGTTTTTTTGACTTTTGAAAAGATACAACATGCTTTTAAGAGTAGTTGTGTTCTAACAGTTTTAAAGGATGGGGCCTTCTCATAGGGTGTATTAAAATTTTTAACATTTAAATGGACCCTGCATATCTAGCAAACGGTTACTGTAGGATCATGGCATTAAAATTAACCACCATATATGTCAGGAGTTTGAGATGACTGTATAAGTACATAGTTGACCGTGAAGAGTGGGAAAGGGTATATAGTTATTCTCATGTTGAAGGAATAAATCAGTTTCTATTGTAGCCTTCTCTATTGTCTTCTTCTCTCCCCTTCCTGGTTCACTGTTTGTCCAGAGTGCAGAGATACCTTGTCAATTATATTAAAATACATGGCCAGAGTGATGGGCTATTCTGTTCATGACCAATCCTGGTGGTTTTTATAGACTTACAGGGGGGCACAAAGAAAAAAAATGTGGCCCAATGGGTATTTGTTTAGAGGAAAGAAAAGAGAGAAAAAAATCCCCATAGGTCTGAACTATTATAAAACCAAAAAGTGAGATTAAAAAAAAACGAATGGAGACAAGTGTTGCTATAATGCATACAACAGTAACTCAAAACTCTGAAGTAAAATAGCTCAAATCAGATTTGAGAAAGTCAAGTGAGAGTCAGGAAAGTAAAACCTAAGAATTGCCATCAGATGCAATTAAGAAATAACTATGTAAAGAAACTTGGAAAAATGCAAAAAGTGTCTGTTACAGTAAACTGAATTGCTATAATCTTCTTTTGCACTTAATGTGCTAAATTCCTCTCTCAAGGAAAATATCCCTAGAAATCAGATTAGAAAGTGTTTAAAGGGAATTATTTGTCAAAGTTGTTTTTTCACTTAAGTTAGGATAACTAATAATAATCTCTTCCATATTGCTGTAATAATACTTTATTTGATACAATTTAGCCATACAGATTGCATGCAGATTTCCTAATGTATCATGCAGGTAATTTACCAGTAGCCTGACACTGTGTATCTCTAACCCTAAAAGCTTTTCTTTATGGTTGTGAGTCAGATCAGATCTGGCAATCTGCAAGTGTGAAGTATTTCTTATGAAATAAGATGTAGATTGCTGATTTTGCCTTATGCACATTTACTGTGAATTGCCAAATAACCAAAAAGGGAGGAGGGTGTCAGAAAACTTAGCTTCCCTCTTCGTGTATTATGTACTTGTATTCTACGGGGTGTCAAATTTGCTAGTGCATGAGTTTTCTAAAAATCCCTGCAAATCATCTGATTCTGAATTAATGAGATCTCACCATACTACGTGTTTGAGCAGCAGAAAGATCCTGTGTACGTAAATCAGATTTTACTGTCTCAAGTGCTTGTCACTTCTAATAAAACTGTTTACTGTGTGGTGTATGTATTTATCATGAATGTTACATTTATATATGGGATAGATACAGACATGCGCACATTTTAAGGAGACATTTAGGGACAATATCATGTCTTTTGAATCAGTTGTGGTATAGGAATATTATTTTTAAGAGATCTTTTTGAAGGAAAGGCAGAAAGAGAGATTCTGGCAGCTTGCTATTAAATTTCAATCAAGCCAGTATAGTTAGTAATAAAACATTTACAAGTTTGTAAATGTTAAGTTTCTTCAAACTCTTACTGTCACGTGTGGAATTTTCATTTATACTATTTTGCATTTACTGCAGCTGCCTACATGCAAGGCTTAGTACTACTGCATTTATCCCATGCAAGTATAGATAAAATATATAAAAGTAGAAATTGCCTGCAGCTGTTCTTATGCTTTCATAAGACTACACTACAAAGGTGTAAATTTATGGTGTTAGCTACCTGCTATCAGTTACTGGTGCTCTTCTCACAAGTACTTTAAGAAGAGTATTAAACTAAAATAAAACAAGTATAAAGTAGTGTCAGAGTTTTGTGTTCTGTTTAAAAGCTAAACACAATATTGTTTAAGCTTATTTTGTTCACTGGAAGTTACTGTGGTCAATACATATATAATTTGTTTCACCTAGGACCCTAGGAAACACCTAGCTTAGAGAAGAGTTTAGACATAAATGCCAGTTATTTAAATCTTTAGGTTTTGGGTTTTTTTTTCATCTGTGATTTGAAGTTTTCTTTTATTATTTTGAACACTAGGATTGTGCTCAGATTAAACCACTCCTAATTATGCCCCAGCACAAACATATTGCTTATGGCTATATTTTAATCAGTTTCAGAAAAAGTAATAAAAATATTATTGCATCTGTCAAAGGATGGTGTTGCTACATGCTATTTTAAATGGTGTTTAAGTACAGTTATAAGCATACCAGTACAATGAAATCAGCTCTATTCCTAAACAACAAAGTTACATTATTTTTTACTTAAAAAGTTAGCCAGGAATCCTAATATGTTAATTAGCCTAATTATTCAGGCTGGTTTTAGTATGTGTTGAAATAGCTTTAAAAAGTATATGTGAAATATTTATATCAAATTTGTTTAATTTCTCATTACTTGTAAAATGTAATGTTTTCCCAGTTATAATTTTAAAGGGTTTTTTGTCTTAGCTGCCTGAGTGTATTCTTTTCTTTTGGATACACTCTTTTCTGAATCCGGCACTTCTTTAACTTGCTTAAAATTCTTTTGTTCTCTCAGAATCAATTTGTGTCCCTTTAAGTTTAGCTATTGATAATTTTTGTACTACAAAAATTGTGCCAAGGAATACTGTAGAATTAACTTGAGCTGGTGATGCTACAAGTAGAAAAATTGAGTACAGGGTAACACAAGAAACTTAATCATGATGGTGTTGGGTGATGGGAATAGTCCCTAACTGGATGAATATTAAACTAATCTATGAAGAAAAAATGTCAGGTCTTGTAGCATTAGTCAAATACATGCTATCACTGTTTCTCATAATACTTAAACACACTCCTAGTATCAATTGCTGTAGAAGGCAAACAGAAATCTAGATTATACTTTCAGAAATGTTAAACTGTGAAATAAGTTTCTTGGGGGGGGGAGGGGGGATGGTTTTAGAGGTCTCCCCTGTAGTGTATCATTTTGCCTTGGAAAACTTGGCCACTTCAGAATATTTGAGAACAAGTAAGTTAAGTCCATCTTGAAAAATACATTTCAGTTTCTAGTACAGTTTTTATCTATGCATCATGTAAAACAAACTTGCTCTTCATTATACTTAAATATTTATACTGAAAGGAAAGGGCATTTAAGTTTTTAACTGCATTGATTGCTTGGAAATTTGATTGGAGTAGCAAGATACTTTAGTGTGAGGGGGTTGGCTATGTGTTATTATTTTCAGTTTTTCTGTAGTTTGACTAATAAAACAACTGAACATAAAAAGAGACTGTATCTTTCTTCAGTCCTCAAGCGAGAAGACAGGTGTGGTCAAAAAGGTGCTCTGATAACTTAAATCACTGGCCCTCAGTCCTCTCAAAATGTTTAAATCATATGAATTTGTGATGTCATTCATGTTGCAACCTTGAAACTGATAATATATTCAGTTATCGTGAAATGAACTCCATAATTCTTCATTAGCAGATTAAATATCTCAAATGTTTTGTCTGAATAATAACTTGAGTACTGTGCTGCTTGATCCATTTTTCATCAGGACCCAAGAAATAAAAAGTCTCTCAACTCTGAGCAAAGCCTCGAAGATTTAATAGGTGCTCTAAATGTCCCCTATTCTTGTCATAGTTCTAGGTGTTAAACTGTAGCTGAAGCTCAAATAATCCCTTCTGCTAAGCATCTGAATTTCATCATAAAGGAAGTAGTTTGGTATTTGGATGTAGTTCTAGTGTGAAAGTTTCATGTAGGCAGCTTAACAAAAAAAAGCTAAAAGACAGGCAGAAATTAGCTGTCAGGTTGCATGTGCTTTGTAACTGTCCTGTGAAGTATACTTAAATCCCATTTCTTACTTTGGGATTGTAAGACTCATAGTTTGAAGAAGAAAGAGCTTAACTATGTTGTTAATTTTTCCTTCACAAGTATATATAAAATTTGCCACCATTTTGGCTGACAACAGCCTCTGGAGAGGGACTTTTTATAAGAGAGTAGTGGTAAGACAAGGACTAAAACTGACAGAAGGGAAGTTTGGATTTGACATTAGGAAGAAATTCTTTACTGTGAGGGTGGTGAGGCACCAGAACAGTTTGAAGCTCTGGATGTCCCATCCCTGGAAGTGTTCCAGGCCAGGTTCAGTGGGGCTTTGAGTAACCTGGTCTAGTGGAAGGCGTCCCTGCCCATCGAACTGGATCATCTTTAAGGTACCTTGCAACTCAAACCCATTTTACAATTCTGTAATATATCCAAACTTTTTGTAAGTTAGGCCTTTGTAGGAAGGGTATGAGGTTTCCTTGACAAAGATAATATTGCCCTTGTGAATTAACTTATGAATTAAGTGTTACTTAGCAACTTTGTAATTTTGTGAATTAATTTATTAATTGTGTTACTTAGCAACTTTGTAATTTTGTAATTCTGTGTTTGGGGGTACATCTGAGAGAGAATGTAGTCAAAATTACTTCACTCCCTGTGCATGGCAGAGTTCTGACCCAAAGACCATGTGTTATGTCTTCTTGCTTTGAGTGTTTTTTAGACTGGTGGTATGGGGTAAAAAAATTAATCCTTTTTTTAACTTCTACTTTTTGCATTTGTCACTTGTTTAGGAAGTTTGTTTCTTGATATTTTTTTTAGTCTGTTGCAGTGGCTGGCAAAGTTACTGAATGATCTGACTATAGATTTTCTAAGTGGAAGAGGGAGATCTTTTTCCTGTCTGATCTTGACCAGATTATTTGAAAGTTTCCTTTTCTTTTCAACAGTGCTTTGCTAAAAATGAAAACAAATTAAATTGAACAAACAGTTAGTAAAAATGCATGGCCCAGGTTCGTCTTGCAAAGCTTATTAGAATCTAGTTGGATGCTAACAATTCATTTCACTGTGGACCTTTGAGATACGAAGCTTCTATTTCATGCTTTCCAAACATCACCATTTCCCTGTATCAAATTCTAGGTAGGTCATTAGTAAATGTGTGGTAATAACTCTATGGTCTGTAATGCCAACATAATAAACCCTTCTCAGAGTGAGAGATCTGTGTTAAAACTGAAGTGCTTCTCTGGGAGCAAGTGGTATTTCCCCGTGACCTTTTTTTTTTTTTTTTTTTTTTTTTTTTTTATCTTGTAACATGCATTTGAGATTGTTTCAGGTGGCACTCACTGAAAGGGGTGGTCTTTCAGGCTGGCAAGAAGCAAGCTGTTCAGGGTGTTTTCTAGTAAGTTAAGACCAGTATTTTTGTAGTTTTGTTCAGAAGCTGGTGGTCATTGAGGGTACATCATGGAACAGCAGAGTCATGTGCTTCTCGGCAGGGGATGCTGCTTAATGATGGAACTACAGTGTCCTGAATGTGGAAGGAGCAGACCAGCAGTTAAGGATTCGTTGCTTTCTGAAGTGTCAACAGGGAACTGCTTAATTCTGGCTTTTCCAAATAAACGAATTATTTGGAATAAGACGCTTCCTTTGCTTACTAGCATTTTAGGTTTTTTTCCTGCGGTATTAGAAATGGACACTTCAGGATGATTTTACAAGCCTGTCAGCTTGAAAGGGCAATTAATGTAACCACAAATGAAGTTAAAATGTTCAAAATATTTGAAATATTAAAATATTAAGCTGTCTTGAAAGCAAAGAAAAATAACTACTCTACTAATCTGGTGGTATTTTTCAGTGAAGTAAATAATACTTAGGTGTAATGAGTGATTCATTTGGCAGTAGCTTGGATCCCTCAATAAAAGAATGTTGGTATATTAATATACTTGTTAATATAATACATAATATGCACAATTTAGAAGAATGTAGTTTTTGATAACAAAACCATCATAACCCGATCAAAGAAAAAAGTGACATGTCTGCATACATCCATAACCTAGATATGTCTAGGTATTCAGAACCTTCCATGATGATTTCTGGGAGCTGTGCAAACACAAAGCTCTTCTGCTGCATTCAGATAGTGCATGATAAATTGCTTTCTAAGGTTAGTGAGTGCTGGTTTGAGGGTTTTGAATTCGGACTTAAAAGCAGTACTTTTAGAAAAGTGGTATTGTACTGACTCAGTAGCACAAAGTATTTTAGTCCAGTGTCGAAAGTACCTATTATAAAACATGTAAGTGGGTGTTACATGGCTCTGGAATTGACTTTCTAGAAATATGGAAATTACCTAGGAAAACAAGTATTTTGTTTTGTTAGAGCTACAGTTTCCCTCTGGTGGATTTGCCTTTAATTGAATTCTGCTCTGTGATTTTTTTTTCCCTTATTATTTGCATAAAATTGTACTCATGCTTTTTCCTCAAAACAACAAACAAACAAACAAAAAAAAAACCCAAACAAAAAAACCCCAAATAGTATTGTATTCCTGCTGTGATTATTATGCATAACATCTCTGACTCAGCAGATCAAAAGTTATGTTTACTGGAAAACAGAATTAACATTTTGTAATTTTTTTTAAGAACACTTAAAAATAGCTGTGTCAAAAGAGATTATGTTTTTAACATGCTAATCCACTAAGCCCTCATACATCACTCTGTAGGCAATGTTTTTTTTCTAAGCAGCTACCTCTTACGAGAGCCCATCTGAGAGATTTCAGGATAGCCCAGAAATACACCCATGAAGCTGAGTTCTTACGGAGAGAAACATCCTCAATAGAATGCATAATACCTTCATTATCAAATTGCAGGTTTGTTTTTTTTTTACCCCAAGAATTGTCAGCATGCTTTGGCCTCCTCTGAGAAGTTCTGGCTGTTGGGGAAAAATTGATGATTAAAACGAGCATATGCTTTTTTTTTTTCTTTTTTTTTCAGTGTGGAGGGTATTAGTAATTCCTAATTTTGATGGAGAATATTATGCTGTGATAACCAAATACCTGAATAGAATACTGTACTGATTAGGAAAAAGACAAAGGATATGAGAATTTCTGCCAGCTGGATTGGAGACTCTGAGATTCATCTGGATTAGTTGTTTCAATTGCTAATCTTGCCCCATGTTCCTCTGCCGCTTTGTTTTCTGAAGTTGTCTTTTCAATGTTTGTAATTGTATACTGTTGCTGAGTAAAGAGTCACACAGACGTGGGAAACGGCAGTGGGAAACTGACTTGGCATAAAACCCTGCAAAGTGCAAAAAATGCAACGGAAAAATAGAGCTCTGTCTTATCTTTGGACTTCAGAAATCTTAAATGTTGCTTCTAAGAACATTAGATATACATGTGGTAATCTAATATCTACCTATATGTTGACTGGCTCTGTATACACCGTTGACTAGAATTTTTTAAGTAATAAATACCAATAAAAGTAATTTGTTTGTATTTAGTTGAATTACTATGCAAAATTTGCTGAAACAGCAGAGAAATAATAATTTTCCTTTCTTTTTTAAATGCTAATTCAGAATGGTACAACGTGAATGAAAAGTTCATTTAGTTGTTACTATGTGATACTCTGTTCTGGTTAGTTATGGAAGTCTATTTAATGTTATCTGACAGATTAGAATATTTAACTTGAAAATGTGCTACTGCCTGACTGGCAAGTTGGGACTTTGCCTGTGACTGTGATTTCCTGCTGGCAAGAAGTCTGTTTTAAGGCAGGCTTGGCCATACTTGAACCTCACAGAGTTAGCTAAGGTTTGATACTCTGCCTTCTTCTTTAGGCCCACCGAAACATCTTTTGGAATTCGTGGCCAGTGTGTTTTTGGACTGTGGAATGACTGTAGAACGTAGAAGCCTGCTTCATGCAGTATAAGACAACTCAGGTTTGGTGGCATTAGCCCTGTATCTTGAAGTGATTCTGTGGGGGTTTCGTTACTCTGGTAGTCAGTAAACACATATGGCCAGAGCACAATGCGCTGTGCCTTTGATCCCGTCCCTATAGAACCACCTGCAAAGAGCAGTGCTGTAATGAGACGCAGGGAGAATGTGGGAAAGAAGGTGTTACGTGATACAGAGAAAAATGAAACATCATCAGGCCTGCACTGGCGATGGAGCCGTGGTGCAAAGACCTGTCTCCTCACCGTGCTTTCCTGTAAGGCACTGCACCTAACAGCATGAGGTAGTGCTTCCTACATAACACTCAGGGATTATATTAGTAAATAAAGTATTTCCCGCAAGGAGCTGTGTGTGTTACTAGACCGAGGTGCTGCGTGGAAGCAACCATGCCAGTTTTTATGTAAATTGTTTTTAAATAGACTGTTGAATATGGTGGTGTTCTAAACAGTCACAGTTTAAAATACTGATAAGGAAGGAATTGTTGTAAAGTGTTTTGTTCCAAAGCTGTATACTGAATTGTCCTGGCAGACAGAGTTCTTCGTTCTTCTAGGGCTGCGGGGCTGGATTTTCACCGAACAATTAGATGAAGTTACCTACATTTGAACTGACTGCTGAAGTTAGCCCAACAGGCGTGAGAGCAGTAACGCTGAAAATTGGTACATAAATCTCTTTGTAGAGCTGGGTTGTTAACTGCGTTAGTAAAAAATACGTTATTTGACTCACCGATTTAAATATAAAAACCCTAAAAACAAACACCTAGAGAGTTTTGTATGTAGTTAGGAGAGGGTGTTACTCAATTTGCATGTACGACCAGTGCAGAAACAGAGAATGTCTCTAAATTCAGCAAGTGGTGTGTGTTGCTCTAAAGGCAGCAAGTGACTCATGTGACTGTCTTAGCAGCTGGGCAGCAAGATTAGAGAGCTACTATGTACACATTCCCTTACTGAGGGGTCCAAACTATTGCTAAATGAAGTTGTATTACTGCCAGAAAGTGAATAACAGGCATAAGAAAATACAATAAATAAGTGTGTCATCAGGTTAGTGCAGTAGTTATTTCAGACAGTTGTTAAAGTGAAGGGAAAAAAAAGAAAAACCCACAACTTTTCCAAGATTCATATTTAAAAGATGTTTTTCCTTTTTTCAGACTCAAACGTCATATGAGATTACATGTGAAGTGTCCCTTTCAATTTAGAGATTTGGAAAAGTCATCTTGAAATGGCTGTTACTGACACTGCAAGGGGAAAAAAAAGTGTATTAGTGAGTGAAGAATCTTATTCCAAAGAACTCATTTATTTGTAAAAGTACTAAAAATATGCTTGTATCATGAAGTATTTTGATTTGAACTGAAATTGGCAAAGTGTGTATTTCTTGGTCACTTGCTAATTTGAAGGCTTATTCATGATGTTATTCCTCATGTATTTCCTAATTGTAAGAATTTGTGAAGTTTGTTCCAAATTGTCTTTAAGTTTTCCTGGCATGCCATTATGGATTAGTGGAATACGTATTCTTTTTATTTTTTCTTACGTTTCCCTAATCTAATTTTGGGGGTTTTTTTTCTCAGATACTTACTTTTCTTAAGAGAGTTGCTAAGCATTTTTGAATGCTTTGTTCTTTATACATAATGTGTTTACAGTTACACATTGGATTTCAACTATAATTTATGGATTTAAACTGAAAACTGTTACCCTGTCAAACTTATCTTCAGGATTAACCCTCGAGAGAACTCCTGCAAGTCTTGAGGACCAGAGGACATACACTTGACTGTTGCAATCAAGTAAATTGATACAGAAATCAAGAAGATGTAAATATGAAGCTCCTTAGTGCTATTTTTAGTGTCAACTTTCAGGCCATAATTATGTTTTAAAGATGAGAATGTATTTACTGAAGAGGAGCTTTTATATTTAAAAAGCCAGATCAGACAAGGTGTCGAGCTCATGATAAATTCCTTGTAGTAAAAGAGGACCAGAAGAATGTGTGTTCCTAGTTATCCTCACTGCGTTCCAGTGTCCTCAACAAGGTTAAACTGTTTGGTTTTTATTTTGCTTCAGGTTTTCTGGATTTCTGCTTTCTCTATTTTTCGATCTAGCAATGACTTGTTTCTCATCTTGTTACTCTTTCCTGTTCATTCCAAGCTTGTGCAGTTTTCCTCAACAATGATTTTCAGTTATATCTCTAAGAAAAGATGGAGACAGCATAAAATAAGATTGCCCAGAGTAGTCAGGACATCTGAAAACTACCTTCTCCAGGTGGACCCTCATTTTAATACTTCCAAACACTTTCGTCTGACCTTTTTATCTTTGCACATTAGATTTCTTCATAATGAAGTCACTTATTGTTTGGCATTTTGAAATTTTTGAGTTATAGGAAAACTTCAGTTTGGGTTTTGTTTTGATTCATTCTTTCTGAATGTTTCATTACTACTTTTTTAATGTACCATTTTTCTGTACCAGATTTCTTTTCTATTCTGCTTTCATTTTTCACTCACAAATTACTCATCAGTTGCAAAAGAAAAATGTTTCTGCTCTGCTTAGTCTGATGGTGGTCTGTGGCATAGGATGGCTAGGAAACAGGAATGTTTCTGTATTGACAAGTGTTATAGATAAAGCACTAGGAAATTGTGACCAAGGATGTACATACTTGCAAAATATATCAATCCTCTGACTACTTGAATGCTTCAGTGAATTCTTGCGTGCTGTTCTTAACACATTCCTCGGGATGAGCCATCTGAAATATCCATCTGCCAGCAGGGTTTCAGCTCCTGGGTCTTGCTGCCCTGTGTTCTGTGCCACAGCAGCTTCTCGGGCTTGGACTTCCTACCCCCACCCCTCCCCAGGGAAGAGCTCTGCCATACTGCAGTTTTGTTGAGCTGTTACCCTTTCTTCTGCAGTGTGTTTTGTTTTGTTAGAGCACCTTTGCACTGTTCGAAGAATTATATAAAATAAACAGCTGCCCTGAGAGGATTTTTGCATGAACGTGGACTTGGCTTATTGTTTGTACCTTTCAGAATTACACCCAAAATTTCTTAGCCACAAGTTTGTGCCACTCCACTGAATTAAAGAGGGAAGTATCTTCTCATGGATTCTAAGAAGGAAAATTCTTCATCTACCTCTAACCAAAAATACGGTATTATTTTTAAATTTGGTATTCAAATGTCCAAGGAGAAACAGCTGAACAAGATCAGACAAAAATATCTTGAATTTGTATAAGATTACCTCTTTTAAGCAGTCATGATTTAAGAAAGGAATAGGAAAGATTCTTTCTTGATATAGTTCTCTTCCCCCTGCTCTGTCATGCCATTCCATTCTTGGGATCGGGAATTATCCTGGGTTTGCTTCTTAGGGCTGTTAGAAAATCATGGATGTTTTGCAGGAAGTTGAGATGCTGTTTCTGATGCTATTTGTATCCTTCCGGTGAGAGTTTTGCAGTATCAACTTGTGGTAGTGTGTGCCACCTGCCCAGTATTCTTTTCCTTTGGCAGGAAGGCCTACAAATAAGAAGAAAAAATGGTTTTGAGGAAGTCTTTAGGTGTGGGGGGTGTTTTGTTTTTGTTGTGGGGTTTTTTGGTTTTTTTGTTGTTGTTGTTGGTTTTTTAAGCCTCAACCTATACTCTGACAGCGTTTCTTAGGGCAGGAGTTGCAGTCTCACTTCTTTCCTTGCACCGGCAGGGGGGCTGGCAAGTTGTCTGGAAGCTGTAAGTCGATCAGAAGTGACTCCTCAGCTCTTTAGTTTCAGATGTGATTGAGATATTTGATTCTCTTAAGAGCTGATGAGCTTCCTGGTGAGGAGAGAGAATTTCAGTAGCTACCTTCGGAAAGAGAGAAATCTTGGTTCTGGTGTTGGAGAGAGCAAGCCTTCTGGGGCAAGCTGAAAAGTAAAGCATGGGAAGGTTTGGAGCCTAGATAACTGAAACACATTTCTCCAGTAACTATAGATACTGTGGTCTTTCACAGAAGAGCAATGGACAGGAAGAATGTTTGTTTCCAAGCACCGGTGACCGGAGAAGAATTAATAGAACTAAAGGAGGCTTTAGGAGTTGTGTTGCTTTGTTAATATCTTAAAAAAAAAAAAAAAAATAGCACCCATTTTTAGGATTTAGTGTACTAGAGGCTGAAAAGGAAAACACAGCAAGCATTTGTCCTACCCCTGACAAGCTAACAGTGTTGCTTGAAAGAGAACTGAGACATGTGGAAGGGAAAGGGAAAAAAACCAGAGTACTTGCCGTTACATGTGTGTGCACTTTAATTTTGTGTGTTAGTTGAACAACATGGCACAACAGTGTCTCACAAAGCCAAATTATGTTCCTCTCAGTCATCACCATGGGCACTCCTATGCTATCCTGTTTTTTCAGGCCGTGGATCATTGAAGGCAAATACCCAGTGGGATGCTGGTTCTCAGAGCAGTATGTATCCCACAGATGGGAGTTCACAAGCCAGTTTTCTGGCTGGAAACTTATACATGGATCTTGACAATGGAACATATTTATACAGAGTTCTGGTATGCTCTCTAGCACATTGGAGGTTTTGCTTCAGGCTCTGGATACTTTGAGAAAACCTGCCCTACAGCCACAGTCTTTGCCCTGATGAAATGCTGAGCTGCTTGTGCGTTGTTTCTGACTCCTGTGATGGAGAGACACCTCTTACCCAACCTGCATCATGATGCTTATACTATAAAACCCCTTGATTCCAAAGGAGGAGAGCCTGCAGTGCATGCACAGGATAAAATGCAGTGAGAATAAAGTAAATTACTCTTGTGGGTTTTTTTTCTTTAGTTGTTTATTTAAGAATCAAATTTCTGTGGAATTTTTGGAAGAACCTGTTCTGAGATTACTAGGCAGAGTTTTTCAAAACCATTGTTTTCATAATCTGTTTAGAATGCAGCTTTCACTGCCTTTCACTTCAGCTTCAGGCACTGAGTTTTTCTGCAAATCATTCCTTGTAGACACATGCCAAGGATTGGGAAAATTAATGACCTTCTCTGCAGCGTTTAGTTTAAATGACACAGAGATCTCTAGTAGAATCTGAGATCTCTAGGACAGCGTTCAATTATCTGACTGAAAACATTGATTTCTGAGTCACTAATGGGATTGTGTAATAAGTAAGTAAGTAAGTAAGTGGAATTAGTAATTAAAAAACTGGCTGAATTTGGGTAGAGTTCACAGGAATGACAGCAGGGACTACACCACTATCCCTGTCTGATTTCAAGTCTCTATCTCAAAGGAAGGTGTTCAAAGGAAAAGGAAAAGTGTGCCAGAACTTTTTGACACAGACAAAACTTTTTTTTTTTCTATTAACCTTTGTGTTTTTGAAATGCACTGTTTTGAATGAATAAAAACTGAAGAAACAAAACAGGGAAGCAGACACTAATTTGTAAAATTTCAGTCCAAACAATGGCAGTTTGGCAAAGTTGTAGGTTGGCTGAAATAGAGGAGTTTATCATATAATGGCAAGTGTTTGGCAGCATGGTGAAATGTGATCCCACTCATTCTGCAAATAGTCAAATATACTGGATTTGAGTTCACATTTGTACTTACTGACAGCAGCGTTGGTTCTTGTGTAGATCAACAGAGGAATTGTGCTGCTTTGAAATCAAGGGTTTTGCAGCCTGATCAAGGCCTGTGATGACAGTATTTTATTTACCTGATAAATGCTGATCAAATTCTATGCTTGCATTTTATTTAGTAAGAATAATTGTACTTGTGTGCATGTTAAAACCTGGTGGTCTATTTCTGGCACTGTCAAAACCAAAGCTGTCATGAAAAGTTAGAGGAGTAGGGGTGATACTCCCAGAGTATTCTCCTGATCTTCAATAACCCACTTGTCAAAGGCTTCCTGAACTAAACTTGATGAGTTTGTATTTACTAACCTTTACTGAACTTTTTCCATAACTTTTTCACGTGACCCCTTGAGCTTTTGTAAAGGGTCTAAACACGCTGTTGCAAGGAATTAAACTGCAGAAAGGTTTGAAAGGCAGGGGCATTACCTTCTCAAACCTGCGTCCTTTCATTTAATTTCACATCTCTAGCTCTTTCAATGGAAGGGCTGCCATTCTGTTCAGCTTTCTCTCTCTCCAGCCACTTCAGTTGAGATGCACTTGTATGCTATTCATTTGCATCTCGCTTTTCTGCATGTGTATTGATTTCTCCAGAAACTCTACTTGCTTCTTGGAGCTTGGCATCCTTTTCTAAATTATGTTGCTTCTTCACCAATACGTTAATTTGTTCATATGTCTCCTCCTACCCACACCCCAGTTGTTCATTGAAGTTTATGCTTTCTTGCCTTGTGTAGATGTTAAGCTTACTGTAGTACTTCACTGCATATTGGGAATTAATTTTTAGGAAGGGAACCAGACAGGCAGTAGTCTGTGGTGTGTGTGTGTGTGTGTCTCCTCAATACAGCACAAGAGCTATGTAGCATGGTAAAGATACAGGACAAGGTGAAAAATGAAAAAAGTAGTGAAACAGTTTGCATGCAAGGAAGGCCTAAGCTGGCTTAAACTTTTCAGCTCTGTAAGAGATTACAGAAGGAAGAGTACTGAAAATAGAGATTTCGTATCACAGACAGAATGTTAAAGGAACCATGAGTGATATTGATGGGATAAAGGGTGAGCAAAATCATTAGCTAAGGTGAAAGAGAAATAGTGGGAAATGGGCTCAGTATAAGCTAATAGAAAGCTGTTGTTTATAAAATGTGAAATTAAGCTGTGGCACTCCTTGCCGTGGGATGTTGTCGGTACAAAAGATTACATGGGCATGAGAGAGGGCTGCCAAAATAGTGGAAAAGGGGGGTATTAAATCTGTCTAGATCTCTAAGTCCCTGAATCACAAGTGGTGATACTTCCCCAAAATACTGTGCACTTGTCTTCCTCATGATCAGCTGTTGGCTTTTCCTGGAGCAAGGCTGCTGGGCTGATGGACTTTTGCTCTGGCCTGCAAGGACCATCGATGTGTTGCAATGAGTATTCAGGGACCCCGAACCGGAACAAATCACCCAGAACTGGAACAAATCACCCTGGCTGAGCCAGATGCCTCGCTGTCACAGAAACCATGTCTGTCTCTGTGAACCTATATAGAGCCACTTGCAGACTAGTAAAGTTTTTTCCATGTAAACTTAAAGCCCGTGTTTTGTTGTCTAGAAAGCCTTTTAATTTCTAGTCTAAACTTATTTTGGTAAGCTTACACTTAGACTGCTTTGTTCCAGCCCTGCTGACTGTGTCTTTGATTTACTTATTAAGAATTATAGTCTTTTTTTTTTTTTTTTTTCCTTTGGCCAGATGTTTTGTTGCTCTATCCCAGATAATTTTTTTGTGAATATATATTACCAGATATATACATGGTGTTCCCAGCAAGATCTCAGTATTCCACTATAGTAGCATCTTTATGTCCCTTCCTGCACTGAAAATACAGCTGCCTTTTTTGAATCAGTGTATTTTATTTCTTCTGAACCAGCTCTCTTTAGTGACTTTTACTAGTTGCTTATAGGAGGGTTATACACAAGTTTTTTTCCTTCTCTGATGCTTCCAACTAACAGTTCATCACTTCTCAGCAGAAACCACTGTCCCTAAGACCGTTAGTCTCTTCTTTGTTGTTCCTTTTCATCCTGCTTCTGTAATTAAGATTTGTTACCATTTTTCTTCTGTGTTGTTTCAGTCTGCACTGTACTTCTGCTACCCCCTAGTTTCATATTTTCTGCATATTTTTGTGGTGCTCATGTAAAAGCATAAAAAAATTCTAAATGAAAATATTGAATCAAAAAAGACTAAAGACCAATCTTGGCAGAATTCCATGACTAACATCCTTCCACTTTTTTGTGAAAGGAATCTGTTGTCATCTCTTGATCTGCTGCTTTTCCTGTCTTACTGTTCTTGAACTAACTCCTCTCTTCTCGGCTCAACAAATTACTGCTCAGGTGAGACTAGAAGTGTTGTGCTTTTTTTGTATAAAGACTATTTGTAATGTTGAAGAAAAGCTGGGTGTTTGACATGGTTCAGCTTTTAAAAGTGACATTGTGTTTGATTTTTTTTCTTTACCTTCATGTTTTCATTCTTTCATTGACAATGTGCTCCAAGCAAGAGGCTATGCTATCATCATTAGCTGTATGTCCAAATAACTTTTCTTCACCTTTCTCAATATTGAAATGAGGCAAAAAGTGTGTACTTGGATTTGATGCTGTTGTGAGGCAGTTTCATCTCATCACAGTCTTGCTTCCTCTTAAGTCAGAAGACAGTATTTCAGTATGAAAGGTAAGATCACAGAAGTGTGGTAGATGCTTTTTTTTTTTTTTAAATTCACCTTTTGGACGCCCTGTGTTGGTGTCTGTGGTTTACAGCCATCTATGGGGCAGAAGTAAACTTCTGCATTACTTTCACTCTAGTAGGAGTAGTGAGTTCTGACAGTTGCCCAGGGCCATCTGTTGTGATTGTAGATTTGGCAGACTTAGATGGCACCAAGTTTATTCAAGGAGATCTGTGCACTGCCAATAATAATATGAGCTTGGTCTTTTAGGACCTTTTATCACCTCTACCAAAGTAAGAGCATCTCAGAGTGCCGTGGTACTCCATTAGTCTGCTGTGCTCAGTCTGTTTTGTCAGGTTGGTTCCTCTTGGGTATTGGGTCTGCAAGACAGAGCTGGTGCCAAATCCCCATGTTCCACAGGTTGCTGGAATCGCTGCTGTTCCTGACTCGGAATGGCTACTGAGTACAGTTAGTACCAAGAGACCACAGGGAATCTGTGCATGCTCTTGGGACTAGAGATGTGGGAATCCCAAACAGCTCATCCCTGGTCATGAGGTGGCTCTTCTCTGCCTCCTCTTGTGCTGGCACAAAACCACTCCAAAGACTTAGACTGCATGGAAATGATTGGAGTTCTTTCTATAGGGTTAATTTGGCTATTTTAGCTCTCGACGGTTAACTTGAATATTTAGGTCTCTGTCCTGGCACAGAGTGTGGAAAGGAAAGGAAAAAGGAAAGGAAAGGGAAAGGGAAGGAGGAAGAAGCACTGGAACAGTTTCAGTGTGGAGGCATGCTGAAAATAACTAAGTTCTGGGCAGACTAACAGAGTGCTGACGTGTGCTGTCTTCAACGTGACAGCTGGACAGATGTGTCCATCTCCGATCCCAAAGCATTAGCCAAGATGCTGTGCCAGAGCTGTTACCCCTGCCTCTGAGCTGCTCACAGATGAAAAGCTGAAAAGCTCAGCTGCTTTTGCTGCATGGTGTGGTTTCCAGCAAGGAGGGGGCTTGTGTCCGGCCAGCTTGGCATGTTGGCTGGGCATGGTTGCCTCTGCCTGTGGTTGACCCAGTAAACAAGGTGCTTAGGTGGAGTTACCTAATTCTGGAGATGGCTGCTTTGCATTTGGGATTGGATCCAGAGATGAGAAGGTAACTGCTGAAGTTGCTTGCCAAGGCAGCTATCAAATCTGATGACAGATGAGGCCTTGAGGTTAACTAACAGCAATTATCTTTACCGTAGCTATATCTGTTCTGAGTGATTTTTCAGGGGTTTGTTTTGTGTTGAGTTTTGTTTGTTTTGAAAAGTTGATGCCTCACAGTGCCGGTTTGTTTGTAATTCAAGGGAAATATCAGCCCTCGTCTTGGCAAGTACAGCCTTTTGGGTATAAACCTCAAAGTTGTGGTGACAAGTAGGGTAGCAATGGGAAATTAAAATGTAAATGTGTGATACGTTCTTGTATTTTCATTTGGGAAAGGCTCCTCCAAAAGCACCCCCCTGCTTTGGTAAGGAAGCAAGTGGTTTCAGAAAGAAACATGTTGAAATCATCAGGCCATTCACTGTACCTGTTTTCATAGTGGGTCTTTTTTCTTAGCCATTCATTTGCATAACCCTACTCTCTTTTACTGTTTTGTACCCTTTTCTTTAGCAGATGTTTCCCCCCAGCACTAGTCATGGTGGTAGCTTGTGCAAGGTGGCAGGACCGGGTGAGTCTGGGGACAGGGATGGAAGCTACAGGTCATAAATAAGTGTATTGTGTGTGGCTGATGATATGTAGCAAGTGTGGTTTAGTAAGATGACCTTACAGCTCTTCCTGCAGAAGGGGATACACACCTTCCTTTACTCCGGCACATTTCTGCAAGAAGATAGGAAGCAGGAAAGAAATGTAATTTCTACAGCCAAGTTTCTCTGTGTTACTTTTTCATGTGTTCTTACTGAAAGAAGGCTTGGGTGGGTGCCCTGCTGTCAGGCTGTATTACCCAACGTTAGCTGGTCACGAATCCATGCTTCGTGTTCACAGGTATTGCTTTTTTTCTTAAAGACCACTCATGTGGGCAGTTACAAACACTGATGGAATGAGCATGAGTCTCCACATCTTCCTTTCCTCATCTGGTACTCAGATTTCAGTAAGCAGGGCATTTGCAGTTTGAAATTTGTAATTGTAACATTATCTGTTAGAAGTAAAGGAAAAAAATCCTGCTAAAATAAGTAGCATAGAATGCACTAGATCTGCTTCAGATAAAGCTGACCATTATCGTGTGCTATTAAACCAAGTGTTTTAAAGGATTAGTAGGCACTATATTTTTAGAGATTGGTTAGTGGTAGGAAATAAGGCTGCCAGTGAAATCTTCATTCTAGAGTCCAAATGCAAAGATCTCTTATTAAAATTTATCCAGTTGTTTAGTTTTTCTTAACAGAGGGTTCACAGGTCACAGAAACAAGTGCAGTATGAAATTTCATACTCAATAGTCACCTGCTTTTAAAGAAAAATAGTCATATTCTGTCATTTCAGAAGACAACAGTTACTGCTTTTTGCTGTCAACATATGCTCCTGTGTGTTTACATTTGTGTGTATCTAAACTGTTTTGATTTTTGTTTTGTTAGTTTTATTTTTAGTAGTAGAAGCCCTTACGGACTCCAAGGGATTTCACTGGCTTTCTTTCTAGCCACTTTTTCCTATGAAAATGTGACCATACCAGTGATGTGAAAAATCCTGTCTGCAGCATCGCCTTGCAATTCATTAACACTGCTGCTCTGCCTCTGCTTGGCTTCATTTCACTTTTTAGGCTCCCTTCTCTTCACAGGAATCCCTGTTTTGGGGTTTTTTTTTTTTTTTACTAACTTGTCATCTGCCACATAAAGGACAGGTGAAGGAAAAAGAGGGCTTTCTTATAACTGTCTTATTAAGAGAGCCTTGTTGTTCCTAATCCACTATAATTTGTCTCGGTTTCCTCTTCCTTAATCTCATTTTGCCCCTATTTCCAAACCTCCTCACCTCCATGGAGATGACTCCTCCCTCCCTGATCTTTGGAGGAAGCTGGGAGGTGTGGTTAGATGCCAGAAGCGTTCAGTTATTACATAGGGAAACTTCATCCTGTCTGACAAGCATACTATTCGTAGCCTTGAGGGATGTACCTGAAGGGCACTGAGTTTCCACTCAGAATTTAAGTAGATTAGATTATGCATACATATTTGTTGTGACTTGGCGGGTATCCCAGTGCCCGAGGTCTTAAAACATATACTTTGCTATACTCGAGGCAAGCTCAACGGTGTGTTTCAAAAGATGCTCTGGGGAGATGGGAGACTGCTGTTTGGAGTCCACAAAGGTGTTATCCTCTCTTGATCTGGTATAACACAGGAATTCTGACTACTGTTCTGTCTAGTCCTGTATTTTGTCTTGATATTAGGTGCTATCAGATGCCTCAAGGGGTGGTATAAGATACAGAGGAGATTCTCTCTTATTTAACTCTCTGCTGGTTTGTATTTTGTCCCAGAAGAAGAGAGTTGTTACTATTTTTTCCTGAAGCCCTATTGAAATCATGTTATAATTTTGGATGATCCAGTTGTAAATCTTGTCTAACTGTATGCTGCCTTCCGGCAGTTAATCTCACAGGCTAACACTTTGCTGTTAAAAAAACAAGTTGTGGTATTTGTTCATTTAAAATTTGCTATCTGTGGCTTTATTCAGTATCTCTGTCATAAGAACAGATAAAACCTGTTACTCTGAATCTGAAGAAGTTACTCCATGGCCAATAATTTTAATAATCTTATCTTGCCATCTTGTTTAAAAAAAAAAAAAAAAAAAAAAAAAAAAAAAAAAGACACAAACACAAAAATGCCGCCCCAAAATTCAGGTGCTGTGGATACGCTGGAAAGAACTGTGAAGTTAAAACAGCTGTATTTTATGAAATTCTGTTTGGTATGGCACTTTTCCTTATAAGGACCAATGACCAATTGTTTTGATTATTTAGAAGGAAAAAATTCCATGAGAACTGTTACTGAAAATGACTAACTTGGCATTTGGGATCTGTCGCTCTCTTACAACATTTGATGCAATACTGAATTTAAGATAGCTGAAACATCCAGTTAGCTGCTCGGTGCTTCAGCTGTTCTTATGTGACCTATTCATTTAATTTTCTCGTAAATTGCTAATGATATTTGTAAATAAATACTCCTTCTTTTTGTAGTGCTGTCTTCTTAATATCCCGGCCTTTGTAAATAAAGAACAGCCTGTGCGTCTGATAGAAATCTCCAAGACTCGGTTTGCGATGCACAGTGACCTACAAGCTTTGGCAGCAAGGAGCTGAAGTGATTCCTTGGGTTTTGCCACCAGAGCAGGGAAGCCTTGGAAGGAGGAGCGTGGCTCTGCAGCTGCTCATGGCCGGTGGAGGCTGTGAAAGAGCATGGTGGTTGGGGCTACACTTTACAATCTAGGGATGGATGGGTCTTGTTGCAAGAGGAGGGGAGACTTGACGGAGATTTGGCTGGATTTGGTTAAGTAGTTTTGGTTCTTTGTTTAAGCAAGGATTGGAAGTTGATAAAAATGTGCAAGCTGATATGCCTTAGATATGAGCTGCTTTGTTCTCAAAGTTGCACAGGGGGATGTGAGAGAGATAGGACCAGGATTTAGCAGATCTGAAACGTACATACCCATCTGACCCATTCCTTTGGTGTCTTAGTGGCTTTGGTGGCTTAGTGAAATATGCTTGAATACAGTAATTACAAATCCATTTACGTTATCTATTAGAGTAGTCTCTTAAAGGTAGAGGCTGAGGAATAACCCATTGTTGGGATTTTTTTCTTTTTTTCTTCTTTTTTCTTTTCTTTTTTCCCCCCCTTTTTTCTTTTTTCTTTTTTTTCCCCCCCTTTTTTTCTTTTTTTCCTTTTTTTTTTCCCTTTTTTTTTTTACATTATTATATTCTTCCTGTATGCCAGAAAAGACTTTTTTAATCTAACAAACAGCAACTGCATGCAAAATTCACTGCATTTTCCATTCTTTACTTCTATTTTCCTTTTGTAAGTATGGAAACATAGGATTCACTCAAGCAGACAATAGCCTTCTTGATTGTCCCTTTGTGAACTTTAAAATGGATGAAGTGAGAAAAAATTTCTAGGCTGATGATTACTGAGAAATAATTAACAAATCCAATTCACTATGTCTTAGTGCACAGTAGGATGTTACCTTGAATACAGTGCAGTTCCTCTTACAGCATCATGTGTCTGTGCTGAATTCTCAGTGTTGCATCACAAAGGACTACTTACTGTAGTAAATGCTTGTTGTGGTGAGCTGGGTTCCACTCCAGGTTTCTTTGGGTTGATCACTTATAATGCACTGGAATTTTTATTTCTTCCTACCTGGCTCACTGCCCATCTCCTGCTTTACTCCGGGGTCATTCTGAGTAGAGGTAGATGCTCTGTACGTGTTGGCAGGTAGGCAAGAGTGCTGCTTTTGTGATGGAGGTTGGAAGAAAGTTGGTTATAGTAATTGATTAGTTTTGAAGTGTCTGCCAAGGCTCTGTGACTCAGCATATTCGGATATGGATCGTTACGGGATGGACAGGTACAGGTCACTGCCCACATAAATGAAAGAGGGAAAGCACACCTGGACCTGGCCTCAGGAATGAATCAGCACAAGGGACCACAAAGGATGTAACAGAAGACAAGGAAATTCAACAGGATTCTTGATCAGTGTCCTCATACTTGCTCAGGGCTGTGGTTTTGCAAGTGACATCGCCACCGAATCCAGTAGTGAATTATTTTTCTTCTCTCAGATGGTGCACAGTGCCACAACAGAGGCCTGAGGTAAATGGGTTTAAAAAAAAAAAAAAAAAAAGAAAAAGAAAAAAAAGAAAAGGGAAAAAAAAAAAAAAAAAAGTCGGTAGCTTCACCTATACCATAGTGTCCTCCTGGCCTGGGTCTGCTGCAAAGCACTGTGTCTCCTCAGCTGTGAACAGTACCCAAGAAATGGCTACAGGATCCTGTGGAGGCTGGAGGAGGAAACCGATCCGGTAAGTATTGCATGCCCAGTTCACAATAACTTCACAGGAGGGTTTAAACTGCTTTTTCTGGAGCATCGCTCCATCACTCAGGTGACAGCCTTTCCCTTGCCATTTAACTTAGCCATTCTCAAACTTATGTCAGACTCCTGTTTTATTTATTTTCTGTGAGCTCCTTATACACACAGATGTGCTGTCACTCACTGACCACCTCTAAACTTTCACACTCCAGCTACTGTCCCTCCATCCTTTCGTTTCTCTTACTCTCTCATCCAGAGTATCAGCCCTTCACTGTTGGTACTCCCTGCCCTCTCCCTGGTCTTTGCTCAGCTAGCCTTGCCTGCTTACCTTACAGTCCAGCTGTACTGAAGGAATTCTCAGAAACTTTACTGTATCAGCCAGCTCCCTGATACCTCCTATGTCTTCTCCTTCCCCTTGTTCTCTGCGCTCTGTGTAAAAGACCCATTTCATTAGGAGGACCATCAAGTTATCTTAGCTGCCCAGATCAGTTATCCTCGCTGTCCAAATCTTTGCAACTCCGTGCTGTACCTACCTTGCCCTATTTGGAAAGCCTGGAGATCTCCAGAAGGAGAGTGCTGACCCTGCTCTTGGTGTTGATGTCACCATGGAGCTCACTGTCTGCTCCCTGCCTTGGGGGCCCTGAGGCTGGGGGGAAGGCAGGAAGCAGCCCAGTGCAGTTAGACACGGCAAGGAGCTAGCTGCCTGTCCTTCAGCTGAGCTGAAGCCATGGCATGTCTCGCCTCCATGCTCCCTGGGGCTCTGCTCCTCATGTTGGGTGCAAGGGGAGACAGTTTGAAGGCTGGAGAGAGCCACGTGTTTTCAGGGTTTACACAGACATAGAGAATGGATGGTGTTGTACGGGATGCTTCCTCCTGCTGCTGCCTGCGCCCCTGCCTATGTTGTGTCCTTCAGCTTAGCAAGTGTTCATTTGCCTTCCTTCCAGTCAGTGACTGTCACATCTGTACTGCTGACTCATGTTTTGTAGTTTGTCCATTACCTGACTCCACAATTGTTAGAGCTCTTGATCACACCTTTTGATTTTTTTGCATTCTTTTTTCTGCACTCTTGTTCCCCTCAGTGAAATGTCATCTTCTCATCAGTCTTTCTTTAAAGCTTTAATGTTAGATTTCTTTGCTGTGCCAAGTCCTAGACGTGATTCACACTTTTCTGCCTCCTTTCTCTACTGATTTGATCTCTCATTTCCTCCTCGCTAATCACAGCCTTTTCCAGCTTTGGTTATGCTGCCCCCCTGCTCCAGACCTTAGTCATGCTCAGAGTGTTTATTCATCCTAGAGCAGTCTCAAATACAAAGCTGTGCTGTTGCCGAGTTCCGTTATTGTGCTCAATCTTCACTCAGGGTGAAGTACACAAAGAATTTGGAACTGTGTTGCTCTTCTTAATCTTCTGTGTGGTAGAATGAGCTTGTGTAGATCTAAAAGCTGCAACAGAATTTTCTTGCCTTGACAGTGTATTTTACAGTAATTTTCAGGAGTCATAAAAAGAGTGACAATAGTGTGTAAGAGGGAGGTTTGACACAAAAAGCACAAGTAAAGGAGGTGTCAGGTTGTTGGTTTTGGGTTGTTTTTTCCCCTCTAAGGAAATACTCCTCTAACACTCCTGGATGAAGCTTATTGATAGGTAACCTTGCAGTGCATTATCACAGTTTGCCTGTTGTCTTTATAAAGGAGGTCCTTAAATCTCCCAGGAATTTGTTGGGGAGTGCTGTCCTTTAGCATAAGGACAGCTAGTTTTCCATGTATTGAGTTAAATATGTACTGCATACTAGTTTGTACTTTAAAAACAAAACAAACAAAAACCCAACAAACAAAACCAGAACCTTTTATACTCAAATTCCCTATCCGACAGGTTCAAAACATTTCAAGTCTTGAAACAATAGCAACCAACTTACCCTATTACATATGTCTCAGAAAAACCTGCAACAGCATATGCAGTATGTGGAAGTGATTTGGAAAGCATCTTGCACTTTTGAAGGGCACAGGGTGAAAAGAATCATGAGGGAAGAAACTAGTTAGCAGTATTAAAATAGACTTTGTAATGAGTGGAGTGTCTAGTAACATCTTTATTTTTTCTGATTTCTCTTAGTGCATATAAAAGCTGCAGCCCATATGAAGAGGGGAATTGGTAGCTAAAAGATAGCCATCAGATTTCAGAAGATAAACAAAAGGTGGATCTGAACCTTGAAATTGTCAGCTCAGCAAAGGCAGAGTGGTGAAAGGAGGGTTTCCTGGAGAACCCCCAGAAGATTGTGATGGATTATGCATTTCTGGAAGGGGACAAGAAACAGGCAGTACAAAGGTGCTAAACCTAAACAGTTCTAACAAAACACTGGTCAAGCATTTTATCTCCAACACCTTGTAAAACATAAGAGGTATTTCAGATTGAGATCACTACGTCAGTTGAGCTGAAATGTTTTCTGACTACTCTGATTCTTGTGTATACCATCTAGAGGAGCACTCTGTGCAAGACTTGCTTTTTTTCAAGGTCACTATTTTTCACTGAAAAAAATTCACCATCACCTAAATCAGTAAATAAATCCATTTGTCGAAACGCCTATCTGAAAAATTAATTGAACACACAGCTGTTGCAAAATTCATCCCTTCACAACTTTTTTAAAATAAAATTAAACTAAACATACCTTTTTGATTGCAAATTTTTTTCTAGCCTAGAGCTGCTCTCCCAGAGTATGAAAGGAGCTCAAGTGTCCTGTTGGAGAGCACTTTAGAGGAAGACATTCTCCGGGATTCACAAAAGCATCTCTATTTCATGTTTCCATCTGCCCTCCAGGATTTTTCCCCATAACGTGCATGAAACATTGATGCATACCATACAGTCATAAGACTATTTTTATTCCATCTTTTTTGTCACCATCTTCCTTCCACCTTTCTGGAAGCCTGCCCTACTAGCAGTTTGCAGCTGTTCAAGGCGAAGTCTTGCATGTGTTTTTCACACGTCACTTAATGTAGGCTTGAAATCGGGGAAGCAGAGTCTGCTGAGTTGCTTTAAAAAAAGAGTAAAACTTGTAAGTAGTCTGGTGTCTTAGTCTGTGAGGAATAAAATTTGAATTTCAGGACATCGGGGTCTTTCATCATAGGTCACCCAGTGTTGGTGAATGCTTACTGTGGTAAACTGTGCCCAGCAAGACTTGGAAAATCTTAAGCCAGTGTGTTTGGAGATGGAGCTGGGACAGAGTCAGGCAACATGTGTGCATTTCACAACCTGTTTCTGTGGCAGCTGGGAACCCTATCCCTGTCCTTTGACACGACATGGAGAAACCTTGTGCTACTGTCATACCTGCCTGACTTGGTTGTCCTGCCAAGAACAAGATGATCACCTTGTGATTTAATGGTGAAGTTGTTTGGTGAACACATTGTTATGACATTTCTTCAGGCTGACAAGAGCTCCCAAAATGGTTTTCTGTTGATGCAGCTCCAGGACAAAATCTGTGTGCACTTCTAGCAGATGCTGGCTTTGCTGCCTGAAACTGATCCAGTTGTTGCTGCTGGTCACCTGAATCGGAATATTGTAGTCCAGGTGGCTGTTCTGGATACTGCCTGCCTGCCTTATCTCCCACAGCAATGTTCAGTTGTGTAGCTCTAAATTATGTATGACTTCTTTTAGTTGTTCACTAATCTGGCATCAAATCTCAGAATTCTTATGCGTTGAGGTGTGCATACCAAATTGCATTGCAGGGCATCACAGTGCTCTGGAGCAGAATACTCAGCATGCCGAATGGGAAATGGGAACAAATGCTTACCTCCTTCACAAGGATGCTCCAGGCATCAAGCATCAGGGCTTGTAGGGGCTCTGAGAAGTCACTAGTCAGGGTAAGCTCTTTAGGTGTGTTCTAACAGCGTTGCACAAAGCTAGTACATGAACACTGTCAGAAATACATTTGGTGTCTGTGCAGCTTCAGAAAGGCTCACTGGTTACAGCTTTGAAGAGGGCTTTGCTTTAGTATTGCCTTAAATATTCTGCATTTTCAGTTAACCTTCCCTGAGGCTTTTGTGTTTTAGCTTGTAAGGTCATTGATACCATCACCCAGCATCACAGTTATAGCAGTAGTAGCAAAAGCAATCACAGCTAAATGTAACCCCTTCTGTTTACTGTAAAGCTACAATAATCTATGAAATATTTTCTTTTCAGATAGAACTGTAGTTCCTTGACTGTAGGTTGTATTGGAAGTGACTGCTTGGAAATTGGTCACTCTTTCTTACTTGTTGCCTTTCTTGGGGTAAGAGGCAGAGGAAAAAGGGCAATCAGGATCACAGGCATTTTAGTTGGATTAGCTCCAATAAATAATATGGTTTAAAAAAATCCAAGGTTACAAAAAAGCAGTGTCACAGCTTTTGCCCCCAGGCAATGTTGTTTTGGCAGTGTGACTCAGGGCTGGACTGGGCTTCTGCTACAGGCTTTGCACTACTGCATGGTTGCCACCTATACCCAGGATGTGGTGTTATGTAGTGGGAAGACTACCCTGTCTCTCAGTCACTTTATATCTGTCCTGCATGAGATGTCTTTTTTTTTTTTTTCCCAGACTTCATCTTCCCAACTATCTAGTGTAGTTAAGGGAAATTAGCTCCTGTGAAACGCCTTCTCCTAGCACACTCCTTGCAGCTTCTGTGAGGTATTGAGATTTTTTTCAACCACCACCTTGCCCCTCTTATTTGAGCTTGTGTTAACTAGCAGGACTAGAGCGCCAGAAACCTTTTTACTTGAATGATAGCTGAAACTGTTGAAAACATCTTTAGTTATGATTTGTTAGGTGACTGTCTCAAAAAGCAAAACTTCTAACACCCATCCAGTCTATTTGTGCTCCGCAACCTAATAATGTTGTCTAAATGGTACGTGCTCAAGTATTCAGGTTCAGGAAAATCTTCTGAAATGCAAGTATGTAAAATCATGGTTTCAAGGGTAGTCTGGGCCAGGCAGGCCTGTCCTGGGCAAATCTGAAATCTGTATTTGGTTGGTAGATGCTGCAGTAAAGCATAGAATTGGTGGCCGACTACATAGGAATGATAATATGAGAAGAGTCAAAGAAGCATTTGTGAGGAAGTCCTGGCTTGGGGAATTGGAGTTCTTGGGAGGCATCAGCAAGAAGTAAAGATGTTCTGGTTCAAAAATCAAAGTGAACTTCATCAAAAAACTTTTTAAGGAGACTTAGATGATGTAAGAGGGGAGTACTTTGCACAAGTAAAATGGCAGTTTAAGAGGTACGGTCAAAGGGCAGAAGTGCTCAGTTAAAGGATGGTCCCAGTTAAGTTCCATGGATCTCTGTGGCACATATTCATGAATGGTATCAGTTAAGGGGATGAGCAGTTGGGTGAGTAACTGCTGTGAAAAAGAGAGCTAGTTGTGGAGAGCAGTGGAAGGACATTAGAGTGCTGAGGACTATGCAACAAAATGGGTAATAAGATTCAGTGTAGATAAATTATGATAACTAAGAAAGATAACTGGGCCAAACAATCCCTGTTATATATTAGATTGTGAGTTTGAGCTGAGTTGTTGAGCTCAATTACTGTTGAGGAGTAAGATTTGGGAATTGTGATTAGCAGTCCTGTGAGATCATGAACTCATTGGTCACCAAAACACAATCCAAATATTAGAGTAAAAATGTATAGACTAAATTTTGAGAATGTCATTACAAGAGCGTATGTTTGAGTTGCTTCCAAGTGCTGTGTGCATTTCTGGAGACTTCAAAGGTTTATTAAAACTGGAAGAAGCTTAGAGAAGGTCAGTAAGGATGATGAGCTACATGAAGTGGCTTCCATTAAAGAACATTTCTGTAAATTGGGTCTGTGGTCTGGGAAAGGAATTAATTGAGGGCAAGGTTGTGAACATCTGCAGAGGAAGGAGGATGAAGAATAACCGCTGCCTTTCAAAACAAAAGCATGCACAGTTAGGAGAGAAGGCAGATTCAGAGCCTTCAGAAGAAGAGGCTCTCCATTGAATCAGCAGTGGGGTGACTTGTCAAACATATGTTGTAGATATTATAAAAAATTATATGGCTTCCAGGAGAATCATGGACTATTGTTTGGAAGGGTGATGTGCTCAAAGTTGCTAAACAGAAACCACATATGGTTCAGAAATTCCTCGACATCAAAGGAGTGGGTGGTCTGAAAAGAATCAGAGAAATATCACATGTCGGTGACCTGTTCTGTACTTTTGGCTGGCTATTACTGAAGATAGAACACTGGCCTAGATGTATTGCTAATCTTGCCCATGCACCCATGCTCATTTTAAGGTGTCTTGTAACAGAGGAAAATACTTTTCCTTAAAAATGTCAGATTAGTTCCTGACCATATTAGAGTATAATCTCATGCACCTTTAGGTTGTGTTTGTGCTTGCCATGTGCATCTACAGGATTTGCTTTTGCATTTTATTTTAAAAATAGCATGCGTCTATATGCAGATTAAATAGTAGCCAAAGTTTGTTTACACAAAAGCATCATCACTTTAAAAACGGGTGCAGATTATTCTTGAGGAGGAGGGGTGGTGGTGGTGTGATTCCAGAACACATGAAAACACTTCTGCAGGTTTTAAAAATTCTAACAGTAATTACACTAGCAGTTTATTTGTATCACAGTCTCTCTAAAGTTTTTAGAAAAACATCTATGCAGTGCCATAGAGATTCTTAAAAAGTCCATAAAACCACAATCATCAGATGGGTTAGCTCTAGGCAGCTCTTGTTTCCTTTAATTTAGTATATAACCAGGAATCCTTTGGAACATTTAGTAACCAAAACTGAGCTCTCAAGATTTAAAGTGGACCTAAGTAATCTGGAACATGGAAAGCCCATAAAGAGATGCTGGATGGTATTGTGATATTTTTTTGCTTTAAATTACAGACTATTAGGTCATGCTAAAATAAACATTAGTAAGTTCATGTTCTACTTTTCCAGAAACTTAAGGAGAAAGAAAAAGGCAGCATGATAGAATTTTTCTTCTATATTCTGAGAAAAAAAAATTATGTAATCCTCTTTTTAGCGTAGCATATTATAAGAATGAGTTACTTGCTAAAGTTAAAAAGCCAAATTTCATGACTGTAGTACAGGTTTCAGAATTGCATAGAATTATGACCATGAAAAAAAAAAAAAAACATATTAAAGTTAATAGTCATATCTATATAAATGCCTATTTTCATATGACGGTTACTGTCCCACAGGAATCTAGTGGGTTTTTTCCCCCAAGTGCTTGCTTTATTAATGAATAAAAGATAGACGTATTTAACAGAAGTTTACTACTGAAATCTGTGTGTTTGCTGCCCACAGGAAAATAAATTAGTTTAATAATTTTAGTGCATTTATTTCCATTGCTACCCAAATTTCAGACTGGTTTGAAGGGATTGGGGTTTTTTTCTGCTCAACCACCTACAGTTTCTGTAGGTTTCTCTGTTTTGTGGATGTTAAAAACCAAAATACCAGCAAAGCCTTAAATAAAAGCAAGTATTGATGAATCCTTTATTTTTCTATCTTCCATATTATATTCTTTGCAGCATAATCATCATTCTGCACACAGTAGATATTAGTAATGTACTGTCACTAACAGCAGACTACAATGGTTGCCTGGTTTTAGTTTCAGTGGTTATGTTATTTCATTGTGTTCTAGATGTTAGGCTGTTTCCCTGAGGGGTGAACTCCTATGTGTTATTATCTCTAAGTCATTCTTATGTTTATATCTAAGATTGCTGGAGAGATAATTTTCACTGTTTTGCCCACATCATTCCATTTTCCTGCAGCAGCTTTCGCAGGCAGTTCTCGTGCCGCATGCCTGGATTTGGTGGTTTGGTGGTGTGTTCCTGCAGCCTGTGCATGCTCTCACTGCTGTCCTACCACGCTCCCTCAGCCACCCCTCTACACTTGTAGGCTAGAGCTTGAATCCTTGGAGCAGGATTTCCCTGAACTGAGCTGTGCGCTATAAGCAGGTCCTGAAGTTCGAGATAAGATAAATACAGCCTTGTATATACTTTTTAAAAACCCACACAGCAAAACTATCTGTTCTTTTGTGGTTAGTTTGCATATGCGTGCATGCTCCCTTAACGTGAAGCACCGCTGTTCCACAGAGCCAGTGCTTACATCCTTGGATGGTTATTTGCAGTAACTGTTGTCTGAAAATGCAGAAGGCCAAGTGGCATCACCCACCTCTCAATGCCATCTTGTCCCACTGGGGTCTCAGTGTTGGACCCCTTTGTCTTTTCAAACCTGTCTGTCAGCTTAGGAGAGAAGAGGAGCTGTAAAACCCTGGCTGATTGCCAGCTGCTCTCAGGTAGGGTACCTGCCAGCTCTCCCCTCTCGCTGCCTGCCGTACAAAAGGCCAAAGTGCCAGAGACAAGGCTCTGGGGGCCAAGATTTGTCCCTCCTGCCATTTGGCAGTGCCTTATTTTTAGGCAGCTGTGCCAGGTGTCTGTACGTGTTGCTTGTTCTTCAGGTCTCTTCCAAATTGCACAAAAAAGAAGACAGAAAATTAAAATCACTTTGTGAAAGTGCAGGTGTGAGCTTCTCCTGGCCTAGTCAGACTTCACGGCCAAGCTCACTTTCTGTCTGTCTCACCCTAGCAATGCCCATTCTTCCTCCTTTCTGTCCTCCAGCATCATGCCTCAACTTGAGTTTCCAGATGTAGAACCACAGAAAGGCCTTCATTCCCCCTTCTTCCTCCACAGGATCAGCATCTTCCTACCAAAGCCAGGATTCTCTTTCTAGATATGGGCAAAGGTGAGCAGGCTCCCTCAGCTGTCTCTTTTTAAAAGTGACATGCTGTTCAAATAAATGCAGATCAAATGGCCTGCCAAGCACAAGCAGGGATGTAGACCTCTGAATCAGTCTGAAGACTTGATTTTAATTCAACTTAAAGAAAGGCACCCCTAAAGTCATCAATGCTTCAACATCTTTGCATGTTTTTTTCTTACCTGCTTGACTGTTTCCATTGGTGGGATCAGCTTCTCCACCTGAGATCCTCCCTTACGGAAAGTTAATTCTCTCTAAGAGAGACCTCTGAAAGCCACAGGTGGGAAGCTGGATCTTCTGCTGCCTGCAGCTACTCTGAGTTGAAGCTTCTCCTGCAAAAGAATTAGTGTTTTTCTACAGAGCCAGTCAGACCTCCTGCTCTCTCTCTGAGGCCCGTACAGGTGTGCAGTAGGCACGTTGATCCTTGTTGATCCAGGAAGGGTGTCTGAGCCTTGCAGGGCTGCAGGTCCCAGCATGCTGTCCTGGAGCAGTGCAGGCACTTTGCCACTTCTGCCCTCAGCCCCTTCCAACAGCTATATCAGCGGGAGGATTCAATCTGCTCCCCCACAAAATGGAACTGCCTAGTGAGAGGCTTGTGTGTAAGCCCACAGCACAGGGAAAGCCAGAAAAGGCTGCACGGTGTTCTTTTGGTTGCCTTAATGTGGGGTTAGATTCCTTTGTCTTCAGGAGCTCTAGCAACGTTTATGGCATTTTAAGAGCCCCAGGTGAAGGGGATGAGTTGTAGTTGGAGTCATAGAACAGTTTGGGTTTAAAGGGACTTTAAAGATCATCTAGTACCAGCCCTCATGCCATGGGCAGGGACACCTTCCACTAGACCAGGTTACTCAAAGCTCTATCCAGCCTGCCCCTTGAAGACTGCAGGGATGGGGCATCCACAGCTGCTCTGGGCAGCCTGTTCCAGTGACTGCTTCTCTGCAAATGGAGGTGCTGTCTGACAGTCATTTTGGCTCTTCTGAGCCGTGGTGAGTGGCTACATCAGCTGTCTCTTGCTGATGATCTCACCACTCAGCTCCCCCAGCTATTGCTCCAACAGAGTAGATTTCATTTGTCAGTACTTTTTAATCAGGTGACTGCTTGTCAGTGCTTTTTAGACTATTAGTCACCTGGTACAGAAAAGAGGAAAAATCATTACTTACACTATGGTAATGCTGACTCTTCCAGGTACATGGCCAATAGAGGCACCGAAAGTCATCTATTGTCCTTTACTCTGAATGGGTCTTCACTGTTGGCAAACCTGAGAGAGGTTGGACTGGGGCATCCTGTGATTAGTTTGCTCCATTACCACCCTGAACAGCAGCAACTCCTTGCTTACTTGGGTTGTATTTGTTCGTCCTCTTTCTTTCTCAACTAGGATGCCAGTGGGTGTTTCAGCCTTCCAAACCTCACACCACAGTTCCAGCTAGGACATCAGCTCTTGCCCAAGTATTTCTCTCCCATGCCCCTGCTCCCTTTCATCAACCACAGCAAACCTTGCCAGCTCAAGTCACATCAGCACCTAAACCCCTGAGGTGGGAGCACAGGTTTGGGGGCAGCAGGGGAGAGGGAGGCTGCCACTTGCCAGAGCTGATGGGATTTGTGCCACGGTGTGAGCGAAGAGCAGAGGTGGGAGCTGCCGCTGCTGCTGGCCGTGCTGGGTGGGGCAGTGGTGAGCGTGGCGCTGCTGGGGAGTCCTTTGCCTTGTGCAGGGCTGGGAGGGTTCACAGGCACAGCCTGGATGGACATAACTGACTTCAGAGAACTTGGTCCTGTCCGTGTGAGTACGTGCTCACCTGGGATCTGTGCGGACAGCACTTCTTAAAGAATCACACTTTCCGTAGGGTAAGTAACCACTTTCCATTTTGTTTCCTTAAAGAAATATTGAAAACCCACGATGACTCTAATGCTATTAACTCCTTACTGAGTTCTCCCGTTGTTATGATTCTAATATTTCTAGGACCCTTCCTTTGGCTTAAAACGGATTGATTTCAGGAATTGAAACTAGACTTGCTGTTTTATGTAAAAGGCAAAATGACAAATACCGTGTTCTCAGTACTGTGTTCTCGTTACTGCTCTTTTATTTTGAAAGAGAATAACCATGAAACTGTTGTTTTCCTTTAGTGTGCTTGAACCCTCTTGAGTATGAAATGCAAATTAAGAGCAGGATTATTGGTTATATTTCTGTATTGTCATCATTATCCTTTTAGTTGGGATAGAAAATGTTTTAAAATATTTTCAAGTGTAACTATTTTATCAGATTTTTAAATAGGAACTGTGAATTTGGAAAAAAAAATGTGTTATTCTATTTAATAATAAAAAGGAATAAATTATATTTATATTTTATATTATTTATCTTCCACATAAGGGTTTGGGGGCTTTTTTTTTTTTTTTTTTGGTTGAAATTCAAATATTGTCTAACCTGGAATTATCAGGGTGTTTGGAAACTTAGCAAAATCAGTGCTTCACAAATTCTGGAAGATTTGGTAAATTGTAAGAATTCTAAGAATTCTGACAGAGAAGTCATGTTTTGTTACTAGTGCCCAAGTGGGCTTTGGACACGTGCATGTGACAATGCATTTTGCAGTGTGATGCTTCTCTGCTTCATGTGGAGAATACTTTGAACTTTGTTATTCATTAAAAATTCTTTCTACCTCATCTAGGTGAAAAGCTTAATAACTGTGACTATAAGTAGTTACAAGGAGAATGGTACATCTTTGTCCAGTATTATGCCTCAGCTCCTGAAAAAAGTGGTCTAGAAATCAGCATTATCATGGACAATTTTTGTCTTCTGTGCATAAGGAAAAGTCTTTTTTCCAATAGCATATTTATTGTTGTAAAGCATAGGAATTATTTTATCTTTTCACTTAATCCTGTCAAGTGGAGTAAATGTTTTCATTATTCATACAAATGTAGCCCCTTTTGTGTATATCTTGTTGAGCTCTTTACATAATAATGGCCCTGTAGAAATTGAGATCCCAGTAATTGTGGGTGTAGCATTGCCCTCACCTGGATCCACGGCATTGTGATTTTGCTGTATTCCTAAGGGAATGAATGAATGAGTGTAATTGGCTGTCCTCCTTCATTCTCCTCAGCATTTTAGCTACATCTCATGTTGTTTATTTACTTGTTCCAGTTGCTTCATTTTCCCCTGGTTCCATAGTCCTTCCATGTCTCTAGTGGCTTGTCTCTGAGGGCATCTGCTTTTTGCCAGAGTGGCTTTAGATGTCCAATGAGCACTGAGGACTAAACATTTAAGAGAAAATGTTAAATGCCACTGAGATGACTATAATATTTTAACAGGATTTGTTGGGGTCTTTTTTCCAAACAGGAAATAGTCTGTAAATGCAAATAGTGAAGGAGCTAAGTCCATGAGGACTTAGTCCATTACATCTACGTGTCTGTCTTAAATATTGTCTACTTAACAACAGTAACGCATTAGTAGAAATATCTGGGGAATTAAACTCTTCCTTTGTGACAGTGGAAGATGTTGAGATGGGCATTGCAGGGGAATGGATTTATAAGGGTATTGCTGGGAGAGGAGGTAAGGAGTCATCAGTGTTTCCTCCCTTAAGCAAAGTGATTTGGGGTCCCCAAAAAGTGGAGGTGAGGGTTGTACTCATTAGTTGAAAACAGAACTTTGAGTGTTGGAGCTGTTTCTGCCTCCTGCCTGTATGTACAAAGCCCCACATAAATGTTTCTCAGCCATCAGAGAGCTTCAGTTGGTTGTTCTGAAGCACTCCTGACATTAATAGGTGTTTAGGGACACCTGTTTGCTCACATCCATGCTCACCAACAGAAGATGCTGGGGCTGTGCAGAGCCAAACTTGGGACCAAAAGGAAGAATGATTTCTGGAATGCATGAGAAGCCAGAAGGGAAAAGGTTTTGTGTGAGGGGAAGTGTTACATTACGACAGGGCTCCTGCCAAACAGCTTCAGCCTGCTGTGGGGTATGAGCACTGTGTAGGGCTTTGCCCTTACACATCTGGAAGAATTGGACAGGATAAACCTCCCCATTACAATGAGGCACTGAACATGTTTTCTGTGTATAGCTGTGTCATCCAGGAGGCCTTCTAGCAAGAAAAGGAAGGTCTGCTGCAAATTTACAAAAGGGTGATGGCAGAGGAAAGGGAGATGTAAGGGAAATTCCAAAAAGGCCCTCTCAGTTTGCTCAGGCATACCTAGACTTGCCCTCCTTTGGGATTTACCTGTAGCATGTTCATCATTTAGAGGTTTTATTATTTTTTTTAAATTAATTTTATTTTCCTTTGCAGGTCACCTTTTAAGCTGCTATTTCCTGTATAATTAAGCAGAATGAAGGCATTAGGTTCTAGTAAAGTTGGGCCTAATCCAGAATCTTCTCTTATTCAGTCCTTTCTGAGTAAGAAACTCAAGTCTGGGCCCATGTTTTGCTGTTACATCTAAATTATTTGTGGTCTGTGGATTTTTATTTTTTTTAACTTTATGAAAACTCCTTTGCTTTTGTCTAATTTTATCTCTTTATGTGTCACTGTCCAGCATAGCATTAGTTGAAATTATGTAAGTATACTGCAAACTGAAGTGCATAATTGCTACTGATAATGCAAGAATGATTCCTGCAGTTTATAATTAACAGTATATAATGTTCTATGCATGGGTTGGATCTGTCCCTTTTAACTTTTCCTTTCCTATTCTTTCCAATCCCTGGTCTTGCCGCATCACAGTCTTTATGAATGCACTGGTTTCGCTGGAGTCTAGTCCATTGTTCCTTTTGTTTTTCAGACCAGTAAAAATGGGAAGTACTGGATTCTGGTTTCCTCCAAGAAGAGTCAGCGGAACTGGTTAAGACCAAAATCTGAGGACTTTAGTGGGCAAACATCAGGTGTGCATTGAACAGAGGCCGCTTTAATCCTGCTTTAAGTATATGCTTCTTTAAAAATAGTATTATATATAAGCTTTTGTGTAACATGTTTTTTATATTTGATACTGCATATAGTTATTCATCCTGCAGTTGTGAAAGAACCAGTAAGAATGTGGGTTTTAAGTGATAGATAATATGTTGAGACACAAGCAGGCAATATTACTCATAAAATTCTTTCAGCTGGTCTTTGGAAAATTTAATATTTGAGGATCAGTGGTTTTTTTTAAGTTTTATCTCCATTGCTCAGTCTATATATCCACACCCCAAAAAAGGAAAAAAAGTGGTTATTTGCTATTCAGAGATCAGTACTGACATTCTTAATTGCCTCACCTATTGAGAAGTGATACTGAGATAATAGTGCGTACATGTCTTTTAATAAAGCGCTGTTGTTGTCAAAGATTGGATCCACACTATATTCGTTCCAACGAATGCATTTTTAAGGACACTTAAACACAGTTCAAAGTCAGGTTAATTAGTTTTGATGGTAGAAGAACAAAACCTGAATCCTTCGTTCCTGTGAATGTTCTAACAGGTACAGCAGCTAGGTTACCTGAAGTTTTGGGAAAGATAACAGTAATGCTGTATTGGCCTGAATATAGGATGGTCTCCAGCCTCAGGTGTGATCTTTGCATTGAGAAAACGAGTGAGAAGTTGTTGGATGTTAATTTGTTACACCTAATACACTGTTTCACATCAGAGGCTGCTTCTGACATCACATCAGATTCTGTAGAGCACCCTTCTGCATGGCCTCATATCCTGCATCTCCCCAGCCTGATGCACGTTCAGTTCCTTCCCACCCACCCCAGTGTTATCAGCTCACCCCTATCCTCATGTCCGTAGATATTCCAAACGCCTGTGCAGCACTCCCTGAGCCTCCCTAGCCCTACACCCCCATCCTGGTTCTGTCCACTCTCCCTCCCTGTGGTGGCTCATCCTCCTTCCCTGCACCTTTCCTGCTGTCCCCACTTTCTCTTGTCACTGTCTGCGCACAGAGTCCACTTGCTGCTGAGCTCTGGACCCAGCATGGCTGAAATAGCACCACTCTCATGCAGCAAACTGTGGAGGCTGTTCCCTCCTTTTTTTGCCTTTTCTGCTAATCCTGCCTGCCCTGTCTCAGGCTAGGTATGGATTTGGCAGGAGGGCCAGAGGGGCTGGATCCCTTGTACCTTGTTAGGGCTGTAAGTGTGCCCTGGCCATGCAGTGAGGGCTGTGACTGCTGTGCTCTCAGCTCTGTGTGGTGGGTCCCGTGCAGGTGCCTGTGTGGTATAAAAGTACCCTGTGCAAGTGTAGGTCAGGTTGGATTTTTTTTTTCTCCCTCCTGAACTTCATTTGTCAGGAGAGATTAGACTAAAACAAAATTTCATTCTACACTCAGGCCAATATGCATTGAAGACCACTGTGCTCATTAACAGAAGAACAAAATTAATTTTACTACCTGATTCTGATTAAAACCTTGATTAAAAAAAATACCTTTCAATCAACAGATATATCACAACTTTGATTTGAATCAGATTCTCCTTTTGATTACATTGATGGTTTAATTGAAGTCTTTGGAACTGGTCTTCATTTACTTTTATTGAAGAAAAATATTGCTCCTAGGTCTCCAAGAAATGGTTCCTTATGAAGTAGAATTAGTGAACTAGATTGTTGATTATGAGACAGGAAATAAAATTAAGCTGACATTTTGCAGACCTGTGCATTTTCCCACTCATGGAACTGATGTCTCCAGGCTTCATCCCACGAGTGGGAATGAGTTTGAGACAAATACGAAATCAAGAAAGTCCTTAAAGAAAGCCTTTTCTCTCACTAGGTATCTTTAAAAGAAGTTAGTGTTTCCTTGCAAAATTTAAGGGAGTAAGGTGGTCTTGCAAAACTGCTTGTTTAAAGGAGGTAGCCTAGTTTAACCTCTCATTCAAGGACTTCAGGGTTAAAAGGAAGCACATTTCCATTTTGGTGTGCCAGTACTTCTCTCTGCCTCTAAAGACAAGGGAAAATGGGGAGGAGGCAGGAGAAGGCTTAGACAAAGACATACTCTGTATACACGTTTCATACGAAGGTCTCAGACTCAGGATTTCTTAAAATGCAGATATTAAAGAGGCACTTCCCCTTCTTCCTCTCCCTGCTTCTCCTGTTCTGCCACGCATTGAGGAAAACACAGCCTTTCCTTCCTTCTTGCTTTCTTCCAGGACCATGCTGGGGCACTTGTAATGACCGTGTAGTTTTCCCCCCGGCACACCTGGGTGCTGCTGTCCACTCCTCTCTGGAGCAGTTGGCTCCCTCCACCTCTGCTGAGCCTCTGCAGGGATGAGGGGACAGCTCAGGCCGGGGCTCCCTCCCAGCTACCCGGCCTCGCACAGTGCCAGCAGGGAAGAGCCCGGTCTGTTCTCCAGGGAGGTGGCGTTGGGCTGGAGCAGCTGCAGCCTGGTGGTGCCTGCCCGGCTCCAGCTGCCCAGCCCCACCTGTCCCAGCAGCTGCGGCTCCCCCAGCCCTGCTGCCGGGGCTGTGGCGCTGCCCGGCCGCTGCCCGGCCCCGGTGCCGCCCGGCCCGGCCGCCTTTTGTGCAGCTGCCCCGGCAGAGACCGGAGGGGACGGCAGCTGCCGGCCACGACACCAGGGCTGGGGCTGGCTGCTGGCACTTTCAAGGGAGGAAGACTAAATTCTGGGGCTTTCCAGCCCTCCCAAGCGCTTGCACTGAGTGCTGTCCTGCTCTCCTCTTTGTCCTGCTGCTGCAGACCTCGCGCTCCACCCTTCCCACTGTGGCTGGCACAGGATTTTGGTATCTATAGTAGCAGTTGTGCTCCAAGGATAAAGCGAAGCTGTCAGCAACCCCTGACAAAGGAGGGCTGTTGAGTGCCCTGTGATGGCAGGTGCCCAGTTGCCACTATATGATACCAGATGACGAATGTAAAGCTTCTCAGCCACAAGTCAGACACAAGGATCACGTCATGCACCTCCTGACAATGAAAGCCTCCGGTTTAGTTCACATTTTACTATGCCACAGGGTCAGCACTTGGAGCCTCCATCCCGAGCTAGCCCGAGTCTGAATATTTACAGCCTTCATGTCTCACAGGGTAGCATGAGGAGGCTGGGGGCATCCAGCACTGGGCTGATAAAATCCTGATCTCTCTAGTGTAACCCTAATCTGTGGGACTTCTGTCATTCATAGATCAAGTCCCTGTTAGCAGAGGGTGAGTTTACAGGAGAGAATTTCGCCTGTGTTAGGCATCATTGGCAGTGCATGCATTTTGCTAGAGCAGATGTGCAGTAATCACGAGGAAGGAGGTACATACAAAAGGGAACCTGAGCTTTGCCCTCCATAGTGTCAGCATGGGTACTGCTGCATTTTGTGCAGGTTTTCAAACATATTAAGGCTTACAGACTTTCACTTTGATAGTTGTGTGTGCATGTGTGTGTGTGTGTGCGTGCATGGGGATGTCTGTGCAAACACCACAGGCGTGGCTGTAATTCCTTTGAAATTGGAAGCTGCCAAAAAGTGCCTGGATAGGTAGGCTCTTTGCCTGATGCCTCCCTTAATCTGACAAATTTTGCTCTTCTCCATGAGTGCTTGAGGGGAAGGTTCTGAGGTGTGATTTCAGGGCATATGTGGATCTGTTCATCCTGAGCAATGCATTTTAAGAGTTGCAGCAAATAGTATAAAGAAACCTGTAGGTATTACATTAGACCAGCTGAACCTAACTTTATTTTTAAGTTTTATTCAGAAGCATCACATAGCAAGTAAACTTCAAAATCTAAGTTTAGTTACAAACTAGTTGTTTCTTATTTTTTTTTTCCAGTCCCCTTTTGCTTTCTTTTACGACCACATGAAACTTGAGAAGCCATCTAAAGCTAAATCATTTAGTGGAGTTGGGCAATTCCCAAGTGTCCAACAAGAAGGCCTGGTTTAGGCTGCGATGGCCACTGTCATTCCTGGTGATTTGTCAGAAGTAAGAGATACCCAGAAAGTCCCTTCAGGGAAACGTAAGCGTGGTGAAACCAAACCAAGAAAAAACTTTCCTTGCCAACTGTGTGACAAGGCCTTTAACAGTGTTGAGAAATTAAAGGTTCACTCATACTCTCACACAGGAGAGAGGCCCTACAAGTGCACACAACAAGACTGCACCAAGGCCTTTGTTTCTAAGTACAAATTACTAAGGTATTAAACTCTATTTATCTTTCAGATTATATTATCTATTTTATGTTGGCTGTGTTAAGCCGTGTAAAAGTATATATTTCTGTACGCCTTCAGCTGATTGCAGAGAGGATGTGTTAATTAAAGTAGCCATTGGATTGTTTCTAGAATTCTAAATTACCTAAGTTTGCAAGCTAATGTCTTTGATTTTGTTTCTTAATTTGTTTTCTGCTTTTGTTTTCTGTTTGTTTGTTTTTGTTTTGTTTTGTTTCATTTTTAATGAGCGTAGAATTTTCATTTGTATAAGGAATTGTCACAAGAAAAAGAGTTTGGACTGAAAGTTCTTTGGCTATGGACTTTTACACAAGTACTTTCATACTTGCCCATATACCCCTTTTACAGTAGCTAAAACCCACCAAAACTAAAGTGTCAATTTAAGAGAAATGGCTCGCGTTTTGCTATATTTAAATTTGTCAAACTGTCTTTGTAGTGTCATGCTTTCAGTTAAAAGGTTCTGTTGCAAAGCAGCCCTTAGTGTAGTATTTAGCTGCCATTAAAAAATGAGCACGTGTGTTTTTTGATCAAAATAATTACTTACAGAATATATCTGTGTTTAAAGGCATATGGCTACTCATTCTCCTGAGAAAACCCACAAGTGTAATTATTGTGAGAAAATGTTTCACCGAAAAGATCACCTAAAGAATCACCTACATACACACAATCCCAACAAAGAGGCCTTTAAGTGTGAAGAATGTGGAAAGAACTACAATACCAAGCTTGGGTTCAAACGTCACCTGGCTTTGCATGCTGCAACAAGCGGTGACCTCACCTGTAAGGTATGTTTGCAGACTTTTGAAAGCACAGGAGTGCTGCTGGAGCACCTAAAAACTCATGCAGGCAAGTCATCGGGTGGAGTGAAGGAGAAAAAGCACCAGTGTGAGCACTGTGATCGTCGGTTCTACACCCGAAAGGATGTCCGCAGACACATGGTAGTGCACACTGGAAGAAAGGACTTCCTCTGTCAGTACTGTGCACAGAGATTTGGGCGGAAGGATCACCTCACGCGCCACATGAAGAAAAGTCACAACCAAGAACTTTTGAAGGTCAAAACAGAGCCAATGGACCTTCTAGATCCCTTTACCTGCAATGTTTCTGTGCCTATTAAGGATGAGCTGCTTCCAGTGATGTCTTTACCTTCCAGTGAACTGACATCAAAGCCATTTACAAACACTTTGCAATTAAATCTCTACAACACTCAGATTCAGTCCATGCAGAGTTCTGCATCTGCACACCAAATGGTTGCCACATCGTTACCATTGGGAATGCCTTGTCCAATAGATATGGAGTCTGTCCACCCTTCTCACCAGCTATCGTTGAAATATCCACTCGGTACTACCTCATACTCAGTTTCTATGCCTGAAAAAGAACAGCCATTGAAAGGGGAAATTGAAAGTTACTTAATGGAGTTGCAAAGTGGTATGCCTTCTTCATCCCAGGATTCTCAAGCATCTTCATCAAAACTAGGGCTGGATCCACAAGTAGGGCCGCTTGATGATGGGTCTGGGGAAGTTTCCCTTTCCAAGGGCTCCGTTCCTATTAGCGAACCTCTAAACGCCCCATCATTGGACTTTTCTCAGCTGTTCAACTTCATACCTGTAAATGGCCCTCCCTACAATCCTTCTGTTTCAGTGGGAAACCTCGGGATGAGTTATACGCAAGAGGAGGCACATTCTTCTATGACTCAACTTCCACCACAAACCCAGGATCCACAAGATCCTAGCAATAGTATAGGCCTTGGGTCTCTGCACTCATTGTCAGCAGCTTTCACAAGCAGTCTAAGCACAACCACCACCCTACCACGATTTCATCAAGCTTTCCAATAGGATGTACAAAGCTGGCTTGTTAACTGTCTATTTGTAGAAATGCCTTAGGTGACCATTTTTAACTTAGTGCCTACTATAAGACATTATAAATTCTCTGCTTTTGTACAGTACCAATCTCATGAAGCCAGTAAGAAATTTAAATTAACTTTTTTAAAATGTTTTGAAAGTGTTTATTCTCAGCTGTGTTTACTTTGGTTTGTTGTTTTTTTTTTTTTTTAAACAGTCTCATTGTATTGTTTTCATTTTCACTGCCAATTTACACATTTTAAATGTTCAGTAGAAAGTCATCCCAAGCAAACTCTCAACACTCATCCCGTTTTTAAAACTTTTTCAACCATACCAGCTATTCTGTTTTATTGATGTCAGTGGTAGAACTTCCACTTTTACCTTTTAATATATTTTACTATTTGCAAATAATTCATTTAAAATATGTATCACAAAGATTCCTGAGATTTGGGAAAAAAATTCTCCAGTCTGTTTCCAAACAAATCCTCTTCCCAAATGGTGACACACCTGACCTGTTCTATAATGACAAATCTAAATTTTTTAAATAAATATAGAATTCAGATTTTTCTGAAAACTTGTGTGTGTATATATAGAAGTCCATATATACACATGTACGTATATATAGCATTTTGACTTGTATTGAAGTCATTATAAAAGTTAAGAATTTTGCCATTTTCTGGCTTAAATTTTGGTGGCCTGTTATGGATAACAGAAGAAAAAAAAATTAGCGTAATTCTCTAAAATTAGGGCTGAACTGAATTTCGACAGAGAATCTCTGCTTTCCTAAATGACATGTTTCAAGTTGAATTTGAAACTGTGTTGTGCTTTCGTGACTCTGGTATAGGGAAACAGGCAAAATTAATGGCTGATCTTGAAATAGAAAAGTGTTGTAATGTAGTAATGCAGAATATTTTGTTGCAGTTTTTGTTTTAATTCTTAACTTGCTGTTTTTTTCTCTTTAGTAGCATAGAAAGAGTACTGCATAGGAACCTTCCAGTAGTGTGTTCACATTTGTAGGCATCAGCCTTCTCCCCGCTGCCGCCGCCAAAGGGTGGATCAAGTCCAGCCAGAAAGTGTGTACCTGTTTTCAGTTCAAAACTAGTGTGCAGTCAGAAAGTGAATGTAAATTTGCAAATACCAGTTTGTTTTGTTTTGTTTTTATTGGAGTGATCTTTTCAGTTGTGTTACATGGTGTGTTATGTCCTCCTAAGCAACAAGTTAGATGTTAATCACACTTTCTACACCTGGGTACTTGGTTAGGGACTTTTTGCCCATTGCCAAGATTTAAAGACAGGACTCTTAGGAGTGAAGTAAAAGCATATTGCTTACACCACTTTTACCTAATGCAATATATTCTATTCCCCAACCCCTAATAACCAAAAGAGGAAAAAAAAAAACTAAAAAAACAACCATCCCTGTGATGCATAAAAGCAAACTAGATTTGCTGTAATTCAACAATAACGTTATTTTCCTTGTCATTTTCGTACAAGGAATTAAAAAATGGAAATCGAGTACATTAGTATCTGTCAAATAGTAATGAGGATTCATACAAGGTTTTAAGTGGTTAAACTAAATATACTTCACAGAAACAAAAGTTGCTCCCATTTAAGGAGCTCATGCTCCACATGTTTTATCAGTAGCTCCTACTGTTTTTTTTTAATGCTAGGAGCAATATGCAGGTGTAGTTTTACTATTTTATACATATGTGTATTTAAATTTTATTACTGAAAAATAACATTTTTATAAATGTGTTTGTGTTCCAAAGGCATTAAAATAAGGATGTATTAATAAGGAAAATACCTTTTGAAATTCTGCAAACTGCTCCTAGATTTTGATTTTAGGAGCACGTTATCTTAAGGTGGGCGTTTAGCTCTGCTTCACGACTGCTTCCTCTGGTTTCTGTGAAACAGATTGCTCACTTACATCTTTAGTTGAATGATTTGTTCAATATTGCTTTTTTTCCATTCACCTTTTTAAAGGAAAGAAAAACACAGATGAACAGAGCACAAGCTGAATACAACCGAATGTAACTCTAGTTTATATGAACGACCGTAACGCATCTAAGAAAAACTTGGGTTTATTCTCGATCCTTTTAATCTAAGATGAAGATAAATGGACTTAATTCCTCCGGTGGGTTATGTCCCACGTGGAGCTGAGCATCTGCGACTCTCCCTGCAGCGGAGGAGAGCTGGAAGTGCTTGGCATCCTGCAGCTGACCCAGCAGTGTGGCCGGGCAGTGCTGCCCTCCCTGGGCAGCCTCTGGCACCCAAATTTCCAGTCTGGAGCCACTTGTTATCGGCCCCAGCTGCCAAAAGACTTCATAAAAAACAAAACCCACCGACACTTGGCCAACATGTGTTTCTTAGTGCGTAGCCAGAACCCTTACTACTTTGTTCGTGCCTTAGCTTCCTGAGAAGGGATTGACATTTCACTTGGAGTTAGGTGTACATTTCACTTGAGCAATAGAGACCTCAGACAAGATATTGAACCTCATTCAGTCAGGGTTTCAGTGGGTGGCTGCACCCAGAGTGTTTGCAGCTGAGCTAGGATGTAGAGTAACACGGAAGCAGACTGACCCTTTAAGCAATACCAACACCACCAGAGTGCTTTTGAGCGTCGCTCAGGCGGAGACAATATTGGCCACTACTAAACCATCAGTTTTTAAACCCCATTTTCTTCATTTCCCATGGATTCTTGGTGGGAGGGGGGAGGGCTGGCTGATCATGCACCACTCTTCGTGCAACTTCTAAACTTCTAGTAAGGTTGTTTTGTTTTGGGTTTTTTTTTTGTTTTTTTTTTTTTTGTGTGTGTGTGTGTGTGTTTTTGTTTTGTTTTGTTTTTTTGTTTTTGTTTTTTAATATATATATTTTTGTGTACTTGTTGCTTGTGCTTTATTTAGTAGTAAATTGTGGAATAGAGTGATTTATTGTTAATTTGGCAGTAGCGGTTTTTAAAAACCATATACTGACTGAAACATGAGCCAGAGCTGATTGCTTTATTAAGCTAATAATGAATGTTAAGAGTACATATTTTCAGGATCATTTGCCTAGTGAGCTAAACTTGTATTATAGGCCAATATTTTTTAAAATAAAGCTTGGTCAACCTCTATGTTACACATATTACAAGATATAGCACTTTCAAAAAGAAAACCTAAACCTTTTAAGAAAATTTCGTACAGGTTATGCTTTTTATTATAAAACCTTTTATTATAATTTGTTTCAAGTGCCATTAGATTACATATATGTAGGCCTTTGGTATAATGCTTTGTGTACAAAATGGTAGACATTGTAATTTTAAACAGGTACATTTTTACAGTGTTTTCTTATCAATTTGCTATATTGCACAGAACCAGTGTGTCTTTCTTAAGGGTTTTACAATGGTTTTTACTAGGTTTACATGTTTCAAACTACACTGTCTTCTACTGCCATTTTGAATACCAGTCAAAAACAATTAGGAGTTTGTCCTCACCGTTTGCAAACTGTGTCTTCTGGAGTTCTTGATGGTAAACTTTGTCAAAAATATTTAACATGCAGTATTTGATGCAGAATTTTTTTACCACATCCTATCATCGCTATGCTGCTGTCTGAAGTTAACTTTGGGCCTGATCCTGCATCCATAAATGGGGATCCTGCATCCTTTTATGTCTGTCTCATACACTGGTTTAGCAGCCATCTCCTGTATTCTTCTCAGTCTATAGATAAGCCTCTGAAATATATGTACTTATCTGGTATGTAGTAAACCATTATAGGCTTAGCTGCCCATCCTGCTTCCCCCCAGTGTACAGTTTAAACCACAGCTTACTTAGCATCATGCTCAACTTACAAGTAATGCCACAGTAGTTCAAAATGTGTTGGGGTAGTCCCAAAGCTTTTATGCAATAAGGGTGTCTTACTTTTGTTGGAAGGCAGTGTCTTTTGATAACAGTTATCTAGCCCTGGAAGTGACACAGAACTATTGCTAATCATATGTAAACACTTTTCAGTATAAGCTTCAGTGGTACAGTTGAACCAGAGTGAATGTTTATCTCCTCAGAAACACTCCTGCAATATTGTTATATTGGATCATGCTGCTAATGTAACTTGGGATACAACTCCTCTCATGGTGCTACAAACCTCCCTGTCTCATTCAGATGTATTTTTACCCATAGAAAAAAAAAGGACTATACTAGACCTATAGTTGTATGATATATTTTTATACTGTGACTTAATTTGTCATTAATGAACTTTGTGCAACACCACAATGTATTCATATGCACTTGCAAAAGTAAAATTTTGGACATGCAAATATAAACGCAGACAAGCCCAGCTCTTGTTCACAAAAATAGGTGACTGCTAGTTAATGTTAAATGTGGGCTTTTTATATGGTGTGGAGTGAAGAACATACTATATTTTACTAAAAGCCTTAGATAAAAACTGGGAAGAGTATACTGGTGAATGATGTCACACCCAAACCTGACTCGGATTGCTGAAATTATATTTTTAGCTAGTGGAAAAATTGTTTGGACTTGTATGCTAAAATGTTTTTAATGATAAAAGTTTTGAGTTGGGGAAAAAAAAAAAAAAAAAAAAAAAAAAAAAAAAAAGAACACAGAAAACCCTGCATTCCAGACTGAATTTGTATATGTTTCTTGCATTTAAAATTTGCTATCCTGTGATATGGGAAATTGAGTTGCTTATCATGTATATGTACTTTAAAATGTATTCACAAACTACTGTTGTATTTGTATAAAATATAGACAAAAAGATTGCATATATATTTTTGTGTATAAGCTCTGTAAAATAGCAATCACGTTATGAAGCTGCAGCAGAACTTCATTTTAAACATTCACATCCAAAGAAACAGACTATTTATTGTCCACATACCCTGATTATAAAATATACCTTGCTGCTATTAAACAATAGTGCTGCAGCTTCTTGTGGCCTACAGTGTTATGTTTGCTGTACAAAAATATGTGAACTCCACAAAATATATCAATAAAATTACAGAATGGTTTTAGTTAATGAATAACTTATGCCTGGCATTTCAATAGATAATCTTGATCTGCATGTTTGGGATTGCAAGAAGCAATTACAGAGTACATCCGGTTCTGCTGGGTCTAGTTTGCAAAAGCATGACTGTCTTTATAATTTATGACTGGTAGAACGTCAGTTTTTCAGAAAATCTTAAGGCATAAATATCTGCAGTTCATTATTTTACCAAGGAACAAATGGGATGATGCTACTGTGTCTGTGAAAAGACAGATCTGAACTGAAAGAAGCAATTGAGTTTGCCATCAAATCGCACTTTGAAACACTGAGACACTGGAAGGTAAGTATGGGGTATCCATAGTGGGATCATTCCTTTGGGACACATAGGTGAGTGGTTCCCCATCATTTCAGCTTAGTGCAAGTCTCATACATAGTTTGTTGTAGTTTGCAGGACAAACTTTAAAGGCGTGGCATGTGCTAGACACAGGATGTGGATGTCTCTGCAGTATTTCTAGGAGAAACTCAGTTGCTTTGACCCCGTAGATGTTGGTCTGGCCGTGGCACTGTCTTCTGAAGAAGCCAGGCTAAAGCCTGGGGAAGAGGTGCCTTGCAGCCACAAAAGCAGCCTGCACACAACTGCAGAAAGTTACCTCTGCTCGTTCCACACAGGTGTTCCCTAGCATAGACTGTTTGCCAGGAAAGTAAAAGACTAGCATTTCACATTTCATTGCTTTTCAGAACATATTTCATTAGCATCTTTAGCACTGTCTGTGTTTGCCTGCTTTTGAGTTCCTCTCTTTTCCAAATCTTGGCTTTGTAGGTTCCTTGCTATAGCCCAGTTGGAGAGAAATGATTGTTAGAGAGTTGTTGGCTTTCACTTTCTCCACGTGCAGACATCTTTCCTTTCTTGTGATCCCTACCCCATTCCTCTGAGCTGACTTATCACTTCTGTGCCACAGGTTTCTAACTTGGTTGAGAGGGTTGACCTCGTTATATTGAGAGTCAAAAGCTCAACACATGCTCTGCAATATGAAATACTCTGCAAGACAATTTGTAGCCACCCACAAACACATACCCCCCACACACCCCCTCCAGAGAAAACCACCCCTTCACTGTGTTGCTGTCCTAGCTGGTCTCACCCACTGTTACTGATTTAGCATGTCCTCCTTCCAAGCAGATAGTCTCTAGAAATTCTATCAGCCTCTGCAATAATTGGAGTGGGTTTGCACAGATGACATCTTTGTGTTATACAGAGATCTCTTGATGCAGTCCCTTAAGAATTTCCTTGTTAAATTCAGAGCCACAGACATCTTCCCTTCTCTCTCTCCTGTAATCACCTCTTTCCAAAACTTGCATTCGAAAGTACACTAAAATAGTTCTGTTGTATCCTCTATACCTGGTCTCGCTGTCCTCCAGGAGTAGGAGAGGAAAGCTATACTGGTTTTCCCCTTCACTTTCCCTTGTTCTTTACATAATCTTTTGTGGTTTTTTTCCTTTCCACATGCAAACATGCTCTAGGATGAAAAATGTTTTTTGACAGAGAAATCCAGGACTGATGCAGAGCTACTGTGGATGAGCAAGAACTGAGCAGCTACATTGTTTCCCTGCTTTGCAAATCAAAACATTCTATAAAACTGGGTAGAAATTAAGTTTTCCAAAGTGGCAGCTGCTGTAGTTCACACAGCAAGGATTGGCGATCACAAACAGGCAGCAAGTGGGACAGCAAGATAAACTCTGCTACAAAATTTAGTCTGTACTTAATAGTTTGAGAAGTATATTGGAAGATTAACTGGTGCTTATCAGTGTGAGCTGGCGCCTTTAGCAAATAAACAGCAACACTGTATTTCTGGTTTGAACAACACTGGAGATAGTGGTGTTGAAAATGACAGACCCCAGCAACAGCGTGAAGGTTCAAGTTCCTGCTCATGTGTTATATCCCAAGTAATTCAGTATGAACTTTCTCTAATCCTAATAAAGGTGTAACAGCTTGCCTGGTATTTTTACTTTTCTATAATTTTATTTATTTATTTATTGTAATGGTCTGCATGTCCTCCAGTAATGAACATTTTCAGTGAAAGTATTTGGAAAAATATAATGAACAATTCTGTTCTTCATTGTCATCACAGCCTTGTCTCATTTGGGGATATTTGTATCACAAGATCACCAGCTACAAAGCTAGTTTGCCTCAGAGGGGACTGAAGAGACATCAGCTGTCAGCTGAGCACTCTGAAAACAGGCCCATGGTGCTGCCTGCTGTGGCTGAGCTGGAAATCATTTCAATTGATCCCTTGATAGTTTACCCTATTTAGTGGGGCTGATTCTCACTGTTGCACTGAACTGCCACGTACGAAGAAGAATGGTTTAGTGTCACTTTCACATGTCAGAATTCTGCTTGATGTGTATTAAGTAGTGCAGAAAAGCTGAAGAGACAGGGTTTCTAAAAATCAGTACATTGCTTAAACTCTGCTGAAAGTTTGTGTGCACATGTATGTATGCACGCATGTATGCATGGGAAAGTAATCCAAGCTGGAAAAGTTGATAGATTAGTTTTGGGTTTGTTTTTTTTTTTTTCATTTTGGTTTCCTCCAAAATGTTTTAAGTCTAAAGTGTTTGTGTTTTACAAGTCCAAAGTGAATCATATCATTTGTTAAGGTATCCCCAAGTTAACACGGTGCATGGTTTCCCAGGCAAGCTGGAAGGGCTTCTTCCAATTACTTGATTAATCTATGAGAGACAGCAGTTTATCTAAAGGGTGCACAGACTCCAGTGAGGAAGGTGTTTGTCAGCTGTCCTTGTGTAGTCCTAGATACAATTTCAGCAGAAAAGTTCCATAGGCTGTGCCTCTGAAATTAGGCTCAACTTTGGCTTACAGGCTTTTGTGTTAAATTGTTACACATGTGGTCATGGGTAAATCCTCAAAGTTCCTTCACAAGTACTTATATTGAAAATAAAAACAAGATACAGGTTTTCTGTGGTTTAGGGGCATGCCATAAGTGAACAACATCTGAGCTGTAACATAAGACTATCAAATATCAAACATTCATGACAAATAAACACAGACTAAAGTCCCAAACTTTCTGAAGTCTCACCTGAAAATTGTCTCCTTTTCTTTTGTCAAGTGTTTGACTCCTTACACCGATGAAGTATTACACGGTTGCCCCATAGTTTATAAGCTCTGTTCACTTGGGTTGAATTCAGCAGCATTTTTACAAGAAGCTTCTGCACTGAAAGCCCTGCAATAATTTACTTGAATTGTATGACCCATTTTAACGTTGAGCTTAAAACCCTTCAGCTTACGGCAACCTCTGAGAATTTGCTGAGCCCCACCAGAGTACCCAGGCCATGACTTCAGAGCCACTAAATGTAGCTGATTCTCTTGCCTCTTCCCCTCTACAAGTCTCCGAAGAGGCGGTGTTTGCAGGAAGCCACCACATTTGCTATGGCGGTGTATTTAATATACATCCCAGAGCCGGGCGTGATTTGTGATAACAGGATTAAGCTGCTGGGAGATTCTCTCCCCTTAATGCATCAGTCTAGGCATCAGTATTAAATCCATGTCTGGCAAAGCAGCAGCCTCCCAGCAGTAGACTTAGCACTAACATACCCTCCCGCCCCAGGTCCTTTGCTGTACGTGATTCATTTTTCTCATTAAGCATTGAAGCTGTTTCCTAGTCCTTAAGCTACAGGTCTTAAATTCCAACTCTGTATTTGGCATCTCCTTGTGACCCAGCAAAGTCAGCTTTGCTCCCAGGGCAAGACTGCAAAACCAGTCTTGGACAATTTGGCTGAAGACACTGCATAAGGTGCCTGCCATGTGACAGCAGTCAGCCTGGCAGCATAGGCATCTGTCTTTGCATGGCCAGAAAATGCTGCTGTGGGTGAGAGCCTGGAGTTTACATTTCATTTTCTTTATCCCTAAGTTTGCATTCTTTTAGCTTGTCACAAGGTGCCCTTTTGAAATTGTGGTATAAATCTACAGCAGCGGGTCTCAGATTGTTATCCCTGGTCCACCTTGGTCATTGAGACCCCTGTAAATCAGCTGTGAAACCTCACCTGCATTTCCAGTGCCTCCAGTTAAAACCTCTGTGTGTTCAGGTAAGGAGAGCCTTTGCTTCATGCGCTTGAACACAGGGAGTAAACCTAGTGTGAAGGAAAAAAAGCATCAAACAGCTGTTTGGCAGTGTGTGTTTGAAACTTGATCTTATTATTTATAAACTAGGGTTTAACCTTTTAAAATGTTTATTATTATTATGTCTCAGAAGTAAAACAGCATCACAGTTCTTGCGGATGTATTTTTTCCTTGCATTTGGGTTTACCTTTCCCTGTTTTAATTAAAACTTGCTTGTATTTGCAGTTCCAGGGTATCATTTGTCTCACCAAAACAGCCAAACTCTGAAACGTGAATGGGATTCTTTTCTGGCTTGTTCTTGTAGGTGGGAAAAAAAAAAAAAAAAAAAAAAAAAAAAAAAAAAAAAAAAAAAAAAAAAAAAAAAAAAAGGGGGGTGGGGAGGGGGGCGTGTTTAATCAGTGCCTATCTTCAGAGAAAGCCTCTATAGGGACTGGCTCCAGAAAATGTTATCACTTACACCTGTGCAATTGACCATATCAGAATTCCTTTGGGGCGACTCTGAATCAATCATTTGAGGTCTATGAGGTGTGACCGGAACCAATGCTTGGACTATGAAACTCTGTGCATGAGGAGAATGTAGGTTCATCATCAAATCCTAAACTGAGATCAGAGGGGCTAATAGTAAAAGGAGAAAAAAAGAAAACGCTTGGTTTCAAATAGAGAAGAAAACCTCTCAGAAGTCACTAAGCCGCAGCCTACAGAACTGTCCTGCTTTGAGTAGGACTGTAATTTAAGCACTGAAGAGCTACATTTGGCTCCTTTAGCAAGGTTACAAAGTAACCTAGTGGAAACACAATGCTACCTCTGTGTTGTAAGGCAAGTCTTAGAAGCCTCTGGATAGCCAAGCCTTCAAGGGATTGTTACATGGTACAACCACCAAATGTACAAAGAAATAAAGTAATCATTGAGGAGAAGTATATAACCACACACTCCTAAACTCTCCGAAGTCAGTTCCAATCCCAAGTCCTGTCCTTCTGTTTTAGACAAAACTGGCTATTAATCTCAAGAGTGATGCACCTTGATGAAAACAGAACTGGTGTTTGGTACGTGTCCTGGTTATATCCATGCCAGCCCTATAAGGCCCCTTGGTAGAGAGGCTAACTTCTCCTGTCCACTGACCAAACAAAGAGCAGTAGCAACTAAGAACAATGGCAAACAAAGACTTTCTATATTCCTGATATGCAAGTGAGATATGAATGGGGGAACCGAGTGAGATTCTGTATTCCTTCTCATCCAGAAGCACAGACTAGGTTGGGCAGCCGGTGTAGCATTGGATGCACAGGTATGTTTTACTTGCAGAAATACAGCACACCAGCTTGGAACAAACCCACTGCTGCTGCAGGTTATTGTAGCTGTGACAACTGTGACATATTGCAGCCGACAGGACACAGGCAGGGTGCCTCACTCCTGTCACTTGTAAAAGTTCCTATTGCATTCTGTACTGATGACTTCTGGCTCCTACAGCTTCCTTTTCCCTCAATGGGCACAGTTGGTTGGAGGCTGCTGAGGGCTGCCCTGGGGAAGGGTGGCCGGGAGGGAAGGGGCAGCGTGTCCCCAGCAGCCCTGCTCCCCTCTGCAGGTGGCTCACTGGGGCTTACCCCAGCCTGCAGTGATGCTGGAGCTAAACAGAGCTGTGAAGCTTAGCACGGACCTACAAGGATTGCAGCTCCTGGGAAGTCACTGGGCCACATCACCAGTGGATTACAGGAAAATAATGTTCATTAAGAATAAAAGCCTGCTGGCATTTAAATCAGATTTAATCGTGTTCACATTGAAAGACTCTGGATGTTCCCTTGCTTTGGTCCTCAGCCATAAGTTTGAGGCAGGACAGTAAAGTTACATTGAGGCACTTTACACCCCAAAGGATGCCCCTCTTCCTGTTCAGAAATTCAGGGGTATATACCCCAAGAACAATACTACAATGCCTACCATGGCAGGGCAGAACAGAAATTTTTCTGACAGAAAAGGGTAACAAGAAAATTAACCGAAACGGTAACAAAAGGACAGCTGGCAGATGTGGACGTGGAGTTTGGAAATAATAATATGGAAGGTCTGATACATGCTTTCAAATGCAATTTCAATCAAAGGAATTTGGAAACAACCCTAATCCTGTCTATTTTATGAACATATTATTTTATTGCTGTTTTATGGCATTCACAATCATCAGACAGGCTGCTGTAGTTATCAGCTTTACAGGTCTAAGCTCAGTCTTTTCATCCACACATCCTTCTACCTGTGCCTCTCCACACCCAACTTTCCCTTTGAACTTCACTGCCACTATAACCTGGTGAAAACAGGCTTGGAGAATTCAGAGCAGAAATGTCTTTCTGTGCTTTTATATCCTATGTGGCACAGAATCCCACTGAAGAATTGGAGCCCTACTAGCACTTGGAAAACAGGCATAAAAATCTCTCTTTCTTATGTAGCTTCATCCACTTTCTGCAGCTTTTCATTTCCATCACAACTCAGCTCCTAGAAGACATTCTCTGCAAAGACTGGAAATGGAGACTTCTACAAACAAGCTTAACATCGTAGTGCTGCTCAAGAAAGCAAAGTTAATACCTGTTGTCTTTATGGCTTATTTCACTGTACATTTAAAACTACACGAAAAATCCTCTGGTCCTCCCCCACCCCCAGAACATCCCTGTGTAACTGATGATGAGCCAGAGAAATGCCCTGAAGTGGGGGTAGCAATAGGGTATTTCATGCTGTACAATGGAAAGCTGACGGGGTGTGGTAGCACCTGACAGGTCCAGGGGTCTCTTGCTCTGCCAGAGTCCCTTCTGGGAGGGGTCAGGAAAGAGAAGCCTTGTGTTGTCAAGGAGTCCCATCTGCAGGAACTGTCCCACCCACCCTTGTGAGGTCTCTCAGCATCCGTTAGTCTTTGCACTCTCATTTGCTAACAATTCCTGTTAGTACCTATTTATCTAGATCTTCCCTAGCCTGTTTCACAGTGCCAGATGATAACCCAAATTCTCCATTCCCATTCATCTGTGGTCCAAGTTTGCTTCCCTGTGAATTGCTGCGGCAAATTTCTCCTGATTATACTAAATCTCAGTACTGGGGAAGATCTCTATCACTGATTCACAGAGAAGTGATGTCTTTGAGACCCTCTAGTTGAGTTGATCTAGAGTTCAGCGAGGGTCAAAAAACCAATGAAACAAAAAATCCCTAAACATAACAAAATGAAAACACCAGGAAACCCCTGCAGGAGCTGCCTGCAGAGTCAGTGCTGCCTAGAGATAAACCCTGGAAGAAAGGACTCTCAGCCTGAAGTTCCATGGCAGAATCTGTACTGAAAAATCTGACGTCCAGAGGAAGGTTCTGAAGAGTGAGGAGGTAGGAAACGACTTCCAAGCTTGCCAAGATATTTGTCAACATGTTCAGAAAGATACTGGAATATTCAAAAATCCTTAACTCTTAACTGTGTAGGTCCCATGAGGGTGCTCTACTATCTGGGCAGTACAGCAGGTATCAAACACTATGGCAGTTAGCATGAGCACTGCAAATATGTGAGAGGGTCAAAATTCAAGCCCTTTAAAAACCACATGAACCACTAAAACAAAATTCTGTTTCTTTGATTTCTAACCGGAACAGTTCTGTAAATTCAGCAATAATTTTTCTAAGAAGGATCCAGAAATAAAACAGACACCTGTGGTAGTACTACATGGGGTGTGATGAGAAGATGACCAAATACTTACATGCAATTCTAGTTACTGTATTCAAAGGATGATACAGAACAATAATTTGTCTTTATGCTGCTATTAAGGTTGGGGCTTGCAAAGCTGAGCGCCCAAACCAGTCCCCTTGTCCCAGTCCCAATTTAAGTAGTAGGTTCCTACAAACACACTTTTACATTTATGCCTGCCATAGTGTGATGAAACGTTAGCACTCACCACTTCAGCTGCTTCCACTGACAAAGACTTTGAGCTGTTTAATGCACCTGATGCTGATCATTCCTGCCTGGAGCCATGGTGAAATGCATTCATCAGTCACTGCTTTATTTACTTCTAGGGCATTTTGCTAAAGGCATTCAATGGGCAGAACATATTTCTTTTTCTTTTGAGATTAGAAATGATGTGAAATACTTAGGAGATAATAATTTTTTAGCTTTAAATCCGTTTGCCTTGACTTTCTAGAGACTTGCTTCAGGGCTGAAGAAGAATGTTTCCAGGTGAACCTGATTTGGTACTGACAGTTGTGACAGATGCAGTTCATTTTGGGGGAGGGAGGGGAAATGGTGAAGGGAGGATAAAAGGGTTTGGAAGCAAGTTCAGGTCTTTTCTGTCAGGGAAGCTTTCTAGTCTTCTGTCTTAAGCAGCTGTCTATTGTTTTCTCCTTCATATTATGCCATCACCTATTCCTCTTAATTGTTTTCTTTCTTTTGAGTATTCCCCCTCTGCGGACTCGCGCCCCTGCAGCAGCCCTTTAGTTATCCCTGGCAAAGATAGCAAAAGCTTTTTGGGGGGAACATTTTCAGCCAGGACTCGTCGCTTGCCTCCACGCCTTTCCTGGTACTCCATTGACTGGGAGCAGCTCTGCCTCCTGCAACCCTTAGGATCTGGGGGCTTTGGCTCTGTCTATAAAGCTACCTACCACGGTGCAACAGTGGCCGTGAAGCAGGTGAAGAAGAGCAGCAAAAACCGGCTGGCATCTCGGCAGAGCTTCTGGGCTGAGCTGAACGTGGCCCAGCTCCAGCACGATAATGTGGTACGTGTGGTGGCTGCCAGCACCTGCGCCCCGGCCAGCGAGAACAGCCTGGGCACCATCATCATGGAGTATGTGGGTAACACCACTCTGCACCATGTAATTTACGGCACTGGGGACGCATGGAGACAGGGGGAGGACGGTGAAGGAGGATGCGGAAGGGAGGCGCTGAGCATGGAAGAGACTGTGTGCTATTCTTGCGATATCATGACAGGCTTAGCCTTTCTGCACTCACAGGACATTGTGCACTTGGACCTGAAGCCTGCCAACGTTTTCATCACTGAGCAGGGAGTGTGCAAGATTGGAGACTTCGGGTGCTCCCAGAAACTGGAGAAGGGCTTGTCCCAGAGCGCCCACGTTTGCCAGCAAGGGGGCACGTACACGCACCGTGCCCCTGAGCTCCTCAAGGGGGAGAGGGTCACTGCCAAAGCGGACATCTACTCGTTCGCCATCACCCTGTGGCAGATCGTCATGCGCGAGCAGCCGTACCTGGGTGAGCGGCAGTACGTGCTCTACGCCGTGGTCGCCTACAACTTGCGCCCTTCGCTGGCTGCCGAGGTGTTCCACGAGTCCCCGCTGGGCCAGACGCTGCACAGCATCATCAGCTGCTGCTGGAAGGCCAACGCAGAGGAGCGTCTGAGCGCAGACCAGCTGCTTCCCAGCCTCAGGGCCCTCAAGCAGAGGCTCTAGGAACGCTCAGGACTCTTTGAATCCTTTTTGTCGACTTTTCTTTCCCTCCACCCTTCCTCTGAATATAATTAATTTAGCTCCTGTGTCATCTAAAGGCTTTGTTGCTGGTTTTTTTATACTTGGGGGAAAAAAAAAAAAAAAAACCCAAAAAACCAAACTGTTTTGATATAAGAAAATAAAAATGAAGATATTTAATGATACAGGAAGGGGATAGAGGCAAAGATTAAGATGTTGGCATACATGACTTTTTCTGGTTGATGTGTTGTGCTGCCTTGTTCACTGAGAGATGTGCAGAAAAAATGTTCGTTGTAAGTAAGTGAAGTGCAAATAAGGGTCTACTTCTGGAAGGTTCTTTTTACATAATACCTTTCGGTATTTTTAAAATGTCAAATATGAGTAGTTCTTGACACCAGCTAGGGCAGTGCATTTGAGCTTTTCCTCTTCATTTACCAAAGAATGAGTATGTATCACAAATCAATGAATGCAGAAAAATAAAGAGTGTCAGTGGCCTATTTAACTTGTTCTTAGATGTATTTAGTTTCAGTAACTATGCTGCTTCTGATATGGAAGATGTGAACTACTCATATAGTCCTTGAGATAAAGAACCTTTTTTTCAGTCTAAGACTACTAAGAGTAAGAAAATGCATTAACAGCCTGTACTTTTTGTAAGGCTTCCCTGCTATCAGGTATGTTAGTAGCAACTGCTAATTGCAACACTGTGAATTTTGAAGTATTATAAGAACATTTTGTGGAGAAGTAGAATGTAGTGTGTGGAGTTCTTAAAAACTGTGTGTGGGGGGGGAAGAATGGTAAAGGGAGGATTATTTGCGCTTCATAATGCGTGGCTCAGTATTGGACAAGATACTGTAAGTACTGAAAAGGAAGTTTGCTTACAGCAGTAATAATGTTCCTCTGCTGGTGCTCAAAGCATATACTATTGAACTATCCTCTGCAGTGCTTGTCTTATCTGCTATCTTTCCTAATCTGGTTGTAGTGTGTCTGGGAAAGGAAATGCTGTAGGCAATGCTGAAGACAAAAAGCTCTGATCCCTGACTTATCAGAACAGATAATTGTACATCTGAACCCTTATCTGGAGCTGCCTGCTGTAGCCAATATTCCCATTCTACTCAAAGCCTCTGCTTCTTTTTAAGACGGGAGAAAGAGTGATGTTTCAGTCAAATTGTTTTTCTTCTTTACCCTTCCTCCCCCTTGCTTCCATTCTGGAGAGAGGAAAAAAAAAAAAATCCCAAAGGAATTGAGCCAGTTTCCTGATTTCTGACACACATCTGTTCTTAGCCCCGTGAAATCCTGGAAATGAGCAACTATGTGAATTTGAGATGATTCTGTAGGTCTTTATGGTATTTGGGTTGGTAATTGAAATTAATGGTTTATAAAGCATATCTAAGCTTAACTATTTCTTGGTCTTCTGTCCCCCTTAAGTGGAAAAGGAAAATGCTGGCTGGAATAAAAAACCCTGAAGTAATTTCTGGAAAAAGTTTCCTGTGTTTCTCTGTCAAAATACTTACACTATAGAACAAGAACTTTTTTTGTGTGTGAGTGTTGTATAACTTACTTAATAAAGAAGTTGTTTTATAGACAACAACTAAGTCAGTTACCTTTTGAAATTATTAGCTGAGGGCATACAAGATAAAATTTTAGAAAAAACCCTTGATGTGCCTCACCTTAACATCAAGCCTTAAATAAAAATGCTTCTGCAGCTTTCAAAAGAATAAAAAAATTGAATTAATTTCTTTTACTAGTTCCTCAATGCTTGTGTTGTATTTATTTTGCCAGTCTAGGAAGCTTGCTGCTTATACTGCTAGAAACCTGTGATTTTTTTTTTTCTTTTTTTCTTAATGATACTTTAGCATCAACAAGTGCTACTTGAGCCTCTGTGAAAAATCAAGCACCCTTCAAATTCTCTGTTGTACTTGACAGAAGGATACTGAATGGCCAAGATCTACTCTTGAAGTATAATCAGCTCTGCAGATGTTTCTGTCAATTTTATGGGGTTCTCTTTTGATAGTGTGAGAGAGAACTCTGCCCAGCACTCAAGCTGTAGGCACACCATACTCTGCTGTCGTAATGATGGTCTCTTTTTTATTAACTTCAAAGGTTTGTTTTGTTTTTTGATTGTTAATGAGCTCTGAGTTAACACTAATTAAGAAATATCTCAAGCCTAACAACTCAGAATACTTGGTTCTATGTGATGATAATTTTGCCTGTTTGCCTCACTTTACACCAATATATCTTGAATTTCTTTCTGCCAGTTTGTAGTTGGCCCTTGCAATTAAATAACTCCACCATCAACAAATTTGTTTATATTCTGGCTCCCAATCTTGCACTTCATTTGTTGATGTGCTGGGCAGCAGAAGATCCCCTGAAATACCAGTGGGCACATTCACCTGCTGAGAGAACTGACACTTTTACCCCCTGTGCCTATCTTGACTTATCCAGCCCCGGGTTTTCTCTCCTAAACGTGGCTGCTTAGTAACTTTCAAAAGTTTGCAGTGAAGAATTTTTCAAATACCTTTGGAAACCCTAAGGGAACTTATCAATCAGTGCCTTATCTACATGCTGTTAGTGCTCCTAAAGGATTCCAATACAATCCCACACAACTGTGAAGTGCAATTCTCCCAATGAAAGCAATATTGGCTCCTTCTAAACAAATCATGTCTATGTATCTGTTATTTCCTTTAATATAGAATCTGCTAATGTATCTTGTACAGATGCCACTCATGGAATTAGGAAATTTATTTTTTAAATACTTCCCTGGGAAGTCTTTTTTTTTTTTTGTAAGTCTTCTTTTAAATTTTTTTTTCAGACTTCCCTGGGAAGTCTTTTTTTAAGGTTTGTTGTTATTTTTTGTTTGTGTTTGTTTGTTGTTTGGTTTTTTGTTGTGTATTTTTAAAGACTTTCTTGGGATATGATCCTGGACAAAAGAAGAGCCAACAACACTTGGTTGATTTTTCAAGGATTGCTTTCTCCAAGCTCAAGATTGGTCCATCCCCATGAGCAGGAAATCAGGTAAATGTGATAGGATGCCTCCAAGGATAAACAAGGAGCTCCTGATTAAACTCAAACATAAATAATAAATATGCAAGAGTTGAGAGATCAGTGTGGTGTCCGAAGCAAAGAAGATTTACTATCGGTAAAGAAGAATCAGGTTAGGGAACACTGGAACAAGCAAGATTTACAGAAGTTCATGGGCCCTGACGGGATCCACTCACAAATGCTGAGGCAGCTTGCCAATGTCATTGCCCGGCAACTCCTGCCCGCCTTTGAAAGGTCATGGTGCCCAGGAGAGAATTCTGAGGTCTGAAAGAAAACAAATATAACTTTTTACTGCAAGATGGCCTAGAAGGAAGTTTTGGAAAACTTAAAGCAAATCAACCTCATCTAAATCCCTGGAAAACTGGTGGAACAAAAAACTCTGGAAGTCGCTGGTAAGTATATGAGGGACAAAAAGGTGATTGGGAGTAGTCATCAGGGATTTATGAAGAGGAGATCATGTTTGACGAATTTAGTAGCCTTTTGCTATGAGATTACTGGCTGCTGGAGGGCAGTGGTGGTTGCTCATCTTGACCTTAGGGAGGTTTTTAGCACTGTTTGCCATTACATCCTCATAAAGAAACTGATGAAGTACTGACTAAATAGCGGAAACTGAAAATTACCTGAGCTACTGGGCTCGGAGGGTTGTGATCAGTGACACGAAGTCCACCGGGAGTCGTTAAGTGGTGTAAAACAGAGATTGGTACTGGGCCCCGTGCAGGCTAACATTTCCATTAAAGGCTTGGATGACGGGATGGAGCACCCTCTGCAAGTTTGCAGGTGATAGAGAATTGGACGGAGCAGTCGCTATCTTGGATGCCGGTGCTGGTGTTCAGAGAGACATCACCAAGCTGGAGAAATCCGCTGATGGCAAGCGGCGCAGGGAACCGCAGCGTCTGGCGGGCGGCGCTGGATAACCCCGAGCACCGGGACGCGCCCGGGGCCGAGCGGCTGGAGAGGAGCTCCGCGGGAAGGACCTGGAGCTGCTGGCAGACACCGAGTCGAACATGAGCAAGCAATGCACCCTTGCGGCAAAGGCGGCCAACAGCATCTGGGTGCGCTCCGAAGATTGCTGCCAGCTCTTCCAGAGCGCCGCTGGAGGAGAATGTTCCCCGGTGTTCACTCGGCCCTGGGGAGACGCATCTGGGGCAACGCGGCCGCTTCGGGACTCTGCGGGAAGAAGAAAGTCACGGACGTACCGGACCAGGAGTGCAGCAAAGGGCCATTGAGCTGATCACCGGATTGGAACCTCTGCATGTGAGGAGAAACTGAGAGATGGGACCGTTCGGTCTGGAAAAAGCAAGCTCAGGAGGATCTTACCAGTTTGTAAAAACACTGATGAGAGGCAGTACAGATGGAATCAGTCTCCTCTCAGTGCTGCTCAGTGACAGGACTAGATGTAGTGGAAATAAACAGGACAGGAAACCCCATTTAAATGCAAGAGAAAACATTTTTTACTGTGAAGATGGTCAAACACTGGAAGAGGTCGTTCAGAAGGATTAAGGAGTCTTCATCCTTGGAGATACTCAGAGCCCAACTTGACATGGTGCTCAACAAGCTGCTCTGGTTGACCCTGTTCTGGAGGGGGTTGGACTAGAGTCTCTAGAGGTCACTTCTAACCACAGAAGCTCTGCAATTATAATAACATTTATAGATGTTTGAATTTCAGACATCTCCTGAGTTCTCCTACAAAAATCCTTCTAGCTTGAGTCTATTTTGTGTTTCCTTCAGGGATAATGGGCATGCAAAGATCACTCTGCTTCTTTTCAATGGCTTTGTTGTCCTGGGGGAGAAACAGGTTAAAATGTTTAGATGGGGGCAGTCTTGATCTTGTGGTTTTGGTTTTTACATAGGTATGCAACACCATTCCAGGTGGTTTGCAAGACATGGTTGTAAGTTACAAACCTTAAGGGCTGCTGTTACCTAGTTTATTTATTGTCTTTGTTTCTCGAACTGATTGCCAGTAGCTTGATCAACCTAAACAGAAAATTTATTGAAGTATTGCACAGATTCAGATGATGCAGCATCAGTGTAAGTCTGGGAATGGCAGCATTGGGATGCCTTTGAGGGCCAGGTATGCTCTATTCAAGACATGGGTTATCTGATGCTAACATCAAGTAAGAGGGTACCTCCTCAATCACCATGCATCTTGACTGTGTTCTGGGCAAGGAACAAAGCCTCATTTCTCCCAGCTGCTAAATGTAAAGGTCAGATCTCTCGTGTCTTACTATTAACTGAGTTTCACATCTTGATATAATTATTTTCCTTGGAAAATCAACAATTCTTGTTTGTTTGTTTGTTTGTTTGTTTATGGGGTTGGGGGTTAAGATTTCCCGTGGAATTTTTCCCCCCATAAGTTGCTAGGAGACTAAATATTGATAGTTAAAAAGTGCTTGACCCAGACAAAAGGGAGTTGATCACTTAGTTTAGGGGGAAGGAAAGGCTCCCGGGAGCTGAGGTGGGGGGCAGGTTGGGGTTTTTTTCGGCTCTCAGTTTTCCGGGAGGAGGACGGTCGAGCGACAGGTGGCTGCGCGGATTCCACGGTTAACGGAGGGATTCGGTCCTGAGAATTTCTATCATCTGTTGGAGCGCCCAGGAATTCGGAGTTTCTTCGCTGTCCTGCTGGATTTTGGGTCAGCCCGGGTCCAGCCGCTGCGGGTTCTCTGGCACTGCCCACTTCGCCTGCCAGGGCACCCCCTGCCTGCCGAGGACAATCCACTGCTTCCAGCCATCGGCGCCGGAGCTTCCACCGTTTGCCCTCGGGGTTCTTGGTTCTGTTTTACTGTTATTATAATTGCTGTTGTTGTTTGTCTGTCCTGTTATATTTACTAGTAAAGGACTGTTATTCCTTTCCCCATAGCTCTGACGGAAAAGTTTGGGGTTTTTTTAATCTTCCAAATTACAATAACACGGAGGGAAGGGATTGGAATTCCCCATTCCTAGAGAGGCTCTGCCTCTCCCTAGCAGACACCTGTCTTTTCAAACCAAGACAAATAGCAGCAACCTAAGTGCTGTTTCTGGGACCCTGGGGTGCCATGTCGCAGCAGCCAACTTCTCAAGGTGAGCTGCTTTTTGTTTTGTTTTATGTTCTTTGTCCCTAAGCAGCACAAGATGCCTTTCAAACTTCCAGCTCTGCAGCACTGAGAGCTAACTATGCAAAACTGGCTGGGTAAGCTCCTGCCTCGTGGCAGTCTGGGGTAACCACAGCCTGCATGGAAACTTCAGCTCCTTCTCATTAATCTCCCAGTGCCTAACTACCAAACCTGGCTGCATTTGCTAATTTTGGAAAGTACATATTTGCATACTGTAAAGTGCTTGCATTCTCATGGGTAGTAACGAACAGGAGTAGCCCTGGACATATTATCCATATTAGAGTGTTGTATTTTGTGCTTTCTTGGTTATACAGACAGTATTGCCCACTAAGGGAAAACATGAGTTAAAATTTCTGATTCTGGCCCTTTTTGCTTTCATTTTATACCAAATGACATTCACCATCCCAATCTCCCCTGACACATCTCCTTTTCTTTCTCAAATGGGCACACGTGTAAAGTTTGACAGAATGCACTTAAGAGTTTTTATGTAATTTTACCTAATTCAAACTGAATCCCCAGATAAGAGCCAATACTAATTAGTGCTGGAATGGGTTTAGGTCATTTTTTTTTTTTTTTTTTTCATACCTTACAATGAGAAGCAACTTCTACATGCTATCCTGAGTTCTGCAAAGTGCAGCAATTATTTTAGCAGTCAAGTGATTACAAGAAAGACAAGAAAAGATGGCTAGAAGCATAGCAACAATGCAATTGTAATAAACAGTTTCTAGGAAAAATGAGAAATAAGGAAAAGAAAAGGGATGGAAGTTTATAATTCTGTATTAATCTTAAAATTCTGTATTAAACTTCAATTACTATAGCTATTACTGAAGGTTTAGTGTCTTTGGATCCCAAGTAGAAATATGAAGAGACATTTCATAATAGTTTTTAAAAGTCGTTAGCATAAGATACAATGCTTGATGCTGTGGTCTTTATTTGGCTTGTTCTATTGTTTGCTCCTCTTTCTACGTCTTTTTGGGGATTTTGTTTGTTTGTTTGTTTTTGTTTTGTGTTTGTTTGTTTGTGGGTTTTTTGTATTATGCTTTATCTCAACCCACAAACAATGTGGTAACACCACTATTTTCAAACAATAAAAATACTACATAACTTGGAAGGGAGCACATCCTCAATTCAGAAGGTAGGATGGGGAGCATGAAAACATAAGTCTGAAGAAGTATGGGTTGCTTCTGTATTCTGTGATAAGATATACCACAGCAAAGGAAACAAACAAAAACTGTTTCACACAATATACCACAAATATTTGTAAATTCAATGGGACATTAAGTGGATGCTTACCATTTGACTCCTGTATCATTTTCTTGCAGTGTTAGCATCTGTGTAAATAATTTCATCTGCTGCAACAAAGATGAAATTAGGGATACGAAATGAATGGTTATTTTTAAAATTAACTCTACGTGGAATATTCTACTTTTACTTTGTTCCAGCTATTTATCTGCTGCAAATACCTTCATCCAGCGCTAAAAGAGGCTCTTTCTATGCTTCAGTTAACCCAGCTGCCAAATATTTGTCTGCCTGTCAAAGAAAAGCCTTAAAACCAGTTAAAGAAGGCAAATGGAACAAAAAAGTCTACTGGCATCTATCCCAGTCTGCCAGTAGCTAAGGATGCCATGGGACAATTTGACAGTAGAGGCACCACCATGCACCCCTGGACTTCTCTAAGCACGAGGCTGAGTTTTGCTGTCGACCCAGCCTGAAGTTCAATGGCCCAAGTGTTCAGCAGAGCAGGGAGGTGACTGCATTTGCCTTCGCAGGGCACCTGGGATAATAGGGCAATTCATAACTTAATAAATATTCTACTGCACATGTGCCAGGCTACAAAGAGCAAAGTAGGCTGCAAATTGGAAATGTAAATGTCCAGTTCTTTTTAAGTCACTCCCTTCACAAGGGCAGAAGGAAAACCAGTTTTATTTTCAAGCCATGTATTTTTCTCGACCACTTAAAAATGGTGAAAGGGTTTTGATTCAGATATGGCACAAATGAAGCTGGTCCCAGAGACAAGTATAGAAAGTTGCACCTGAATAGAGACTGTGAAAAAGCTGAATGTAAGTAAAGGAACTGATAGGCTGGGGAGTCTGGATTTCTTTTAATAGTAGTTGATAGCATATATTACATAATATAGTAAATTTAGAGAGATATGATACACCTTTTCCACATCCTTGTTTTTCTCCTATCCAACAGTTCCAATGAAATGGTTTAGAGATAGCACAAAAGCTACATGCAAAGCTTTTGAAGGAATGTATCACTGCACTAACATGCCAATAGATGAGTGTCACACTGATTTCTCTTTGTTAAGTGACAGAACTCCAGACCTCCCCTAAAGTTGTCAATCCTTGTACAGCTTTTGGGAGTGAAATGATTGCTATTAAACGTTTTCCAACTGAAAGGGGAAAAGCAGATATTCTTAAAGTTTAATAAATCATTCCTCCCAACAGCTGACTTTCCGAGGAAACAAATGTAGTTATATTTTTTAAAACGTTTTCACAGTTGCATAGTTTGCTTAAAAAATTCTAAATTGAATTGCAAACAGCATTTGAAAAAGTGTCTTGATTATAAAAATCAGCAGTACCTGACTGATCATAGCAAAAGAGCCATTTGCCCAAGGGAGATAAGGGAGGAGGCTGGAGGAGGCAAGGAGACAGCCAGAGACAGGGAGAGAAGAAACACCCCAAAATCCAAACCTATTTGCTACAACCTTCTCAATCAGTGAAACTCTCACTGAAAAATAAGTTTGTACTGGCATATGGCTTTCTGTGTTGTACGCTGGAGATACCTGCCCACTGTCACGATCCTGCATGACTTAAACTGAGGTCTTGAACTAGCACTTAATATCAGACAAGGCCACTGATTCAGTTCAGAGTGGTCACAGTATCAGGTATACCACACCTTCCACCAGGTCAAAGCAGCCTCTTGGTTCGTTGAAAGAAGTGTAGGCTTCCTCTCACTCCCAGACACTCAAAACCACAACTGGTCTTGAAAACTTGTCTAACTTTTAATGCTCAGCGAGCCATTACCAGTCTCCAAACTGCCTGAGAGGGTTTTTTTATTTCCTTCTCTTTGAGATTGCACTATTACTAATTATGATTAGTTAGTGCTATATTTAAGTAGCACCAATGACTTAGCAATGTATGCTAGTACACAAGTAATAGTAGATTTTTCACTGGAAAAGAAATTTCCTTTATATACAGAAGATCTTAAGAGTAAAAAATTCCATTTTCCATATCAAAGGTGTTTTGCTGCTTTCACCTTTTTTTCCCTAGGAAAAATGAGAAACAATTCCTAGGTATAAGCATAAGCATTTGTTCCTGCCAGAACAAAGGGACTGGATCTACCTCACACCAGGAACATTTGACAAGTGTATGAGAATCAGTTATTCCTCTGAACAGGTAAGGGACTCTCAAAAAGGACATACACCTGTGGCAGTGTGATAAGGAGCTAGTGGTAGGATGAAGTGACTGCTGGATGCACTCAGAAACAACTTCCAACCGTCATAGTTATTGAAAGAATATTTTTAAACATATGTGTTTTATACATAAACTAAAAATGCAAGGTCATAATGCTGAAAAAATAACAAGTATTAATATTTCTGAAATTTTTTTTCAGGGGACATGGGTACCATACCCAAACCCACCTTCTGTGTTTACCACAATACTTAATTTTATTTGCCTAAAAATTGAATGTTTGACCACAACCCTAATAAATGTTAATTCTATCTTTTCCTCAGTTTTAAACCTGTAGAAAATACTGCTTCCCTTGATTTGCATCTGGAAAACCTGTTGCTGGGGATTTCACCATGCACGGAGGCGGGAACATTGGATGTGCAATAGTTTGCACATTAGTGCATGTTAATCTACATAGTTGCTGTTATGTTATTTAAGTGTTTGCTGCAGGGGGAAAAAAAAGACTTTTCTGTTTTATATTACTTCCTAGGGGAAAAAATATAGCAAACTATATTCCACATTTACAACCACATTTTGTAGACTGATGTGAAAGGCCATGAACAAGCCTTATTTTCATGAAGTAAGAACTTCTGGCATGCATTTAGGTGAAAGATAAGTTTAATAGACTTGCTGTAATCTCCTAGTAAGATGTTCTCTTAAACAAAACTTCTGGGTCTTCTATGAATGATATTACAAACCCTATGGTTGTTGTTCCTGCCCTGCCACTGCAACCTCATAACTTCCATGCAGTAAACTGCAGCTGCCACTTTGCCACATTAGCCTTGTGGAGAAGTTAATAAACCCTTTGAACCCAAAACTTCTTCATATTTGATGCCTCTTGGATCACTTTCATGTTATGTTGTGGATCTGACCAGCTGTTCTGAGCAATCACAGCGTGATGATTTCCTCAGTGGCTAACTCCTGTTTCTAAAGCACGTCTTTAACACCACAGTATCTCTTTTAGTTACAGGTCCTAAGTTCTATGTTACTATTCCTGTTTCTGTCAGGTTTTGAGCAATTTAGCTTGGCTAGTTCACAGAGGGTCAGGTCATAACAGGAGAAGTATTGCTGAATTGGCTTTAATCTTTCTTTCCAGATCCAGGGTTGGGAAGGGCACCTCAAGCCCCCCAGAAGGCCAACATCTGGATGTAATCTAGATAAAATTGCAAGTAGCAACTAATATCCAGCTCTAATAGTCCTGTAACATCAAGGTGGCAATCACCCCTTGGTTTGTCTCCTCATCATCTGTGGTAAGCATTTTTTAAATTTTGTGCTTGCAAACATTCATCATCTGAAAACCCACTGGATCAAGAGTATCACAAAAGGACACCAATTCTAAAGAGAAGAGGAAAAACTTTTCAGGAACAAAAAACCTAAACATGAGGGAGTGATGCATTTCATATCACGAGTAATTTTTCTTCTAGTCATAAGGCAGTGTGAAGCCAGAACCATTCCTTTAATTATCCTGTTCCATGACAGAGAAGCAGCACAAGCATGGTGAAACAATTCCCTACTACTCTGTCTACATTAGATTAAACTGGTCTTTGGATGCAAAAACCCCCATGATCAGTGACTTCATAACTGGGCTCTAAAACACATGGGCAAACTTGTACATGGGCTATATATTCTGGTAAACAGAATTGCTGTAAAACTAAACACCACTTTTTTCCTCCAGGACAGACACCCAACCATGCTAATAGCCTGCAGCTGCCAGCTTCCCTTTGCAGGAGGCAGACATGAGGAGGAAAGACAACTCCAAAGTCTTTCATAGCACAGTATTGTGAGAGTTTGTATGCACCAGTATGTGCCACCAGTTCTTAAACACTCAGTGTCTCAGTACAAAGCATCCACAGAGAAGCCAGTGAGGTAAGAGCAGCAAAACAACCTGTGTCCTGGAAGCCATTTCCAATTCTGGTGTTAAAACAGCTTGTTCTGTTCAATGAGTCACATAGATATTATTTGAGCAGGTGCAAGTTTTTCAATGTGTTCTACGAACTACTGCAGTCTTCTTGAACTATTTTCACAAAGTGAAACAGATCGCAACAAACAGTGCCACATGGTGCTGCCTCAAGTGGCCAAATCCAGGCTGGAGACGTTTGTGTAGTTCATTATTTTTTGTACTTGATTAACTTTTCCCCACCTGAATTCTTCTGAGGTGATTTCCAAAATGAAAACTGGATGCAAAACCCCCACAGTTCTGTTTGTATGCCCATTAGTACTGCTTTCATTGGGCTGATGCTGGGGATTTTTTGTACAAGAATTGTATGCCCCCACTCTTGGTAACCTGGCCTGGATAATAACTGATGATAGGATAGGAATGTGAGTATAACTTATGCGTGTGTGAACAGAATGCCCAAACTGGCATGTTCTGAGAGGATGTTTGCCCAAAACCTGATAACACTAAGAGGAAATTAACAATAACAAAGCTTGCTTAAGACAATGACCACCCAGATTAAATGGTAACCAGGGAATTAGATTAACAAGAGCCTTTTGAGGGGAAAAAAAAATAAAGCTTGAAAAGCAGCATGAAAATTTGTGGTTATTAGAAGAAAACTTGTGGTAGATGCTAATATTTCTAAGACCCTCCTCATCAGACATGGTAAGTAGCTGACAACCCCCTACTGATGCAGACTGAGGGGATGGACAGGATGAGGAAACAGCAGGGACCCACTCCTCCTGGTATGTGGAATGGCTGCACAGGCTTCCAAAAGTGGGACTGTGTATTGTAACACACTTCTTGCGAGAGAGTGGAAATGCAGATAAGAAACTTGTGACTATATAAGTGGGATCAGTTGTAGAAGGATATGAAATTTGTAGGTGCTTACCAGCAGTTTGTAGGCCTGTCATATTGTGATTTCTGTTGTAGTGCTGATACTGATCCACAATATATAGTTCATTGATTACCAGCAAATTCCATGTTGCTAATCAATAAACTACCTTGGTTGCTATCAAGGCTGTGTGAGTTACACAGTCATTTTCTGCAAAAAGTGTTTTTTTCATTATTATGAATTTGACAGAAGCATCCCATCTGCAGAGCAAGGAGTGGAGAGAAAACTAACATTCTTGCAGGAAACCAGAGAACATATAATTCATCAATTTGAAAAAAAAAAATAAAAATAATTGAACTAGAACAGGATGAATTCAAATATCCTCCTGAAAGCCTCCCAGATGGACAATGCTGTTTCAGCCCCAAGTGTTTGAAGACATTGTAATGCTGTATCACAGATTCAATGTCACTAGAAATGCTGTAGCATATCAGCAGCTCTGTAATTTTTGTCACAGTGATCTGTGTCAGAAAAACAAGGCAAAACAAGCTGACAAGGGAGAAGTTTTGCTCTAACCACATCTATGATATTAGAAGCCAAGTGTATAAAGCACATACTTAGAAGAGCTTGTGGTGATAACAATGAAGTTCAAGTTGCCCACTTGAAAACATCTTGTAACAATTAGTATTTGTGGCAATATTTGTCAATAGTAAAGGACTCCATCAAGGCACAGTTGCTCTTTTTCTGAATCACGGACCTAGTTCATGTTTTCCATGCTTAGATGAGGAATTTTTAAGGCAAAGAGAGCCTAGTATTTTGAGAGGTGGTTGCATTTTTATATGTTGAGCTTTATGCTAGATTTGGCATGAACATTTAGAAAATGTAAAATGGACCGTCTAGGTGCAATATGAGAACTCCAGCTGTACATTCTGTCTGCCTGCTACCTGCAGAGAGCAATGCCAGTTAGCAGTTACCCATTTACACAAATCAGTCTTTTAAAGGTAATTTTTAGTTCCACGGGTTTTTTTTTTTTTTTTTCTGAAGTTCCAGTTGCTCAGGCACTTGTAGAGAAAGCTAATTGCTGAGGAAAGAACTTACATGAGAGTTCTGCAACATGATACAATTGAGAAACTTAACACAAGAGGATCAGCAGATACCTACATTTAAGAACAAGCAGATGCTGTAGCCTTTCTTAAAAGGGTTGAAAATAGCTTTAATTGGATTTCTCCTGACTGGTTTAGAGACTCAACCATCTATTGATGAACTTGGTGGAAGACTGCTTCATATGATCCTGCTTCACAGGTATTTGAAGACCAGAAGCTCAAATAAAACCCTTAAAGGCGTGTTCAGATCCCAATGACCCTGGATAAGAAAGTGATTTACAAGTAAAAAGCAGTATGTTAATCACCACTGAAAGCAAATGCTAGAGGTATTAGGCTGGCATAACCAAGACAGCTTCTAGGGAGCTGCCCACATGAAATAACCACTATGAGAAGCGACACAGCAGATTTAAGGAAGCTACTGTGAGCCCTGCCAAAAACATCCACGAGCCACCAGGGTGAAATAAGCAGAATAAATCTACTCAAAAAAATGAATGGTGTTCACAACCCAAGCTGCAAAGCCTGGGGAGTACATCTGTTCTTTGACCCAGCCAAAGGTGCATCAGAAAGGTTCAACATTCACCAGAAGACAACAAAAACCTGTATTTCACTAAGTTACTACAAAAGACCCGATTGACTACACGCACATGCTCCTTCTGTCACACAGATAGACCCATCCTGGGATCTACTCTTCTGAAGGACAAACTGATTAAAGGAAGAGAGAGAAAAAATATCCCAAATAATCTATAAACCGCAAAAACAAAAGTCAGAAATATCATGAACACACATAGGCTGATACTCTGCATGATACATCATTAAATTAGATATCAAATTGTTTCTGCTACAGAGTACTAAGTCATGTCAAAAGCATGTCTTACTTCTTAATTGCTTATCTTAATTACTTGACATGAGGGAAACATTCCTGGAAGCTTCTTCTAAAAAGCATAGGCTGCGGAGTATTAATTTAAGTCACAGAATCACAATCTCTTAACTAACGTTAGCATTGTCTGGGGAGAAAAACCTACATGAAATGTGGGTAATAAAAGGAAATATGTAATATTTCCTGTATGTAATAAAAGAAAAACCAGTCAGAATACAAAATACTAATTAGAAGTTAAGAACGACAAAATACAAGATAAGCAAAAAGTTGTATTTAGACCAGTTTTTTACTTACATGAATAGCAAGAAGAAGCATTTTTTAATCTACAGTGTATTTCAGAGAAATCAGAAAGCATAGATAAAATTTTGCAGCACATTTGTGGAGAAAAACAACATATATCAGAAAATTCCAACAATAGCCATGGAAAGCCTTAAACATAGGAACAGAAGTGAGGCGGTTTTTAAATCAGCAGCTCCAGATAGCCTGCATCCAAGAATTTTAAGAGCTGGCAAAGGCAACTTGTATGCTGTTAATGTGGATTTTCCATAAGCTCTGAGAAATCTGGGGAAGCTCACAAAAAAAAAAGAGAAAAATCTCAAAGAAAGCTGAGGTAATGCCAATACTAGGAAAATAAGTAAGAAAGGAACAAATTCAGGAACTTACGGTCAACCTCGCCTTAATCCCAGGGGAAAAAAAACAAACCCAAACCAACTTCTTCATATAGGAACAAGAAATAAATGAGCAAATTGTACTTAAATTACACAGCTTAAATGAATGGAAAACATATCTTTTCGGAATTACTTTTTTTTTTTCTCATGCAGTTACAGAATTTGTTTGGTAGACAATAGGAACAGTGTTGATGTAACACATTTGCACATAGACTTTTTCAGTAGGACACAAAGAAACTGGCACAGTTGTGCACATACAATTAATAGCAAGCAAATTAAAACTAAGGCTACAAGGCCGTGTCAGTCAGACATACTTCTAAGTGAATCCCACAGGAATAAGTTCTTGGCAGCAAGGTACTCAGTATTTTATCTGGAAATAAAGTTTACAAAGAGCATTCATAAAAGCTCTAAATAAATAGTGCAGCAAGGCTGCTGATTGGGAACCATCTGGATTACTGGAACGCTAAGTGCTCCAGTATGATCAGTGTGAGGTCATGTATTTAAGAGTGATGAATTTAAAACACTTATAGATGGAAAACTTCCTCAGGAAGTAGCTGGAATAGCTGGTAACAGAATAAACATGGGTTCCTTGTGTATGAGTTCAAAACAGTATATATGTAATTGTTAAATGGCTCAGAAAACAAACCACCAGCAGCAAATCACATTTTCATTGAAGGGAGGAAGAGATCAGACAAATGTGACTGTCATCAAAGCAGATTTTTCAAGTACTGATCTCCACTGGCAAAAGACATTGCTGCATTGCAGGAAACAGCAACAGGATGACAACTTATGTATCCACATTTCTTGGAGCTGCTTTATCAGAATACAGCCTCTAGTACTTTTGAAGAAGGTGTTAGTAAATTAGAGACTTCAAAGAGTACTTATAATCGAAGCACAAACAAGCCTAAACAATGGAATAGTCAGCATATAAAAGTCAACTGCATCACATGAGGTTTGAGGACCAAATAAAGACCTCTAAAGCAACTGGTAGGGAAAAAAATATATATATTAAAGCAGAGTGTGATAGCTGAAAGTAAGCTCATCTTAAAATATCAAGCAAGCTCTCTTGTAACTGTAGTAATAACTAAGCTTCCACAGGTACAGTACTTATGCTAACATTATACATGTCTATGATTCCTGGACAGAAATCCAAATTAGAATTATTAATTTCAAAAGACAGTCATAATGACCCCACTATAGGCCATCATCTCATGTTTCTCTGGTATTCCAGCAATGTAACTTGAACGGGACATATTTTCAGCAGAACGTTTGGTTTGGGACTAACAATTACCACTATCCAGGCCAAATCAAAGACAATGCTCAGTAAAAAATATCCCTCCAATGCCCAACCTGAACAGATAATGGAACGTCCATAAATAAAATTCATTTAGGTTCTTAAATTTAAGAATGAATAAAACAAGCGCTTTTAATTAAAACTTCTGCTCTCACACTTGAGAGAATCACAGAATCAGCTGGGCTGGAACAGACCTCTGGGACCATCGAGTCCAACCTGCGACCGAACACCACCACGTTCAGCTAGACCATGGCACATCCAGTCTTCCCTTAAACACCTCCAGGAACAGTGCCCACCATCTCCCTGGGCGGCCCATTCCAATAGCTAATCACCCTTTCTGTAAATAAATCCCTACTAATGTCCAACATAAACCTCCGGTGGCACAGCTTAAGACCACGTCCTCTCGTCCAGTCGCTTTCAGTAATGAAAGAAGATAAAAAGACCCAAAGGCTCAGACGGGAAGGGGCTCGCTAACACTAGAAGCGATAAAGCATCGCTTGTGCGCTAAATCCCGGCCCTCCCACCAGCAGAACGCGGAAATCTCCGGAAAAGGCAAGCAGGTGCCCGAGATGCCCACGGGATGCGAGCGAGAAGGGCGCTGTGTCCCGCAGGACGGGCCAAGCCCGAGGAGCGGGCACAGCAGCTACCGGCCCCAGGCCCCTCGCCACCAGCCGGGACTACCGGGCCGCCATCCCCGCAGGAAGCAGAGCCCTCCCGGCTTCCGCGCCCGGCGGGCGGGTGAAAGGTCCCGCGGCGCCCGGATGGAGGCGGTGCCGCTCCTCTATATAAGCGCCCGCCGCGGCCGCCCCCGCCTCTCCCGCGCCGCCGCCGCCGCTTCCTGGCTCACCGCTGTTCGCTGGGCCCCGCGCCGCCCGAGCCCGGGAATAAGTCGGTCAGGAAGGCTCCGCTGTCGCCATGGTGAGGCGGGGGAGCGCCAGGGACGGGGGAGGGAGCGGGCCGCCGCGCCGGCCCCGCCGCGTGGCCGCCGTGCCCGCCCGGGCGGTGCAGGCCCTCGGCCCTGGGAAAGCGCGGCGGTTCCCGGCGGTGCGCGGGGGGTCCTCGGCTGCTGGGGCGGCTCCCGGAGGTCACCCCGAGCCGGCGGGCGGGGAGGGCGGCCTGTGGGCCCGGCAGTGCCGTTCCCTTCGGGAGCGGTACCGGGGGGAAGGGCAGGCGGCCGCAGCCCGCCGTGAGCCGTGCTGATCCGGCCTCGTGTCGCTGCCCTTACGGGCGGCCCTTGTCAGGGGACGCGGGCAGTTAATGCGGCAGGTAGCACCTCATCGTCACTGTGACATCCCGTGTTACACAGAATCACAGGGTAGGTCAAGCTGGAAGGGACCACGGTGGGTCATCCTAGAGCACATGGCACGGGATGGAGTCCAGACGGCTCTTGAATATCTCCAGAGAGGGATACTCCACACACAACCTCTCTGGGCGGTCTGTTATAGTGCCCAAGACACCTGCACAGTAAAGAAGTTACTCATATTCAGGTGGAACTTCTGTTCATCAGTTTCTGCCCCTTGTCTCCGGTCTTACTGGTTGGCACCACCGAGGAGAGCCTGGCTCCATCCTCTGGGGAACCCTCGTTTATATTTTTATAGAGGCATATGTGTATATAGTTCAATCCGCTTTTCTTAAGACTTTCCTTTGTCCATATTTTTACTCCTGTTTTCATCAGCTTACTTAACTCACATTAATGCTCCATTATTTGCAAGTGTTTAATTCCTTAAGCTCCTCAAATCAGTTTCCTGAGCAGCCGAATTAGTCTTTCTGGCCATGTGCCTCGTTTTTGTTCCCGTGGTGTGAGTTGTTGCAGGTTTGTTGATCAAATCTTTGCTGCTTCATTTGTGGTGAGGTTAAGTTGTAAGATATATGAAGACTGAATTTTTTGTTTTTTTGAAGAAAAGGAATGGTTGTGCCATCTGTATATAGGCAAACTTAGGGAAGTGTGTGCTTGCAGCTTCCCATCCTGAGATGCAGTTAGACTCGAAAAAATTGCTTTTCTTTAGAGTTAGGACTTTGCCCTTTCATTCTCTTCCCATTATTTCTACCGTGCTGTCATGCCCTTCAGATAGCTCTTCTAGTCAATAGCATTAAATAGTCCCATGGCTAAGTTGTTCTTTGCACTTCAGAAGTCTGTTTCTAAGAGGCAGTGGGTAGCGTTAGTTGGTGTTCACTGTAGTGAATACTAGTCTGATATAACCTCACGATTTTTGTTCACTGTAGTGAATACTAGTCTGATATAAACTCACCATTTTAGTTCACTGTAGTGAATACTAGTCTGATATTTGTGACTTCAACATTTCAGGCGTTTAAAGATACTGGCAAAGCACCAGTGGAACAAGAGGTGGCGATTCACCGCATTAGGATTACTTTGACAAGTCGCAATGTAAAATCACTGGAGAAGGGTGAGTATTCCTTCTCTGTTGACTTGGGTAGCTTGTCAGGTAATGAGTAATAGGTGCCATGTAAGGCATTGCAAAATACAGTGTATTGAAACCAGTTGTAATTAAAGATGTTAGTTTGCCTTTTGTATGTATCTTGGCTTGCAGAGCCAATGTGAAGTGCTTCATACATCAAAAAGTAAATTCTGATTTAATTTTTAATGAAAGTTTGTGTCTTGGGGGTTTTCATTATGTGGAAAACGTATGTCATAATGACTAATGTAAGAGAGTGCAGCTTCTTCCCTTGAGTTCTTATGGAGAATTTTGAAATAGTTATCGCACTTTGTATAAGAACTGAAAGGTACTGGTTTATCAATATTTTGTCAGTAGTGTTATGAAGAGCTTACTATAATATTCTTTAAAAGAATTTTAATCTTGTTTAGGAATTAGCTTTGCCAGTGTTTAATCCCATAATAAAAATGTAAAAAAAGTTACTACTTGCAGGATCTTTGGGCTGCTAACAGCTTAAATACGGTTTAAACTTGCAGTAATGCCTTTTGCTTACTGTTACACCATGATTTTGCTCCTGTCACGCTTCCAATTGTATGTGGTTGGCTGTGAGGATAATGCTCAAAATGAATGGCAGTGATCACTCATACGCTATTCTGAGCCAACATCTTGTTTAAAATACTTGCTTAAAAAATCAAGCAAGTAAAATAGTCACAAACCTGACCTATTGCATGTCTTTTTTCAGTCTGTGCCGACTTGATCAGAGGTGCAAAGGAAAAAAACCTGAAGGTGAAGGGACCTGTTCGCATGCCCACCAAGGTACTTGACACTTGTTTTCCTGTCTTAAAAGTTAGTTTTCTTTCTGCAACTGTGTGCTTAAAATCATATTTTTTAAAGGACAAAAGGTGAGATGAAAAGCAGTGCTACTAAACTGAGGGTGTCCTATTATAAAAAGATGATTTCGCAAATTGCTTTTGACATCTAGGGTAACTGTTAAATGCAAAACATGTTGAATGTGGAAGGGGCTTTTCTGTTCAATTTATTTTAATAATGAACTCATTTTTTAAATTAAATTAAATATGTAGGGAAGGAGTGTTAACATCAGTAGACCGTAACTTAATAGGTAACTAATAGTGTAGATACCATTCAGTATTTGTAGGTGATCATCTCTTTATGTGATTGTAGATTACTCCTCTCAGTGCATTAGCTAAATACCTCGTGCTTGACTTTTCAGACCCTGCGGATCACTACCAGGAAGACGCCTTGTGGTGAGGGTTCCAAGACCTGGGATCGCTTCCAAATGCGTATCCATAAGCGGCTCATTGACTTGCACAGCCCTTCCGAGATCGTGAAGCAGATCACTTCCATCAGCATCGAACCAGGCGTAGAAGTTGAAGTTACTATTGCCGATGCCTAAACGATGGCCATCGTTGAATAAAGTTGATTTACAAATTTTCGTCACTTGTTTCTTTTCTCATGTGTGCCAAGAGATAGCTCTGTGATGGTTTTTGTGAAGAAGGACAACAGAAACCACAGTCAGAATGCCGTGTGAGAGGACTGTATATTTAAGGAACAATATGCCAGCTGTAAATACCGGGAAAATTAAACTTGGGCATCCTGTTTCATTGGAGACTGGCAACTATATGGTTGTGCAGCCCTTAATGAAAAATATATTTTTAATAATTTAAGGGTTTGATTTTCATTTGTTTGTTTGAAATCTTAGTTTATACACAGACAAGTACCTGCATTAAAATTGATATTTAGGTAAAATTACCAAGTTTTCAATTCTTGGTTCGTGCTGTGCAAGACTGAACTAACACTTAGCTTATCTGGATTTTTTCCCCCATGTGTGTCGCAATCAAAGGATCCTGGGGGTGCTAGTTATAAAACTTCATAATTTATGGTGAACACATTATATTTAGCAAGTTTATTCTTTTGACATACATATGGAGTCACAAAACTGAACTATGGAACTACCTAGTCTTTCCAGGTTTAGATTTCCATAGATGATATTAATGCTAAGAGTAAGTTTCATATGTGAGCAACAAATGAGCCATTTTTATTGCTGCTTTTAAGTTGCAAATAAAGGACCTGCGATTAATTCTCAAACCAACAAAACAAACCCCAGTTATAGAAAACAGTTTTGTTTAATCCATTAAGGATCAGGTTGCTGCTTCGGCTTCAAACATAGGAGAGAACTTGAACTCTTAATTAAAGCAAGCAGTGGTGGGTGGCTCCCTGCAAGCAGCTTCAGGTCCTGTCTGCTAAGACCTGAAACTGACCAAAGCTTGAGCTTACTCAGGAGGTCCCAGAGGCCTTCATTTTCCTTAAATTTAAGCCCTTTACAAGGATTCTGACCCTCTAGTTAGTAGGCTTGAGAGCTCTGCTAGAAGGGAAGTGAGTGAGTTAATGTGAACAGATTGTGTGAAGCCTACTTCCTCGAGAAACAACCATGTGAGCAGAGGGTAAAATACCCCCCAACACAAAATACTTGTGTCTTCCTTAAAGTCTGTTTCTGGTAATATGCCACAAATATAAGCAGCCTGGCAAATACTTCTAGCTATATTTTTTAAATTGTTATATGATATGGATTGCTCCTTACAGGAATAAATGGGCAAACAAATGGCACATGGAGATTAAGTTGCACTCACTGACATAAGTCACTTGTACTCAAGTGATTTCCTTGTGATTAAGAGTAGCCCTGTGACTGAACGCACTTAGGAGGGATCTAGGCACGGCTGGCTGGGTTTGACACCATTTCTGCCTTTGGTTTTCCCTGCTGGTCAAAACTGTCGAGCAGTTTTGGTATCTGCGTACATCTGGCTGTACCTCTGACTTCCAGGGTGTCTCTTAAAACACACCTAAATGACCTGAAGTCTCACCGATCGTCTTTCAGCTGCGACACTTCAAGGACCAATTTCCCTGGTCATCTTTTCACTTGTCTCCAACTAAGCCATAAACTTTACCTTTGTATCTGGGTCCCGCACTGTGCAGAAATCCTGCTGCCCGCCTCCTGTGTGAACAGGCCGGCTCCCACAGGAGGGCTTTGCGTTTGTTACCGGGAGGGTCGGTCCCTAGCGTGTGGAAGGCGCTGGAGCGCGGGGCTCCTCCAGGCTCACCGCGCCTTCCCCGCCGCACGCCGTCCCTGACCTGCACACTCCTGGCCGTCGCGGCACCCGCACCTTTCGCGATTTTAACTCTTTTCTACTTCGCTTTCTACTTCTACACCGCGGCAGTGCCGGAACGGTTACGTAACACCGACGCTGACTTTATATAACTCGCTCGGATGGAAACATTTAGGTACCCGCGTATCCCCCGCCCATCCTCCCCCCTCCCGTCTTCCTCTCCCTCTGTCAGGCAGAACACCCCTCCTCCTCTGGCCGCCCGGCTGTCGGTTCAAACCTCTTCTTTACCGCCGCGCCTTATTAAGGACGATAAGCAAACCCTGCGTCTGCAGCACACACCGCTCCTGCCCACTCCGCTCCGTCCCGCTCCCCCCATTCCTCCCTCTCTCCCTCACGGGCCGGCGGCTCCACAGCCACGCGCTGTGCGACAGCGCCCCCTGCTGGGCGGAGGGAGATCCACCCGCGCCCGCTCCCCCGGGCTCGGCCAATCAGCTCCCGCCTCCCCCCGCTCTCGACCAATCAGCGCCCGCCTCTCCTCCCAAAATGCCCCTCCCTAGGCAGCCCGGCTGGCGGGTTCCTGCGCGCGCCAAGGTAGCGGCGCTCCCGGGCAGGGGGCGCGGCGCGGGGCTGGGCGGGCTCGGGAGCGGCGCTGCCTCGGGAGCGGCGCTGCCTCGGGAGCGGCGCTGCCTCGGGAGCGGCGCTGCCTCGGGAGCGGCGCTGCCTCGGGAGCGGCGCTGCCTCGGGAGCGGCGCTGCCTCGGGAGCGGCGCTGCCTCGGGAGCGGCGCTGCCTCGGGAGCGGCGCTGCCTCGGGAGCGGCGCTGCCTCGGGAGCGGCGCTGCCTCGGGAGCGGCGCTGCCTCGGGAGCGGCGCTGCCTCGGGAGCGGCGCTGCCTCGGGAGCGGCGCTGCTCGTAGCCCGGGTGTCTGCGAGTGCTGAGCGTTCCGGGGAGCGGCCGCGGGTGGATGAGGGCAGTGCCCGGCTGAGGCTGTTAGCGCGCTTTCCTTTCTGTGCTTCCTAGTGTAACCTGCCGGGTGGTTTTTGTGATTTTTTTTTTTTTTTTTTTAAGGTGGTACTCACCAAAGTTCTCTAGATAACCGTTTATATACGTGTGGCCCCATCTGTGTTATACTCAGTATCTATTTTTTTTCCGTTCTCTGAGAAAATGATTTTTTAAATTTTTTTTTCCCCTCCCTTTCCTTACAAGTTCCATTGCAGAGAGCGATGGCTGATGAGGGGAAAGACTGTATCTCCACGGAAGCGTGTGATGTGTTGGACTCGGTTTCTTTTCTGAGTGTAGAGGGTAAACCTTCACCCTTGGAGTCAACAGTATTGCCTAATACAGAGGAACAGCAGGTGTGGATTGGTTTTACAAGGTGTCTTCTGGTGATGCTGGGTTGGGTTTTTTTGTGGATTTGGGGTTTTTTTTTAAAGCTTTAATAAATGTTTCTTTGGCAAGAGCTGCTGTGCTCCTCTGCCCCTGAGATGTTTGATTCTTCTGCTTATTTCTCGTTGCTTACACGCGGGTCATAGCCTGCACCAAATGCATGGCCAATGCCATGCAATGTGATGTGCTAAACTTTGAGAAAAAAAGTGAAGGACTTCCGAAATTGCAATTTGCATGTAACGAGATTGTACTGATCTTTTTAACAAGCTGTAAAAATATATAGTACTCCTTGATGTGGAAGCTCATTGGGTGCTTGGAAATAAAAATCTATAATGCTCTGTTGTGCTTCAGCAGAAGATAATTACCCAACTATGCGATTTTAAAGGGATTGCGTTTCCTGGATGACTTTTCCTTCAGGTGACTTCATTTTGTCTGATTAGTGCTCGTCATGGCAGGTCCGTGGAGAACCCCAGTAAATTCATCTGGTGAATGAAACGTTGCCAAAGTAAAGCCTGAAGCTCCTTGAGAAAGGAAGGAGTGCCGAGATCCCTCTAAAATGCTCCCTGCTATTATCGCTGTACCTGGGTGGGGATATTGTATAGTGGTTGGGGGATGGAAAAGGCCATCCTGGACCCGAGCAGCTGAGAGCAGTAGCCTGGCTGGTACTGTGAGGAAGATGAGGGTCTGGTGCCTGGATGGTGGTAAGGAAGTGGTCTCTTGAGGCTAGGAATGCCTCAGTCGGTGCTAATTGAATGTGCTCCGCACAAAATGAAAGTGCAGTACTCTGTAGCAGCTGTTAGAGTAACACAGCTAGAATTCAGTACGGCGGGAGACCAGAAGGTGGAAGCACTGCAGTTTGTGCCTGTGATAGCGTTCTCCTTTTAAAACAAAGTACTGGCTTTGTCGTGAAAGAATGCTAAAGGGAGGGGAGGGGGGGGGGGGGTGTTTTCACAAAAAAAGGGTTACCTAAGGACAATAGAAGGTAAAGAAGCAAATTAAAGTTTAGAGTCTGAACTTGACATGAAAGGAAAATGTGAGACATTAATATAAAATAGGAAGCACTGTATCAGGTATGTATGTATCAGGCTGCTATGATTTGGGGCAGTTCTGTTTAAAAAGTGGCAATTATAACTGTGTTTTGTGACTTTCTTCTTTCTAATGAATAGGTATATGAGCCTTTGAAAGTCTTCTTGAGAGTGAGGCCCTTTTCTATAGCAGAGCTTGAAAGCCATGATGCCCAGGTTTGTTGTAGAACTAAGAAATAATGTTTTTCTTCTCCCCCAAACAACACATAATATTCTAAGAACTTTCTTTTGCATAATCCATATACTGCCCCCACGTGGAATTATTGGGCACCTGGATAGATGCAAGATTTTTTTTTTCACTCCCATGACTTTTAATAATTTATATGGTATAGACATGCACACCTGTAGCACTTCAAAATTCCACTGGGTGTGTTATTTAAAAATTGGTGTCAACTCTGTGTAGTGCTCAAAGATACAAAGGAGTTCCATGGGAGAGATGATGCAATTCTAGGCATAATTGGAGTATGTGACCCTTGAGTTTCTTTGAAATGCTTGAATGATCTCCTATCACCTCATCCTGGTGACTTTTTGCTCAGCCTGTCAAAAATCTTCTGTAACCTCTATGCTGTCAGATTCAGATGCTTCAGCATTTTACATGCACAGGTGTACAAACATTAAGAACTTCTCTTCCCCTTTGATCACTGATGCAAAGGACAAGGTCTCTGTTTCCTATCTCTCAGCTCTTGTCTTTGCTGGCACTCTGATTGAAGAGAGGTCAGCTTGAAGAGCTCTGAGAAGGATTTAATATTAGTTCTTATTTGCTTCTTGTAATTTGCTTTTTAAAAATTGTTCTTGCTTTTGATTTACCAGAATTGGGACCTTTGTATCATTTTCACTTGGATAATTCTTTTCCCTGCCTCACCTTCCCTTTGTCTTTGCTTGGTCAGCTCTTCTTGAATAGTGTGTACTTCCACAGTGCTTCCAGTTTGGTAAATTCCACAGTCTGAGCTGGCTCCAAGTGTAAATTGATTTGCAAAATCAAATTGTTTCATGAGTTGTTCAATGCTTTCCTCTTTGGAGTGAGACATTTCTTAAAAGCAGGGAGGAAAAAAGTGAACATTGAAGTTTGTACTAATTTTTTTGGTTATATGTAATTCGGGCTGAAATAGTTGAACTTCCAACCTATTAGCTGTATAATCTATTTTGCGTGGGATTAAGGCTTTTTTCTCAGCATCCAAAAACAGAGTGATTGAAACACCTTCAACATTTTCAGTGTTTTCTACTTTCTTTACTATCATCTGAATCCATGAAGAAAATGCTTGGTAACAAATGGAAGAGCCCCACACAAATTAGGACAAAACAGTTAAGTAAACCTCACTTCCTAACTGTTAAATCAAACAGATCAATTTAATTTTTTAGGTCTTTTATTCCTTCTTGCCATGCATAATTTCCAGGAAAGCACCTTTGTTCCAAATATAAATACAGGAGAAAAAAAAAAAAAAGAAAAAGTAGACCCAAGACCTATTTCTTATAGTTGTAGGCTGATGCTTTAAACACTCAGCAGGTTAACCGATCAGTTGATGCTTATAGAGATAGTGATTTATGGAAGTAAAGCTTAGGAGCTCTGGGGGAAATTCTGTACTCCTGCCAGAGATTCTCCAGAGTCACTTGTAGGAAAGCAGGTAGTTGTGTTTTTTGGATATAAATGGTGTGTACAGTGCCAGAAATGGTCCAGCTCCTGCCAACTTACCTGCAGTGTTGGCTGGGGGAGTGAATTGTTACCAGCTGGCTTCCATCTCTGCAGATCTGACTACTCTGGGCTTCTACTCACAGGCTTCTACGAGGCTTCTGGCGGCTGATGGCACATGCTGCAGATCCTGGATTATTCTGTAGCTCTCTAGGGTTTAGTACATCTGACCTGCATTCCTGTCCCTGGTGATGTGGGAGAAATGTTAAAGGCTATATAAGTTCAGGGCCTGGCACAGTGAGCAGGTGACTGGTGTAAATTCAGAAAGCAGTTTCTTAGAGCTTCTCAGAATCACAGAACAAACTGAGTTGGAAGGGACCTGCAAGGATCATCGAAGTCCAACTCCTGGCCCTGCACAGGACAGCCCCCAGAGTCACACCATGTGCCTGAGAGTGCTGTCCAAATACTTCTTGAACTCTGTCAGGCTTGGTGCTGGGAGCATTTCCCTGGGGAGCCTGTTCCAGTGCTCATCCACCCTCTGGGTGAAGAACCTTTTTCTAATCTCCAAATTAAACCTCCCCTGACACAACTTCAGGCCATTCCTCCGTGTCTTGTCAGTGGTCACCAGAGAGAAGAGATCAGTGCCTGCCTGTTCTTGTTTCCTCGTGAGCAAGTTGTAGGCTGCTGTACCAGTGAATTACTGGCATAGATCTTCTATATCAATTAATAACCAGACTTATTAATTGAGGCTCCTAGGAACAACAGTACTTCCTACGTACATACCACACGTGGATTAATTGTTTTAGAAGTTCTGGCCAGTCTCTGAAGGTAAATGTCAGATTAAGTTACAGTCGTTCCTTTCAGATGATGCATCAAGACATTGTTAAGCTATACTGGGAGTTCACTTTGCATCTTTGGTAGTCAGTCTGGTGTGAAATAAAATTTCCTTTAACACTGCATGCTACATTTATCCAGCTAGTGAGTGTTTGGTAACTGTATTTCACCTTTACTTAATTGAGAAATAGCAATCAAATTACTTGAAACTAATTCAGTTTCTTTCATTATTGGTACCGCTATTTATCAGTCAAAGGATAATGCTTCAGAGTTACTTTACTTTGTTAATTCTGCTCTTAGTCTGTTTCACACTGAAAATGTCTGTTGTGGAAAAACAGTAGATTTCTATTTAATTTTGTTTTCATAGAGATTGTGCAAGTCACAATCACAAAATATGAGGGTTTAGAAAGTGTTCCCAAGGAAAGGTTGCTGAAAAGAATGCTAATAAAAGTTTTTACCTTTTAGAAAACCCCAGAGGATTGCCTTGACTTTGTCTATACTCTGGCTTTCATGTGAAGTGACTATCTCTGTAGTGACATGCCTCAAGATGATATATGTGAATTGTGGGACTTTTTATAGCTCTAGTGAATGGGTGAAGACACCAGGCTTCTGGGGGTTTGTTGGAGGGGGTGTTAATTTTTTGTTTTGTTCATCCCAGAATAATTTTCCTGAGTAATTTTGTGTCGTGTTTTGGCTTACCTTGTCTTGTTTTTTAAGGGCTGTGTAACTATTGAAGATGCCCAGACAGTAATTCTTAATGCCCCCAAAGAGTCTTCTGCAATGAAAAACAGTGAAAGAGGGATTGGTCATGCTGTGCACAGCTTCACCTTTTCTCAGGTAGGCCATTAAAATTTTTGGTTTTGTTTTTTTTTCACTATAATGAAAGCTGAATTTTGTATTATGTCATGCAATGTGATATTTCTTCTTTTAATTATATGTGGTGGTACTTGCTTTTTTTTTGAGAGAGACTGCTTATTAATTACTGATAAGCTGTCAGGAAAGCTGTATTACAATAGAGGTGCCTATTAGATGAGACAAGGAAGCTTCTTTGGCAGATATGTGGTTTTCTTTGATTAGATGCTACAGAAACATCTTGTAGGCACAAACTTTGTGGTTCTGCTGTTCCTGCAGGTGCTTTTATCTCAGAAGTGTTACAGGAAACGTTATGTTTGTAGGAATTTTCGTAAGCATGTGTTTAGTAACTTCCTTATGAAGGAATAGCTGCTTAACTGCTTAAACCTTCTATATTGAAAGCAAATTTCTTAACCTTAACAAGAAATTCTGTTCTTACAGTACCAAAAGATAAACAGTTCCAGGCCTTGAGTTTTTTAGACCATTGTAATGCTGACTTTCAATCAGCAACTGGTGACTGGTGAAGAGTGAGGAGGGAGTTTTACATCACCAGCAGAGCTCTTGAAAGCATCCACTGAACAGCATGTGCTCAATAGAATTCTGAGCAGCTTATTTTAGGAGTAGGAAAATATTCAAAAATGAGTGCAAGCCTGAGTGCCTCTCAGAATTAAGCGGGTATCCTGTGAGAACCCAATAGAAAACATTGAATCAGAGAAGGGGTTCGTGCAAGACAGGAAATGAAGCTGGTGTCTCCTACCCAGCTTGCTCTGAAAATTAGTAATTTCTAATCAGTACTTAATGTTTTGGCTTATTAGACTTCTTTGTGCCATTTGTCACTCCTTTTTTCTTTTTTTTTCTTTCTTCCCTTTATCCTAGGTCTTTGGACCAGAAACTACTCAGAGTGAATTTTTTGAGGGCTCAATGAAAGATATCGTAAGAGCATATGTTAACGGAGTGAACGGACTGGTATTTACTTATGGAGTTACAAACGCAGGCAAGACATTCACTATCCAAGGTATAAAATATTTGCAGGTGTAAAAACCAAGTCAAAACCAATGGCAGGCTTACATGAATATCTACACTTATTTTTTGAATATTTTTAAGGGACTTCAAAGGATCTTGGTATTTTACCTCGTTCACTTGATGTGATTTTTAACCACATAAGCGGAAGACATTACCTGAAGATGAACTTCAAACCATATTTGAGCAATGATGTTAAGAAACTAGAAGATGAACAAGTTAAGCAAGAAGAAGCCTTAAAAACTGCTATTCTTGCATCACTGAAAGAGGTCAGTGACCAAATTCTTCTTAAAGCTGTCCTGTAAGACAGGAGGTTTTTAAAAGTCTTTATTCCACTATTGGTTCTTTATATATATTAAAATCTACATTATGCATAGATACATATAATTTCAAAGTTCACCATATAAGACAATTGGCTGTTTTTAGAGCTCAGGGTAAACTGGAAGAACTTTCTGCAGCACACAGCTCAAACCAAAAACCATCACAAAGCCAAATCTCAATTTCTAGAGAGAAGTCTCCTCTTTAGAAGAGCAGTTCTGACACTGTGGTGGCAGTAGCCTTTGGGAAGTCTGAGAGCTACATGACCTATCTAAAACCTGGTTCTTGTCAAGTGGCTCTTCCTGTCGGTCGGGTTGCCAGGCTTGATCTTGGTGCAGTCATTCAAATGCTTGTATGAGCTCAGGAGAGATGATGGCACTGTCTTGGAAGCAGTGAAGAAGGCAGGGAGAGTCCCTTTTGGTGCAAGACAGTCTTAAGGCAGATTAAAAGGTTTATAAACCTGTGATTTATGTAACTTCATAAGGAGACTTTCCGATTCATCAAGTGAAGCGAGATGCCACAAAATGAATGTCCTAAAAGGATTCCTGTCTGCCTTAGGGGTAGTACGTGACTAAAGCTGGTCTCTGAAGGCTGTAGGTAAAAAAACCTGTAGGTAAAATAGAGAAGTCTTTACTGTGGCAACCTCCTGTTCTTATTATCTAGTAATTTCTGTTTCTATGGTAGGAAACTGTCTCACCAGAAAACGGGCATCCATGTATTTGGGGCTATTTTATACTTTTAAGTCCAGTTGCAGTTTGCTGTCAGATTCCTTTTGTTCAGAACATTTTCCCCTGAACTGTGATTCTGTGCATCTAATCCCAGAATGCAGTAGGCTCAGCTGGTTATCATTCAAAGTAACTAAATTAATTCTGGGATGTATAGAAATAATGATTGGGTTTTCTTTTTTCTGTGGTCTTTAATACTAACCTTGTTTTAGTACTTCAGTTAACCCTGAAAAAAATCCTATGATCCATATGTAAAGTTCCACTCTAAATTCTGCTGCTTAATTTAAACCTTGCAACCCAAAACTTTTAGTCTGAGTCTGGTTAACTCTTGAGGAAATATCTCAGATGAAACATCTGAACAATTTGAAAGATTACATATTTATTTTGAAAGTATCTCTGAGTATGTGTATGCACATGTGCATAAAGGATGAGGGGATCTTAAAGAAAAGTTGATATGATTAGGAGGATAGTGAGTAAATACCTTTAACAATTTTATGGAAGCTACAGCCTTGAAAAGAGGAAGAAGCAGCAGCCTGGGGTCTGGAACAAAAGGTCAATATCTTATTTTAAAGATAACTCTATAAAAATATTTCCTTCTGTTAAGTCACAGTCTGACTTACTTATAGCTTAGTGCCTGTATGTTGCAGTAAGTGATCTAGATGCTGATTCACTGCAGTGAAAAGAGAGAAACCCTCCACCGTCAGGAAGGACAGGTAAAAATGAATCAGGAAACTATTACATGACAGGACCTTGTTTATGTGTTAAAACACTTCCACAGAGATAGCTCAATGATCCCCAGTTCTGAACCTGAGCTCCTTGATAGCTTGTGAATGAATAGCATCGCTTTTTGGATGCTCTCTCAGGCTGTAATCTGAGAGCAGATGCGATTTGGTGGGCTTGGCTTTGGTTTACATGGATTTCTGTTGGCTCATTTCCCAGGCTCAGTTTACGTGTCATACAGAAAGAGCTTGCTGCTCCTTTCATTCCCTTGGTTTTAACTGCTCTGAGTGACTGCAGCACTTAATGTCCTGCTGTTTATGTTCTGTATGCAGTACTGCTGCAATGACTCTTGCTTGGCATGGTTCATACCCTCTTTCCTTCCTGGTCTCTTCATGGAATTAAATACTGGTTTTTACTGGATTAAAAGATGCCTTATGTGCATTCCTATTCCCACCTGTTCTTGTATTTTCTATTAGATGTCAGTTTCTGTTGTTGGCAAACATTGTCAGTTCCTGTTCCCACTTGTTTCTAGGCTGTCATCCTCATGCTCTATTCTATATTTCATTTGAAGAGCAGTGTAGCAACAGTTAATTCACTCAGTTTTCTCACAAAACCTTTACAAAAAATTGTCACATGCACATGTGGTACTAGGTTTTCTAAGTTCCACTGCATTTCTGACATGCACAGATGAGATACCATGTGTGTCAGTCCCATATCATGCTTGGCACTTCACAAACAATGAATAGGATCCCTGCTGTGGTTAGACTTCTAATACTCAAGAAATAAAGCTATATAGACAGTGCAGCTTTTGGAAAATGGTCACTTGTATGATTTTGTTGTAATTCTATTCTATTTTGTCTTTAAAATGGAAGGTCTCAAACTGTGGCTTTATGTCTCTCTGTAAGAATTCTGGTTTGGATATACCAAGTGGGTAACACTGGCATCAGTAGTCAATCCATGATCCACTCAGTGCTGCTTTCAAATAGCTCTAACACAAAGATTTGCTTCTCTAGATCCGTTCCCTTTTGCTGCAGGATGACTCTCTCTCAGGAAAGAGAAATCAGGGTGAATGAGCTGATTTATAAAATATGGGGAGAGAGGTAGTATGTAAAGATGATGGGCTCTAGTGGGAGTTCTTGCTTTGTTACATTAGTTTTTCCAGGGGTAACTTCAAGGCTGTGCTTCGGTGAATCTTGGCAGGTTTAAGACAATTCTGTTGGTGTAAAGAAATTCAGCAAATGTGTGTATTTAAAGAAACTGTGCTGTTGTCTATTTTTCATGGCCTTTTTAGTTCAGTCTGAATTAAAGCAACATAAGATGTTGTTTTGTCATAACTTAAGTCCTACCACCTTGGCAGTTACTCCTGGAGGAACTTCTCCAGTTCTTTTGGATAACTGAAGCACTGTTCAGGTTTGGTCAACAGCTCATAAAGGCATTCTGGGCTGTTGCAGTCTGACAGAATCCTTTTTCTCCCAGGACTCTGAAGTTAAGTCTCCAGAGTTAGCAGAAACTGGCCACCAAAACTGGTTGCTGGGAGTAGCAGCATGCAATGATTCATGTGATGGAAAGTGGATTTATTGATTATAGTTCAGTGTTATTAAAAAACATTTCACTTTCAGCCAGAGTAAGGGTGGCCTAACACTTAATGCTACTTCAATGTTTAAATCTTAAGTGCTGGAATTGCTGTCATTTTTAAGTTCTGCTTTTCTCATTGTCTTTTCATGTGGATTTAATAATCTCTTATTTTCTCAAGGAGACAGAGAGCATCTCAACTACTATAACAAATTTCTGTGATGCAAAGTTGGATTCTTCTGACTGTACTTCAGACAATCACCCTTCTAACTCCCTAGGTAAAATGGAAAACTGTTGTGTGCGGGGAAAAAACATAACATAAATTAAGAAATACTAGCGGGTAACTACCAGTGGATTAAAAAAATCCATATACTATACTGCAAAGTAAATATATATAGGTTTTGACCAAATTTTTGTCTCTTTATCCTGGAGAAAGGGCAACTATATAAAAATATACTTATAGTTTCACTCTTTTTGAGGGGAAGGGGGGGACTTAGTTTTGCAAATATACTGTATAAACTGCTGGAAGTCTGTGATAAAGTGAGGCCATCAGCTTAGAACTTGGGCATATTCTTGTCACTGACTGTTGAGAAGTTTGAACATTTTTGGATAAAGATGAAGTCATTCATGTGTACAACACAGATGTATCTAAGCCTTCTCCTTTTAGCAGTTTCTGTAGGTCCTTTTAGATGCTTCTATATACTGATTTAAAATCTGTCAATGAGTTGATCTTTGAACTCTTCCTCTGTTTTGGGTTAGGAGAGAAGAACTTTGTTCCACTCAACATTCATAGGACTAATACACACCAAAGAACACAAGCAGCTGTGTGGATTTCCTTTTGTGAAATTTATAATGAGTATGTGTATGACCTATTAAATATTTTATCTACATCAAAAACTCAAAGGCGCAGAGTTTTAAGAATTTGTGAGGATCAAGGAGGAAATTGTTACATTAAAGGTATAGTACTGTTTTGTGACCTAGGCAGTTTCTCTGAATTTCTCTGACAATCAGAAATGTATGTAAAAGATCTGTTTTTGCAGATTTAAAGTGGATTAATGTTCAGAGCACTGAAGAAGCCTGCAGACTACTAAAAATAGGAAACAAGAACCGAAGCTTTGCCTGTACTAGAATGAATGAGCAATCAAGTAGAAGGTTTGTTCCTCTAATTAGAAGCATACTCTGTCCATTTTGAGGGGAAAGGAGGAGACTTTAGAATATGTGTGAAATGAACCACTCTTCAGTAACAGTTTAATACTTTCCTTGATTATTCTGGTTTTGTTGTGAAATTCTCTCTGAAAGAAAACTAGGGGAGACACTGTGACTAATAGTAGCTGCACTCAGGTTGCTATTCAAGTCTTTGGACAACCAAAAAGATCAAATCACATTCATTTTTGGGTGCCAACAGGGCTATGCATCTTGGCAAATGCTGGTGGTGCTGAGTGAGAATGGCTGTGTGAGGATGTTGAAGGAAAATCTGGTTAATTTTTCATAACTGGCAGTGTAATTCTTGGAAACATGGAGCCTGTCAGTAGGGGATATAGGAAGGAGCAAGTTATGTGGTATCTTGCAGTGCTGCTAGATTTTCTAGATGCTTTTAGATTGCTGTGTTCAAGCTGAGCTTACTTGGTATTTTAAGAATTAAATTCCTAGCTTTTTTTACCCAGCTCTGGACAGGGATCAGGGAGAATTTGGCTTTTGATGGAGTGAGAGGAAACAGAAGGTTGTATAATTTCTATTGAAAGTGCCTCCTTTCTTGATTTTAATAACCTCTTAATAATTTGTCCTTTAAGTGTGGAAGGGCCGTGTTTTATTTTTTAGCTTAATAGAATCATAGTGTTACTAAGCCTGCTTTTTTTTCTCTAAAAAGTAAGAGTTGTGTTGTTCTGTATTAGCTAAAGACAGCTGCTGTTAAGTTTCATGCTCTTCTTACCGAGTTTTATACCTAATGTTCACTGCTTAAGGCATATACTAAAGAAGTTTGTGTGCTGTGTTTCCTGATGAGTCAGAAAAACTGGGAACTTCTGGTTTTGTGAGTTTTCTCTTTGGTTTCAGACAGCATGCCCACTGCCTATGTAGATTGTTGTCTAAAGCCGCAGTTACTGGATTTTCAAGTGTGAAAAATTCAGCCTTCTTGGAAAACAGAATTATTTCAAAACCAAACAAGTAACTGTGCATATTGAAGTAGGCAAAATTACAGGACTGTAAAACTTGAATTTATTCCCTTCTCCCCACCATTTGTTTCTAAGTTAATCCTTCAGATTTGCTGAGCTCAGATACTGCCTAAGGCTATCTATACGAAGTGGCTGCATGACTACTTGTCTTTTGATCAGTAGACTTTAGTGACTAGCTTGGTTTTTTACTCCGAGAGAGTTTGTAGGCTTCATGTGATGTTTTTCCTTTTCCTGTGTGGAAAGAAATAGAAGGCATAAAACAGTTTTTATTGCTGTTTTTTTTTTTTTTGCTAGTGAATGAATGCATTGCAAAAGTAACTGATGTATTAAGATAACTAGTGAATTAATTCTTGTCCTTTCTTCAACACTGAGCTTTCTGTAGCATACAAATTTTACTTTGCTTCAGTGACTGCTTAATTTTCATAACTGATTATTAAAAAGGCCTTCTTTCCATTCCAGTCACAGTATATTTTCCATCAGGCTTCTCAAGCTAACTGATGAGCATCAGCCACGTGTTCTTGGAGTATCGGAGTAAGTGAATGCTTCATGTGATTACCAAGAATGTAAATATTTTTGAAAAATTAATAAGGTGTAAGCATGCCAAACTGGTGAACTTTCTAATAATAAACAAATTCTCTGAGAGTTGAGAAGGAAATCAGAACTCCACTGAGCACATAAACTGACTGGAAGCTCAACAGGGACAAGCACAGAAGTGTTTTCCTGTCTCTTACTCTAAGGTTTTGCCAGAGCAACTCTGTCAGTAACTTGTAAATCGAGGAAAATGTGTATTGTCTCACATAATGGGCAGGTGGTGGCAGAGTGAGACCATGCAGCACCAGACTATATGTCCTTGTAAGCAGAATTCAGGTGTCTGGCTGATAGAGGGTGATCTCTAGAGCTGGAGGGCAGCAGTTGGTGCAAAGTGCAAGCTATGCCAGTATATCTTCCTACTCTGGGACCAGACTAGGCTTTTTGGGTAGAATGTTTGCGACAACACATTTGGTGTGCTTTTAGAATGCTAACTAAAATCTATCATCCCAAAAGAATGCTGGTGACATGGTCTCAGACTGCTCCAATGTACACTAAGAGGGGATCATCAAATGATTTGCTTAAAAACTGCTCTCCATTACTGTAAAATGCTAATGTAAATGCACCCTGTGAGAGCAGTGTTAAGACCTTACACTTAAGTCTCTGCTCTTTTACAGTTTAGGGAAAGCAGCCTAATCTTCTGGCCTGAAGCCATTTAGACAGCTCTTTTGGGATGGTGTGTCTTTTTATCTTCTGATTGATTTAGCTTGATACAGAAAAATGAAGACAGCCTGTAACAGAATGTTTTAGTTCAGTCCTGGCTCCTACTGATTTCTCTCTCGTGCCTGCTGAGCAGAGATGGTAATAAATATATCTCACTGTGGGATAACACCTTTAAATGTCAGATGTTACAGTGATAAATACTCTTAAGAAAAGATAACTTGAGAAAATTACTGCCTCCGTATTTTTTTGCTGTTCTCTGTCATAGTGTATCCTCCTGGCAAAGCTTGCAGCAGCTGTTAGATGAATGACAGAGTTCGTATGTTGCTTAAGGAAGAAAAGAAACTTTTCATCCTGTGCTAGAAAGGATAAAGAACATAAGGCTTTCATATGTTTTGAAATATGTGCCTTAATAATTTGTATAGGACTTACATCAGTATGAAAGGTTATGGTCTTACAAATTATTTTATTGTAATAAATTTATGTATAAGTGAATAGTGGTTTGGTCACATAAATTATCCAGCTTCCAGGGCTTCTTGTATTTCAATAGATTTCCTAATATAAAGTAGAATTTATTGAATTCCTTCATTATCCAGGACAATTTTCTGATTGTAACATATTTTGCCATGAGGGACAATTCAGTGGTCTGAGTTTAGTAGCCCATAATTGCCATAGCCAAGCAAAGAGCTCTGAGGTGAGCTGGGAAAGACTTCATGTGTGTGTTCTGGATAACTCTTTCATGCAGGTTGTCCTTTTGTGACTTGGCTGGTTCAGAGAGGTGTAATAAAACACATGTCTTTGGAGACAGACTAAAAGAAGCAGGAAATATTAATAATTCCCTTCACATCCTTGGAAAGTGTATTGCAGCATTGAAGCAAAATCAAAACCCAAAGTAAGTGACAAATTATTTACATGCCAGGTTTCATGTGGAAACAGTTAAGTGTCCCTTTACATTTCTGCAAGCTGTTGTGGAGAGCAAAAAAAAGGCCATTTGCAGCAAACCACCAAAATTATTTTGGTGTATGTATATGAACATACACTTTGTGTACAAAGCTCCAGTTTTGTCCTCTTCTCTTCCACCTGCAAATTATACAGGTAGATTCATCAGGCAACTGATAGATGACCTGTACTTGACTTTTGGCTTGTTCCATTATCTGCTTTGGAACACTAGGGAATTGTGAGGCAGACACTATGCTACCTTTACTTTTAAATAGTTCAGTTTGTTAGAGAGCCTACGAAATCCAGGAGAGACCTTGCTCTTTGGTATAAAATAACTTAGGCTTAAATATGAGCATCCTACTGGATCTCTTTCCTGAAAGAGAGAAACAGAATTAAGGTGAGCTACAATAGCCCAAGATTTTACAATTTTATTTTTTTCCCTTCCTGAGGATGAAGCCAAGCTATATTCCATTCAGAGAGAGTAAGTTGACTCGTCTGTTTCAGCCTTTTTTTTGTGGGAAAGGCAAAGCTTGTATGATTGTAAACATCAATCAGCACACTTCCACATATGATGAAACACTGCATGTGATGAAATTTTCAGCTATAGCCAGACAGGTAAGCGTGTATCTACTTTCTCTGCTATTCTGCTGTTTGGGGTTTGGTTGGGGTTTTTTTGTTGTTGTTGGTTTGTTTTGGTTTTTTGTTACTAGTGATTTGTGAAATTATCAGGTTGTATGGATTTGAGGGTGATTTGCATTCTTGATTCATCTTATTAGCTCTTCTGCATGGGGCCTCTCTCTAAAAGGTTTCTAGTAGTCCTGCCCAACTTCAAACCTATTTGTGGTAAGAAGTTAAGACAACAGCAGGTGTCTGGCTGTTCATTTCTACACCACTGATGTTCTCTGTAAAGCACAGTCAAGGCATTTGCAGATATGACTGATTTATGCCATAAATCTGAGCAAATGCAGGATTTCAATTCAATGCAGTTAAACATCTATTGCATGAGATGAGTTGTCTGCAACTTCTCAGACAGTTGGTGGTAGTAAAAGGAGTATCATCTTATTTTGTAGCCTAAATGAGATCTTTTGCAACTGCATTGCTCCTATTTGACTATATGCAAGTAATTAATAATAAAAAAGCATCTTGGCAAGGTTTTCCTGCATCTCCTTCAGTACCCTTGGGTGGATCTCATCCAGCCCCATGGACCTGTGTCTGTGCTGTAGCAGGTCAATGCATTTTCTCCTGGGTTATGAGGACCTCATTTTGCTCCCTGTCTCCATCTCCCATTAAATTCAAGATATGGGGTTGCTGTTTGGCCTTAACCTCATTCAAGTTCCCTGAAGCTGCTTCTTGCAGGGAATGGGATGGTGGGCTATGTTGTGTTTCATAGCAGAAATACAGTTTTTTGTTTTGTTTTAGTCTGGAGCCACAGATTAGTTGTGGCATGTTGTTACAAATCTGTAATAGCATATCTAATATGATCTCAGAGAGGAAGATTTTTCTCTTTGGGTGTGACTTTTGTTGTAAGTATGCACTGTGGAGACAAACTTCTCTGATCTGTTGTCCTATGATGTAGTTACTAAAAATCTTTATGTAAATAGCATAAATTGCTGAATCCTGCTCCTCCTCAGGAAGGAGCAAATATTGTAGGGATTTTCTGCTTTTCATTAACTTTGCAGGAAACTACACCAAACCCCTTATATTTTAGAGGAAGAGAAACCACCATTGTGTCTAGACAAGAATGCTAAGTTTGCTAGCAGATAATATTTTCATTTTCACTCTTTTTAGAGTACTTAAGTCTTATATTCATGTAGAAATTATATCGCATTTTAGAGTACTGAAATTTTATATTCATATAAGAATTGTGTTATCCTGATAGATTCTTTTTTTTTTCTGTTAAAAGGCATGTGAGCTTTTGTTGACATTCATGTAATCATTAAATATTGTATAAATACAATCATGCCACATCTTCCTGGTATTCTGATACCCGCTGTATTGACAGCGTTGGTAAATCAACTCTGGATTTTTCAGGTTATCCAGACAATCCTACCCAAAAATTTTGGTTATTTTCCACCAAAGCTGGTTGGAGGTGATGGCAGATCTCTCATGCACTTTGATGCTAACACGTCTGTTGGTGACTTTGCTGACAGTACTGAAACCTCAGCAGAAGAGGAAGTGGACATCACCATTCTGAGTCATGAGGTAAATGCATGTCTACTTAGAACTGCTGCCAGGAAAGCAATTGCTATTAGTTCTAATATTGTTTTAGCATGAGAGATGTGCTGGAAGCTGCATCAAATGGGGAGTTTAAGTTTCTGTTCAGTATCAGACTGACTAAACATACAGTGGCCTAGTTCGGCGTAGTTGCGGAAGGATGCCCTGTGGCTTTCTAGTTAGGTCAAGTGCTGAACTTGGAATTCAACTGGTTGCCCAACAAGAAGACTAAGGAAGCAGTACATATCTTTAAAATAACATAATTTAGGCTTTTGTGCCTTTTTTTTTTAAACAGCAGTTAACGAGTTAAGATGCAGAATTTTAAAAACAAAGATATACAATCGAATAGCAAGAAACTGTAAAAAGTAAATAGGCTTTATGTTGTTTTGTGCTACAGACTAATATTTAAGGGCCAAAACAGAAGTAAACTTCCTGATAGTGAACACCATCAAGATGGACATGGGATGTATTTGTAGTAGAAATCCATGTTTGAAAATATTTAAACTTTGGTGCAGACCCCCCAAAAACATACGCTTGTTAAAAACACCCCCTGTGGATGGCTGCTTGTGTGAATATTATGTTTGAGATGCATGTCAATTTGTGTTTTGATCTTTTTTTTAACTGAAATATTTAAAATTTAGGACCTCTTGAAAGCTGCAGAGGACTTAAAGGAGAAGTTAGTTGCAGAAAGGCAAAGTAAGCTCCTTCTGGAGGTGAAGATACGTAAAGAGATGGCAGAAGCGATGTTTCGACAGCTGTTGGAAACAGAGGAAGCCTGGAGGCAAGTCATACTGCACTCTGCTTTGAGGCTGGAAGAATTCCACATGTGTAAATGCATACATATGGATGTATATACATCTGTGTGTATATTCAGGACATACCTACTCATGTTATTTAGAGAAGATAGGGCTGGACAGTTTCAAAACCTCTGAAGGAAAGGGAAGAAAGAGCATTAAACTTGTACAGATCAGCCTCTTCCCATTTACAATGAAGAAGTAATCCTGCTTTCTGTTGACCTTTCCTCTGTTTAATTTGTAATTACTACAGCTTGTCCTGGCTTGTTATTACTACTTAGCAGATGTGGAGGATTGTTAGAGGTACCCCACAGAGTGGTTCTTCCAAAACATACGCTCTGTCATGTTAATATGCATGCATGTGCTTAAGGTAGTTAGAATTGTGTTTCTTTTGAGCTTCTCTGCGTGACTTATGAACCATTGTTAGTTTACTATCTTAAAAACTGCTGTGGCTCTCTGCACTGGTGTTAATAATATAGGAACTTTTTTCAAGTTCAGATTCCTCAAGTTGAGTTCACTTCCTCTTAACTCTTCTTTAAATCAGTTTCCTGCTGTTTGAATCATTAACAAAAATCAACACCAGGTTTCCAGCTGAGCACATTATGGTTTAACACCTGCACAAGTTTTAAAATTATTTGGTTGCCTTTAGCCAAACACATGAAGTAGCATTGATGCTTTTTCTCTATTGAGATGGTGTTCTGCATCACTGATGGGGCATGTTTTTAAATTTTGACAGTAATGGAGTAACGTGTAATGTATTGAAATAATAGGTGGAGCAGGACTTCTCACAAGAGTATGAAATGACAGGACAAGGAGGAGAGGATTCAAACTGAGAGTTGGTTTAGATTGGTTATTATGAAAAATATTCTTTATTGTGAGAATGATGAGGCACTGGAACAGGTTGCCCAGAGAAGTTGTGGATGCCCCATCCCTGGAAGTGTTAAAAGGATGTGTCGGAAAGATCTAGTGAAAAGTGTCCCTCCCCGTGACAGGGAGGTTAGAATTAGATGATATTTAAGGTCTCTCCCAACCCATTTTATTATACTATGAAAATGAATTTGGTATTGATCTTAAATGGAAAACAAGAAAAACCAACCAAAACCCCCCCAAAAAGATGCCCCCAGGGTATTTGCTTCAAATATAACATCTAAAGGGGTGTGGTCAATTCTATTGCTATATGTTGGTGGATTTTCTTACAGTCGTTGGTGGTTTTTGGTTTGTGGAGTTTTTTTGTTGTTGTTGGTTTTGTTTGTGTTTGGTTTTTGGTTTTTTTGCTTGACAGTTGTTAAGTGTGTGTCCTTCTATAGAACTTTTTTTGGTATATGCCAAGTAGAAGTTACACTTTGGCGCAAGTCTGTAGGATCATTGAGATTAAAAGGAAAAAAGTACTTTGTCTTTTTGTCTCACTATTTCTGATTAGAGAAATAACTTTAATATTGACAGCTGAATACGTGCAGTCAAATGGGATGCAAACATCATAACTAACTAACGTGTTCTCTTCAGCAACCGCTTGGAGGATATGAAAGACAGCTATGAAGAAAAACTCGAGAGCAAATTTGAAATGTATAAAGAAGCCATTAAGAAACATGCATATATGTGTGCAATGGAACAAATTGAAGACCATTATGTTCCCATAGAAGAATTTCTAGCTGAACAAGAGAAAGTTGAGGTATGACTTGGCTGCCATTAAAGTGTGTTCTAGCCTCTTAACTGCAAATTTTGCTTTTCTTTAAGAGAATCACTCTGGGTTTTGAATGTAACACAAAACAAGGAAAATAGCTAGCAGTTCAGCCGTGCTGTTCTGTGTTCAGTGCTCACCATAAGCATACAGATGTCTTCTCTCTGGCACCACCTGTAGTGCACACCTAAGCCTCTCATGATCTTTGAGGCCACAGTTCAGTTAAATCCAAGTCTTCTTTATCTTTGTGGTGTAATGACTGGAACACTCAGGGGAATGATGTATGTGGGAATCTGGCTTTCTAGAGATCTTTAGGATCACAGGATGTAGAGTAAAATGCTGCTCTGAAGGGGTGATGGGGAATTTGTTACAGGATAGCTATTTTAATTATAACTGATCTCTGATCTGGAGGTGGTGAGAGGATAGTGGGATAAGAAACTGATGAGAAATCAAACTTCATGCAGGAGTGAACTCAATCCTCTGAATGTACTTAAACATAGAATTGCTCAGAGTTGGCATTAGTAAGTTGCTACTCCTTTTGCAATGCAGCCAGGATAGCTATAAGCAAATCAGTTTTCTAACCTCTGCACAGATGGTTAAGTGCATCCAGGCAGCAGATGAGCCCTGTGGGTCCTGTTGTTTTCAGAAGGTTTTTAGTGGAGGAATGGAACAGCTGTGGTGTCCACCAGAGGAGCTTTCTCACTGCACTCTCCTGTTCTGGAACGGATAAGACATCACACTCCATGGATAGGCAGGTTCCTTTAAAGACATGAGAAGTGTGTTTGTCTTGTAGATTGTGGTTTATAAATGTTTCTGCTTTTATGTCTCTCCATTCAGGTGCTGACAAGCAACACCATATTATGTAATGGCCTGGTTTTTTCCAGCTCCTTCAAATTTGGCCTTTTTCCTCACTTAGACTTTGTTTCTCTTCTCAGTTAAATCTTGGCTATACATTATATTAGAGTGGACAAAAAGAGTTTTAATAGTGCTCTTATATTGGCCAAGAGGCTCATAAGGGAAGATTCAAAGAGCAAGATGCTTTTGGTTGCAAGTCAGATAAGAAACTATTGAAATCCCTGAAATGTAAAAAGGATAGTTGACAAAGGAGAGCACAGCCTGAATCTGAGTGGGCAGCTTCAGAGAACCAGAATTAGATGAGTAACTTTTCTTGATGATGCTACTTATTTTATTTCTCACTCTCAAATACTGCCCCAGCAATCTGATAGATACTGGAAAAGAGTTTGAGATTAAAATGTAGCTCTATGAAGTACCTTCTTCCTTAGCTAGCAAGCTAACTCACAACAGTGTTTAGCACAGACACAAAGAAATTTCCTTTCTGCTATGTGGTTACTTTTAGTACGGTTTGGAAATCCTCAGACTGGAAGGGTTGACTCCTGCATAAAGAATCTTCCTCCTAGATGGTTTTGTGACCTGAGTGTTATCCTTCACTGTGATTTCCTAACAATAAACTGTGAAATAATTTGAAATTGCATGTGTGTGTGGTGTAATTGATGGATGTGCAGTAATGCATCAGATCAAGCAGAAATGCAGACAACATGCCCTACCATATGCCCTTATTTTTTTCAGGATAGAGAGGGAAAAATACTGCAATTGGAAAGGCAACTTGATGAACAGTCAAGGAGGCTGTTGGCTCTGGGAAGTCTGAGCTCGGATATTCCGACTACTGAAAATAACATGGAACGAGGTAGGAATGCAATCTGGGTATTCAAAGTTCCATTTACTTCTAGTAATGTGTATAAACAAACAAACTTTTCTTTTGCCTATAGATCTTACGGACACCACAGTGAGGAGAGCCAATGAAGGATTGCAGAAACAATGTGAAGAGAAGGAAGAGGTAGCTCTTGCCTGGTATTTATCTGGGGATAGTGATTGTAAACTCTACTGTGGTTCAATGCTTAAAGATGTGCATTGTAAACAAAAGCATGAAGATTCCTGCAAATGGGCATTGAGCTTATCAAAAAAAGCCCTTGCCCAGTTGCGGATGACTTTTGCCAGAGACTCTTCTGGCTTTATTCTGGTCTGTTAAACCATTTGCTGCTCTAAGAAGTCCTGGTGAATGTGGCGGGAGTTGGAAGTAAGGAAGTGTGTTTAGCCTTGTGTTGGAATTTATTGTAAATATTGCTGCTGTGACCTCAGTGCTTTCCTTCCTGAAATGCTGTCTGCTTCTGCACAGGGGAACTCTTATAGAGCCTGGTAATAGTTTAGATTTTAGGTGTCTAAAGTCAAAATAGTGCCTTAAAGCAGTCCTTTCTGGAAGTACTCAACTCCACTACCACCCTAAACTTAAGTAAAGGTGAATACCTATGTTCTTCAAACAAAATCTGTGTTCTGAGTGCCATATAGAGGTGGGAATTATAGAAAACATTAAGTATGCATTTTTATTCTGTTCCTTGAGTGATCTTGTAAAGATACAGTTCATTGCCCATGTTTAAAGAGGATGGGGAGAAGGGAAGACATAAATCTTGCTTCTTTCTCTAATATCAAGTATGAGTAGGGATTGGAGAAATAGTTCCAGCTGGTTCTAATAAACTATGTAAATGGAAAGTGAACTCAAATCCGTTTCTATTGAGAAAGAATACTCCAAAAATAACTTTTTCCTTACCAAGTTTAATGTCTCCCGCTATAGCCACGGCATTTGTTTTCCACTCCTGTTTTTGAGACATCTACATAATTTTTCCATGCCACTTTCAAATTTTGGTGAAACTTTGGCTTGTATGTTTGTTATGAGTATACAGTTAATGATTGCTTTGTATGGCTAGAAAGTGTTAGAATGGTGAGATGGATTCCTGGCAGTAACTGAAGAGAGAATGGTTTAAACCAGTTGATTCTACCAGTGCCTTCCTACTGCTTTGCCTCAAAGATCAGTGCATGCTTGACTTGTAATTCACCACTTTTTTTCTTCCCATTCAGCCGTTAAACATGGGCAAAGGGTGTGAGGTTTTTTAGCAACTTCATAGAAGCAAATTAACGGTAACATTTATTTTTCTGCTTCAGAATTTATTTTGCCTCTTGGGGCTTTGGCTTAATTCATTAATATTCCCATCAGAAAGGTGAGGTCTTCTGTGGTAACTGTGCTCCAGTTCTTTATAAGAATATTTTTAATGAGACAAAAGTGTTCTTTTAGCTACTCTTACTGAAATGGAGCAGGCTGTTCCAGATGCAGCTTAGTCTGTGCTACTGTTCATTGATGGGCAGATCTGTAAATCATAGCAGCTTCAACACAACAGCCTTTGAATGCTCCAGCTGTATTTTATCACCTGAAATGATGAGCTGGGACATAGGAGGTTGAGAGAGGCAGAGTTTCTTCTTTTGATCTTGCAGTTTGCACTGTTCTAGTCATAAACAAAATTAATGTAAAACATGTTGGTTTGAACTTCCATGTGTATGGGCTTTATTTTCAGCTTATAAAATCTCTGAAGTTTAAAATACAGAAACTAAATGAAACCCTTCTAGAAGCCAATGAAGGCTACAGAAAAATGGCAGAAGAAAACAGTCAACTGAAGCACACAATCATGCTCAAGGTTAGTCAGTGGCTTAAAAACTTTGATATGGCTTGTATCTATAGTTGTACTGGATGCTTCTGCATCTTTTTACATGTAAAGCCACTGTTAAATTAGCAATTTGTTTTGATGTTAGTATTTTTTCTGTGGCTAACTTCCTGAATCATGAGCTCAGAGCCCTTGTGTTTCACTGCTTGACTCTGAATCTTGTAAGACAAAACTCATTTTTCTACTTAAGTGATTAGACTGTCAATAGGGTAACCCTGCTGACAAAGCCTGCTAATCTAAAGCTGTTGCGAATTATTGTCAAGCAAAGAAAATACTACTTAGAACTCATCATGAGGCATGTTGCTGAGGCAAGCAAGGTGTCAGTGCACAGATGTTACTGCAAAAAGGCCTGAAGATCTATACCTTTAAAGCTGTACTGACAGTCCTGCCAGAATTGGTCAAACTGGATGAGAGATACGGGCAGATAAACTGTTTAATACAGAAATAGGCATATGTCCTTGAAAACCAGGGACTTCCTAAAGTTTACAGCACCTGACCTCAGATATCAACTAGATTCCTAAAAAAAGAATGGAACTTTTGAACTCTTGGCACTTTGAATCTATGCCTCACTTGTAATCTGCAATCTGCATATATAATAACTGCTTAGTGATGTCTTTTTTAGAACATTAGATTACTTTCTGCATACTTTTTAGTTTAAATCTGAGACTGAAAATTATTTGACTTGAACGTCTTAATTGGAAGATACCTTCCTATCCATTCTTAACAGCAAGATGATTTTGTTAACTAGAGATTAAAGAGTGTATTTAACACTCTGCATTCTGCCCACTGGAAGCATTTGTTCAGTCCTGGTTAGCAGACTTATGCCATAAGAGTTCTGATTTGGTCAGTTTTGCTTTCAGAAATTGCAAGGCAGGAAAGCCACCTTTATCTGGTTCCCAGAACAACATCGATTCTTTGCACAGTGTGACAAAGCATTTTAGTGTCAGACTTGGTCTTTAACTAGATTTTATGGCCCTGTAGTTTGCTGGGTTTCTAATTACTTTGATGTAATTTAGAGGAAATGGGTGCTGAATAGCTATATGATGTAGCAATAACAAGGGTGTTTATGGGTTTAATAAAATAATGTGAACCAAAAAATTAACAGCATGAGAGAGACCATGCAGTGTTCACATACTTAACACAGCCTTATCCTCAAAGGATCAAGAAATGAATAGTCTTCAGAACTGGGCTAAACGTGTTCTGGAGCTTGAAGAAACAGTGTCTTCCCTGCAAAAAGAGCTTGAAGAACGGAAAAAGCATTTCTTTGCGGAGGAGTCAAAACAGCAGAAACCCAGGAGAGGTTTGCTGGCTAACCTGAAATCCACAGTAGCATCCACTGCTAGTACACCTCTTGGTAAGGGCTGGGGGAAGCATGAAGAGGCTTCACCCTATTCAAGAAAACAAGTACTGTTGCCTCATAAAGCAAAAGAATAATATTTGATAAATCCAAGTGTGCATTTACTGGGCTTCTTTATTAGTCTTAAACTGTTGGTAGCTCTTAGATGCCATCTTCGCTGTCATTGTTGACTGATAGAAAAATGTTTAATACGGAACTTTTTAAATTAAATCAGGGTTGAATTTAGAGCTATAAAGTTTGAGTCTTTTAAAAGCACAAAGACATGTGCTTTTCCTGTTGATATAGGGCTGTGATTTGAGGAATACATATGTATATTTTAATTCTGGAGTAACTGCTATTATGATCTTCTGTATACTGATAAATGTGTGGTTTATGCAAAGTCGGATGTCCCTCATCTGCTGTTCATTATGTTTTTAAGTTATTTTATTTCGTTGCTGATTCCTAGAAATCCAATGGCTTGTAAACTTAATCCTAAGTAGTTAAAATAGCATGGTTCTTCAGTTAATAGTCTGGTTTTGACCTGGAGACTCCCTTCTTGGGACCAAACTAAGCAAACTGCTTAAGAAAGCAATGAAATGAAATCTGATCTGGCCCATTGCTATTTCTCAGCTCACTTGGATTTGTAAAGAAATTTGTTTTAATAAAATTTGAATTTCCACTAGGAATATGTATTAAACTTAGAAAAGTGTATTTAATAAAAATTTCCATTGCTAAATTCAGCTCTGACTCTTCATTTTATAAATCAGCAAAACCAAGATAAGGAAAGATTATAAAATTAGAACCCAAATAATGATAGTGATTTGATATAGGATGATCTTGAGTTGAAAGAATCATATCCTTGATTATATTACTCATCTTTTATCTAGTAACTTAAGGATGGAAGACTGGCCCATGATAAAATCTGAAACAGTTTTCCTAGAGCCCTTTGCAGTCAGTGAAGGTGATGGGTTTTTTTAACTACTGTGGAGGTACTGCAATTGCACCTGCAGTTGCTGGAGGCTTGTTGTGGAATCTGTGAGTAAATTGGATAGATCAGTCCCTGTAATGGTTCCAAGCAAGAACCTCACTCTCCCTGGGGAGACAGTAGGTGGTGCAGCCTTCCCGTGTGACAGGAGGACAGCCCTTCTCTGCTGTGACTCCTCTTGCCCGGTCCTTGAGAGTTTTGGGTTGGTCTCTGGTCAGTAATCACTCTGACATCTATTTAACAAGGCTGCAGGTGTTGTACTTCAGCCATTGCTTTTCTCATGTTTTGAACTGTTTCTGTTAAATACAGGATTATCTGGCTTTAGTAATTCTGAAGGCCTATAATCCCTGCAAGGTAGAATTTCTAAAATATTTTCCTACTCCCATATAAACTATTCAAGCTATTAAAAAATATTTTGGTGTAGTTATATGAGACACTGAATTGAGGGAGAAAGTTATGTGCGAATTGCTTTAGGAAAAGCAATTAAAAGAGAAGTTGAAAAGTCATCAGAACAGGCTCATACTGGAAAATTTCCATAATACCATTTCAAACTACCTTGTGCTACACCTTGGCAGCCTGTCTAGCAACTTTATGTGCCACTGCCTATAACCTCCTATTCCCTGAGCAACTGTTCTTTCTATGTTCCCTTATAGTCCCCAGAGCTCTTTGGTTGGCTACAGGAAATGGTTTGAAAGACAAAATTACATTATCTTGAGCTTTCTTTTTTCCTTCTTCCTTTTTTTTTTTTTTTAGTCTTAAAATAAAATGAAGTCTGTAGTGAACTACTAGGCAGTACTGAACTGTTCATGTTTTCTCAAGAGCTGCTCAAGCTCTGTAGCTATTGCATTAAAGGCTTTTGAGAAGCTGTTTTCAAGAATAGCTGAGGCTTTGGTTCTTTCCTTCACGCCCTCCAGCACAATAACAAACCACAAGAAGGATGCAAAAATGGTTGGTTTGGTCCTTTTCAGTTTCTCAAAGGTGGCTGGGTATAAGGAAAGCAGAGTCCATTAATCTTGGTCGTGGTGATAACTGGAGATTCCCCTGTTCCACCTGAAGGTACCACTGGACAAAACATCAGCTGTTTGTTTTATCTCAAATTACTACCATATAACTTGCTTCAGATTAAGTGTTTATTAAAATTAAAAATCACCATACAATAAAAACTATTTACATATTTAACTGATAGTCTGTTTAAAATGCACAGTTTGACTGAAGGAAGCCACTGGAAAAGAAAAGCCACGAATCCTTCTGCTGCTGAGCTTCAACTGCAGGCACACTGAAGTTTTCTCAGGAAGGTTTTAAGCTTCTGCAAGTACCATTTGCCTAAATAATTGGGCTGAAAGATGGCAAAGGTGCGTACTGGGCTTCAGCTGTAAGAACCAGTGTCTCTTTGAAAAAGAGATGATCTATGCTGTGGTTACACTGCACTAGCTCATCTGTTTGGGTAAGTAACTTGATAGAATAATTCAATGTAAAGAGCTTAGCAAATTGCATTCACTTTAAGAATTAGATTTGTAATACTGAGCAACAAACGACAGTGTCACTGCAATGTAACTTGATATCCTATTGCATGTTTCCACAATTTGGTTTTGATAGAGCTAGAGCTAGTTTTAGCTTTCAAACAGATTTGAGGTTAGTTGATTAAAGCAGCAAAAATATAAGGAATATTCTTGAATAACCACAGAGGATTAAAAATTAAGATTAAAATATTTTCACTGGTAACAGTTTCAACAACTGCAATGAAAGTATTAACTTCCTTCAAAATCCTGTGCTTTTCCATGGACTTCAGATGATGACTTTGGCCTTATGGGAAGCTGAAGGTGGAACACAGAGTGAGGTGTGCTGCCACGTCTGCAGTTACGTGTTTGTCTTGTACTTCTGCATCTGTGATGGTTTCACAATGCTTTGAAAATTATTTTAAATTTAGGGTTTTACAGCAGTGAAACAGGACCTTTTTCAGTGTAAAGAATTACATATATATAACTCTTCCTCAAAGGAAACCTTGACACTGTTTATAAAGTCTTAAAAGAGGTGACGTTATGCCTGCTACCAAAGTGAAATAACAAGGATATAAAAATAATTTTTGCAATATGCTGTATTTCAAAAAAGATGGTTTAAGAGCATCGCCATGTCTTAAATCTCTAAGTTCTCCTTTGTGCCTTTTTGTTTTGAAACCAGCTCTTCATGTATCCTCTCAACCCTTTTATCAAGGTCTCCTTGTAACATAGTGCATGACTTAGATCCTAAGAAGGTCTTGTCAAGCTGTACCAGGGCATGATTGCTTTCCTTCCTTCTCCTTCCCCACCCCAAAAAGCCTGTTTGCTTTGGGGTGTTTCTACAGATGCAAAACACAGAGCCTTTAAGGAGAACTTGAAGCTTTAGAGGAACAGTTTTAACCAAATAAAAACATTACTTGTTGGCAGAATTATTCTTTCCTTCAGCATTTCAGCTTCCACACTCAGTTAAGACATCTGAATGTGCGAAGTAACGGGTTTGAGCAGTCTGTTCTAAAGATAGTCTGTCCAATGATCTATGGCAATAGAAAAAGTGTTCTTTGTTCTATGGCTGTTGCTGATACTGCCCTTCTGTTGCTGTGTAGAAGTCATCAAGCACACTCTGTAGGTAATCAAAGGTTGGCCTCTCTTCTGCTTTGTCTTTCCAGCACGTTTTCATGATATCATAAAGCTCAGCTGGGCAGGTTTCCATGCGTGGCATTCGGTACCCACGCTGAAGAGCAACCATCACATCAGAATTGCTCATACCTTCAAGGAAAAAAAAAAAAAAAAAAAAGGAAGAAAGAGTTGATGAAATTATATAAATTCCTAGAGAAATTATTTTTTCTTGTTTTTTACTTCACTATAGTGACGCACAGATCTTCACCCACTAGTACAAGACCTTTGCTACTTATTAAAGGTAGCTCCCAGCATGAGTTCAATAGACAAGGCGGAGGTGTACACCAGCAATGACAGACTTGCTCTGAAAATCCTGGTGGGTGGGAACCTTTCCATTTCAGCAGTTGACCATCACAACCTCTTTAGTGCCGAGTCTAAGACTGCGGGGAAAAGAAATCATGATTCTTGTCTCCAGAACCATATCTGTTCCCTTCTGACCAGTCCTGTCCCCATTTATTCTGCTTCCTGTGGTGTTGTGATTCCCAGCAAAAACCGCCCTGGCAGCAGCCTTCATCTCTAGCTACAGTGCTCCTGCTCTGCTTGCTGGAAACCTGTCTGTTCTGAGATGGAGAGCAGCCTCCCTGTTTGACCACACTGCCAGGCAGCCTGCCCAAAAGTTTCAGGTTTTCTTCTACATCAGCTTTTGTGTAAATGCTGCTGATTGCAAGATACTGGACAGTCACTTATGAAATCATTAATTGTAAAAGCAGTTTCCCCTCTTGTCCTATTCCTGTCATGCAAAACCATCTTGCCAGCTGTGCTGAGCTTTGCTTTTTTTCCCTGCTCTGGTTTTCCTTTCAGAGGATCAGAACTGTAAGTACCAGCAGCGCATCCTGCATCTCACATGCCAGCTAATGTCACATGAGAGCCCTGCCCTGGGCTCCATCCTCCTCCCATCTTTTTTTTTTTAATTTTATTTCCTGTCACCCCTCCCCCCTTTATCAAACCCTTGAGAGACTAGTTCACAGAACAATTTCAGCACCTACTCTCAGAAGATCAGCTATGCTAGGGCCAGCTTTTGCTATTTTAGGCTCAGAAACGTGCCTTTGAGCTTGTCCCTTCCTCTGCAAATCTGATCAACCCAGTGGCTGCGTTACCTTCTCTGGACACAGCTTCTTTTCTGTACTCAGTGTCTGCTGTTTGCTCTGATGGCTGGGCAGGCAGGAAGCACCTGTGCTTCAGCCTAGAGATTCACTCTCAGCAGAGGTGGCTTTCCTTTTGAGGAGGGTATCCCAGACCCCTCAGCCACTGGCCGCTCCCCAGGCTAAACGCTCCACGCGGTGCCGTTCTGCCCCAGACCGCAGTTCCTCGAGGTTTGCCCAGGCCCTGCAGCCTGTGGTCAGGTCCAGGCAGGACAGACTCCTGCACACACCAGCTCCCCAGGGGCACAGCAGCTCTGCTGGGAGGAGGCAGGATGGGGCCTGCTCTGAGCAAGGAGCAAGAGTGGAGGTGCGGACGTGGTGCTCCCCTGAATCCTTGGTGCAGCTCCGCTGTTGCAGACCTCTACATGCAGTGTCTGACTGCTGTGGCTAAGGCTGAAGCCACTTGGCAGGTAAGGACACATTTGAATTACAACCAAATGACAACTTTATCCAGTATAACTACTCGGATTAGTCAAGATGACCATAGTTCATATAATTGACTTCAGCTCAAGCCTGCTGGCTTTAAACTTTTCCAAAAATACCCTCAGCCATGTAATCTGAGTCTGGATCAAAGTGCTTACTTTGGGCACATCTTCTGTATTTTTAGTTCCTCTTGGGAAGGAGAAGGGAAGTTTTCCTGAACTAATACTGCCCGTGTGTAGAAAAGAAGTATTTCAAAGTAGGGGAAAGGCATGTTGTCACAGAATAAGGAATTACTGCTATATAGAGATAAATTAAATACAGGAAGAAAGTCTGTATGCATTTTATAGAGAACAGTGATTGGACTGCTCGAACTTAAAGCAATGAATTGTATATAATATATGCACTAAACCAGTTATTCCTACCATACAAAATCTTAGTTAGCTGTGCTGCTACATGAAGACTGCTGCTACTGGGCTTTTGTGCAGAATGGGGATGATTTTTTGGGTTTAAGTACTTTATAGGATTGCGCTTAGATCTGTTGTCTGCAGGACCAATTGTTACATTGTGAATTCTAAGGGAGAGGGAAAAGCCTGCGTTTCAGCTACCCTGCAGGTAGCTCTGTTTATTATCCATTTGAGTTCAGAAGCAAAAAATGAAAACACTTTTATCAGTATCCCACAGTAAATATCTCATGTACATACTTCCATGTGTTTGGGGTTTTATTTTGAACAAAAAAGGATTACCCACAGTCCAAGCAGTATTCTCAAAATAGCTAATTGTTTAACTTTACCTTTTAAAAAATGTTTCAATTTTTTCTTTTTGTAGCTAAAGAATTACCTGTTTTACCATATCTACATCCTGATCAGTAAAATATATCCCACATACATATTTATCACACTTACATCCTCTTCAATGCTAAAGTTTTGGTACGTGTCTGTTAATTTATGCTGTGGTACCTGTTAGGTTTCACAAAGACACATTTCTTTATGCGAGGGCCTGGCAAATGATGTGAACAGAGTGGATGGAGGAAGAATCCCACTGTACAGAAAGGCATTCTTGTGAAGAATGGCAGACATAACTGGAATGCAATTACGGATGTTGCCAGTGTGGCATACCATGTAATCACCCAGAAATTAGGTTTTAACTACCAATTCAACTTACCTGCCCAGAAAATCAGATACTTGTTTCATATTTCAGAGGGAGTTCCTGAAACTGCAGTTCCACTAATGGCTTTGAATTTCTCAGGAGGAGAAACAGGTGTTGGGATTTAAGAATAAAGATCACAAAAGCTCCAAGTTTCTTGGCTAGAAACGCTTCCTACCAAGTTGAGTACAGGTATTAGCTACTTGCTATTTTCAACTCCAGCTGTTTCATATGCAGCTATATGCTGAATACTCTGGTTGCTAGAGCTGGTTAATAATTGAAAATAATTGAAAATTTGAAGCATTCCTATTAGAAGTGAAAAAATCAATTTGCTGTTTCTGTCCAGTGGCTACTTGCTGCAATCTATCACCAGGTTACTATTGCCACGTTGGGGTAATTTGCCCAAATCTGTCTTATCTCTTCATGTACAGTAGATTGGTCACCCATGTATCTTGCTGTGATTCTGATTCTCAGAATCAACTTTCAGTCTAACAGGCTATTTCAATTTATACTTCTATTCAAAATAAATATGTCTCTTCCATTTTAATGCAACACCTGCAAACTATTAAAATCTTCCAATATGCAGTCAAGAGCCTTCCATATGTAACTGCTGGTTGATAAATGAATCCACAGTGCACAAAGTATTTATGGTGCTCATAAAAATGCTCCCACATTTAAAAAAAACTATTCCCCTAGAAGAGAGATTTTCCCACCGCAGTGTAGCAGTACCATATCTGCTGTACAGATTGGCTTTGTTCTTAGAATAAAACCATGATATGCCTTATGAAGGTAAAGAGAGCAGACTTAGCTGCAGAATTAAGTATTGGATTGGGTTTTGTATTTTTGTAGTGCTGGTTTGCAGGTGACCATGTAGATTTGCTCAGAGAAGGACCATTTTCTAAGCAGAAATTCTCCAGAAATAATCTTGTGAGCCCAGCTCAGTGCAGGAACTGTCTGTACACACAGGCAAGTGCTAATGGGGGAAAAAAAAAAAGGCATCTTGACTGTGGGAAGAGCCATGCGTTACTTGGCTGCACACATCTCCCCTCTGATCCTTCCCTGGGACATGAGCACTGCGTAAGAAGAGCTTTGCAAAGACCTGCTGTGCTGTCAGCTATTTCATAGCCCTCACCTACAAACTGACCCAGAGCACCTAGCTGTGCAAGCAGCCCTATCACCACCTCTTGAAGTTTAAGGGGGCTAGTCTTCAGCCCAAGTGTTTTCCTGGCCTAGAACTGTGCCATGAGAATGTCTGGGTTGGCTCTACCTCTTGTGTGGAAAGTCACTCTGTTCTTCCATAGCAGTGTGAAGTTGGCTGCCATCCCCCCTTCCCCACTGCCTGAGTCTTGTGGGATTTCCCATCTCCCTGTGTCCAGAGGTGTTCAGCCTACTGTCACTTCAGGGCCTCGGGTCTGCCTCTTGGCAGTTCAGGATGCAGAATTCCAGCTGCTCATGAAGTGGTGAAAATGTTTAAGCAGCAAGAGCTGCTGCACTGGAAGCACTGGGAAAGCTTTGCTTGGACGAAATATCTGCTCTCCCTTTCCTGTCTGGATCCCAAGGTTCTTCTGAGAAGTTACTCTGCCTATGAGATGTGCAGTACAGGTGAACATGGCTGTACTTTCCTCATTTGCCCACAAGAGAAGGGAATTTAGGCCCATTCCCCATAACCTCAGTAAGCTTAAATGAATGCAGTCTGTTGCCCAGAATTAATCATCTGTGCCTGAAATGTAACAATTCTATGTGCATAAAAAAAACCCCTTCATACAAAGTGTCTCTGTGTGCTGCAAACATTAATATATATTTTGTTTAACAATGCAAAGTGAAACATGAAGCACATGACAAGCTCACAGCTACCCAAGGCAGCTCCATTCGATGTGCACACCCCTGTGGCCTTGTACCTGACTGTATGGAACAACAAAGAGTAAACATTCCTAGTGGTGCATCAACACTGCTTTAGGGTCTGCTTTCATATTTGTTTAGACTGGTTAGCACTGACAAATTATTACAGCCTATTTCCATGTGAAAACATGCTTTCTTGGTATCTTCACATACTATGCCATTAAAATCTCCAGCAGCTTACAGAGCCCTGTTAGGACTTGCAGCACTACATCCTCGTCCTGTCCACAAAACAGGGAAGTCATAAATGCAGGATCTGCATTTGCTGCAGCTGTAACACCTTTAGAGTATATAAAAATGACTATATAACCATGGTGCCATTAGTCTGTTTGCTAAAATTTACCCTGGAGAGGCATGTGCCTTACACATACAGTGACTTAAGTTTTCAAAGCAGTAAGATTACCTGTAAGACGTTTTTCCAGTCATTGGTGTCACTACTGTCAGATGCCAGCTCTTTCCCTGAATATTTTCTTTGCCTTTTAGCATCAAAGTGTAAATACAGAGCAAAACCACAGGTCCATACCTGGATAAGGAATCTTTCCATATGTAACAATTTCATACAGGAGAATCCCAAATGACCACACATCAGATTTAATAGTGAAAGATCCATAGTTAATTGCCTCGGGTGCCGTCCATTTAATAGGGAATTTTGCACCTAAAAAAAAAGTACAGTCTCAAATAGTCACTTTAATCCATTTCACATTCAGCCATAGATGCAAAAGCAGTAGCAAGACATACCTTAAAAAGTCACATCTTAAATGACTGTCTTTCATATCTAACTAACTGATTCCAGAAACTGTCATATAAAAGCAAACTCCTTTCAGTTAAATAAAAACATTCAGGCAGCCTTTGTTGGGAGTACTGCATTAATTCATTGGACAACAAGAAGTAATACAAGCAGAGTCTCTCTAAGCCCTTTTTAGCCTGCTCTAACATTCTGGCACAAAATACCAGGTGAGATAGGAAACTTTTCTGATAGCAGAAAACACATCAAAGAAACTTGACATAAAAATTTTATAACCTGAGAAGTTAATTTAATCAATATACAATGTCTAGAGCTAGCTAAAACCCACAGATACAGTTCTGTACCTCTGAAAACTGCTTAATCAGACCCTTCCCACTGATCTATTGAATTACTGTAACTCAGTGACTGCTGAATAGCTCATCTTTTAATCTCAGCTGCAGTGTGTTGTTCTCTTTCTTCCTCATACTTTAGGTCTTCCCCTCTTGTCCTACAGTACCACAGTATCCATCCAGACTGTGAAAACCTGAGGCAGTGTCTTTAAAAGGAGAAAGGGAAAGCCAGCCAACAAACCACTCTGGAAAGTTACCCTTATGCATGGAAGCATAAAGAAAAACTTTTCACTACAACCAACAAAGCACTCCTTGAAAGGATCCTTGACAACATTTAGCAAAACACTCACGCCAAAACCCACACATACACCTCTCATAGCATGTTTTCCCTCTTGCCAGTCCTCACCCTGTTACCTCCCATCCCCGTGCTGAACAGGGGCGTCACCCAGCCTTCCAGTGTCCCTGCCAGGCTGCTGAACATGCAGATTAATGCTGCAGCCCCTCAAACAACTTCCAGAGGTAACCAGTTCTGCTAAAGCTTTTCTTGTTACCAGCAACTACACCTGCTAGGCTTTCTCCCTTTCCCTAAGTGAAAGGGGGTCCATATGGCACTTAAGGATGTTAAGAGAATATATAATCACTGTTTCTTGGCCTTTAATTCTGTGAGATGGAAGCTGTGACTGTGGAATTACTTTGTTCAATTTAGGAAAAAAATTGTGTGCAGTTAAATACTCTTGGCTGTCTTTGTCTTTCAAATTTATTTAAAATATACTTGTCAAAAAGCCTGGGCAGAGCAGAAAGGTTATTTGTTTCCTTTATTTATTTTAGAAGTTGTTGGCATTAGAACGTTGCCCCTAGGAAGATGTTACAGCGCTTTCTGTCCTTGGTGACCTTATTTCTGTTAGATACAGCCTCACTGCCTCCCAGAGGCTGAAGTTTTAAAGACAAAAATAAAAGTACATACCTTCCCTTGCTGTGTATTCATTGTCTTCGATCACTCTCGCTAGTCCAAAATCAGCAATTTTGCACATCAGTAAGTCTGAAACCAGAACGTTTGCCGCTCTCAAATCTCGATGGATATAATTTTTTCTTTCTATGTATGCCATCCCTTCTGCAATCTGCAACCAAAAGAACAACTATTTTGATGTTTCAATACCATATAGCTCCATTAGCAGGTCTGATCCCTCTTTCTTCAAAGGTATCAGCAAAGCCACATCCATTTATTGGTGTCTTTGGAGGCTTTTTTAGATGGAAGCCGGGGAAGGGGGGATTGCCATGGAAAACCTATGCACAGATCCAGTCCTCCAAAACTCTGCTTACAGTAGCAGCTCTGAAAGAATTTTTTGGGTGAATAACAGCTGGCAGGATTAGATACATATGAAAGACATTTCCTGAAACAGAATCTTGAATAAAATGTTCCTAAGATTTCTATTAAAATATCCTCTTTCCTAAATTATTAACCAGTTTGTTTTCTATATACTAAGCAAATAGAAGGAATTAACCACTTAGGATACAGGTGTTCTGATGAAGCAGGTACTGATAAAGCAACAGCATAGAGAAAGTTAAAACACCCAACAACTTTCTGTCCTGGACAATCAAGAAGCAATTACTAAGATAGGGGAAACAACTTTATTTTCTTCTACAACAACATGTACCTGTTCATACATGAAGAGTTTTTGGCAACAGCCAGCTCTCAGATAGTATCATAAGTAAATATAATCTGCATTTAGCAGCCCAAATTGATTTCCAAATCAAGTTGGAAATTTGAGGATTAATAACCTCAAAATATGCACAGGGGATGATTTCTTTCTGGGCTACTTTACTTTTTTTTTTTTTTTTTTCCCCTGAAAAGGAAAATGTTTTTCTTTGGGGAAAAAAAAAAAAAAAAAAAAAAAGAAACTGAAATAATAGTTTCTAAACTCAAAGTAATAAAACGGATGTATGGACTGTATTCTGTCCAAAAGTTTAAGAGGAGCTAAGAAGAAAGAAAAAGAAAGCCTGTCTTTGGGAGCCATCAGCTTTTATCATTCTTGTGAGACTGGTGATGGGACATTCCCAGTCAAGGCTCCCCCCGTGCCACAGGTGCCTCTCTGGGACGTCTCTGGGGGGTGACAGACCCCTCTTAGCCGCGTGATCTGGGGAACACCCACGCCCTCAGATCTGCCAGCGGAGCAGCAGTGAGGCTCCTTCACCACTGCCAGTCCCTGGCACCTTCCCACAGGCTCTTTCCTCTCCACCTGAGGAGCAGCCAAGTGCACAGACCCTCCCCAGCAGCAGAGGTGCCCCTTTCAGCTGTGCAGCAGAGCAGGCAGAGCAGCTGGCCAAATCTGAAGAGAACATCAACATCACTTCTGCTTCTTCCTTTTTAAAAAGTCCCCAAGGGGTACTGCCAAGGCACAGGCTGCCACCGCTTACAACACAGAGCTACACAGTCTTTGTTCCTCTTTTTCGGTTTAAGCAATGGAAAAATAGAGCCACTTGCACTCCCACTTCCTTCCACTGCAAACCCCTTCTTACAGTCAGACACATTCTCCAGAGAAGTGTGACACTGCCCTTGCACAGTGCAGAGGGGTTCTCACACTAAACCAAGAAGAAACTCTGATGAAGAGAATGAGCAACACCTGCATTTCACATTTTCTAGAAAAAAGTAAAGCATTTGCTGAAGAAGGAAGCAGCTACTAGTGAATAATTGCCACTGAGAGTCTTATTAGGGACTTACAGACACAACAGAAGAGCAGTGTGTAATTCAGAGTCTGCTCTGCCTCTCTCTCTTCCCCATGCCGTTACATGGGTTTGGGGGAGAAGCAGAGATGAAAGGGAGGGCTTTGCTGTAAAATCGATGCTGAGTTTGGACTAGCCAGCATGGCAGATACACCCCAAATGCTGACAGGTATGGTAATACCCCCCCCCAAAATATATCAAACACAGAGGAATCAGCTGCTCTCCTTCTTCCCTGCACAGATAGAACATTTGGGTCAACTGCTGGATGGGGAATGAAGAGTCACTTCACAAAAGAAAGAGTTGTGATCATGATATTTAATATCTAAGTCCAACCAAGAAAAGCCATTGGAAAGGGGATTTTGCTGCCTCCTATTTGTGCTAGATTCACTGAAAAATGCAGAAAATTTCAAGGAAAAAATTAACAGAGAGGAATTTTGAATCAGAGAAGGATGGGAAACACAGTGACCAGACAACTGAATTCAGATTTCTGGTTGTGTTAAACCTTTGCATATGGGAAAAGAAGAAAGAAAAAAAAAATGAGATTTTTTGACTGAGGGGATGGGTGCCAGAGCCCACGTGACAACTTCTAATGATTATTGTTGGGTTTTCATTGCCAAATGAAATGTTAATGTTAGAGAAATTCATATGAACAAAAGAAAATTAAAGCCTTTTTCCCTCTCTTTTAATGATCATTGGTACCTGTCAAAACTGTTCAGCTACATGTAACGTCTATTCGGGAGCAGGATGGGAAAGCTAATTTGGGCTTTGGGAATATGTTTTGTGGCCTTTAAAAGAGAATTCTGCCAACACTGCTCAAGTGTTCCTGCCAAGAAGAGAGCAGTTCCCCGCCACCTTTAATGAACTACCGATACACACTTTTAGAAACACCCCAATTAAATCTTTTTAAAAACAACCCAAACAAATCTCTCCATACTGGGAACTATGTATTCAGGGTAAGAATGACAGAAAAGTCCTCCAGGAGAAATACATCACTCTATAAGCCACCCTTTGTAACTGCAAAGCTTCACTAAAAGTCACAACGGGTGTGGGACAGTGGCCTCAGAGCTACCCCCAGCTGCCAACGTGGGCTGCTCTGGCCCACAGCTTGGTGGGATGCTCCTGCCAAAGCAGATAAACCAGACTGGAAATGAGTGCAAAACACCTGAAGGTGGACACAAGCATGCTGTTGGTGTATTCTAAGCAGAGGAAATAATGGAGGATACCCTGAGTTTTGCATTGCCTTAAATCTGGCAATTCTCTCAGTTCCTAGGGAGAAGCCTCACAAAAAACAGTCTGCAGCTTTAAAAGGTTTGATGTGGAGGTGTTATTGATCTGGACAGGGCTGTCTTTGGTCTGGGATCAACCTTTCAATAACTCTACCTTTCAATAATGTTCAGATGCATAATAAAATGAAATACACTTCTTGATCACAGAGGTTTTAAAAAGCCAGCTCATCTTCATGTGACTCTTTGTCTATGAAGACACTGGCCACTGAAAACTGTTGTAAAAGATACAGATCTTCAAACGATACATCAGTGTAATATCAACTTTCAATTTGCAGCAGTGCTTATCCTAAAGGTGAAGCCAGGAAGGGTTGCAAAATTGTACTCCTCTTGCCCCAGCCCAGCAGCTATGTAGTTTAAGCAGACTCACAGGGAAAAAAATATTATAAAAGTGAAGTATATCATTATGCAGTGGAACATTAGAGTGTATCATTAAAAATCAAAGAAGCGTGAAAAGGAATGCACAGTGGAAATGTCACAATGCCAAATAAGCTTAAAATTAATTGTAATCTAGGTATGACTTTTTACTGTGACTTTAAAAAAGAGGGTAGAGAGGAATGAAAACACTGCATCAAAAATCTCTATTAATTTTATTCTAAGATTACTGTTATTCCGATGGCACTGTAGCCTTGGAAGACAGAAAGAAGTTGCCAGTCAAGCTGTAGATAATAGAAGAATTAATGAAAGTATCAGCACTGCATGAGAAAGAATGACAGGTTTTAGGACAAAGCTTTGATCCTTCTGAAAGTTATGACTTTGTTCAATAAAAACAGGTGTAATTTTCCTAACCACAGCCACTACACAAGTGTATCTTGCATGGAAGGTCATGGATTTGCATAAGAAGCAGGAAGAGTTCACACATACAAAAGAATCACTGAATTCCTGCCGTATGTTTTCAGTAGATCTAATCAAGCAGGAGCAACTGTGAATTCAGGAAATGTGAAACAAAGAACTGGAGGCTCTTCTGGTAAATTGCCTTTGAGGCAAGACAGAAACCAACTAGTAAAACCCTGAGCCTTCCTGTTGCTTTAGGAACTGAAGGAGCCAGGCTGGTGCTGACTTCTATGGGAGATGCCACAGCTCTGCTCTGTACTAACACAGACAGTATGTGCTTGAAGATACGTTTGCAAAACTCAGTTTCTATTAAATCATCCTCATTTCAGAGACTTCTAACATTCATCACCAATAGATAAAATTGTCTTTGCCAGGGCATAGCTAACATTAAATTCCCCCAGCTCCCATTCATATGCGCTGATTAGAGCACAGGAGACCTTCAGCTCTGTCAGAGAGCAAGCTGCTTTAGAAACAGAGCTGGATCACCTTCTTAGCAAGCATTTTCTTGTCATCTTTTCCACAAACCCAATTTCATAAATCGTGGCTATTAGTACAGAAAATAAACCATCAAAGTCCAGAACCCACAGCTGTAAGTTAAGGTAGGCACTAGATGTAAGTGTAACCCAGTAGCAGCTATCTCTGCCAAAAATGTCCATCAGCAGGTGTGTTCACCTAACTAGACAGCTACAGCAGGACAGCAGAGCAGAAGTGCATTTGATTACTTGCTCAAAAAATGCTCACTTTAATAAAGTTGTTTATTTCAACTAGAGGAGCAGTCCTCGTTTTGTGAAGTCAGAATGCTTCAGCTCTTGCAAACACTTTTTTTTTTTTCCAAGACTCTTCAAGGCAAAGGTGTAATGAACTCAGAAAGTGGAGCACTAAGCAACAGCCTGGCAATGCAAACAGCAACCCACAGTGCTCTTCACTTGGAAAATCAGCTTCAGCTGGGGTTTTCTGTACAACCACCTGTACTAGATTCTTTAGCCAGCTAATAGTCACAGAGACCACGTCCTCCTCTCCCTTTCTCCCATTCCCAGTCCCTCCTGTGTCTTGTAACATCACAGACGGATGTTACACAAAAATAAGCAAATGCTCAGCTACCAGTTCTTGCATTTTCAGTGTTCCTGAGAAGCTGGGATAGCCTGGCAAAGTGCTTTGCCAGAATGGTGTGATAGAGAGTAATGAAAAGCTCAACTGTGTGCCCACCAAGAAAAAAAAAATTAAAAAAAGAAAAAAAATGGCGAAAAAAAACCAACCAAACAAAAAAACCCCAAGCTTGATCTTATTTAAAAGTAAGAACTTTCACCACAAGCTTCCTTCCATGTTAATTTTAACCTTTTCTGAAACATATCTTTCCAAATTTCTTTCTTCTTTGCTCTGCGGAAAGGTTAACATCACTTCTGTAAGAATAAATTAGTGTTCCATTTCTACAAACCACAGTCACACCAAAAAACTACACACATTTTGTGTTCTGCTTTATACACAGCCTACATTCAGGAACAGTGTGATCCACGGGTTACCTTAGCAGAAGTCTGAAAAGATTTTTGTCCATCTTTTCCCTTAAAGATGTATCAATTGATTCAGACTGCCAGAGACAGAGAAGACCATTGGAACATCTGTGTTGGTCAGAGGGAAATCTCTGATCTGGAACCACACACATGCAGCCTGCAAGTCTATTCCACACAGCTCTGTTATCACACAGTGGCATTAAGGGCTCTTTACAAATGTGCTCATAAGACCCTACAAATTCTTTCCATAAGAAAAATCCCGGTATCTCTGTTCCAAAGTTTTGTTTGGGCCTCCGCCAGAAATCCTCCGAGAGGCATTCCTGAACAACCCTTTGGGATGACTGCAAGCCAGTCTCAGGAATTTCTCTTGATGGTCTACATCTTATATGACAAGAGGGACCTCTCACATCACCTGTGCAGCACACGGTCCTGGCCTCTGGGGCCAAGGGCAGGAGCTGGCTCGGAGAGGTTGCTGTCAGATCAGGGTGACAAGTGATGTCCATTTGAAGTGACCTTCAAAGCTTTGTGAATGACAATCTCTGACCCTTGTTCTCTTCAAGTGATTTACCCAGGCTGTACACAGAGTTGGTTGCTCTTTAGTTCATTACCCTTTTTAGGCCTTACATTGCTAAAAACACAGTATTAATATAAAATGAACACAACATCCCTAACTCCAATAGAAAGGTCTGCTGTGAAACCACATGTGCTTTTCTCTCCACATTTCAGGTCTCCTTTCATATCAATGATCACAGATATTCTTTTCTCTCTTGAATTTTACACACTATTTTCAAAGCTACCTTTTATTTTCTTTTCTGCCCACTCTTACTCATCTCTTCAGACCATGACCTGGGATCCAGCAGGTTTTCCACATCTGCAAAGCTTTCATCCCACTAAAAATAAATTCTCAGGGACAGATTACCCAAAGACTTCAGAAAATCTGAAGAGCCTATAGCCACACTAAAGCAATAGTTATAGGAAAAATAGCTCTTTCATTGAGTCTGTGTGAAATAAAAACCTATATTTGATATACTGAGCATCTATATAACAATATAATATACTGTAGAATACAATAGTTCCAGCTGGAAAGGACCTTCGGTGATAATCTAGTCCAACTGCTTGACCACTTCAGACCACTTTAACCAGAAGTTAAAATATATATCAAGGACACTTGCCAAATTACTTTTAAAATATGACAGGTTTGGGGCATTGATCACCTCTCTAGGAAGCCTGTTCCTGTGTTTGACAACTCTTTTAGTAAAGAAATACTTCCTAATATCTAGTCCTATAGTTATTTGTATAGCAATAATTGCATGAAACATTTATATAATAGCCTTATTGTGAATTTTTGGTATAAATTCCTAATGCTTTACTATACATTTTATTGTTTTCCCATCTTTCCTCATGAGTTATAACAAGATAGCATAACAGGGTACAACAATCTGTAAACTCTAATGCATAAAAAAGCAACCCCAAAAAGGCTTGGTTAACAAAAACCTACCAGAAATGCCATCATTGCCTACTACCAACACGAAGTACAACCTGCAAAAGCAGAATTATTACTCTATTTTTGTCACATGTCTCCCTGGACACCTAATCCTGGTAACTGTCCAAGACAAAACACTGGGCTCTGGGACCTTTGATTCAGGCTTTGACACAGAAATCACTCTGGAGTCTCTCTTCAGATTTCATTTAAGACGGAGGTAACTTGTCTATTTTGAAACAATCATCCTGGTGCATGAATCATGCACTACTTCACAATAATTTACCTGAGAATTTGAAACCAAGAAGAGTACACTGAGGTTAAGAGAAGTCTGACCAGTTAACCTAACTTAAGAAGTAAAAAAAAATGACACATTTATTAACTCTGAAGCAATCTGCTAAGCAAAACCTGACAAATTTGTCCTTACACTTTCAATTCATAGCCACTCAAATTGAAAGCAGCTTTTCACAAAGGAAGGCAGCTGGGCACTGCTGCCATCTAAACAGGTCACCAGCAGTATCTAAGAGTTGAGCCTAACCACATATTCCCTTTGAAACATATTTCCTCCTTTCAGTTAACCACATTTACTCAAAATTGATCTGTAAATTGCATTTTTTTAATGTAAAAATCCTTAGGGTAAAATGGCCTAGTAAGAGTTTCAGACTCTAAGATGAGTAACCCCCCATCATTTTGAGCATAAAGTTTTACCTGAGCAGAGAAGTCAATTAGCTTTGGAAGCAACAATTTACTTCCTTCATCACTTTTCAGAAAATCCAGCAAACTTCCTGTTAAAACAGAGAAAGATTAAATCAGTGCATCTTATTACAAAAATAAAGGTCACACTGGTTCCCCAATTTTCTGCATAACAAAACTGATGCAGCGAAGTATTTTGATGTATTTTCAAGTTGACTACAGTAAGACAGTCTCTTTGCATGATTTAAGGACAGGAACACCCAAATCAGCATGTCAGACATTGAAGCTTTGCTATTTCCCTGGCTGTAGAAAACTCCCATACCTCAGTTCAACGGTGCTGAGTTTGATAAGCACCCTACTCTGTGGACCATCAGGAAAGCCATCTAGGAAAATCACATGCATCAATCCTTTCCAAATCATACAGTGCCTCAACATTTGTTCATTGGGTTGCCAGCAAAAATGCTTGAAAACAGAATAAATCAAGACAAACTACTACCCAAGATAACCTGAGAGGGAAACTTGGCATATTTTGTGTAGTAATGCTCTATAGAATCCTTTCCTAGTAGTGCAGCCACTCTTACAGGACCATCCCTCACTCACCTTATTACACACACCTTTATCAATTCAAGACCCACATAAGGCAGTTCCTAAGGTTTGTTTTAATTGCCTGGCTATAATACCAGAAATAAAAGTTAGCTAGGGAATCCAAAGGAAGCAGAGCTGGGGGTTATCCTCTGATTCAGAAACAATAGAAAATGCTGCATTTAAGAAAACTCTAAGTTTTTTTTAATCTCACAAATGCAGTAATGAGTCATAAAATTAAAGTCTCAGCCCATCTTAAGGATAGGTGCTCCTTCCCTTAACATTTGAACATTCAAAAATAAGTGCATCATTCCTTTCTTTAAAAAGAAAGGGAACCAATTTAGGAGAAGCAGAAGAGTTCACTAAACTGTTGCCTGCAGATTGTCGTGGTTTAACCCCAGCCATCAACCAGGCCACTCGCTGCCCACCAGTGGGACCAGGGAGAGAATCAGAAGGGTAAAAGGTAGAGAACTCATGGGCTGAGATAAAGACAGATTAATAGGAAGAGGAAAAGCAAAAGCTGTGCACACCAGCAGAGCAAAACAAGGAACTAATTCAGTGCTTCCCATGGGTAGGCAGGTGTTCAGCTATCCCCAGGAGAGCAGGACCCCATCACATGTAAAATAAAGGAAAACAAACACTGTGACTCCAAATGTCCCTCCTTCCTCCTTCTTCCCCCAGCTTTATACACTGAGCATGATGCCATCTGGGCTGGAATATCCCTTTGGTCAGCTGGGGTCACCTGTCCTGGCTGTGTCTCCTCCCACCCTCCCATGCACCCCCAGCCTCCTCACCAACACGGCAGCACAAAAAGCAGAGAAGGCCCTGGCTCTGTGTGAGCCCTGCTGAGCAATAACAAAAACATCTCTTATCATCAATCCTGTGTTCAGCACAAATCCAAAACACAGCCCCATACAGCCACGGGGAGGAAAATTAACTCAACGTCAGCCCAAATCAGCACGGCAGATCCATTGTTTTTCTCACCTTTTGCCATGAACTCTGTTATAATATAAATAGGCTCCTCTTTGGTCACTACAGCATAAAGCCTAACAAGCTTATCATGCTGAAGTGTTTTCATGAGGTTGGCCTCCTCCAGGAAGGCTTGCACAGACATTGTCCCAGGCTTCAGAGTCTTCACCGCCACTTTGGTGCTGTTGTGGTAGTAACCTACAAGGAGGAAACACGATCAGTGCGCTGCAGCCGCTCTGCAGCCCACAGTGTCCCGAGCAGCAGGAATCTGTGAAGCAGGTGAGGCTGGATTCCAGGAATAGCTGAGAGCGTGACAGCAAGGGCCAGATGTAGCACAAATATTTATGCCAGAATTCCTTTTTTATTTTGCAACTTACACAGCACTGCAGAGAAAAATGATTCCATTTCCCTATTTTTAGAAATCAGTTATCTGAAAAAAAAATAAAGCAAGCGAGTGATCTTACTTCATACCAAGTTTCCGTCCACAAGTAGCCCCTGAAATACTTGGTTAAGCGTGTTTCAATGAATGTCCACTTAAACTGCCTCAGATCAACAGAGTCCAAGGACTGGCTGGAAGATTCTGAAGGATCTTAAATCCCATGATTACACCTATTTCACACGTGCCAGTGTCCTGCTCATAATCCTTCCCGTAACCCTTAGTGCTCAAAATGGAGCATTACGGGAAAGTGCAGTCAAATGGTTCTTGTGACCAACAAGGACACGCTGCCAGGACTGCAATCCTGCAGTGGTCAGCACAAGATTTAAAATGTGATAACTTCTTATCACACAGCCCAGGCCAAGAGCGGAGGAGAATGTGGCTGTGGCTCATTTCTCTGTTTACCAAACCTTCTAATGTGACATTCTAATTATACAAAAAGCAACTATCGGTAAAGAGGAAAGCAGCGAATTATTTTCCGATTTAATGTTTGCCAAACATTAAACAAATGTTAAAATAGCATTAAAAAATAGAGTAGCACTGATCCTAAAGTTTATCTTGTGAAGTCATTTAATTTGGAAAATAAAAGAAATAAAAGAGTGAGAAAGAGGGATATAAATGCAACTTTTATCCCTCCCATACCCAATGCAACATCGTAGAAGTAGAAGTATTTCTCAGAAGAGTTAAAATGAACCTTCATGAACCGACAAAATAACCTCATTTCCTTATTCAGCAACAATCTGGATCATCACCATGAAAGATACGCCCCTAAACTGGAATCCACCATTTCCTTATGCTATTTATCATCCAACAAAAGAAATCAGTGGAAAAGCAAGGACCTAGTTTCCAGATCTTAAGTGATTGCTCTGAGCACTGCACCTTTTTTGAAGAAGGATCATTACCTGAGGAAAGTCACTATGCCACAATCACAAAATATTCAGCTGCATGATTATTAAATCTATTTTTCCAAACATGGTCAGGTAAAAACACAACAAAGACGTTTCTCTAAGTTACCTAATACTAAGAAAATACAGCTATAGGTCAAATCTGCTGTTAAAGCTCAGGTATATGATTTATAACTATCAGAAAAACAGATAATAAATATATTTCTCTCTGTTTAAGAAGCAGGAAGATCATTTGTATCATTTCTACTATTCCATCCCATGCCCTAAAACAGAGCATGAGCTCCACTCTCAATTTGTTGAATTCTCTACTGAACATACTAAGTAATACAACTATTTCAGTGAAGCAATTATGACCGACGCACTTAAAATTAACTATGTAACATTTTATATTCATTAGAGATATCCATCCAACTTGGCTTGCTTTACTACAACATCTCTGTGACACTGAGGTTTTCTGCTGCGAAAAAGTCTACCTTGACCCTCTGGTGGTAATGTACAAAACAAATAGCTGGTGAGAGCAGTAAAAATACCTGATCTTGTATTTCTCTCATGTTCCTTTATTTCAGCATGTATTGGGAGGGATGGGACACCAAAACAAGTGGCTGAGAGCTCTATGAGCACATTCTGGTATTTCTGACAGCTGCAGAAGAAAATACACTTCCAAAGCACATATTACTTATATTCTAATTCAGAGCTTAATGAATAAGAGAATCTTTTACACCTCAGATGCAAGCAAGATGCGACTCATTAATAAACTACACCATAATCACTGCATTTGCCTTGTTAACTTTCCTCTTCGCCCTGCTTGAGAATTCTCTTCATGGATTATTAATACCACAGAGCACCATGGTTCACATCATATCAGTTCACACTAGGAACAAAAATGCATAAAACATAGATCCTGCTCTTGCAGTGCTGCTCTGGTTCATCGCTTGACCAAAGTAGCTGCTCAGAGGCACTGAACTCCATGGTCTAAAAACCTTGGCAAGAAGTCAGTCTCTTTGCAGTTTTAGCTACTATTAAAAGTCAAATGTGAAGCAAGCAATAGCGTGAAAGCCTGTGGATTGTGTGATGATGTCTCACACAACGAGCCATGTTCTTCTTTACACGTCAGAATTGAATTCTCTAAAAATGTTATTGTTTCAGGTATTTATTTTGGAGTCGATTGCTGTTATTTTGACAGAGCAGTATCTTGCATAGCCAGGTTCTCCCCAGATTCTTGTATGGGCTTAATCAGGCCAAGGTGTGATATGAACTCATAACAGACAATTGAGGTTGAGCCTACGATTTCTGAACAGGACTGAAGATGCAGAGCTTTGTGAACAAGCCTCCAACATGCTCCTTTCTCCTCCCTCTACTTTTCTAGTAATTCCCTGCAGGGTATACTGGGAACAACTTGTTTGACAGATAAGATTCTGCTAGAAGGCAGATAATGGCCGGAGTAGTTCCTGTTGGAGGAGGTACTGGGAAAGAGTCTGAGGAACAGCAGCTTCTCTGCATCCAGTAGCACGTCAGCACTTCACCCCTTCACCTACTACAGCCATCACTCAGCTGCAGAACAGAATAATGCAGCAGCAGCTCTGTCTCTCACTCATCTCCACACAGCCCATTCAATGTGAAGGCAGAAAGCCCAGGCTGCACAAATGATGACCAAAATGCAACATAGACACTAACTTGGTAGCCTAAACCCTGAAAATCTCCAAAAAATGAATAAAATTGTGCTTGTATTGATAGAAAAAGCCTGGAAAACTGATAGCAACTTTTTCTGTGTAAAAGCAACTCTTCAGAGCTGGAGGAGATTCATCTGCCCATTTCATAAAACAGATTTTCTGCACAGGTCATACAGGAACACAGCCGAGCGCTTGGGGCATATGGAGGCCTGTTTTTTGTTCCTAGGATTTTCTTACTCCTTCCATAATATAAGTTAATTTCTTCCAAACTGTTCAAGAGGAAGATGTCCACATGGAAGCCCAGAAAGTAGTTATAGAGATACTAAAAAAGAAAAGACTACAAAAGCTATAATTGCACCTCTTCACATTGCAGTATCAGTTTTATCCCTACATTCCCATATCTCTCAGAAACGCTCAGATGACCCTGTGGAAGGAATCTATGTCCAACACCCCCAGGGACACCTAGAGATGGTTGTCCAGGATTGTGTCCAGTTGGCTTTTGATTCTCTCCAAGAATGGAGACACCACAACGTCCCTGGGCAGCCTGTGCCAGCGCTTGGTCACTCGCACAGTGAGTGTTTGGAAGGAACCACCCATGTTTCAGCTGCTGCCCACTGTCCCTGGGCACCACCGAGAAGAGCCTGGCTCCATCCACTTTGCATACCTGCTTCAGCTATTTACATACACTGATAAGATCCCCCTAGGCCTTTCCTGAAAAGAGAGATGCTCCAGTCTCCTCATCATTTTTTGTGGCTCTTTGTTGGATTTTGTCCGGCAGCTCTACATCTTTCCTTAGTCAAAAGCATTATTCCTCTAGGCGGGACACTGTTCCCTCTGAAACCACAATTCTAAGTATCCTTTATCAAGGAGAAACTTATTTAGTAATTAAACAGTGAAACATAATTTCTCTCTAATTCACATGATGGCTGAAAAATAATTCTGTTCTCTGTGAGGAGGCAGCGTAACAACCACCTCTCGAACCAGGAGAGCGCAGCAACCAGATTACTGCTCGGTACCTCTGCGTTACTCCCTAAATCCCTGGGTGATCATTACAATACACAATGTTTGCTGACACCCTGCACCACACAGCTGACCTAATATGCTTTTCTATCTTGAACTTCCTTGATTCTAAGATTAACCATGCTCCTGATTTGAGAGGATCTGTGCCATGCAAATCATTCTCTCTCGCTTCAGAAAGAGAGCAAAGAAGAGGAAATGCAGCGATCGCTTTCACAGTACATTAGTTTTTCTCACAGTGCAGCGATTTAGACACAGGGTTCAGGTCCAATTTAGATGTTAAAATATTGGCACGAACAAGAGGAAGCATCTTGAAGCAGAAACACCCTTTGAAAGTTTTATTCTTTTCTGTGTGTATGTGCAGAAGTAGCCACTTCCCAAAAGGATCTGCATTTTCAAGCGGGTGATAAGCTCCTACCACAAAGTCTTCCACAGTGTTTCAGTGTAAGTTAAACATTTGTTGCCCTGGTTTATTAGACAGAAATAACTGCACAATGGTTGACACTTGTCCTGACTAGTATCTAAACTGTCATTCATGTATATCATAGCTAAAGGGTTTCTTAAGCCTTTTCTCGTGAAGGCAGATAAAAGGCTGAATTTGGCTATATTATGTTACAGAAATATGTTGCTTGCATTTTTTACATGATTTATACCAGAAGATTGCACCTAAGACTCAGTCAGAACTTTCTGATTGACACTATAGTTGTGTGCGTACGATTTGCCACTCAAACAGCACCAGGCTGTGCTTTGTTTTTCTGAATGAGAGCATCTCTTCAAAGCAATGACATTCCTGTCAGACTGACACACTCCCATGGATTATCAGAGAACCCTTCACAGCTCTGTGTCTTCTAACCAGCTTCAGGATACACTTTTAAGTTGCTCAGAAATGCTCTGCCTAGAGAATCTTAGGTCTTAAAATTAATAATGATCATCATCACCATATACCGATCTTTTATTATAACAAATTTATTCCTATTTAAACATAACATCCCAAAAAAGAGATTCAGGGCAAGGCTAAGAGAATGATTTGACCTGAAAAACATCTTAATGAAGACTTTGGGAGGAAGATATTGTTTACCTCAAGTAAGATGGTGACTAGCAAAAAGTGTGTAAGCAATGAATAGTACACAGAACACAGATGTTAGAACAGGCAGCATTTCATAAGCAAGATGATTAAGCCATTTTCATAGAATGTGACACTGGGCATAGCCCCTTGCCATTGGGAAGTCACTAAGGCTGAGGAAATACTGCTTGTAAGCCAAGAAAGCAGGTTATTCAGGCTATGATAATTAATGCTATCATTGTCTGATGGGTATATATTAATGTTTACAACTTGGAAGTCTGCTGACCATTTTATTATTGGGGTTTGCCTGATGATTCAAGGTATGGGCTGTTCAATCTCCAGTCCTCTTACTACATAAATCACCTGTTTTCTGAGCAGCACACTGGCAGACAACACCCTTGGGTTAGGTCTGATCCCTTTTTTCACCTAGTATGGCAGTACCATGCACTACATTGCAGGAGGCATCTTCTTCACAAATGGACAATTCACTAAAAGACATTGTTTCTTTCTAGTTCATATTCTTTAACACTTTCTGATTTGAAATATAGTTCTGAGAGGCTCATGGCTTTTGAGATTCAGGAGCCACATCTTACTATGAGCTATTTCCACCTCAAAACATAACAAAAAGCTCTGTTGTCTTCGACCTTCTAAATTACAGCACTTACTCTTTTTTTTTTTTTTTTTTTTTTTTTTCCTTTAGAAGACACCAAAAGGATTTGTGCCACTTCCTTTTCAGGTATCTATCCCCTTTTACAAGCCCTCCCTCCTCATTAGCAGGTATATATATCCTAGGCCTGATTTTGCTGTTTTACAAGTATATAGGACCAGGTTCATGTCCACTATGTTTTTGAATGGCTCTGAAATGACATTTCCTTCAGCGTTAAATACTCATTTCAAAAGAATAAACTTACCCATCCAGACTTCTCCAAACTGACCAGCTCCAAGTTTCTTCACTAGTTTGATTGATTCCCGTGGAATTTCCCACGCATCTTTATCCCATGGTTTTTGAGGTTTGGGACTAATACAAGCTTTTTCCAACTTTCTGCATAAGCCGTCTGATTGCTCTGGTTTTCAAAGAAGAAACAAAATAACGTATATATCACACTCCCGTGCCACACGACTTGAGACAAACATTGCTTAATTGCACTAACCAGCCCACAATAATATTCAAAATAACCAGATGCTACGATGAAAATGTAACCTTTCTGGTGCTTTCACAAAAGTTCAAGTGTCTTTGATCTGAAATTTCACGTTCAGAGACAAATTTAATAAAAAAGTATCACTTGCATCTGGTTACTGTCAGATTATTAAGGGGGTTTAGTACAATTTGCACTAAGTAAATACAATATCGGATCTTATTACTGACACTGTGTTGATTAAGATGTACACTGGAGTCAGGTTTGGGATCTGTACTCTGAATTTGTCATTAAATTTTCTTGCAACATGATTCCAGACAGATGTGCATGCAAGCATAAGTAGGTCAACATTATTTTTTCTCCAGACACTGACCAGCTATAACTTTTATACGAATGTTGAATAATTCTCAGGTTTCCAGCTATGCTGAACAGCTAGAACACATAACTAAGTATTCAGAAAAAATTCATGGCCAAGTCCTCAGAATGGCTTTGAAAAATTACTATGTGATTTTTTTGTCTTGTCTTTACTCCCAGTTACAAGATTAAAAAAAGAAAAATCTGTATTTTTGAGCTATCCAGCAGGAGGTTATGCAGATTGAGAAGTCAGTTTTGCAGCTAAAACATAGTTAGACTTGTCCCTTCTTCTCCCCCCTTTTCTTTTTTTAAATAAATGTATGCATTCTATGTAGGTGCAATTTTATTTCTTTGAAGTATATAGAATATTTCTTCCTTTAAAAATAAATAATTAAACAAACACATTTACAGGAAAAACAAAACCAATTTCACCCTCAACACTAGGTACAAGACAACATTCACAAGTCTGTATGTGTTTCTGCTAATTATGAATAAAAATTTACGCTCAAATAATATATTATTTACAATGCAGGCAATTCTTATTATAGCTTCACATCACCCTAAGTTTGATGAATTGTACTATAAAGCTAGTCTTCATTTCACAATGGTATGCCACAGAGGAACCATCGCTAGATCTGGTTATGATAACAATACTCGGGTTTTACTTAATCAGTTTTGCTTTATCTTTGATAACATGCATGCCCAAGTTATTTAGGGGAAAAAAAAAAAAAGAAAAAGAAAAAAGGGAAGCTTTGAAACATAGGAAGAAACCATTTATTTTCCTTCAGAGGAAATAATGGCTGCATTCTCTTAAGTAATTCACTAAATGATGTAACTTACTTTGATAATGTTTGATCATATCATTGATGTTAGGAAAAGTTATTCTTGGAGAGATGTAAAATCCTCCGTTGTCTAGACTCCTGATTTTGTAGTGCTTAATAACGTCACCATGCTCCGGATCATAGTCTCGTATGGAGAGAGAATAGCTGCCTGTGGATAAAGAAGGAATGCCCATTAACAGATAGCAAAAAATCTAGAGTCCACACATGCACAGCTGAGCACCATTTTGTTTGCTTTTCTTTTTACACCCTTATTTCCTCAAAAAGTATTTTGCAATCCACAGGAGGAAGTTAGCAAAAACCAGCCCTGAACTGGTCACCAAAATGCTTACAGTCACACTTTCTTTTTCAATCTTATTCAACAAACTCACTTGTTCCATATTCCAGGCAGCTCCACATTCAGTGCCCAGTTCTGCAGAAAATCCCCCAGCTCGAGTAGAGGTGTGTGGGAGAGCAGGACCAGGGCTGCCACCCTGCTCAGGCAGAAGCTGAAATCTGGAGATCAGCATTTTGAAAAAGGAACATGCTGGTTGTCATGGATAGTTTGGAGACTGCTTCAGGCACAGAGGAGGGAGAGCAGATCTGTTGACCTGCTAGATCTGTTGATCCCTAGGCAGTTCTAGGGAGCTTAAAATCATCTGGGATTTAAATTGGGGCAGGGGAGCATCTACCCTTAGCTACAGCGCTCTTTGTTTCTTCCACTTGTACAATTCTTGTCTGTTTTCAAAGAATAAAAAGGGATCTCACCCCCTTATCCCTCCTCACACATATTCAGTGATTCTGGGGGGTACTTTGCCTTACTCTCAGTATTCCATGTAAAATTTAGGAGACTTCCTTTGAGAACTTCATTTAGGAGCCTTCAGCTGAGTGCACAATGATATGGGCCCACTACAGAAGATACCTAGTCAAGAATCTGCAGTATTAGAGCCAAAAAAGCGACCCTGTGGAGTGGAGAGGCATGACCTGCTGAAAGGCTTCACATGTGGAGGATGCAGTGTTACAGCATCCAGCTGGAACATCCATCCAGACTCACAGTCAGAGTCCCCAGCCTGGGGCAGGACTTCCCATGCGCTTCTCAAAGTCTTGGCTGAAGAGCCTGGAGACTTCACTAATATTTTCAGCACAAAACACTTTATTTACAGCACAAAATTTTACCAAAAAGCTTTCTGAAAAGAATCCCACTACACTGTAGAACTGAAAACCCTCATTATGCACTAACTTTTAAACGTATAGCAATGGGTACAGACCCAATAATGGAACATTATCGAACACAGCAGCTACTATTACAGTAACATGTCTTTCAATAAACATAAAGAAGAGAAAAAAATGGCACTTCATTCATTCCTGCTTCTTGTCAGTGTAATCACACATACATACATACATAACACTTTTTTTTTTTTCAACTCTATTCTCTTTTTTTTTTTTTTTTTTTTTTTTTATAATTTTCTCATTCTTCTCACTCCTACAGAACTGCAGAAAATTCACACAATAGGATGCACTGCAACTACTCCACACCCAGTGCCAATTTTTGTGTAGACTGACTGCATGTTTTTATCTCTATATCAATTCCAAAGTACCACCCCAAAACCTACCTTTTAATGTTTCACTTTCTCTGATAAGGAAAGCCCCAGGACCATTTCCAGGAGCCAGGAGTTGTCTTTCAGCATCTTTTCGGGTTATGTCTTTGAAGAACCATCTGAAAAGTATTTCAAAGAGTTAGAACCACCTTTTTCCCCACCCACAAAGGGTACACCACCAAGGTGAAGAAGTTTGTCAGAATCTGGAGACCGGGAGAACTTACTCTTCTGTTTCCAGGGTGTTTACTTTTGCTACATAGTTGCTGGGAATGAAACCTTCTTTTCTTGTAGTGAGAGATTTTGCTCTCCACCATTCTCCGGACCTGAAAAACAGAAACAGTAGTATTCTCGGGAAAGGAAAATGATAAACTGTTATTTAGGTTCTAGTCTGCTGAGAGCTTTCCCCAGGCTGGAGAGAGAAGCACAATCTTTCCTCTGAAGTCAAGTGCCCTGAGAAGCCACTGGCTCCACTGGATCAATGTTTGATCCCTGCTACTGAGGCCAGCTGCCAAGTCAGAGAACCATACACTCGAAAATGGTTTGGGTTAGAAGGGACCTAAATGATCATCTCTGTCATGGGCAGGAACACCTTCCATTGCAGCAGGTTGGTCAAATTCCCATCCAACTTGGAATAACTCCATAAAGCATTTGCATCTTCACATGTTAGGGAGCTCACGTGTCACTCACACCCATGCTATGAGTAGGATATCAAAGCATTGTAGAGGGAATTTGATGAGCCCAAAGAAAATCTGCAATACAACAATGTTGTCATACTTACTCCTCAATAACTTTCAGTTTTTCTCCTTTTTTGAAGGACAAGTCCTCTTCATGAATGCCATCATAGGGATACAAAGCTACCACAATAACTCCATGCTCCTCTGCATCTACAAAAGCAGAAAGATAAAGGCACGTTCACATCACTTTGCAGGCTGACATGGGCACAGCACGCAGCTGTGAGATTTCTGTAGGAACATACCTTGACTCACAAACCTCTGTCCTGGTAAGAGCTGTGCTTCTGGATTTGCCTACAATAAAATACGTCTTTAATTAAGCAGTTTTAGATCTTTGTGATGACCTTAAATTACAATTACATATTACACAGTTGCTTTGGTATCATCTCATATGTCTTAAAAGGAAATGCTCATATTTCTTCCCACCATTCTTCAAAATATGTATTTTAAAAACATATTATTGATATCACAATATAAAAATATAGTAAGTTTCCCTAGATTAAGCTGTGGGGAGGAAGTTCACAAGACAGTTATTACTGTGCGGCTGTCATGCTAAAGAACTACAAGTACGGTTATGCCACTAAGACTGTGCAAGGAGAAAAAAAAATAAAAGGAGTAATAATAATTTTAAAAAGGTCATTTGTGATGTGTGCTCATCGACTGAGAGCACACTGAGTTCACTGTGTCAGCTGGGGAGAGAGGAGAGCAGGGAGCCGTTCACACCTGCAGTGAGCAGGTCCCTGAACAAGGGCAGGCAGGAGACACGGTTTCCTCAGCACAGCAGAGAAGGTGGGGCAAAAAGAAGGTACCAGTCATGCTGCAAATCAGCAAACCCACTTGGCACCCAGCAGAATTCCCCGTCCCAGCGCCCTTCCTTTCCCGTGCCAGGCAGCACACATGGAACACATGTGTCTCGTGCAGCATGGCGCTGCTCCCTTCAGCACTGAGCCCTCTGCTCCCCTCCGATCCTCACCTACACACCTCAGGCAAGGCTGAGTGGTGGCCTTCAGTGGGTAAAGCTGACTAGAGCTGGTAAAGAATCCCCCGTGATTACTTCAGCCTTTAACTGGAATAACCAACACCTGGATCCCATAGCTGTTAAAAACCCAACACCAGTGCTTTAAAAAATGGATCTAAACTACTTTGGGTTTTCTAATGTCATCTAGCATTCATCTACAGACATAGGTATATCTATCCAAGCATTGTCAAGTTACTTTTTTATGCAGAAAACGATGACAAACATGAAGTAGCAAACCACCATGTTTAAGTTTTTATTCCTCTAGGCACTTATTCACTGAGGGTGAACTGCCCAAAACTAAAAGCCCACTTGTGGATTAATGCTAATTTGAATTTTTCCATGCATATGCTTTGGATTGAAATTTAAGTTATGCCAGTCATGCTTTGTTCTTGCTACAGGAATTCTCTCCTGAGACTATCTACTTACTGGCCTTTGCTGTTTATTGGACGTTGGATCCCTCACATAAATAGTTCGTTCAGTTTTACGTACTGGTTGATTCTTCAAATCTAGCCCATCTCCATGCAGATTCTCTTTCCTTTTTGATTTTATACACCCCATATTTCCTGTTGAAATAAAAGAAGTATTAAACAAAATCCTTGTGCTGTAAACCAAGCCCTTTCCCATGAAAACATCTGGGCTACATAGTAAAAATATGAAAATAGTTCATAAAAAAGAGTTCATGGGAAAAACAACCGAAGGTTAGGCCCCCACACGGATAGCTCTTTTCTGTTACAAAGGAATGAAATAACCACGTCGCAATCCACAGATGAGACAAATATTTATTTACCATTTCTTCAGATTTTTTAATGTTTTCTCCTCAATCTACCCTTCCCTGAACAAACCCCTTGTATCTTTCTGATAATTCCCTGAAATTTGGAATAGATATAACAAAAATGCCATTATTGTAGGGATAACTGTATATTTTAAAGAAAAGATGCTTTTGGAAGACATTGGAAAAAATTCCTTTCCAAATTCTGAGACCTGCAGCTGAAACTAGCAACGCCTGTATCTCCCCACTTCATTTTGCAGATGCCAGTCTGGCAGAGAGCTCTGTTTGATTCAAATCCTTGTCTCACACGAGGCTGATGGCTTGTACAGTCCCAGCTCCATGGCAGACACGCTGCTACTGTGACCTTCAGTAATGCATCTCCTTGTTCACACGGGTGTGTTACAGCAGCCTAAAATACCCAATGTGTGTGCCAGTGATGGCAAACCACCACACAAGGATTTCTTTTTCAGAAAGGTTAATTCTTCTCTCAGGATGGGCATCCATGCTAAATCAGATGAGATACAGCTGTTAGCATCTGCATGACTGGAACCTGACTGCTAAGCCCATGATAACGTTATACAGTACTCCAGCAAATTTATATATATATATAGAACATTATCTCTGCAATCCTCCCTCCAAGGAGAGTAATTATACTTACTCTTCAAAGAATCCACTATGAATGCTTTTCAACCCTCTCCTTGCTTCCTCTCTCCCTCCTTTCAGGTCAGTGCCCTAATGCTAGGTTCACAGTCACGTTTTCCCTTGCAGGCACACAGTCTCACTCCCTCCCTGCCCTAATTAATCTTTAAAGCCAGTTCTTTGAAGAACAATGTAAAACCTAAAATAAGAGCTCGGCGCAAATATAGGCTCAAGTAAACAAACACAGCTGGAGAAGCTAAAGCAGACTGTAAGACTCTCATCCCACTTTTGCCTTCCTCTCTAGGAGAGAAAAGGCTCATTGGAGTGAACAGGTAAAGTAGCAGTAGAAGTGTCCATTGGCAGACACAACTGCTTCAATGGGACGGTGCCTTGCAGCTACAAAAATTAACCAGATTGGTCCGGGTTCATATTGAGACTTTTCATACTTTTGTAACAACACCTATGATAATCACAATCCTACCCGATTACAAAAAAAAACCCAAGGCAACAAGCAGTCCCACATGGCAAGTCCCAACTTCCAACATCATCTTCATTTAATGTCCTATCTTGCCACTGAGGAAGCGCTGCATAATGACAGATCCACTGTCCTGTTTTCACAGGTGGAGTGTTTTCTTCTAAATATGACAGGAGAATACTTCCTCTCGTACCATTTCTGCAAATTATCTGTCACCTACTGCCAACAAGTCTTGGATGTCTATAAGATTCCAACAGTGATCTGCAATCCTGGTTTAAAGCAGCATTAGAACCCATTGCTCCCCTTCTTGTCTTCTCTTGAACTATAAATAAAAGGATTCCTGCAGAAAATCAATAGGCACTGACCAGGCAGAGAATAAGTTTCCAGTTCTTGAGTGTCAACATTTCAGTGTTCCCACTCCTATTTGAAAGCACTGGAGCACATCTTCATCCAGGAGCTTCCCTTAGAAGCAAACATCTTTAATGCTTAATTTTATTGCTTCAATTTTTTTAATGCTCAGCTCCATGTGGGTTACATACTAGTTGTTTTGCAATACTGAGAAGGATTTTTTAAATTTATTTTATTTATTTAAAGCTGTGGGTATGTAGATGACCCTTGCTCTGTCATTAATGGTTCATAGGAAATTTCTGTACGCCCACAGGCAGACTGGTGTTTGCAAACTCACCCTAGACATCAGGAAGGCCAGTGTTTAATTACCTGCTGTATCTGCAAGATCAGGTATTTATCCACTTAAGTGCTAACCTTTTTGCTCTTGAATAGTTCTGCTTCTACAGAACAAACAGCTGAAGTGGCGGGCATGAAGTAATTTGATCTAAGCTGTCAGCCAAAAATCCCTTTCCCTATTCCTGTAAGAAAGCCGAGCACATCTTTAGAGACTGCAGCAATGCCCAGTGTCAGTGTAAACTCAGAGAAAAGCATTTTTTACTCAAGATTTTCCTTCTGCAGCTGAAAGCACATGAAGAGCTGCAAGTTAAACCTGCTCTGAGGCTGTGCTTGAAAAGCTCAAGGTTGGCATTTGTTCATGACAGTAACAACTGATCAGTAATAACTATGCAGAGGTGCTTTGAAACCACTCAAGTACAGTTTGTGAGATGACCCTCGTGAGGGCTTCAAACAAAGAGAAGATCCTGAGTCTCATCATGAAGCACTGTTTTTACTGGGTTCTTGTCTTCATAGAGATGAAAGTCCACAGTCCCCACAGGACTCAGGCAGTTCTACATGAGCAAAAAGCCCCCACAGTCCATGCTGAAGCCCACAGCTGGTTCAAGGGGCTTATTGCCCCTTTTACTCCAGTATAGCCCCAAGGATTGAACATTTAGTAGGAGCCAGATGATAACAAGGGTTTACCTAAGGATGAGCCCCACGCTGCATTCTCCCAAAGCAGCCCCATTCTTGCACTCCAATTCTGCTCCAGAACACAGATTACAGTGTAACATGTGGGCAACTGCCTCAGGAGGGGGATCCTGACCTAACTAAAATGCCAGTGCAGGGCGGAGTGTATAAATAAATAAAACATCTCACTTAATGTTTATTTGCCTAGCGCTCTGTTGCTGTGTCACAAGGAGGTGTTTTGTGCAGATAAAAAGAGAACACAGTAAGCAAAGAGGAGTACAGAGAGCCCAGCATCATTACAAACCAAACTCCATTATTCTTTATCAGAGATAAAAATAATTTACACATCAAAGAAAACACTGCCAGTCCCTTCTCAGATGTTTCCCATTCCAACAGTTCTGCAATACAGGAGATGCTACTTCCTATTCATGCTTTTCATTTATTGTCCTGTCCACCCCTCTAGACATGAAAGATAAACACAGAATTAAAAGAAATTCTATATAACATAGCTGTGAATCTTTATAAATAGTTATCTAAAAAAAGCAACAGCTTCTCTTTTAATAAAGACCATACTGTAGTTCATGGCTGAGAGGTAAACACAAGCAGTTGGGTTAACAGCTGCAGCAAGGTGACAAGAATATAGGTTCAGGCACTCTTCAAAAAGCCACAGTGTCTGTAAGAGCTATCACACAGAGCCTCTGCAGCAGGTTTTTCCAAGACACTGATTTTGATGTCTACATTGACCTTGAATTTTCCCTCTGAATCCCCTATCTCATCTTGTTACTACAGCACTTGGGTCTTAATTCCAAAATGGTTTGTGAGGAGTGGAAGTCAGAAACTAATGCAGCATTCTTCCAGGGTTAATAGCTGCAGTCTGTCACCAAAATAGAATTGCTTTATACGACTTTTTTACACTTCCAGCAAAGTAATGTGTCTAAAGACAATACTTCCTGCTGCAAGCCGTCAAGTTTCATGAGACCATCACCTGTCCATCCACCACGAGCAGCATTTGGGGTTTCATTTTGTCCCAATGCTTACCCTTTGCATCATCTATAAAGATGATCTTATTTTTTGTTTTGTGTTCATAACCATTCTCTTCCTTGTGATCTTGTTACATACAAAGTCTATGGTGCATATTAGAAATTATTTCTGACAAAACCCACTTGACATGTTTGGTCTTTTCTTGATCAAAGTCATGTCTTCATGGAAATGATTCTCAAACCTTCATAGATTTTACCACGGCTTTTCCAATAATAAAGTAACTTAAAATAATTAGAACTACAACACTGAGCAGACAAGCTTTATTTTATCAAAGAAGTATGTATTTGATCCAGAAAATATCTTTTGTTGAAAAGATCAGTAATGATGTATCTAAACATCGATGGCTTAGGGTTTTAACAGATATAAAAATATGCATTTCAACAGGTACATAAATAAAATCAATTCATATTCATATTCAATTGAGCATGAAGAGTAAACTCTTCATTTAAACAACAAATTTCTCATGCATAAGAATAAAATAATTAAGAACCCCAATTTACTCTGAGTGTTGAATATTGCTTTACATTTAAACTTCAGAATCAAAGAACAGGAAGCAACTGTTTACATCTATATATAAAAACCCAATTGGTTTCACACTTGGACCTTTAAAGGGGGTTTAGAGAGCAGAGGAGTAAATAGTTTTATTTTTAATACCTCTTTCAAAATTTGAAAACAATACCATTGCCCTCCTCTGTTTTAGATGTTTCGTTCTGGCCTTTGGTGCCAGTTGGTCTGCTGCTACTTCACAAGTTATAGTCAGAGGCAACACAGTGATGCCCTCATCAGATCTCCTGAACTCCTGTGCATTTCCCTCCAGGTCAAGGCAGAAGTACCTCAAAAGTTAGTGTGATCAACTTAGATTGAAACTGCTGGGGAGGAAGGATGGTAAACCCGCTCTGCTCAAGGACACAAACATCTGCTTTCTCAGAAGCTCATCCAACATTCCATTTCACTTCAACCAACTGTTCAAACTTATCGTTCTATGAAAAAAAAAAAAATTAAAAAAATCTTAAATGTAAGGACTTTGTTTGCCTTAACCTTCAGCGCTTACTTTCACTTTATGATGATCTGCTTCCACATCATCTGTGCTATGAATGTTGCAAGGATCTCCTTTATCTCTGTTTTTGGGACTACGAGGAGGCCTGTTTCTGGGAAACATTCATTTCTGACCCATCATCACATGGCAAAGCAACTGCCAAGGAATACAAAGCAGGAGTTTAACTAGAGGTGGTAAAGCTCAGAAATGGCTTATCAGTACTGCTCTACACCTATTTATGCCAGTGAAGATTTGCCACTAGACCGTAGTGAGAATAAGAGCAACAAAAAAAAATTATCTGTGGTTGGGAGCAATATGAAAACATCAGCTGGAGAGCCACTGAATAGAAGCTGTTTTCTGTTCCTCGCCAGTCTCAGAAGTTGTTAGATTTAAGCTTGTTCAGCCTTATTCTTATACTTGCAATTCACCGTATATATCTATATATTAATGTAATAATATATAATATTATCTATAAATACACATTTCAATTTTACAGTAAGCCTTGACTGTCTGCTATCTTTCATCAAACTAGACTCATGCAAATGCAGAAATCTGGGGTCAGCTTTCACTTTGAGCTTGTCTCACTTCCTACATCTCGTTTTTGCACTGGTGACTAGCTAGGGGAACTTAAGCAGTTTCTTCCTCCCTTGCTTTTCTGCTAAAATGGTTCTATCTATCTCAGCCAATCCTTGCTGCGTGTATTTTAATATCTTCAAATTTAGCTTATTTCTGTAGATCTGGATCACCTCATCTCTGTCTCCCAAATGGAATTTATCCCTTATATGATATGCATGGGCATAGACACACATAGGCACAAATCACCATGTGCTCCCTGCAGTGCTTAGCGAAAGGAACATGGACACCTTGAATCTACTCAGTGTTGGCTATGACAGACTTACCCTAGAAGTCTGGAAATGGAAAAATAATGGGGGGAATTCTTTTAACTGTTTCAATTTTCTTTGTGGAAAAGGCGAGACAAAGTTAAAGTAAGATTTTGCCATACATATCTATATAAACAGGCAAAGAAGAGAAACAAGTTAATCCCCAGTGCAGCAAACATTATTGTGGTGGAAAAATATGCACCAAGCATGTTACTGTAAACTTTTCTCAAACCTGGCCTCACTTAAGTTAATCCCTCAAATTTTCCAAGGGTGCATGTCTGTCAGAGTTATCTAGACAACATAGCTATCTAGTTTAACAATGATGATTAGAGAAAAGGACTACCAATTACTCTCTGGGAAAGGCAGATCTGTTCTAGGCAGCACAATCATATTGTACAAGCTCAGAAGCAAGTTTGCCCTGCTCCATTTTTTGAGACATTAATGGGTGATGGTGGGGAAGAACAAAATATAATTGCTGAAAGGTTTCAGAACCTCATTCTGCTTGGCTTAGAAGTTGTCACGTAAATCCCAGACTTAACAATGTTTTGGGGACAATAATGGCATTTAGCCCTTCATCCTCTTGGGAGATTAGGAAGAAGTCACATCTTTTTCAGCCTTTCTTCTAGACTTTAAAGACCAAACCCTGTCAGTTTTTTCCACTTCCACTGGTTATCCTAGCAGCCCTTCTCCACATCTATTTCACTTTGAACCCATTCCTCTTAAGCACAGGAGGGTGGGGCTGCCCAGGTGTTTCAAGATGATTTTCAGCAATATTTTAAATCAAACATTATTGCTATTTCTTCCATCTACTGATATATATCACTCAATAAATCCCAGAAATGAATTTATGATTTTCACACTTTCATCACATTGGTCTTTCCTAATCATATGGTCATCTAATAAGACATCCAGGTTTGTATCACTTTTCATAACAACAAATTATTGTCACAGCAGACTTTCCTATCTCCTGTGGCATTATCTTACACCCTGATATTAAATTTCTCCCCGTTATTTTCCCAGGCTATTCGTCGTGCACGATATTCTCAGCCACCTGTGCGTTTCTAATGCCTCTTAATATCACAAGGGGCCTTATATTTTTTCACTGCAAATGAAAGTACTTTTTAAAAGTCTCAATGTAATGCTAATGTAACACCAGGAAACAGAAAGCGGTCCTGCTAAGAGACTGGCAGTGGTTCCTGTCTGCTGCACTTCCCCCTGTTCTGCTTCTTTCTCAATTCCTTCCTTAGCAATTGAGACTAAGACAAATTCTACTTTGTCCATGCTATCTCAGATTATTTTTATGCTTTCCTATATCAGTTACAAAAAGTATCACCCTGCCACCTTCATGCTCCCAAACACCTGCATTCCTACTACACTCATACATCTACTACATTTCTACTTCCTCTGCAATGCTCAGTTTTGAGCCCTGCACCAGCATTTCTGCTTCTCCTCTACAGAGCCCTGATTCCCAACATAAATCCACAAATGTCTCAGACCAACTAAACCAGTCTGGGTGGGCAGACACCTTCCCTGAATCCTTTACCAAGCTGACTACTGCTCTCAATGAAACTCTCACCACCTATTCCTCTGTCATTTGGTGTCCTGTTTTTCTTTCCCACATTTGCCTTCATATTGAAATGAGGGGTTAGGACTCTGTAATATTCATACCTAAAGTCCCCTCCCACAAAATAAAAATTCAAGTTACAACAGGGACGAAATGTGTGCTGCCATAGAACTCTATTGGATGCGGACTGTAGATTAGAATCAATAGAATGGTTTGGGTTGGAAAGGACTTGCCAGATCATCTAGTTCCAAACCCACTGCTGTGAGCAAGGACACCCTCCACTAGACCAAGTTACTCAGAGCCCCATCCAACCTGGCCTTGAACATTTCCTGGGATGGGGCAGCCACAGCTTCTCTGGACATCCTGTGCCAGTGCCTCACCACCCTCACAGTACAGAATTTCTTCCCAATATCTGATCTAAACTTGTTCTCTGTCAGTTTAAAGCCATTCATTCCCCCATGTCCAGTCACCCCATGCCCTTATGAAACGTCCCTCCCCAGCTCTTTTGTGCCCTGTAGGCACCAGTACCCTGTATGTACTGGAAAGCTGCTCCTTGGAGCCTTCTCTTCTCCAGGCTGAACAACCCCACCTCTCTCAGCCTGTCTTCCAGGACAGGAGGAGTCATACAGCAAAAATCCCCCAACAGCCGACATAAGAACCAAAAACTTTTGGTGAGGTAAAATATCTGGAGTTGCCACACTGATGCGTTTCTGGAAAAGTTTGACACGTTCTGAGTAGCAACATCATATTGTATCATATCAATCTTTTATTTCCTACTACTCCCCATTTAAAATATTTTTTTTTCTTGCTAAATGAGGCTTTTTAGGGATGCATTAATCAACACAAACTAACACATTGCTATACTAAATGGCAAATAAGTGACTTAAGTTATTACATCTCAAACTTCTGATGGGAAGGAGCGCTTTGGTAAAACTAATTCTATCAAAGTAAGCATTTTTCTATATTCAAATGGCACTTTCCAACCTTTGCCTGTCTTGCCAGGGTGTCCAAGGGGAGGGTAACTTCATTCAGTGCTTGGCTAAAATACACAGTGTTTGCTGGAGCTCATAAATGATAGCATATCACATATAATAAATATCATCATAGTTGATGATATGAAAGGTAGCTCTAACAGGGGTGGGAAGCTTTGGCCAAGAAAAACAGCAATATCCTATTTTTCTGTAAATTCACTACAGTTTCATCTAGATTAGTTAAAATCTTGGTTTCACACAGGAATTTTGGCAGTGGTTTAAAAAAAAACACAATAAAGTAAATAAAAATCAGCAAGAAACACTGAAAATAATGTCACTGTGGTGGTATAATGATGTTATAATGCTTTCAGAAGGATGAAAATAAAAACCTGAAACAGAACATCACATTGAAATGAAGCAGAATTTGTACAAACTACTGATCATTGTTTATTCAATTGGAAAAAAAAATAAAATTACCAAAACACAAGGAAGTTAATTCACAGAAGACTGTAATTTTGCTAACTTTGAATAATAGACTTTATATATTATGAAAATGTTCCAGATTCATTTAGTCAGTATTTTTGGCACTAATTTTAAACCAAGTCTTACATTAAAATAACATCTGTTTTCTGACCTTATAATACTTGCTTCATTTTATTACAATCATTTGCCTCAACTGCATCCTCCAGAATTTTGAATCGATATCAACAATGAATTAATTCACTTTGCCAGCCCTCAGGCAACCACATCTTCCATTTCCTCAACTTTTTTCCACTGTACTATATCTTTTGAAGATAGGGAAAAAGGTCAAGTAACGTCTTAATTTGACATAACAGAATAAATACTTCTATCAAATTCTTCAAAAGGATCATATGACATGGAACAGAAAAGCTGTGCCAATACATTAACCAACTTAAAGGAAAGGTTCCCAAAATATTTTAAGGACTTTAAAGTGTAATACAAGCTATAAGTAAAAATGTCATTTTCTTGACTGGTAAAAACTCTCAGTAATGACAAACAGCAGCTCCATATAACCAAATCTCCATTTCCAAATGAAAGTTTGGCCAAACCACTACACTGAAAAGGATCAACATTCTTCCCAACTATTAGGAAGTGTCCCAATCCAGCTAGCAAACCCCAAGGACGACATCTGCTTTCCAAGTTGCACATATCTGTGACTCACATACTGGTTTTTTCAGCTTTAAATGGATGACTTCGGCCAATAATGGCAGCATGGTAAATTTTCAGTAGTCTATATTTGCCCTGCAAATGTATGGGTATAATATGTAGTATACATATTTACGTATGTATGTTGCTATGTATGTCTATGCCTGCCACTGGGATAAGGATCCTTCTCCACACCTTTTTAGTGATTAGAGCAATAACTGTGGTATAGGCAATATGTGAAACTACCCATTAAAAAACCCAAAGGCCTTGGAGTGAGGTCCAGGAAATGCCCAAAGGTCTTCATCCTCATAACAAGTGACATGATGGAAGGATAGGACAAGCTTCACACAGTTTCTTTGGAGAACACCGATCTGGGAACTATTATTCTCTATTCCCAACAGTATTCATCCTCCCCTTCTCTTTCACAGACACTCTTCCTCCCAACACAAGGTGAAGTTGGGAGATGTGCAGCCAGAGCTTCTATGTGAGTCCAAAAGGGCTGGTTCATGCCCACGGTGGCTTTACTCAGGTGTTGATTTCAATACACTGTTTGATGCGTTGGAAAGCAAAGGTACAACCACACAAATCATCTCAGTATTACTGTGCAGTGCCCCATGCCTGCATTTACAATGTGACAAATGAAAAAGAAATGAGAGCTTCTCCCTGTTTTCACTGAGCCTCAGAAGACAACAAGAGACAACGGGAGCAACTTGCTAACTTCAAATGAGTTTTGGGGAATCATCACCAGGCTGCGCCCTAATGAGCTCTTCAGCTGAAATTTGTTACTCTGCCTTCTCCAGAAGGTGCAAAGGAAAGTATATTAACAGGTAGCTGATACTTGAAAACTTTGTCTCCTTCAAGTAAGGCAGCCTAATGTTCAACCTCCACATGCTTGAACAAATGTATTGATGGGATTCTTGTTGAAGTAAATTATTAATAGCTACTATGACTAAGGGGAGAGAATAGTTAGTTATGAAGGTGGCCTTCAACTAGTTAATATGTTGTTGGCAATAAAGACTATTTTGCAAATGTGATCTGCTTTGAAGTGTGCCTGTAATTCAAACCCATTGTTATACTGTAAATAGAATGCAAAGATCATAAACATCATGAAATTATCACAACATAAAGTCATAGAATTGTTAAGGTAGGAAAAGATCTCTAAGATCGACAAGTCTATGTCCCCAGCTGCCACATTTAGAGAGGTATTTTGAATGCTTTCAGGAATGGAGATCCTACCACTGCCCTGGGCAGCCTGTTCTAACACTGTCAGTCAAGAAATTTTTTCTAATATCCAATCTAAATCTCCCCTGGCACAACTTGAAGCAATTTCCTCTTGTCCTGTTGCTTGTTGCTTGGAAGAAGAGATCCTACCTGCACACAACTTCCTTTTAGGGTGTTGCAAAGAGTGGCAAGGTCTCCACTGAGACTCCTAACACCCTCAGCTCTCTCAGCTGCTCCTCATGGGACTTGTGCTCCAGACCTTTCCCCAGCTCCACTGCCCTTCTCTGGACAAGCTCCAGAACCTCAATGTCCTTCTTGCAGTGAGGGGCCGAAAACTGAACACAGGAGCTGAGATATGGCCTCAGCAGTGATGAGTACAGGGGGACAATCCCTGGCCTGGTCCTGCTGGCCACACTACTGCTGACACCACCAGGATGTCACTGGCCTTCTTGGCCACCTGGCTGGCTCATGTTCAGCTGGCTACTAGTCCTTCTCTGCTGAGCCACTTTCCAGCCTCTCTGCCCCCAGCCTGTAGCTCTGCGTGGGGTTGTTGTCACCCAAGGGCAGCACCCACTATTTGGTCTTGTTGAACCTCATGCAACTGACCTCAAGCCATCAATCCAGCCTGTCCAAATCCCTCATCATGTCAATAAAAACGTGATGGAGGACAGCAAATTCGCAGCCAGCAAGCCCTGATGAAGGTTTTGAGGGTGGTCTCATAGAAAGTATGCCACTTCTCCTTTGGGTTTATCTTCTGTTTTCAGTGTGTTTAATAAAAGAGAGAAATGGGGAACAGAATAAGTGCATATTAGCTTTTGTTCTTTCAAATTCAGGTAACTATATCCCCAGGGAATAAATCAATTTTTATAAACCTTACCTGGTTTCATGCATTCTACAATCCACTTCCAACATGGATTATGATAGTTATGGCTGGATCAGGGCAGAATGACTTCTATGTCAATGGATCCTAACTGTAGTAGCTTTGCTATCAGGAAACTCATATTACTTTGCCCCATGCTGCATTTGCCATTCTGCTTCATTGGTCAGAAGGCTTCTCTATCTGCTGTCACTCCATGTTTGAATGCTGATATATGACTACACTTGCAACTAAAACATAACATTCAAGTTATAATAGCATCATACTGCATCTTGTGCAGATCCAAAGCAATGATTTTCACAAAAGAGCAGCAGATTTTTTAAAATTATCTTCAGACACCAGCATATAATTAAATTGTAAAAATAAGTTACTCCTCCAGCAGATTGTATTGCTCTTCATTAGCTGTACAGCACTAGATACACACAGAACTCTCCTGAAACAGAGGACATTGTACTGGGCTATGTAATATGGATTCAAGAATGAATTCTATGCTCAGATAAAAATTTGGGGTTAAACCATTCATGCTGAGCTAACACTCAGAGTACAGTTCCTCCTGGAAGTTTGCAAACATTGGACAAGTTTGTTCAAGTTGCAAGAGGAAACTGCAAGAGTTCTCCAAAGGAAAAACAAAACAAAACAAAACAAAACAAACAAAACCCCAACAACAAAAAACACGCCAGCGTCAAATCCGGTGCCACTAAATTACATGGCAGAAATGAATTTTTTTGCTGTTTAATCATTGCAGGGATATTGGACCAGCATTCAACACTAACTGTTTAAGTATCTACAGGAGGAACCGCCTTGTCTTCTCACTGATGTTAAACAGCAGAATCTCCCTTGACTTCAAGGGTGTAAGAGTATCCTCCAGGTTCTGGCACTTCACAGAAGGCTATTTATAACTCATTCATTTTACTTAATTTTAAACTCTGTGTTAATTATATTCCTTCAAGGGCATGAATCTAAGCCAGGAATGTACCAGTTGGTTTCTCGCTCAGCTTAGTAAACTGTTTCAAGTAACTGCTGCAATTTGTGACACATGGAGCAGCACCAAAGGGGATCATCTGAACCAACAGTTTGCTGCAAACATAATAAGGAGAATTAAAAGAGCTCCACGATCAGCAATTTTGGGAGGCTTTTAGATTAAGTCCTTGAGATCAGAGGGGTTTTTCTAATAGATACAAGCACAATTCTCTTAAGTCTACCAAACATATCCTGAGGGGCTGCAAAGTTTCACCAGTTCGGGTCTGAAAGCGTGTCACGTAAAGAGGGAAACACTCTCCAACTGAAGTCTTGTGAAACCACATGCTCAAGCTGGGGTGGCAGAAACAGTGTAAAAGGAAATACCTCACTGAAGAAAATACATCACTGAATGAACATGAATAAGAATTCACATCCAAGGATATTTCTAAGCATGTTTTTCACATTTATTCCACACATGAGCATGAATAAGAAGTTTCTCTAAAGCTAACCAAAATTAGAAATATTTTACATGCTTTCTATTTTCATAAAGGAGTGAGAGTGAGGATCTGGAAGCTCTCTTTGAAGGAAAGATTGTAAATACCTGGTGTGACAGTTCACTTGACTGTTCCTGCTTCAAATGTTTTAAGGAAGAATTAGAGTGCTCCAATTTTAAACATAGGTATGTCTGCAGATGATATTTCTCAAGGGCAAGAATGAACAGTTTCCCATATGACCAGGACAGCAGCTATGCAAGGAAACTAACATGATTAATGTCTTTTTATATTTGAGAGAAATTATTTTATACTACACAGAAGATCTAACTTAGACTGTGCACAAGCCCCAATGTTTAAATGTGACTTCAAGCACTCATGGCCCATGCTAACTTTCAAAGCAAAAACTAAAACCAAATCAGTGTTCGAAACAGTTATCCAAGTTTGTTTCAGGAGAACAATAATGAGTCCACAACTTGCATTTTAATTCCACAGTATTAAGTGTTGTGCAAAGAAGATGCTTTAAAAACTGGTAAGACTTCTTCATTGTTTGGCCATGCATGGCAAGTTCTCAGGACAACACAAACCATATGAGGAAAGGTGTAGGAGAAGAGGTCTAAATCCCTAAGAAATCAGAATTGAGGTTGATACTGAGAAACAAATTAAGCAGGAAAACTGCAGAAGCAGAGACAAAAAGAAAAAGCATTCAAATAAGAATGCAAAGGATAATAAATAATTGGGTAGAGACAACTCTAATTTCTAGGAAAGCATATATTCTCAATCAGTATGACAAAATACAGAACATGTAATAAACCTATGTATTCTGTGCTCCAAGGAGAAATTACTTTTCTGTGCCATACCATACAATCCACCTGCTTTTATTGCAGGAGTAGGGAAAAGGACCTTTCACTCATCCAAACCTAGTCCAATACACATGATTTGGATAAGCTCCTCAAATGATTTGGATAAGCTCCTCAAATGCATTTTTGACACTTGTAGCCTAGCTTAGGCTCCTAGCCTTCCATTAGGAGCAGAAGCATCCTGCCTGAAGCACCCTTTTCCCACTTGTTCACTCTACCTAAACTCTTTCCTGCTGGGGCCAGCTCTGCTGAACTTCTAAACTTGCACTGCCTTCTCAAAGCTGAATTTCTTAAGTTTCACTTTCTGTGGGGTCAGTGTGTGGGCCACACCAACATCAGCAGAGAGCACCAATGCTGGAGCAAGAGCTGTTGTCTCAGCACCACATCCCCACAATAAGCACACATGCTGAGAAGTCCAGGCTTTGCTTCCCTGAACCAGAAGTGTCTACAAGGAGGGTCAATGCCGGCTCGAAAACTTTTTACATGCGCCGCTACGCAGCACACAAAAACCTGCATGCAGCAGCAAAGAAACCTGAACAGAGAAGATCAAAGCAGCATCACAAGAAGGGCAGACAAAGCGGCAGGGGACAATCCACACTGACCATTCTCAAGCCAGAAACCCCATTATAAGTCAATTTGAGGTCACAGCTTTAAATCCGATGTGTCAAAGAGCTGTCAAAGACAGCATCTTTAGCTGTCTCTAAAGATAAATTACACCTGCACATAAATTGTACTCTAGACAGAAGAGACTTGCTGACCACCTACAGAAACACAAAGCTGCCCTTAAACAAGGCACAGCCTTAAAATACTCAGAAGACCACGTCCGTACGGACAGATTGGTACTCCACTGGACTTCATATCTCTCCAAGAGTCTGGGAGTAAATATTTCTGGATGAGTATTCCCTGAGAAGTAGTTTACAAATGATAATTGGATTACAAAAGGTGCTTTCCCAGAAAGGGAAAAGGAAACTTGCTGCAGACATCTAAATCAAGAGATGAAATAAGCAGTTTACAACACTGACAGTCCTGAAGACAAAGCTGGAGAGAAAGAAACAGCAGAATCATGTTGGTAAAAAAAAAAAAAAAAAAAAACTATGATGGGAGAAGAAAAAACAGGAACTCGTGGTAGGGAGTACTCCCACAGCAGGGTAAAGACTGAAATACAGATTCTTCCAGGAAATTGGAGAGACAAAACCTCAAACAAACAGCACATTATTACTAATGAAGACATCTGAAGCAGTGTGCGTCAAGGACTTTTTTGGAAACACTGGTAAGCATTATGGCAGAGGGAGGGGAATTGCTCCCAAAGAAATTTAGCAGGAGATTTTGACAAGAGGCAAGCTTTCCTGGTCAGGCATAGTGGGAGCACTGCTATCTACTGCCTGCCATCAGTCAGGCCATCTACATCCCAGAAGAAGTGGGCTTAGAATTCACCTCAGTATGACTTGGTGCTTCCCCACTGGTGCCAGGAGAGCTGCTGCAATCTCTCTCGAAGCCAGTGCAAATACAGCTGGACAGAAAAAGGAGGACAAATTACCACACCAGCAATCCAGCAGAAGAGTTGCTTAAAAGGCAGGTTTTCCACCACTCCTCACAGGCTGCAATGCTTCCCTCCAGCCTTTGCACAGTTCAGCACATCTTTTGCAATGGCAAGCCTGGAGTTACAAAAATGTACTTTGAATCCCATTTGCACATTCTGCTACATCACAACAGCGCATTCAAATGACTCTTGCAAAGTATTTTGAGCAAGTCGAACACAGAACATCCAATATAGGATTTCCTCTTTCTCCTGCCCATCCCCTTCCTGTTTGTTTACCAAAAACTTTCACTTCCTCAGTGACACTGAGACCAGCTCTGGCAACCACTTAACCCTGGTTCTCCAGTCCTTGTCCACTCACACCTGAATCACGGCTCCCCAGGGCATTGAGTACTTACTGAAGGACTTTAAAAATCCATCAAACACATGGTAAGGCTGGGGCTGCCCTGGAGAAGACTGTTTTGTGTCCACTGGACCTAGCGTATATAAACCTCATGATTCCGGCAAGGGACACCGGAGCAGGCAATTTCAATACATGCAACAGATGTGCTACTATTCCTATCATTCCCTACTCAGTTGATACTACCAGGAAATATTCTTTTTGTCTGAATATAGTAAAACTTAGCCATAGGTCGGACCCACTGATTTATAAATGTGTTACCGCTACATACTCAAACATATTCTTCAACTTTTGGTATTAATTTTGTTCTGAGCCCCTACTACTGTCATACATGGAAAGAGAAAACCTGCACAGTAGCCAAATATATTTCTGTACTAATTCCTGTGATATCATATTGCTTCAGTTTAAACCTATGATAAAACTTGAATAAGACTTCATTAAAAAACAAAACAAAACAAAACAAAACAAAAAAAAGCCAACACTAAACCAGATTTGTATTCACCTATCTGTACAAACTAATGAAGGAAACATGAAAAAAAGCAATAGATTGTAGATACCACATCAGAAGGCCCACTTAACAGATTATGCTTTTTTTGACGAACTTCCTGAAACAGCTTTTTTTAAACCAACAAAGGAGAAGTTAAAAGCACATCCCAGAGGGAGTCCTTTCCCTTCAAAATCTTATCATTTCCATACTTAGAGCAGGCCTCTGAAATAGAGAAAACTGCAAAAAGTGCCATTGCAGAGGAGTAGCTGCATCCCATACTCCAACATCTGCGGTGAACTATCACGTGTTCCAGTTTAAGGTTGCACTATTGCCTATCACAGCTGGCCTTTGCAAATTAAAATAAGAAATTCTACAATATGTCAACCTCAGGAAGAAGTAGCCTTCTGCCACATGCAGCAGAGACCATAGAGGAAGAAGGACACTTTGTTCAGACTGTTTATCATTGTAGTCCTTTGAACTGAAGATGTAAGACAAGTGTGCTGCGCAAACACAGGAACCAATTGTAGATACTTAAGATGCCAGCAGTTTGAAAAAGATAGGCAATGCTGACCTAGGGGAGAGCAAAGGCTAGCCTGGACACTACTAGTCCACCCTTTTAACCCACCAGAGAAATTAGATCTACCCATTACTCCCTAAAACCTTTCCTTAGTGTCCTTCTTTTCTTCCCAGCAAAATGTTACTGTCAAAATACTATTTTTTCTTATGACATTCACCTGACGAAAGTAACCAATCTATCTACCTCTATGAATAGTTCTTTAGGGCGTGAAACAAATACAAGTATCTCATAAATATTTTGGAGGAAGTGCTTCCAGCACATGATGAGTTCTGCCTTCACGTTTTGTTCCATGAACCCACATTTTTCAGGAAAGATGCCGAACTCAAACGTGAATAATTCAGTCTCGGAAATTACAGCATTTAATGACAATGTCAACAGGAAATGTATCTGAATCAGGCAAAAATAAATATGAAAGCACAGACCTTTCCATCCTTCCCCAAAGGACAATGAAGTTTAAACTAGGAACAGTCACACTAAGGAGAGTTAACACTGCATTTGTCTTTTATTAGTACAGGCTGATTGCTTTGAGAAGGCACCATTACTGTTTACAGGGTGGCAGACTCCTTCGCCCTCTATGTGTCATTAAAGACTGTTTTCATACAAATGCAATTTTACATTTTTGTCTCCAGTTTCCTGTGGTATGGCTTAGCAAGTCTGGAAGCCTTTCTTATTATACCATCTCTAGCATTCCTACACTCATTAAAGAGGGGACAGAAATAAATGGGAGAAATAGGAAGTAGGAATATGATCAACAGGACAAAAATCCTAATTCCCAGCTGGGCAACTGGTTTTTCTATAGCACAAAGCCTTTTTGCTTAGAGACAGAAATCCTACAGAGGCAATGTTATAATAAATGCCGCTTAACAGTCACATGGTTTGGTGTAATTATTTACACACTCAGCTCCATAGCTTCAAAAGGAAGTATCATTCTCTGCACATAAAGCTCACACAACCCTCAGGATCCCCGGCCCACAGATTCTCCTCCCATCCCTTGCATTAGCACATGACAGCTCATATCCTTCTGGGATCTCTGTGGCAGTAGACTTCCACCTCTGTGTACAGCACATCAGATTGCTAGGAATTCTAAGTTATACCTAACGCCCACTCCATTAATTAGTTGGTTAAGTTAGTTAGTTAGTTAGTTAGTTAGTTAGTTAGTTAGTTAGTTAGTTAGTTAGTTAGTTATTCCACGTGTGCTTGTCTTCTGCGTTCACTCCGTTTTGAAACCTGACCCCCAAGAGTAAAAATGGCTTTACAACTCTCCCCAGACAGAAGAGAAAAAGTCATTCAGTTACTCAGGATATGCACATATGGAAAAAAGGAAAGATCTCATCCCCTTCCCAGATCACCTAGCACTTTGACAAAAGCAAAAATTGTCTCATGATCAACACATGTTCGTCCCAAAACCTCAAAGATTCCAATTAAGATTCAAAACATGCGGAGTAGAGGCAGGCAAACATCCCCTTTTTTGTGACAGCAATGGAATCACATCTGAGATGAAATACGGCAGCTCTTAAACTTCCCCAAATTACTACAGAGATCAATGCTGCTCCCTGATGTGCCCCACAAGAAGGGCCAGGTGTAGCATCTCCGATTTGGTGAGACACCCCACTGAAGAACAGGCACTAAACTGAGCCAGGAAGACCTTGGACTTGTTTTTATTGCCTGTCACAGGAACTGTTTCCCGCAACACTTGCTGTTCTGTGATGGCAATTTACCTGACAGGAGTCAAAAAGGCCATAGGAAGAGAGGTCACTTCAATTACTTAGATAAACTGGAGGGGGGGAAAGTGCTATGAAATAGTTACTCAGACATTCATAAGTACTTACCTATTCATAAATGCCTGCAAGGAATGGTTTCACATTTATGGAAACTCCCTTGAAAAGGGTAACATTAAACCCCGTAGTATTAAACAGCTTAAAGGCAACTTTGAATTGTTAAGTTTCACAATTGATTGCTTTGTCAGAAAGAGTCATTGCACAACCCCACTGGTCAAGGGGCTTAAAAAGGAAGGCCTAAACCTTACCATATCTTCTGTATATTTCTGTAGGAAAAACCTCTTATTTACTCAAAACCAGAGAAAAGCAGAATAACTTGAAGTCAGCCAGCTACTGTACAAAGATTATCGTTCTATCATCACGGTTAAAAAAAAATATTTCAACAGCACACAATTAAAATAGATTTTTATGTTATTAAATAAAGAATTTTTTCCTAACTAATCTGTGGTGCACAAAGTTGAAACAGAGAAAGAAAAAAGCCTTAAATCTCAGAAGAGATCCATAAAATGATACATCTTTTGATCTCACAGTTCATTAATTTCAATCTTACCCCAAGGTTTCATAACATTCTATTAGGAGTATCTAACTGATTTCTAGCCTGTTGCTACTTCTTCAGAGAAAATGATCTGATTTTTTTTTCACATCCATACTTTCAGCGCTGTTGATAGTAGGTATTAAAAAGATAACACCTATTCTGTCCTCAGTGTTGGGTTGGAAACAATCCACACAAACAAAATTTGACTCTCCGCTTGATAAAACTGAGCTATGTTTTTCCAACATAGCTTTGCAATTTCTCAACACGTATCTTCTGCTTTTTGTTTTAACTCTATAGTGATACTGCGTTGAGTATCTTATCTATCAGACTTATCTACATGGCACTTGTACTTTACAGATACTTTCAAATAACATTACTATTCCTAAATTGCGAAAGTCTTACAGATACTTGACGGAATCAGGCTTAAAAATTTTAATTTTCGATTTGTATTACCATGTCCGTTAAGATATACATTAAGATCGGTTAGAACGTTTCTCTTTCTTCAAAGGTGGGAGTGAAAGGCAGGAGATGGGATATCGATTAGGGTTTCAGATGAAACCAGCTTTGTGCTCCCTGTGTATATCGGCGGAATATAACCTGGCTAAACAAGTTTCAAGTGTTAATCCCTTTGGTCTTTAGTGCCAATGGAGGGGAATAAGGCTGCAAGACGAGTTTGTGCCAACCCATTCACTGCAAGCACTTGAAAGATGCGATTTCAACAGCAAATCTTAACTGCTTTACTGAAGGTACAGCATCAGCTCCTAAACTAAAATTTTAAGGAGAAAACCGTTCAAGACGGTTCCTCAGGAATACAGTACCTACAAGAGCAGTCTGCAAGAAACACCGCACACCAAACATCACAGTACTACTTCCTCATCTTTCTTTTAATTCCAAGCACATTTGAACACGCAGTTAAGAGGAAGAAGCTTCAACTTGCAGAACGCACCAGAAATTACGCTCCCAGAAAAAAAGCAGCGTAGGAAGGGATACCCAGGGATCGCATCACCTCACCTTAGTCAAGGCTATCGTTTTGCCTTGAAACGCCGACTGCAGACTTTAACCAGCTAATTTCACACGCTCCCCGGCACAAAATAGCTGGAAGGCATCCGAGCCCTCCGGATCACGGCAGAAGCCGGGCAAAGGGGGTTGAGATAAATCGCGCTTTTGAGAACGCTTATTTTTATCCCGAGGGCGGCTATTTCCCTTAAGACCCCATCCAGCCCTACCGGGCGGCTCGGGCGGCAGCGGCACCTCCCCTCGGAGGCAGAAGCGAGGGACAGCCGCCCGGGAAGCTCCGGCAGCGCTGGCGGGCAGCCTCGGCGGCACCCCGCGGGAGAAGCGGGGCCGGCCGGGACCGCCGCCCCCGGGGGAAGGCACTTACTTTCCCGGGCGCGCAGGCGGAGCGGCAGCGAGCGAACGGCGGGGTGCGCGCCGGGGCGCGGAGCGCGGTGTCCCGGGCGCCGAGCGGCGGGGCCGGAGCGCTGCTCTCGCTGCGGGCGGGGCGCGGCCCGCGGTTGGTTCGCGGCGCGGGTACTTCCTGCTGCCGGGAACATTTGCATGCGGCGGACAGCGGGGAGAGCGAGCGAGCGAGCGAGCGGGGGGCGGCCCCGGGCCGGCGGCCGAGGGCTGTGCCCGGTTCGAGGTGGGGCAGGGGCTGCGGAGGGGTGGCGGGGGTCAGCCCCGCCGGGCTGCCGCGGGGCGAACATCGTGAGGGGAGCGAGCCTCCTCTAAAAGTTACAGCTAAATAAAGCCCTGTTAGTGTGAGAGACAAAAAAAGGCCGTCTTGTTCCACCGACAGCCAAAAAAAACCGTCTTGAACTTCAAAAATCCGCTCTTAAGCAGCTTCTGAGGTCCATTGGAGGCTTGCTGGAGAGAAACGAAGAACAAGTAAGCTTATCTCTCAATGTTTCTTTTCTTTCGAGAATGATTTACTAGCCTGGTGAAAAGTGAAATAAAAATCTCACAGGTCAGCAAAACAGGAAATATGAATGCATGGACATAACAGCCGGAGGATGCAGGTGAAAAGCTTTGCGAGAGCTAGAGTCAAGGTGTCGTGCGTGCACCGCCAGACCACGGGGGCGAGCTCAGGTCATGGAGATTTCCAAGGCAGAATTTCAAATGAAAAGCATTTAAGCTTTCCATATAAAAGTGTTTAGATAATGTATCGAGTTTGAGAAACTGTCAAAGTGTTACAAGATGCGAGACACTCAACGGCAGCTCTGTGCACTTTCCCAAAGTCTGCCAGTACAGCCTAACTGTGGGTCGGAGTGGACTTGGGAGCGGGTGAGGACTTCTAGCAGGACACCCCAAAAGCTGAAAATAGCTCAGTGCAGCTCACACCCTGTTGGGTTTATGAGGAGAACCTGATTAATGCCAATGGGACTTACAGACCTTTGGTGCTGGTGTAAAGGCCTGCCACTCACGGTGATGTGCAGCTGGCACAATCGCTTCACTCTGGCTGGTGTGTGCTGCAGTCCCGTCTCGACGCCCTGGCTCCTGCACACAGGTCACTGCCTTGATCCTCTAGGAGACTCAGTCCCTAGAGGCAGTGAGACCATAAGCTGTCACATTTCTTAATCAGTCCCACATGTTCCTGGACAGCTGTGGAGCTCTGGAAAGGAGTGGGCAATAGTTTCTGGTCTTCTTTGAATTGTATCGATGATTAAAATAATATTGTGTAAATACTCAGTATTAGACTGGCTTCTGAAAGTATTGTAGGGTGAAACGATAAGGAATTCCTCAACTTCTAGTAATAAAAAGTTGTCTTCTCTCCTCCCCCAGCTTGGGTAAAGGTATTTCATAATAACAGTAACAACAATTAAAAACAACCATAAAAAACAACAGCAGCAAAAACAAACCAGAAAACAACATTTCCCCCAATGAAAAGTTTATACAAAAAGGAAAGATCTGACTAAATATACATTGTCTTGGGTTTGGGGATTTCATTTGGTAGGAAATTTGTATTCCAAAAGTTTATATAAAATGAGCTATTTCTGTTTGGAAGTGCACTGTTAGTACCTCATGTTCCCCTTTTCTTCCATAGGGCAAGCACCTTGATCTTGTACCTTTCTTCTTGGAGAAGTGCACAGATCTTCTTGCACAGATCCCACACCTGTCTAGTTTTCCCCTCTTTCCTCTTCATTTCATTTCATTTCATTTCATTTCATTTCATTTCATTTCATTTCATTTCATTATCAAGTATTCCACTGAGATTAAAATTCACCTTCTTCTAACAAAGCCTTGGTGAAAATAAAATTTAGTTTCGTGAATGCATAACAGATTCCAGCAGTCTAATAGAATACAATCTTATCTATAATGTGAATAATCTGGAAAAATAAAAGAGGTGCTGAATTGCCCTTAATAGATTGCTGTGCAATAGTAAATTAAGAAGACGTAGAACAAACTTATCAGGTTTGCCCTAAAAGAACTAATGTGAAGAAGGGTTAGAGTAGAATAAATACACTGTGCTTTATTAAAAAAAAAAAAAAAAAATTAAAGACAGGTTGTTAGTATCATTTGAAATGTCATGGATTTATGTATCCTTGCTCCCACTGTTAAAAAGAATATGTACAAAATCTACTTTAGAAAGTGTAAGCAGGAAAGGAACTCTCTCTATCATTATATATTCATCAAAAGGGGGAAAAAAAGCTGAACCAGCCTCACTACATCTGTAGATCAGCCGTTCATCACGTTTTAAATGTCTTTGTGCATAGATCAAGAGAGATGGGGGATGGTGTAAAATGGGGCAAGAATGAAACTTCAAGCCTGTCACTAAGGGGGAAGTCCTAGCAGGAAGGACTGTGAGTCACGTCAGCCAGCCAGCGTTCATGCCCAGCAATTGATTTCCCGCTTTGGGAAGGTTTGACTCCCAGACAATGTCTGTGCTGCTGAGTTAAGCATGGCTGCAAGGCAGTGCTCCAGTATGGAGGCCAGCTGGCAATGTAGGGGTCCACGTCCGTGTTCTTGGCATCCAGACCATGGGGACTACCACAGACTGGCCCATGTGTCCTGGTTTCTGCTCATTTTCTTCATATTAGCTAGTGCAGTGCAGTGTTTTGGATTTAGTATGAGAATAATATCGGTAACACGCTGCAGTTCAGTTGTTTATGCTTACCCTAATGCAAAACCTTTTCAGTTTTCCATGGTCTGACAGTGAGCAGGTACACAAGAAGCCAGGAGGGAGCTGACCTGAACTGGCCAAAGGGATGTTCCATACCTGTCATACCCAGTATTTATATGTATTATATATATTATTATACACAGGGGAAGTTGGCCAGGAGGAGGCTGATCATATCTTGGGGGTGGGCTGGGCACTGATCAATGGGTGGTTGAGCAACTCTATTGGACAACACTTGTTTTTTTCTTGGGTTTTATTCCTCTCTCTCTCTCGCTTTCTCTCTCCTTGTCATTACTATGACTATTAATATTAGTACTACTACTACTAGTAGTAGTACCACTACTATAATTATTCTTTTTTACTTTCTTTCAATTATTAAACTGTTCTTATCTCAACACCTGAGTTTTTACTTTTTTTTCAATTATTAAACTGTTCTTATCCCAACCCCTGAGTTTTTACTTTTTTCCAGGTCTCCTCCCTATCCCATGGGGAAGGGGGCAGGGAGCAAGCAGCTGCCTGGTGCTTAGTTGATGGCTAGGGTTAAACCACAACACTATGTTAACTTTCAGATCAGCTCTGGAATATTTTTTGAGAGTGGTAAGTGGCCTGGGCCAGGGATGAGTGGAACAGTTTGTCAGAGGAATGTCCAATGATATTTGGTTGGGCACTGCTAATTACTGACTTAATGAGCCTCGTAGGGTCCACACCAATCCCTTCACGTACCTGTGTAGGTAGCTGCTGCTGATCCCTGTTTGGATTGTGTCTGGGGGCATGAAGAGGCACAAACTGCAGGGACCACTGACTCTGGGCAGTAAATCAAACTTTGTCATGGACAATGAAAACAGGCAACAAACGTCTCTCTACATTTTATATATTCCTTAATTTCATTGTTGCTGAGCTCTTTCTGCTGTGTGTTTGAATAGAAAAGCAGAGCATTAATAGAAGACTAAAAAATAGTCACTAAAGCATAAGTGGCATTACCAGGGAAATAATTTCAGGGAGGTCCCAAGGAATACCTGGTTTCATTCCATTAAAGAAAAAGCAAGGGAAAGATCACTTTGTTCAAAAATAGATTAGCAAGGATTTAAATTCTTTATAAAAGAACAGGGAAAGATAGAGCATGGACACATGTAAAGTTATAACATTTAGACATCAGACTGTTTTGTATGAGCCAGAGTTTTGGAATCACAGTAGACACAGTCTTTTCTTTAGAAATTCCAGCACTTACACAGTCCCTACTTCTATTGTTTTTCTCATAATTTTATCTCAAGACATTATCATTAAGTAAATTGCATATTGTCAACATGCTTTATAATAAGGTAGCATTTTTTAAACAAGTAGTAAAGAGTGGATTATAAAAAATGAGATACAAGTTATGCAGTTATTCTTTACTCAGTGTTGCTGGAGAAAATAAAAGCAGCATATTCTTTAGCATTAATGTTTTTTCATCATTTCCAGTCTTATTGTAATGTACTGTTTTACAGAAAGTCATGTTGACCTATAAGCCGAATATTTATAAATTTTATTGTAAATATAATCTTCATGTGCTAAAGATGGGTTGCTTTTGTTAGTTCAAAGAAAAATAATATAGAAAATAAATATTGCTTTCACGTATGAGACAACAAGTTAATGCACCTTATATGTGGATATTCATCAATTCCTGTTCTCATTTCCAGTTTGGAGCCTGGGAAAATTAAGTTTTGTAACAGTAAAGAGAAATTAAAGCAAGCAAGCAAGCAAACAAACAAGCAAAAAAAATCTTAGGTTTTGATTATGATTATTTGAAATGCATCACACAATAACTTACAATCTTGACTTATTTTGTGATTGAAATTTTGGAAAATATTTAAAAACACTTTGGGGAATAATGCACAGATCCTTGTAAACTTTGTATATTGACTCAGCATGCATTTGACCTGTTGTTCAGACTAACAATACACATACTAACTAGGCTAAAGCTGGGAAAGCTGGCATCTTTCCTGTAGGCTGTGGTCTGCCAAAGCAAGGCCACTTACATTTTATTACACTGATATTTTCTGGCCATAAATCCTCAATTCAGTATTTTTTATTTCATCTTGTTACTTCCATTTTCCATGAAAAACTCATAATAATACAGCAGATAGAAAAAAATACTCACCCTGAGATCCACTAATTCTGAAAGTTAGTAAAAGCTGCTTCTTCTGCATCTTTGGTGATTAAAATATTTTACTCACATGCCATCACATGTTTTTATACATAGAAATCTTTCCCATTTTGTTTCCACTTGTTTCATGGCCGTGAGCAGAAAAATTGCTATTTAGTGAATCAAAGCAGGTCCACTACTGGAAGCCAATTTGAGAAACATCTGCAATGAACTAGATTGTGTTGGTGGGACAGCATCCTGAGTATCCTGATGGAGACTGAAAATGGCCTATGTGCACTCTACAGAATATCCCAATTGCCTTTCTGTAGAAATGACAGCTCAAATAAAGGATTGTTGTGGTTCTCATGAATATCTCACAGAGCCAAGAAAAGCAGCTGGACTGATGGATTCTTCACAGTTCATTCAGGTAACAATGAGAAGGCTGAGCCGACAACTAGTGATTCCAGGAATCTTCTTCTTTTAAAGATTTGTGGCCATTTGCAGATATCCTCATTGGTCTGAAGAGACTGCCCACACTAATAAAGAATGTGTTCAATTTATGCTTAATTTAGCACACAGGTCTGTGATCACTAATATTGAATTACCTGAAAGAACAGACTTGAGCTAATTGAAGAGCAGGTATGTGTGATCATTTCAAATTAGCAAGATCACACAGTAGTGATATTTTTGTTTGCTTGTTTGTCTTCTGGCTTGTATTCTGGGCACTGCACCTCCTATTACCAGCCTGGACGGGCATTCATCCTGCATCTTGCCTGTTCTGCACCACTGAGATTGCCAGTTCAGAAGCAATGTGGTGTTTCTGGAGGCAGTTTCCACAGTGGGTTATTGTCGAAGAGTAGCTTTCCTTTTCCAGGATCAGCTACTTGCTGCAGAAAATTTCCCTGTGGAAAGGCACTGGACCGTTGTTAGCACTGCTGCCGTGCAAGGGCAGCGCAGGGCTCAGGTTGCCCTTGAACAGTTGCAGTAGCAGTGGGCAGGTAAGCCCATTGCTGATCACAGCCACACAGCTGTATGAGCCATACATGGACCACACTCAGCTTTCATTTTCCTCTGGGACACCACAGAGCATTGGGTAACATGTGGATGTTGCGTTAATGAAGTCACAGCTGGTACCACTGAGAAAAAAATTGGTACCAAGTGAAGTTATCAAAGCCCTCCCCTTGTTGCACAGGGTTTGTGAGAAGCAGCTCTTATCTGGGACAGAAGGTAGTTATCACTGGAGCAACTCTGAGCTCGAAGAAGAATGTTGCCTTGGTTACATGAAACCTAGAAGCACTTAAATTTTTTCTGGTGCATTACCTATAAACTTGGGCTTGGGAAGGGGACAGCTACCTGTGTAAGTTAGGAGGTGACACCTGCAACCCATAATGTTCTCAACCTGCATTCTTTGTGGACGTGGAGAATGTGTTGGAAGGCAATGCTACCTGTAAGGGCAACCTCATAGGGGTGATCTCTTTATGTCCTGTCTCCTGACCTGGCACAATTTTCCACCATCAGGAATGTCGAGAGGAGCTAGTGTGGACCCTTTTACAGATGTTTACAGTTGTCAGCTGAGGCTGGCTGGTCTAGCAGGACATACAACACTCACATCTTTCATATCTCCTGCCTGTCTGATGCTGTGCAGCCTTGCCATGTACAAACTTGCTGCTGAGCCCTTATAGAGCAGTGGAGTTGCTGATTAACCCTCATCTTCAATGAGCCTGCTTACCTGTTCTTGAGCCTAGCAGCAATTTAGCTGTTGCTAGGACCTCTGGTTCCGCCTCCTCAGGGTGGGGTTTCCAAATGGCTCTGCAGCATGTTCAAAAGGCTGCAGGAGGGCTTCTGAACTGCCCCTCCAAACCAGGCTCTCGTCTGCGGGCTGTGTCCTTCACAAAGGCTCAGAGAGCCAGAAGAGCAGATGGTGGCAGGGTAGGAGTGTAACAAGTGGAACTACAGCCTGTCCCTCCACCAGCTGCAGCTTGATCATTTCCTGTGAAATTCGTGAGGGTCACGTTGTCAGGGACAACCTGACTAATTGTTTTGTGTTGAGTGGTTGACAGCTGTTTGCTGTAACTTGAAATCACGCATATGTCGGATATGAGCAGTAAATCATCTTTTCTCTGACTTTCCTGTTCCAGTTCTTGTTTCCCCATGAAGCTCTTTGTATCCTGTTCTTGGAGACTGGCCCTAGTAGCTCTGGAATCCCAGCTGTGCCATCCCATCCATTTTTGCTCTGCAGCTCTTTTCCCCAGACCTCAGAATATTTGAAACTTCAACCCTGGACATCTCTGATGTCATCCAGCCCTTCTGTGAGAGCCCCCAGAGAATGGTCTCAGCTTGAAACAAAAGTAGAAAGTAATTTAAAAGGAAAGGCAAAAAGAAAATCATATCTTGAGCAGAACTGGACTCAGGCTCTATTTCCACAGGGAGTGTGGAGGATGGGCACTGCCAGAGTTCTTGTCCTGGGTAGTGTGGATATTGCTTTGCTGCAGGCTCCAGGATGGTGTGGATGAATGTAGACGAGAGATCTCTGAAGTTGGGTTTTAGAAGGTGAGGTTTATTGTAAAGGATATGAGGCCTTGCTCTGAGCTGCCAGGCTGTAGCTCGTGGCAAGGCCTAGGGAGAGGGGGAAGGGAGAGGAAATTCCAAGAGGAAAGTCCTCGGGGGACAGTGCCAGGCAAGGAGGAAGAGGGGAAAGAGAGAGAGACCAACCCACTCTCACAGCCCCCTGATAAGGGGTCTCAAGGTGGGCTGGAACAGGGCTTGTGCCAATGGGGTCACAGATACCTGATACTTCAGGGGAGGGGTACAGGTGTGGGATGAACCATTGGGGGGTGAGACAGAACATTCCATTTGACCTCTGGGTCTGGCTGCAGGTGACCTTCAGCTGGTCACATAACTGTTTTCCCAGACATCCAGTAGCTAGGACAACTCAAACATCAAAACTTGCTTTCAATTCTATCTCACTTACAGGTTTCACATTCTCATAATCTAAACAGTCATATTTATAGGGCTTTCTGGCTTCATCTTCCCCAACAGGGTAGGTTGTAGCAAGTGGCTCATACAGTGTCTGCACCGGCAGGAGCTGCTCCTGCTGAGCCTGGGGGAAGTTATCTGGTGTGGAAGGGTTTAGGGTAAGGTATGAAGCAGTCAGGAAGGCTAAGTTTGAGGTAGCAGGAAATTCCGAGGAAGTAGGAATTGCAGATATTCTCTATGGTCGCTGTCAACCTATTCTAAGTCTATGGCAGAACATGAGCTTTCTAACCTGGGTCCACTCTTTGGATGTCCTAGGATAGGATATTCTGTGTAGTATCATAACCCCCTCTTTATTGCATCCACTCACTTGCTGCCCCAGGACTGTTGAGCTTACTGGCTATCATGCACACCCTGTTCTTGCTGTTCTGTTTTTGGCCACAGTCTTCTGAATTGGTTTAGCAGGCAAATACAAGTAATCCTTGTTCTTTCCTTAACTAAACAAGTCATGAAACTTTACAAAGGTTATTTGAAAGTCTGGACCAGCAGCTTCTGCCCTGACTGGATCAGCTCAGCTGTTGGCAGCTCCCGTGTGGTGCAGCCTAAGGGGTGGTTTCTGAGGAACACCAGCTGTATTTAAGGTTTGTATAGGTTTATGGCTTGACTGCGAGTGATGGTGCTGTAATAGCAGACTGTGAGAATGCCAAGGCAAAAGAAAGGGTTAAGGAAAAGATATGGTGAGAAGATGTGAGGTAAGGCAGAAATCTTGGGTAAGATCCATGACAAAAAAATCTGACAGGTGCGTGTCCATTAGAGATCACCAACACATCTAAGGCTGCAAGCTTGCAGCTGACTTCCAAGGATGGTTATCCTTGAACAGGGCAGAGGCAATGGGGCATTTGGGCAGACTCTTGGAACAGTGCTAGCTGTGAAAGAGCCACTGACTTTATACTTACAGCCATCTTAATTTAAAGCCAGCTTAAAGTTAATTAATAAAAATTTAAATCATCAAAACATTATACTGTATGTATCAGGGCAATGTTTTGTCTTAGCTACTGCAATGTTGGTCCAGTAGTATTTAAAGTGAGTTTTACTGTTGTGTCAGGCTACAGTCTTGGAGGAAAGGGTGGCATGTTAAACACAACTCAAATATCAAAAGCGACTTGAGGCTGAGCTCTGCAGTGATTAGGCTATTGTTGTAGATTATGTGCTTGTTAAGAGATGTCAGATTATTTAAATTAATTTAAATTAATTTTCATCCATATGAAGTGAATTGACAAGCATATTGGAAGTGGTTTTTTTCTGTGGTCCATGCTGAAACATTGAATTTTATTAAACAACATCCATTAACAAGTTGAACCATTCATACAACCAATACGAGTTCAGTAGTGCAGCCTGAAATTAGGTTCCATGCATATGCACACACTGCTGCTGCTAAGACATCCCTGTTGCCCATAAAGATTAAATAATTTTAGCTTCCTGGTATTCAGAAGTAAGTCAAGCTTACTCACAAAAAGAAACACAGACATGCACTGTGTGGTCCCCAAAACAACAGAGAAGCATACATTGTATTAGGCATGAAAATTGCTTAATGATAATTATGGCTTATTTGCTTGTCTATAACAGAATTTCTTCAGGTTCAGCTGTGAGTGGTCTTATGAAATGTGCTGGCCCAGAGAAAAACTGAATGAACGCAATCTTTAATGTTCTTAACTAAAATAGGATACACAGTAGATTCCAATTTAATTTCAATTTCTACATAAATTATTATAGTTTCTTTCATTATTATAGTTTTTCCAAATTTACATTTTTGCTAAATAAAGATGGTGAACATAAAAAGGAAAAAACTGAATTATTTTGGGCTTGAAAAATAAAAAAGATAATATATGTTTTCCAAGTCTTTCACCTCCCAGGAAGGCTACTAAATAAGGAGCTACAAAGAGAATGGAAGGTATCAGAACCACCCAGAAGATGTGTAGCTACTAAGGGACTCCCAGCACCTTGGATATTGTCACCAAAAAACTTCAGCTGGATTCAGAGAATCATAGAATCACAGGATGGTTGGGGTAGAAAAAGACCTTAAAGATCATCTAGTTCCAATCCCCTGGCATGGGCAGGGATGCTTTTCACTAGAACAGGTTGCTCAGAGCTTCTTTTAGCCTGGGGAGGATTTCCTGGGATGGGGCTCCCACAGCTTCTATGTGCAACCTGTTCCAGTGCTTCTCCACCCCCACAGAAAAGAACTTCTTCTTAATGTCTAAGTTAAATGTGCTCTCTTTCAGTTTGGTCATTCCCTCTTGTCCTTGTCACTTTTTGCTGTTTCAAAAAGATCTTTCATCTCCTCGCCATCTTTCTTTCAGGCTCCTTTCCGATACTGATTGTTCACAATTAGTTCACCCGCAAGCCTTTTTCAGGCTAAACAAATTCAATTCTCTTCTCCTTTCCTCATAGGAGAGGTGCTTCATCCCTCTGATCATCTTGGTGGCCCTCCTCTGGATGCACTCCAGCAAGTCCATGTCCTTCCTGTGCTGGAGACCCCAGAGCTGGATGCAGTGCTCCAGGTGGGGTCTCACCAGAGTGAAGCAGAGAGGCAGGATCCCCTCCCTGTCCCTGCTGTCCAGGCTGCTTTGGATGCAGCTCAGGACACTTTGGTTTTCTGGACTGAGCGCAGGTTGCTGGGTCATGTCGAGCCTCTCACCCAGCAACATCCCCAAATCCTTCCTGCAGGGCTGCTCTGGATCTGCTCATCCCCCGTCCCGTGTTGAGACAGGGGGTTGCCCTGACCCAGGTATAGCACCAGCACTTGGTCTTACTAAACCTCATTAACCTGAGATTCCCGTTCTTCTCAAGCTTGTCCAGGTCCCTCTGGATGGCACCCTGCCCTTCAGGTGTGGCAACTGCACCACTCAGCTCAGCGTCATCTGCAAACGTGCCAAGGGTGCACACAATCCCGTTGTCTACGTCGCTGATGAAGATGTTAAATAACACTTGTCCCAATACAGACCTCATTTGTCATTGATGCCCACCGACAGTCTGAGCCATTGACCACTACCCTCTGGATGCAACTGTCCCTTTGATTTCTTATCCAGCTAATCAAATCCATCTCTCTCCAAATTAGAGAGAAGGATGTTGTGGGGGACCATGCTAATGGCTTTGCTGCAGTCCAGATAAATGACACCTGTAATCCTTCCCTTGTCCACTGATGCAGTCCCTCCATGTTAGAAGGTCACAAGGTAGGTCAGGCAGGACTTGCTCTTGGTGAAATTCCATCCCTTATTGATAACACTATTATTTCAATAAAGGTCACAGTTTTGGAAAACTATTGACACCTACTTAGATGACTAATCAAATAGATTAGTCAGGAGGATTTTTTAAAATGGAAAAAATACCCACAGTAGAGGCAGATGATTCCTAATTTGCAGGTATTGCTGAAAATGTAAAATATCTAATTGACTGAGTAATACACTAAATATATCCTCTAAAAAGGTAAATGTGCTCACATTTTAAATCATGGGGGCTGTTTTCCCATTGCTTGGTGACACTTCTCAAGTGTTGCTCTGCTTTGCCGTCACCTCTGCATGAATGTAGTTCATTGCCAGAGACTGACATTACCCAGCCTTCAAAGAACCTTCCTGCCCTGATGTGTCAAATCAGTGTCTGCCAGCTACAGTAATAGGGTCACTGAACAGCAGCCAGTTGATATGTCAAGCTCGTGATCAGAGGAAATGTTCACAGTAGTCCCAAAGCAGTAGAAGACATTTCTATTAGTGACAGCTACAGCTCTGACAACCATTTTGAGCAAAAACTGTCACATGACTCTTTTGTGAGTGGCTTCCAGAAGATGAGGATACTTTAAAACAAATGGGAATTGTGGCTGCACAGCAAGTTCATGGACATGCCTTCTGTGATAAAGAAAATAAAGGAATCTAAACCTGGGAATCAATATCTGCCACTCCTACTCTAAGAGTTGCTTGTCTCAGGCATGAGTGTTTGCGAGAGAACAAGTCTGGTGCAAAAACCAGCATCACTCACTTTTCTGGGTAACTATCTTATGTGAATAACCTCCTACTTCACACTCTCCATAATTTATGCACACTACTGCAAAATTAATTAGACTTTTAGTAAGCTATTTTTGAGAGGAAACCACATCAATGCTAATCTTTAAATGAATCAGTGGAGCAACAGCTCTTTCAGATGAAAGCTTATTGAAAAAAATTCTTGAGATGCTCTAGTAATCTAGTAAAAAAGCTACTACAGAACACAGCTGGAACTATATGGACACTCTTCTCATGCTATTTTTTGCCTTCCTACCTTCTATTTTCTTTTGCATGCGGTATCCTAATTGCTCTGAGCTTTGATTTTTGAAGGTTTCCCTCCTTGTTCTCTTGATTCTCCTACTTTTTCTCCTACCCTATTATCTTTCACCCCTTCCTCATCAGTGATCAATTTGCAGACTGGAGCTGGTTCAGCAGAGGGCCACAAGGATGGTTAGAGAACTGCATCACAATGATGCATGAGGAAAAGCTGACACCTGTGTTAATCATGGAGAAGAAATGGCTGGATGAAGGTCTAATTTTAGTCTTCAGCTACTTGAAAATTTGTTGTAGGGAAGAAGGTTCCTGATTTTCGGATGTGCAGAATGAAATTATAAGATGAAATGGCCAAAGTTACAGTTGTAAAAATTCCAGATGGATCAAAGGAAAAGCATTTTCTTCATGAGGGTAGTTAAACCAACAAGTGCCCAGAGAGCCCGTGGGATTGCCATCCATGGTGATACTCAGAAATCCCAGATAGAATGCTCAGCAACCTGATCCAGCTTTGAAGCTAGCTCTGATTTGAGTGGGAAGTTGAACATTAAATGTCTTCCATCTCTTAATCTCTGTTTCCTTAAGACTTTCTTCTCAAATAAATATCTCTTCAATCCACCCCAGTCAAGCCTTTTTCCTTACCTTGTCAGCCATCAGCAGCTCTGGCTCCAAAGTTAGACTACGCTTTTTATTCATGTACATACCTTCCACTCCACAATTTTTCATCATGTTGTCCCGTGCCTGGTTGTCCTTGAAAGGGAAGAAGTTGCTTTATCTCTTTGCTGATCTGCAGATAGTGGCTAGAAGAAATCCATTGAACAAGAAATCCGCTGGAAGAGTCACACCCAACTTGGTGTCCATGAAGTTGAGCACACCCATCGAAATTGTACCCTGTATGCTGTATCCAATGCATAGGACAACACTTCCACTGTGTGCAACTATTTCCCTGCTTGATATTCAAGAGCCAGCTTTAGAAATATAGCTCTTAACATCCAATATAATTTAATGACAAGAACTGCAAAATCCTAATGAAAGAACACAAAAACAAGAGAGATATTAAGACACATTAGTCCCAAGTATGAAGCAAAATGTATGAAGAAAGGACAAAATTACAATAATTACAATAATGCAATTATAATTGTATGATTATAATAAACATTGTAATTTCATATAAACAAAAATCCAAGTTGCAAATATTTGAGAACTGCATGGTGACTGCAGTCATTAATAAATTGTTTCTTGAAAGGATATTTATAAATAGCAGTTTTGGCAAGAGTCTGGTTTTGACTACCAACAGCAGTATTAACTTGCTTTTATGGCATGCAGAGCAAAGTTAAGGCTGCTCACTAATTGTAAACACATAAAGAAACCTTGCACACTGGTGTTTCCTGAAAGAATTGGCCCAGAATACAAACTGCTTAGAATGAGAAGATTGCACTTGATGATCTCAGAGGTCTTTTCCAACCTCATTGGCTCTGTGATAAAAATATTTAATTTTGCCACTTAGAAATGTCATTGAAATGACAGACCTCTCAGGCACAGCAGATAAAGTCTTCAAGGTCTAAGCAGCCCATTTACTTTTGATCTCACGGCTTCCCCCTTATCTGCACAGTGGAGACTACAAATGAAGATAAACAGGAACCAGCATGGGCTATTTCTTTAAAAAGAGAAACAGTGAAAATCTCGGTGAAGGAGTCCCGTGGGATTCCCACTGCTCAAAGGAACTGCCAGGTTGCATGAGACAAAAAAGGAAAGAGGAACTCAGCAGTGTAGAGGACTTCACCGAACAGCCACACTTCAGTGGCATGTGCCAAGAGTGAGTTGATAAGGAGATCCCAAAACTTTTTGAACCTTCAAATGGGGAGTGTTTGAATGTGAAGAGGCCTGGGGGGAACAACAGCCCGAGCCAACAAGGGTGAGCTTCCCTCAGTATTCTAGGACTCGGAAAATTGACAAGGAGGGAACAGTTTTGCTCAACGTGACCTCAAAGCTGGGAACACTAAAAATGTTGGTGTGGCAAAACGCTGTTTCTTATGGCTACTGTTGTTCATCCTCTGCCTGTTTTGAGAAGGAGAATTCCTGTCAGGAACATGCAGACATCTTCCGTCATAGTGGGGCAGGCGGCGAACCCCCCCTCCCTGCTGCCAGCTAGGATGAGATTAGCCAAATTTAGTCCCTGTGTCCCTGTGTCTCTGTGACCAGGCCTTGTTAGTGAGGTCATGAAATAAATCCACTCTTTGCATTTTGGCTGCTCATGTTCCCTGTACGTCTGAATTCACGGGGATGGGGAGCCTGTCGGCCACACTGGGCTGTGTCAGGACGTGAAGGCAAAGAGAGGCAAAGACAGATGTTTGCGAGGCACAAAGATGCCTGTGTGAGAGTCTGATTGCCCTTGTTCAGCTGACTGGGTGGGTGAAGGCAAGGCTATGCCTCAGCTCAGCTCCAAGGTGGTCAGGAAGCACCTGCCCAGGACCACCACACTGTGCACCTGCTTCTGACAGCAGCTGTCTGCAGCACTCGGAGGCTGAGTGCCTCAGCCGGGATCAAACTCCCGCGCAGAGCGCTCATGCAGCACTAGCCAGAGCCTCAGGCAGCCCCAGGCACAGACCACAGCTTCTGGGAGGCCACACCTTGTCACCTCCTGGGACACCCCTGCTCTGCAGCTGCAGGCTCCATCATCCAGCCTCCCAGCCCCAGGGGACTGGGGCAAAGCCAAGCCATGGAAGAGCAGCTTCCTTTGTCCCTTTATCACTTTATTATTCTCTCGCATTGCCTGCAAACAGTACCATGAACCTTGAGGACGATTTGTGCCACACTAAAGGAAAGGGGCGGTGTGACCTTCATGTTAGCCATCCACCAGTTCTCTGACAGAGATGCATTTTGGCACACAAAGCAGGCTAGATAGGGGCAGTAGGTGGAGGATCACCGCTCCTCCAAACCCACAAGTACGTCACCTTTGAATGTGCTGCTTTGTGTTGTGCTTTTTGACATTATCCAATAGTGGGTTATATTAAAGTAGGCTTAACAAAAATAAATAAACAAAATGATAAATGTAAATGTAAAAACCTAACCTTTCCAGCCCCACAATTTATTTCCTGGGATGATTTAAACAAAAACTTTTCAACTAACTACTCAGAAAACACTATTTTTGTGAACTGGTTCAACTGTGTCAGTCATCAAAGATAAAGGAAACAAGTACAGCTTTAAACTGGAGTATTAGGTGTGCTCTGAAGTACAGAGAGCAGTAAAGGATTACAGTGATTACACCAGACTAGGTGATAAGAACGTAATAGAAAAGTGATAGCACAATCACCAACAACAAACACTGTAAGCAGGTTAGTGGGTAAACTATATATAGAGTTCCCAGCTATTACAGAAATACAAATAACATCTGGGACAAAGGAGCACTTTTTTCCCCTCTGGCATTTTTTCATTGCATATTTTACTAAGCCAGCTAAATCAAAGGCTTTAGAAAACAATAGTGTAAGAACAATTAGAAGAGGACGATATGGTTTGGGTAATATTTGAAGAAAAGCTGGGAAAGCCCAAATTATTCAGGAAGGCTATTACAAATAAAAGAGAGATAAAGAGAAGGCTCTACACTACAGGTATTGAACAGTCTCAAGAGAAGCTGCAGAGCCTGAAGCTGGACAACAGAAGAGCTCAGGGATTAGGAGGGCCAGGAAGAAATGGATAGTAACCTTCAACTTTTGGTTAAGGCTAGAAAGTAGTGTTCAGAGTGGTTCCTGGAATTAATAGGCTAAAACATTTTCACCCACACCAATACTAGGTGCTGTAATTGGACTTTGAGGTTTGAAGCTGAGGCTTTTTGAGGATACGTAAACATATATAAATGTTAACCTAGAGACAGTCCCTGCCCTAAAGACTTCCAGTCTAGACTTAAGGCATGAATCTGATGTGGAAAGCAGATAGGGAGTAGAAGGTGTTTTGTTGACAAAAACTGTTGAGAAACTGGATGGAACTAGAAGGAACTGGAAGAGGAAAAGCAGTGATTGAAAAATGGGGGGAAAAAGTTTGCCAATACAAAGAACAGAATGCCTGCTGCCAGCATACCTGTGACCAAATCAGGAAAACACTCGAAGAATGGAGTTGAAGAGGGAGTGGGAGAAGTTCAGATGAGAGGTGTGTAAAAGAACTACAGGGAGCTTCTCACCCTGAAGATAATGGTGATGTAAATACCAAATGAAACTGAGGAGCCTTATCTTTATTGTTCTGCCTGCTGAAGTTTCTGTGTGTATGGGAGAGAGGGGAAGAACAGTACCACAATTAAACATATGTGATGGCAGTTATTTCTTTGATATTTCTTCATTTCACTGTCAGATTATGAAGTTCTGAGACTTATTTATTGATAGATTTGGTTCCTGGTAATTATTAGTGGGGTTAATAGAAACCATGGCCACAACAGAAGACCATGATGCTAGGTACTGTATAAACAAAGTAGAGCATTTTCTGATGTGATGTAAAGGGAATATATAATAAAAGACAATTAAAAATGAAATAAAACATTTTTATACATGACTATTCCAGTTTCATCAACTTCTAAGTGTCATAGTAGCGACAAGTTTGGAAAAGGGATTTTGAGGAGGGAGACAAGTTTCAAGAGGTTCCAGTTAATTCATGTGAAGTCATGCCTCCAAAATTCTGCCAAGAACTATAACTGAAAGTTGTGCTTTATTGATTTGCTTTCTTTCCATTAATTCCCTTTCACTTGAACTGTCAGCATAAAGCTGTCTGTTTAATTTTTGGTGATTATACATGTACGCTCACACATATGCAAACTGTCTCTCAGGCTTACTCTAAGATTTCTGATTAGATGTTTGTCTTCCTTGGATCAGATTTTTTTTTTTTTTTTTTCCCTGAGGCCTTTGTGTAAGATCAGATTTGTTTTTTATAGCTCTAAGGTTCAAAGCTCTGTTTGTACTTGCATATAGAGTAGAAAGAAGAAGTATTTTATTTTGCCAGTTTTTCAGCTTTTCCTTCTGTCTCCTTAAATATGCCAACTCTATGACCAGAATTACGGTGTTCTGTTTTATTGCTTTCTTTTGTTGGGAGCAGCATTTGTTTGACTTCAGTTACATCACTCTTACTGGTATTCTGGCCATCTGTATCCCTTTACCGGCATCCAAAAGAAATAAGTGAAATCTCTTAGAAATTCTTCTACTGGGCATGCAAGACCTAAAAATTTAGCTGGGGGTGATTAGTCTGTAATTTGAGTGAGAGAAAGGACTGGCAGCACAGAAATGCCCCTTCAAGGTCTTAGAAGAGCTGCAGTGAAGAAACTCCTCCACAAGGCAAAAGGCTCAGGAAAGCAACATCAGCTTCTCTAAACTCACTCAGGAGGTTTTGCCTTTGAATTACCTGCTGCTGGCCAGGAGCAGAGCACAATCCATCTGTATATCCAAGCACCAGTGTAGGTAGCAACCCCAGAGATGCCTGACTTTCCACTCCTGATGTGGGAGAGAATCCAAGCAAAGAGGAGCACCCAGACAAGACTCTACTGCCATTTTCTTTTCTCCTTTGCTATTTGTGTTGTCGGGGAAAAAGGGAGAAGTTAAAGAAACTGCCCAACGGCCACAGGATGTCCTGTTGCATTTATCTGACGATGCAGGCGAATGACTCACCCAAAATATTTGATGATCGGAAACTATTATGTTTTTCTTTCTTTTTCACATTTCTTCCTGAAAATATCAAGGATTCAAACTCTGAAACATGGTTAAAGCTATGGTTAAGTGACATCTTAAAGCTATATGAATTCAAGGCAAGAATAAGGAAACTTTGTCTTTGAAGCTTATAGCCCAGAGGAAAGTCACGTGACAAAAACCTGCTTGCCCATCTCTGAAAGCTGTGCTACAAGAGAACAAGCGGTATCATCCCAATCATTGGCAAAAGTCCTGCCCAGAGCATATTCTTTGACAGGGGTTATAGACTGAACCTGATTATTTCTGAGGTTTTTTTGTCATTTAAAAATGCCCCTGAACGGTTATCATGCCAGCCCCATCTCAGAGCAGCATTAACAGCCTTAAGCTGTTCTGGGTGTTTTATGTAACCCAGTGCAAGGTTGATCACCTGTGAGTGTGCGGGCTGTAATCGCTGGCACTCAGCCTGTGCACAGCTGTGGGGACAAACAGTGTCTGCTTCCTCCCTTTGTCACATCTCCTCTGGCCCATCCTGGCAGCAGGGAGGCTGAATCCCTGCTCCAAGGGATATGTAAAGTAAACAGAGATCTGTTATGAAGCCCGGCTTTATATAACATACCTGTACTAAGAAACAACCTGTCCAAAACAGATCAGGAAGGGAAATACAATTATCTGCATTTTATACAGAGGAACCCTTAAGGTGACTTCCCCAAAATTACGTAGGAAGTCTGTGAGAATGGAAACTACTTCCAAAGAGTATGTGTGTAATAGCAGGGGCATACAACATTTTCAGAGAAGAAGAGCACAAGAGGCCTTCATTACAGCCGCAGAGAGAACAAACCACGTGTGAATTGTGAGAATATCCAACGCACTTTGTTGCAGGCTGATTGTCAGCATACGCTTTTGGACCAGCAAAGGAGAAAAAAACCATTAATCATAAAGGTTGCTGACTAGGGGTGAATGCAAAGACTGTTACAGGATATTTCAATTTTTTTGTGTGGTCATGTCTAAGAGGCAGCTAAGAAACATTGGGAATGATAACCCATGAAGAGTGAATAAAGAGTCAGGATTAGCATCAGGTGATTTTATTTACCTCCAGGATTTAAGACTGGCTTCATATTTACTCAGTAATCACAAAGTGAGTTATTTACATGTGATTTTTTTTTTTTTCATTGTGTTAATGAAGTTATCATGTGGTTCCTTGATTACCCTTAGCTGGGGAATTAAGAAAACATCAGATCCCATGACATTCACAAGGCTGTGAGTGTTGATAGGACTGGCTCTAAGCACACAGAACTATCTCTTCATACTATGCTTAGTTTTGGTACTGAGCACTCAGTTATTTCTGGGCAAATTTTCTACCTATCTCTTTGCTTATAAGAAGGATTTTCTCAGTGCTAGGCAATAGGGATACAGATAGGAAATGCCAGTTCCTGTCCTGGGGACAGGCAGGAGAACAATTTAAGCATCTCACTGGTTTGGCCAGGCACCGAGCACTGTTCTTTCATCTCAGAATTTTGGACCCCAGTACCATTTACATAGAGGTTATTGTTTTATAAAAATCCACTGCGTTATGCAAAGCAAGGCATAACTAAAGGCAGTCTAAGAATATCATAGAGACTCACAAAGTCCCTGTCTTAAAAAGTCCTTTTATGGGCCTTTTCCAAAATAATAGCTCCCTCAGGCTCAAATGTCTCTTACCCAAGTAAAGATTTTGTTTAATTCATAACGAAGTTGATTCGTCTGCTAGATTGTTTCCCATGGATCAGTCTGTTTGCAAACACAAAACATACCGGCATCCAGCTGGGTGTTACTGCTGCCAATTTCAAGACAATAAATGGTTCAGTGCTGAGCAAAATTCAAAACTTTTATTCCACAAAGCAATAAAAGCAGCAGACATTGCCTACTGACACACTGCCAGAATAAATATTACCTACTGTACAAGTTTCCATTCAGATCTTTCATCAGGTCAAGGTACAATCACAGACACTATCAAACTTCATTCTGTATCAAAAGAGTCTTCATGAATGATTGAAATACTTTTAAGTTGCATTTTCAAGCATATTACTCATTGAATCTTAATGACCTAAAATCTCCCTCAACAGCAGTGTGTAATGGGTTGGTACTGTTCTCCTGAAGACCAGGGGTTTATTTTGGGATGCAGCCTTTAAGGAATACTTAGACAGCTTCTTTGGCATTTCTGGCACCCCAAGACACGTTCTCAGCGTGTAAAAAAATAAGGGAAAGGGCCTGAGTTCATCACATCTACAATGTGGACCCTAGAAGAAACCAAGCTAGGAGCGGTGTTTTGAGCTCACTTTTATGATTTGGTTGTTGTTTGCTTTATTAATACATTCAATTACCTAAGAAAGGAGGAGGTATGCAGTAAGTGGACCAATTGATAGATTATATAGGGGAGCTGTCTCATAGTGTTGATGGAAACACTTGCTACACATAGACCTGCTAGATATCAAAGAAATGTCCTAGAAAAGGGAGAATTTGCCTATTTTTTTCCTTGAAATAAACCCACTATGTTCTAACGCTGGCATGTTTAAAGGAAGAGTCCTTTTGGCTCTTTCTGCATCTTTAGTAAAGCCACGTTCCAGCTCACAGCGGTCGGACGCCAGCTGGAGCGAAGCGTCCTGTGTGCCAACACACATGGGCAGCCATCAACAGGCTGCTTCTGTCCTGAGCTCCCAGAGGGCCATTTCTCCTCTCCCCACGCTGCCTGTTCCACGGAGGGTGAGTTTGCTATGTGAGCAGTTTAAGCCATTGCACAGATAGGAGCCCCTCTGTCAGCGCTGAGAGTAAGAGAGGCTTTGTGATGGGCTTGGAAGGTGAAGGCACATGTAAGGTGTGAAGTGAGTGTCATAATGGATATCCACCAGCAGCTGCTTTGTGTTCTTACTGTAAGAAAATGAGCTGAGATGCTTCATCTGGCAACAGGAGAGCAGCAAATTTCTGGGTGAGAAGGTAGTCAGGGACGTGAATGACATGCAATATAGTCTAGTGAGGAGCAAAACCCTTCACCTGATTAGATAGAGCTGGTTATGCCACAGCTTCTGGGCTCTATTTAACTTCCAGTCATTAAAAAGGCAGATTTAGATTTTCTTTGAGAAAATTATATTCAGCAGACAGGAAGTGGACAATAAAATGCATACTGTCTCCTGAACAAGGCTTTAAAAAAAATTCAGCCACTTCTATTAGTTAACGTAGCCCCTTTCCCCCACTTTAATGAAAGCCCTTGTGGGCCATCTTACAAGGCTTCCTAGGGTCTGGATTTTTTTATTCCCCCCCCCCCCCCCCCCCCCCCCTTTCTTTCTTTGGTTTGTTCTTCCTTTGCAATGCCCCTTCAGAGCTCTGTCCTGTGGAATACATAACATTTTCAGGAAAACATTTTTTCTGGTATAATAAACTTTATTGCATGCAGGAGTGCCACACTATTGAATCCCCCCTTCTCTTTGCTCTGACCGACTTGCTCTGCTACTTTGCTTCTTTTTGGGTCAGACTCAGATATATATATTTTAAGGAACTTTTTAAAAGCAAGGTTTTTCTCAGCTCTACCCACTGCTCACAACTCTGTTTTCAGCTAGATGGGCATGAACAGCATTTTTAGGCTGCTCCAGACCGTAGCCTGGCAATGGTCAGCAGTGCCCCCTCCCAGGGCTGGGAAATGCACGCACAGCTGGGAGGAAACACAAGAGCAGCCCAGGAAAAGGGAATTAAATGGGAGCTGTTCATTCAGGAAGCTTCAAAGAAATGTGCTCTACAGCAACATGCCATGGGACAGGTATTGCTAAAGGATTGCACTTTCATTTTGGACAAAAAGATTCAATTTTTTTTTTGCAGGGTACATCATTTCATGGGAGAGAAACTCTAAAGAAATAACAGGAATGAGCCATGGAAAAGCCAGAGGTAGGAAAGATGATCTTTGGGACATCGAGAGTTAAAACTTTAAGGTTGTAATTTATTTATGGGAAAGAGCTAAGAGCTTTGTGTATATGGTAACCAGTCACAGCTCTTGGAGCTACTGAGGTGGCAGAATCAAACTCAGAACTCTAATTAATGTAAATGAAGAATGAGTGCACTTATTATCTGATATAAAGCAATTTTAGAAACTCCCACAGTTTAGAAATAATAGTAATAACTGTAATTGAAAACATGAACTGACAAGTCACTAACAAGACATTATATCATGGCAGTGTGGAAGTGCCTTGTACAAAGCACCTTTCTGTCGATCTCTGACACAAACACACACCCAACATTGTCTCAAGAGCTGCTGCATAGAAGATGTTAAAGTATGTCACAGACCAACACCCAAATCGTGGTGTTTCTGCAAGGTTTTTTTTGTTTCTGGAATAAGGTGGAACTCAGAAAAACTTATCAGGAGCTGGCTTTGAAAACATTTACTGTTTTGTCTAAGCAGGTTTGTTTCTTGGTGTAAATTAAATCAATTATTCTGAGCTATCTGTTTTTGCTTGGACCAAGAGAGATGTCTCAGCCTTCTCTTATTTGGGCTCGTATGAGATAAGAATAAAACTAAAGGTCATGCGAAGCTAAACCACTGGCCCAAATTATCACACAGAGGAGTGATTCAGTGTGTTGCACAGAGGCTCATTGCTTAAACTAAAAATCTCAGTTAAGGACCTTCTGCCCAGGGAGTTGCAGCTCATCCTCGCCCACCCATGTGCTGAGCTGAGGCAGGCCAGGCAGGGGAGGAGGCACGAGTCCTGCCTTGAGGGGGGGAAAAAGACAAAAAAGTTTTGTAAAGAAGCAAGAAATTTAGTTAAATACAGACTGGATAGTTTAGAGGAAAAAAAAGAAACCAAACCCCCCCCCCCCCCCAAAAAAAAACCAAACAAACCAAAACAAAACCAAAAATAAATAGTGAAAAAGCTTTCTTTTCCTACAGTCATTTTTGTGTTCATTTCATGGAATTCCATTTTTGGGAGTAGTAGCATGACACAACTGAGAAAACAGCTACATAAAAACTCCCCCTCCCCATTCCACACTGGCATTCAGCTGCTCTAGGATACCTTATCCTGGGGCTGCCGAGGGAGAATGACTAGCAAAGGAGGCTGGGGCTGGAAAGGGGAACATGCTGGCACTCCTTGTGTTTTCTCATTTTGGAATTTTATTCTGTCTAGTGCACAGGTTTACAGAGAGAGAAATGCTGCAGATTATAATCCAGACTCTACTTAGCTCCAAAACTAATGAGCTGTCAATCAGTTTGTCTTCCTTCAGCCCTTCTGTGTGCCCTGCGCCAAGATCAGCTCAGCCGCATCTAGGCTTGCCATCTCCTCCAGATTTGGGCAACCTCAGAAGACGAGATCGATCCGGACTGTCGTCTTGAATTCTCAGTCTCTCAGAGGAGTCTGGGGAGCTGGGGTCTGCCTTTGTCAGTGTTCCTCGAGCTCTGCCCGGGCCTGTGACCGGCACGTTTCCATCTGCGGACAGCCCCAGCGCGCTGAGTGCCCCGCACGCTGCGGCGGTGCTGCGCTGTGTCCCCGCGCTGTGTCCTGCGCTCTGTCCCTGCGCTGTGTCCTGCGCTGTGTCCCTGCGCGGTCCCTGCGCTGTGTCCCTGCGCTGTGTCCTGCGCTGTGTCCTGCGCTGTGTCCCTGCGCTGTGTCCCTGCGCTGTGTCCCTGCGCTGTGTCCTGGGCTGTGTCCCCGTGCTGTGTCCCCGCGCTCTGTCCCCGCGCTGTGTCCTGCGCTGTGTCCCTGCGCTGTGTCCCTGCGCTGTGTCCTGCGCTGTGTCCTGCGCTGTGTCCCTGCGCTGTGTCCTGGGCTGTGTCCTGCGCTGTGTCCTGCGCTGTGTCCTGGGCTGTGTCCTGCGCTGTGTCCTGGGCTGTGTCCCCGCGCTGTGTCCCCTGCGCTGTCCCTGCGCTGTGTCCCTGCGCTCTGTCCCCGCGCTGTGTCCCTGCGCTCTGTCCCCGCGCTGTGTCCCTGCGCTGTCCCTGCGCTGTGTCCTGCGCTGTGTCCTGCGCTGTGTCCTGCGCTGTCTCCGCGCTGTGTCCCTGCGCTGTGTCCCTGCGCTGTGTCCCTGCACTGTGTCCTGCGCTGTCTCCGCGCTGTGTCCCTGCGCTGTGTCCCTGCGCTGTGTCCCTGCGCTGTCCCTGCGCTGTCCCTGCGCCTTCCCGGCTGTGTGCCATCTGGCACAGCGCGCTCCCCTTTGCAGCGCTCTCCGAAGAGGGGGACGGATTTGCCACCAGGCGCACGAACACGCACATTGTCCGGGGCTGGCTGCGTGCCCCGCTCCTCCCGGCGGAGTGCAGCCCACCCACCCTGTACGGCTCAACCTGGATGCATAACCGGCTTAACGCGCGGTAACAATTCATTCCCGTTTCAAAACAATCTTGCCCTGCTTGCTACTACGTCATTAATCTCGAAGAGTTGCATCATTTCTTTTCTGAGTCACACCCAGCAGCTCCCCTTCTACCTCTCAGCTCCAGATCTGTGCTGTCCCAAAGCACCCATGGGCATAAGGATGGCCAGCATCCGCTGGCATTTGGGGCATCACAAGATGGGGACAAATGGGAAAGAGGGGGAGTCAGGGTGTGAGATAACCTATCTAGATAACCGTGGTGTTTACACAGCAGCATCTGGTATTTTAGGAAAACCCATGGTAGATATATAATTAACAGAATAATATTTATTAGCAAATTAATCTCTGAGCCAACACCTGTGAGGATATCTACAGCTCTCACATGAGGCGACACAAAGATTGAGAGGAGAGGAGAGGAGAGGAGAGGAGAGGAGAGGAGAGGAGAGGAGAGGAGAGGAGACGATGTATAGTGAGCATTCATTCTCTTCGCTGACTGTCTCTTCTCTTCCGTCCACTTCACTTCCCTTCCCTTCCCGTCCCTTCCCTTCCTTCCTACCCCTTCCCTTCCCTTCCTTCCTTCCCTTCCCCCCTTCCCTTCCCTTCCCTTCCCTCTCCTTCCTCCCTTCCCTTCCCTTCCCTTCCCTTCCCTTCCCTTCCCTTCCCGTCCCTTCCTCTTCCCTTCCCTTCCCCCTTCCCTTCCCTTCCCCCTTCCCTTCCCTTCCCTTCCCTTCCCTTCCCTTCCTTCCCTTCCCTTCCCTTCCCTTCCCTTCCCTTCCCTCTCCCTTCCCTTCCCTCCCTGTCCCGTCCCTTCCACTTCCCTGCCCTTCCTTTTTCTAATTTTGGAGGCAGCCAGGATTTGGGTGTGCCCTGTTCTGGGCTATGCCAGCATTGCTCCAGTTCCCAGTTGTTTTTTTCTGCTTCAAACCAGCCCTCCCAGCTTGGAGCAGGATGCCCTGCATCCACATGGACCTTGCCTGCAGCTGGTGGCCCCTGCTTGCACAGTCCCATCTGGGGCTGCTGTTCCCTAGAGAGCGAGATACTGGTAGCTTGCCAGCCAGCCTGACATCAGCCACCTCAAACTGAAACAAATTTTAACTGAAAGAAAAGTGAAATTATATTGAAATGCAAAATAGAAGTGTTCAGTTGCTGCCTGTAGAGATAGACAGACACAGAAATACAGAGAGGGACAGATAGCTAGCACTGATTTTCTTCTTTTTTTTTAAGATGCATTTGGCCCTCCAGTTTTCCCAGCTATAAAGTGTCAGGATGCTGAGCTGGATGGGGTTCAGTCACTCATGAGGCACTGGGCAAGGCACCTGCTATCTCTAGTATCTCCAGGCTGGTAGTTTAATTTGGATCACAAACACATGCTTAAAATAACTTTGTGGTTTCCCCCCTTACTGTGGCTCCCAGTGCAGCACAGTCCCTGGAGCATGCAATCCGGATTCCTGCCAGGGGACACTTAGATCACTCCAAGCATCAACACTCATTTGAGCCACAGGACCGAGTTACAGCTGGTCTGTGATAAAACCACAGAGATGTGTGGCCCCATGGGCCTCTGCACTGGCTGTTTTCCTCTGCAGGATTCCTGCCCAGGGTGCTGCATGACTTGCTTATACGGACCTAGCTGTACTAACCTCTCCAGCATGGCTGGACACTGATTTTGGGATTGCATCTGTGTTGCCCTCATAAGAAGGCATTATTGCAGAGAGAAGACTGAGAATCTCCCTTTGGCTTACAAGGAAGCAATTTAGGGCTCAGGCCATCCATGGTACCAAGTAAGCATTCAGCTAGAATAACCAGGTATCAGCAAGAAGTCATGAATTCAAAAGCTGTTGCACATTTCTTATTTACTAAACAATTATTTACTTGCAGCTCTTTTGTGTTAACCCCCCATACTCTTGGCAAATCCATTTTATAGTGCAAGCAGCAAACTGCAGCATTGCTATTTTCTCCTCTGGTCAGAACGCTAACTTCTCACACCCCAGAAGGTAAGTGCCATCATACAAAGCCCAGGCACATTTTGACCTGTTCTTAAGGAAGATCTAACCAGGAAAGGACAGTGCAGGTGCTAGCCTGCCTAGATGGGGGCTGGCCACTCATTCCACTGCCTGCCTCCTTCCCCTGGCTTTCTTTGGGGACCTATGGGGAGCTTGAAGTGGTACCACCCTCTGCCTGTTCTGGTTACATTGGTCAGTTATTCTTTACCCTCAGCATGGGACAGCAGGCTCCCAGGCCTACCAGTTGAAGCATCTGTGGCATTTTTCTTTAAAATGCAGTTTTCCTGGTGTGCTACAGGGATTGAGAGTCCTGCTGTGGCCAGCATGGAGCAGTTTGTGTGCTTACTTCCTCAGCAATAAGCTGTGGAAATCGATAGTGCTGGTGGAGATCCTAGCATTGCCACTCAGCATGTGGTCTCAAAAACATGACTTGATAGCTGTCACCAAGGTCATCTGATTCCTTTTCTTGAGTAAATGAAAAATAAAGATCCCTTCACAGCCCAAAAGGCAATACAAAACTCTTATTACAGATGAAGAGAGGAAAGGAAGGGGCAGTGTTTGCTTAACACAACCTGGACTCCAGCAGGAATTTGATCTTTCCTTAATTCTGCTTTATCTAAGTTACTGCAAATTGCCATGGATTTTTGCCATTCCTCTTTGCTGACAACGGTTCTGCAGCAGTGCAGGACAGCAGCATCTTTAGCACAAGCAAAAACTGTGCAGTAATCCAGGTCTGCTCCCAGGCAATCCCTCTGCTACCTGCAGTAGCCTGGGCATGACAATCTGCTGCCTCTTTCTCTCTTAAAACTCATGAAACTTTTTGCAGGACCAGATAAACTGTGATATGTAAATTCGGGCTCTTTTTATTTCTCACCCAAACAGGTGACTGCCAAGATGGGACCCACTGATCCTTGGAGTTTCTTCTGGAAGTTTTCCCAGGTCCCTAATCCCTGTCACTCATCATGTCTGTCAATGTGCTCTGAGCTGGCCAGATATTCACATTCACTTCCCTCATGGTTCGTAGCTGTCAAAAAGCTGCTTTTTGCTGGTTTCTTTCCTGGGATGAGTCGAGATAATGAAGTTTCTAGGCATTTTTGCATCTTTGCATCTTCCCATCTTCCGTGCTGTGCTGGAATGGCTTTTTTTTTTTTTTCTTTTCCCCTCTCCTGAGCTATCTGGACTATTGATTTTGCCAATTCAGTCAGATTGGATTCTTCTTGGCAGACCTTGATTCTGCAGCCTCTGCATCCATTTTTGAACTGCTTTTCTACTTGCAAAGCAACTAAATGATTTCTCCATTTTGAATTTTTTGAAGAACTGATAATAATTTTGGATTATGTCATCCTTCTCATTAATAGAGAAAATAAACATGCAAGAAGTCAGACTGTTTCCATCTTCAACTTGTTTATACTAAATGTTTTGATCTTTAAACAAAGCTGATAAATCGGAGCAGCAGCAGGGACAAGCAGCGCGGTCAATCCAAAATGCTGAAAAGTCAAGTCAGCTGCTATCTCCATGCCTCAGGCCAAAACATGAGGTGAACCTGCCTACAAAGCAATTCAAAATTAGTTACATTTTGGACATTCTTATCTGATTTCTGAACTATTGTAATGTATCCAGGTCTTGTTTTTATGTCAGCTGTTTTATTGGGGTATTTTTGGTTTGGATTTTTTCTTTTTTAACTGTAAGGGCTACATATTTATTTTTAGATGAAGGTTGGTGGTTTTTTTCAAACAATACTCTTTACAAGCTGCAGGAAAAAAAAAAAAAAATCAAAAGACTGCCAGCAAAGTCACAAAATTTGGCAGTAAGAAGCAAAAGTGCTCACAAGCCGTGTGTCATGTAGAAGCCACAACCCAGGCACTATGGCATTCAGCTCTGCAGCCTGAACAAAGCCCTGTGAGCCCTTTGCTCTGTCCTGCTCCCAGTACTTGGCTCACTCTTGGAGCCATCAGAAGCCCCTGCACGTTGGTGTCCCACTCTGCATTACATGACCACAAGGGTTGTTCTCAACCCTGAATGTACCAGCACCTCTTCCTGGCAGGGTTGAGGAATACCCTGGTGGCTAATTCCTCTGTAAGGTCTAGAACTCCCACAAAGCACATTACTCTTGTGAAACCTGCTCTTTCCGTGTCAAAACCCCCCCACTAAACACTTCCTGGAGCGTGGTTGCTCCTGCAGGAGGAGCCCAGAGTCCCCCATTGCAGCTGCTTCCTGGGGAACTCCAGCTTCTGTTTCGGGGACCACTTGCCAGAAGTATAGATGCGAGCCTGAGCTACAGAGAGCATCGCATCTGCTGGGAGCATCCAACAGTTCTGACATCTGAGGGAACCCCTTGGACAAGCTCAGCTGCAGCCTGCACCCACAGAAAGCACTCCCACAGCAGCACAGACGTTTGGCACAGGCAGTCCCCCACAGGTGACCTCTGGGGCGATGGGCTCTGCCCATCTGGAGTTCCCCTAAACAAAGCTGTCTGTGTTGAACCTTCCCAAGCAGACTTTCAGATTAAGTTCGCGCATACCGGGGAAGCAGAGCGTACAGTTCGCTCCCCTGTTTGACATAATCATAGGCTGTCCCGGTGCCTGGAACACTTTAATGAATACCTTAGGACTGGTTTTGCTGTCAGATCACAATACTGCCTTTCACAAAAGTCCTTGCCACTGTTACCATCACTGCATCTGCACTGTGACAATGTGAAAGACCCCCAGAGGTCTCGGCAGTAGAGTGCAGTGATGTGATAAAAATGTTTGTTCAACCTGCAGCAACCTGTGATGACTATGCAGAGGCATATCCTCTCTGATATCCATTCTTTGGCCGTATTTTTAGGATAAAATCCTGGGGAAAGGCTTTCATTAGTTCCAAAACACTGAAAGTGGTCTGTGAGCCCCTGCACTCATATTTGCACGGTGCTAAAGCTCTGCTGTTGCCATTGCACTCCTCTAATAAACCACAGTGGTTTCACAAGAAGGTTGAAGCATAACCTTGAGAAAAAGGAAGAGAATGAGCAAATGCACACAGAGAGACAGGAAGAATTGCGCTGTCATCAACCCAGATTGCCTCCAACAGCATAATTTTTTCCTCAGCAGTCTGAGAACCCAGAAGCCCAGAACAATGTTTTGGGTTTTCAGTAAAGCTTCTGGGGAAGCATCTTGAAACTTGCTCTGGAACTTGGCAAAGTTGCAAGCCAAGACCTCAGAGATGGGTGGAAAGCAGGAGCTCAGAAGATACATTTGCATGAGACTTGAAGAAGGGTCCACAAAGGGCTGCCAGCAAAACCACACTCCGTGACACTTGTGACACGTGCTAAAAGACTGATCCTTGGCTCTTTATATGGAGAAATCCAGGGCTGACCCTCTGGGCTGCAGGGATATTGCAGGGAGTGTTTTGCAGAGCTGTGTGAACAGCTTGACTGGGAATTCCCCTGGGTGAGGAAACCCTTGAGCAGAACCCAGGGCTGCCAGGGCTCCCATGTGAACTGCTGCTCTCCCCACCTCTGCCCTAGGCAGTAACCCTACTCTCAGCATCAACAGGCACCATCAAAACCTTAGATTTTGCTAAGAGACACCACAGGACCACGCTGAGTAGAAGCAGAAAACAAAGCCTGCGGGTGATGAGCCCTATTTGCAGACAGCCTCCACTCCTGCCTCCCCCCTGAGTGTGTGCAGCTCAGATCTTCAGAGCCTGGGTGAATCTCCAGCCTCACTAGGTTCAGTCACTTCAGCTGGCTTTAGCCAGTCCTATTGCTTCCTTTCAGCTACTGATGCCTTCTGCAGCCCCCTGCAGCCTCCCAAGTAATAAGGTCTTTTGGGCACTATGTTTTTGGGTGGGTTTTTTGGGGGCTATGAATTAATTTTGGTGTTTGGGGGATTTCATTTAACTGAATCAACACAGCATCTCTCTTACATGTACTTTGCTGGTGTGTGCATATTCCTAACACTCCATGCAGATGGGCCAGGCTGAACCACTCGATAGCTTCATTGTCTGACAGCTGAAACAGGACAGGGTCTGAACTGATTTCAAACCTGGTTTTAGAGCATTTACTCCTCTGCCACTGCAACACACACTTACAAAGATATCTCTACTGCCTTCATAAAGAAATCTGAAACTTATTCACCACTGAAAATCAACTTTTTATAAATATTCTGGACCTCACAAAGATATTCAAGTAGCAGGAATACTAAGATGCCTGTGTTGGAAAGGCTACACCAGCAACAGTAAATCACTGTACGCTTAAGTGATAGGATTACCCCCCTTTATTGGTATTTGGAGATGGGAAGGTTTGTGTACAAGGGGAGGACATTTAAAGCAAAGAGTGACTATGAGGCACATGAAAGCTGAGAGAGCAAACCAAGTGAAAATAACCTTATTTTCTACTGATTTGTTCAATGAGTTACTGCAAGTTATTTTCTCCTTCTGCTATTTACGGGGTTTCCCTCTGCTAAATGTTACCATGGTCACTGTGGTGTAACTTTAATTTGCCTACATAACCTCTGAGTTGCACATATAGACTCAGATGTTATTTCAGCAACACTACACTTTGGGAAGGTTTTCTAAAACCTGTCTGTGAAAGCTTCATGGAACAGTTAATTTTTTCTCTTAACAGTAAAGGGACCTCACTCAGAGAAGGGCACAGTGATGTCCCACCATGAAGAGACAGTTGCTCAGCCCTGCTGATGCTCTGCTCTGGTCCCCCTGAACCTGCAATTAAACTTCAGCCTTGCAATACACCCAACTTCATCTTCTATAACTTCTCTTCATGCCATGCACCAGAAAAAGAAAAGAATGGGCTTGATTTAATGTTGGATTTAATTAAGATAAACCTAAAGAAATTAGGGGCTTAACAGCATACTGGAAAGTAGAACTCAGTGTGTTTACAGCATCTAGTCCTTAGAAAACAAAAATCTGCATTTTTTCTGTAGCTTATTTTGTGTCTTAAAATGGGTAAAAGATCAAACTTCTGAGTATTTACAGTAGCAGTGTAACTTCTTTGTTGCCAAATGTATAATTTACAAAATGCTACCTAAATTCAGAAAGGGTATTAAAAGTGGCCACGAGCTGTCCAGAAATTTAACAGTGTCTCAGCCCATGTTAACCTTTTTTCCTCCAATATAAAGCAAAATAACTTTTTATAGCAGGTCATGACTGAAGCTCTCCTCCATGAAGGGTTTGTTGGTTGAAATTATTAGCAAAAAACTAAAAGTACTCACAGATGTATTTTAGGCGTAACAGACTGTTAGACTCAAAGCCCTGGGGAATTTCACCAGTTCTGTGCAAGTGGGAAGCAAGGGCAAACATTTATCACAGCCTGGCAGAATATCATAGCCTATTCTGACTTCAAAATGTAATTTAAAAAAACAATAACAAAACCAAATAAACAAACAAACCAACCCCCCCCTTTGTCCTTCTTGATTAGAGAGAGGAACAGCTAGGAACAAAGATGTTCTTCTGCTTTTGATACTCCATGTGCTTGCAAAGCTCAGCAGAGAACTTTGAGAAATTGTTCCTTTTCACCATTAAGTTCATTAACCTGGAAGTAAAAATTCAAACAGGTAAATGTTGTACCTTTTCTATTTTAGCTTCCACACTTTGTATACTGGGCACTGAACAAAATCTAACTACTTTCCAGAGGGTAAAAGTAAATTCACAGGCATTTCACCGTCAGAGCTTCCTTTTATAGGAGAAGCATCAGCAAGATCTCAAAATGCTTCTAAAGCATCTCCTTAAGGAGGAAAAAAGGACCAAGTAATAGGACAAGGGTATTTGTACAAGGAGCAATAAGCCAAATACAGTAAAATTTTAGTGTACAGAGTACTGTGATATACACAGTATAATTAATCTATTCTTCATTTAGGCTCATGGACTTGGATTTTAGTTTGTAGCTTGTAGTGAAAATCTAACAGCATTATTACATCCACATGCCACTGCCACAGTAGGTTCAGAGCTGCTGTAGTATTAGCACTCCTGCCAAACTCCCCTACGACCTAATAGGAAACTTCTAAGAAACATTATTTCCTTAATAATTCTCTTTAAATACTGGTGCAGAGCCAGCACAAAACTTCTTCCTTGCTGTAGCACTGTGGTGAAGAGCAGCGATCCAAATTATCTTCATAATGAGCCAAAGTATCTTCATAAAACACCTCACCCGAAGCACGAATGTAACAGTAACAGTTCAGCACTTGTCAGGTTCTGGAAAGACAGCAAAGCTAGGAAAAATCTATTTGCCAATGGCTATTTTACTGCACTGCAAACTCACACTGAGACATAACAATCCATGCACACACCAATACTCTGGTCTCTTTAACTGTTTTGAAGAGCTGGATTTTATTCCTTAATGGGGAAAATAGATCCTCGTATTTGGTTATTCTACAGTTACTCTAGTTTTCTTGGATAGCACTAATGCTAAAGCTAGGTTTCATGCTTAGTTTCTGCTGCCTTCAGCATCCTGATGCACTCAAAACAGAGAAGCAGCATTAATTTATCTTAGAAATTATTATTCCTACACTCTTACCTCAAAAACAAGCTCAACATTGAGCTGAGGACTTAATGTAAAAGTGTATCAGTGAGAGCACCATAGCCATGCCCTAGACATTCCTCACCTGCCTCCTCTTCTGCTTAGAGAGCTGCACAAATGCCACTCTTCCCCTCCAAACTACAAGTGGGAGCAGAGAGCCCTCACCAGGAAAAGCTGGCTTATTTCTGCCCTCCCTGAAGCCTGTGTGAGGATTCCAAAGGACTAGAAAAGAGAGGGGACAGAAACTCCTCTGCTTACTGATACAAACCTCCAGACAGAAGGTTTCTTCAAAATACCTTTGCAATGAAGAGGAATGGCAGGGAGATAAAAAATAAAATAAAATAAAATGACAAATACCCAGAGGGTAGAGTCCCACCTCCAGACACAAATATACTCAGCTCTCTCTCTGAGCTGCAACAAGCCAGAGCACTCACTAGAATTAATGTGTGAACCTCCATCCTGCAAAGAAAACCTGAAAAGGTTTCTCAGTGAGCATAGAGCAAGAGAGGTGGATTGGGGTTAGCCTCTCGTGGTGCACCTGACCCTCTAGTTCCACCTGATGGTCAGATGCTTTTGCTTCTCAAGCACAGACAGCAGCTCCTGTGGCCTTCAGGCTCTGTTTCTTGACCCTCTGGGTCCTCAAAACCAGAGCCAGCACAGAAGTAGCACATGTGAGAGTTACAAAGAAATCCTGCACCCCACTCCCATGGGTTGGGCTTGAACCTTGCATTTTATAAAGATCTTTCTTCATACATTCACAGCTTTTCTATATTTAGAGTTTTGTCAAAATTATTATAAAACATTTATTGACAGTAGCAATAAACAGAACAAATTTCTGTAAACAGAAATTAAAGCGGAAAATGGCTTTAAGTCATTTTTGGCCAGCCAGCTGTACAAAAGCTTTGTTTGGAAGAATCCACACGGAGTTCAGGAGATGTCATGCCTTATTAGATCACCAAAATAAGCTGTTATTGTCTTCAGTTTGTTATTGAGAAAATTTTGCTCTATTTCAACTTTCCCTCCGGGCCCTGCTAAGGAAGCCACCTGAAAAACAAAGAACAAAAAGTAAACCAATCAATGCACAGGAAAAGAGGCAAAATCCCAAACATTCTAATGCACAAACAATCAGAAAAAAAATATCTCTGCTCTGTTAAAAATGGTGGAAAATGTTCCTTGGCAGCTAATGCCTCTGATCCTTTTTTTATGTCTCCTTTTCCTCACAGAAGCTGTTTGTGGCTTGTGACTGAAAAGCCCACCTCACCCAAATCACGAAAACAAGAGGATTTCGGAAGCAAAGAAATAGTCAGAACTCGACATGCTGTGCTGAGGCAAGAGATGCTAAACCCTGGTTTGCATGGTACTTGGCATTTGAGACACCCAGGTGTAGCAAAAAGCAAGCTGTAGCTGTGCTTGAAAGATGTCATATTCCAAATTTTGAGAGAAGAGTAAAACCAATTTTAGTAATTAGAATTAGGAAGCATAAAGGTTGCACTGAAGAGTGGCGGGGTGGAGGGGAACAACCCAAACAATACCAAGCCACAAACACGCAAAGAAACTCATAAAAAAAGGTCGCAGTTAATTGTTGTTGCTATTGCAGCCAAAAAAAAGCTGTTGTATGCACTGTAGTCGCAGGCAGTGCTGAGGGCAAGGCTGGGGCAGCAGTGCCTCTGCAGGCTGGGGGAGCCTGTCAGGCAGCACTGGTCCCAGCTTTGTGTTTATGATCACTGGAGTGAGAATTTCACCATTCATGCTCTGTTGGACTGAGCTCGGTGCACACCTTTAACGCTTGATGATTACAGACCGACAACATTTCACAGCAGACTTCGCATTTTGGACTGGAGCATGCAATAACGCTGTCCCCTCTCCTGTTCCTACTCAGGATGCCTCGTAGGATGCCTCTGAGGGATAACAGCTTACAGGCCATCAATTCCTCATCAGGACAGACCACACAGCCAGAAGGACAAACACCAAAACTGAACACCGTCTGCTTTTTTTGCCCTCCACTTTGGGCCCTGAGGACCTGTCCTGGGGGGGCAGTCCATGCTCCACAGCCAGTTCTGCTCTCTGCTGCCATTCTCCCAGGCTGCTGCAGGAAAATTATTTCTACAGCTCCCCATGCAGGGAAACTTCCCAGGCAGACATAAAGTTAGCAGGGTATGCAAGCCTGCAGTAGACTTGAACTGATCTTTAAGCCGAGACGATGTTAGCAGCTGAAACTTCAAGTTCAGGCTGTGTTATTAACACTTCTAAAGCCCCTTGAGACTTGACTCTATCGTGCAGGTTTAAATATAAACATGCTGAACTTCCTCTATTTTACTGTGAGTAAAAAATCAGCCTGCTATCAAGAGAAAGTAACAGATTAATTTAAATTACACTTTGAACCTTTACTGACTTGTCCAGAAAACCATCACACTTATCTAAATCAAGCATTTACTTTTCTGTTTTGATTTTCCCCCTTTTCATTTTTTTGCTTTTGCAGATAAAAAAGTGTGAGCAGTTTCTTCATCCTTCAACTTCTGGTGGTAGGAAAAAACGCTCTGCGTTCTTTTAAGAGAGGAACCTGCCACTTAAGTAAAAAACCAGAGGCTGACTGACTTATAAATAGCACAAGAATCTGAAACTGGCAAGTGATCAGGAATGTTAATTTTACAACTTATCTGTTCTTACTTGAAATCCACAAAGCATTGTGGGGTGATCCACAGTTTTTCTAGGAAGATGTTAACTTTTAATTTTTTACAAAAATGTCCCTTAATGCTTTACAAAAAAGCATTAAGAGGATTTGCACTTTATGACTGATGTCAGTTAAGTATTCTAAAATATGAATTGGATAAGTCAACTTAATATAAGAATCCTGAAATTATTGTCTTGGGGTTATGCACTCCTGCTTTCTGGGCACGGTTTGTGTCACTAGCATATCTAAGTATGACTAATGCATTGATATTAAACACTAGTGTTTACTAAACATTTAGCTTAGAAGACCAAGTAAAACAAGATGCCCCAACACTGACAGGTGGTGTCCAGCACCTGATAGCTGAAAATTTACATATGCTGTGTCAGGTCTCTAAATGTTAAATCCAAGATAACTATGATAAATTTCAAACAACGACTAAAGGTATTTTCTAAACCCAAAGGTTAAAAAAAATTTAAATAAACACATGGGAATAAGCTCTGCTGTGACAGATCTGGTACTGTAAGCTCTTTAACCCACTCGATATTCAGAGGAGAGAAATGCAAATCCTCTGTGAAAATGCTCAGATGTAAAGTGCTGGAGGTTGCAAATTTAATTACGTAGGAGTTGCCAAGTTTTCCTCGGCAGGGCTCAGTCAACCCTGACAAGTGTAGTGAGGGAGGGCTGCCACACATCAAGCTTCAGAAGGGTGCTGGCCTGGCAGAGGGACACCCTCTAAAAATAACAGCAGATTGAGGAACGATGCTTTGAAAAAAACAAAGGTGCTCAGCTGTGTTCAGAGGTACTGACAAACATCTCCTGTTTCTGCAGTGCACTGCAACGGTGAATACAAAAAGGCTTCTTAATTTCTTTTAAAAACTTGACTAGCCCAAAATTTCTTTGTTTTGCATTTTTCTGTGTACATACAATGATTCCCTGCTGGAAACTCTCCTTACCCTGGTTTATTCTTTAGCCCAAACCCACATTACTTGGGTGGACAGATATTGCCTCTGTTGCTGTGTTGCTGCCCCTAGGTAGAGGTAAAGGTTGCAGCTTCAGTTAACACTTCCCTGCATCACTCTCACCTTCATCCTTCAGTTCAGTGACTACCAATAAAAGGAGTCCACAGGTACAGCCACAACACATCAAAACAACAGCCAACAGGTTTCAAAAGAGACATCAGAAAAGATGAAAATATGAAAGGGGAAACAAACACAGATTATTTCAGGAGCACGAGCTGTTTGAGGTTCAAACGTACTTCAGGGGTACTTATGAACTTGAAGGTTATCCTACTGGTCTTCGGGGATTTTTTATTTTTTATTTATACTGAAACTCTTTTAGTAAAGTAACTTCTTATCTGCTCCAGCCACCAACTAACATAACCGCGGACAAAAAATTTATTTCTTTCTCCCCTCCTAGAAACTTTTCTGAGGTATGAGAACTACAAGCTTTTTGACTTGATATGCAGTCACACAAGAACACTATGAATCAATTGATTCTATAGGATACTACTAAAATGAAGAATCCTCTCCCCTTGCACCCAGCCTAAAAGCTAAGAGGAACAAAACACAACCCACTTGAAAAAGAAGGCAATGGTACTCTTTACACAGAACATAATAAAATAAAATGCTCCCAGGCAGTATTTTTTGAAAATGGTATGCATGTGAATTATGACTCCATCACAGTGGTGCTGCCACCCTTTAACAGGCCAGACATTTATTTATTTTTTTCTTACTTCACATAGGCAAACTACAACTCAGTATACAAGCACAATGAGCTTTAGGAAGACTGAAGTCCAGAAGTATCACTCTGGCTTGGCGTATGCTGTGGGCAACTTCTGGATTTCTCTTTTATCAAGGACAGAGAACACACATGAGTTTAGAAGTGGGCTGCTTAAAAGCTGTTATTAACACAATAGTCACAGCTGAAGTGTATGCAATTACATTCACTTAGAAATTATCAGCCTGCAAAACATATCAGCCCACAGTCTTTTACCTGCCAACTCCCCTAATACCCAAGCATCTGATAGTATTTTTAATACTATCAAATCAACCTCTGTTCATTTCCTGGCCTCTCACTCCCTGCTTTGTTCATTGTTCTATTTACTCCTAAATAAAGATGACTCTGCTTGGCAAGTCCTATTTGGCTAGGTCTTCATTTTAAAATCATAGCTAAAAGAGAGAAATTCAAATAAATAAATGGGTTTTACCCATCTTTACACTCCCTTCATTGAGCAGTCGTTTTTAACAACTGGACTTTCACAAACAGAAACACAGCAAACATTTTTCCACGCAGGCAGTAGCATTGCAGACAGAACAAGCCCTCAGTGTCTGAACCCCGATTTTCTCAAAATGATGGAGATGAGGTGGGAACAAAGACAAGAAAAAAAGAAAAGTACCAGCATAATGTGTATGTTTTGTAGGACTATCAAGGTCCGGTACACTGCTTAAATCTAGGCTCACAGAACCACTCTACACTAGACAAGTAACAAAAAGCCATTCCTGTATTGGGGCAGTATTTGAAATACAAGCCAGGTCTGAGACAGCAACATTTAGGACAGCAAAAGCTCCAGCAACAGCACAATCTGACAAAATGAAACACAGCTACCACAAACAACAGTATGCCTGTCTTCAAAACAATCACTGTCTTTTAAACAATCACTAAGGCACAATCCAGTATCTGAACCGCTAACCATGCACAGGCAGGATAAGTAATAAAGTCCCAATTCCTCATTATTCCATCTCCCAAACCTGGCTAGGCTGGTAAAGATGCTGATGTGGTTATCTCACAACAGACCAGGTCACTAACATTTCAGGCTCACCAGTTTATTGGGGGGAGCCATCATGCATTCTGACCACCAGTGAGAGACTAACAGTAACAGTACAACTTCTACAGTGGGATGAAAAGAGATCCCACCACTAGCAAGAAGGTTCTACAGCAACAAATTGCAGGTTCCTCCTTCTTTGCTGCAGATATTAACACGCAGAAGTATTACGTGGTACAGAAAAGAGTCTGTGAAAGAGATTGGACTACCTGGGATGAGTCCATTTCCCAGAGGTGAGTACACACTTCTCACCCTGCCCAATGAGGCAGAGCACAGCTTGATAAACACTTCATAAATTACACTTATCAACTACATAACAGGCAGTAACAAACATATATATTTTTCGGTGTATGTGCACACACATAATGATTATTCCTGATTATTCCTAGCTAGAAAGAATATTGTTAAAGATTAATTCAACCCAAAAATGACCTGCATATGTTACAAATTTTCTAACATGTTTGTAAACAAGGAAATTTGAGGCAATTCAGGGAAACGTTTTTACATGTCTTGTAAAGGAACCAAGCATCTTGCACTGGTTCGCTGCTCCCTCTCGAGGCAGAAGTACAAAAGTTCACTTCTCTTCGACCTAAATAAACTGTTATTTTTTAAAGGGAATTCAAAGAATCCCATTTCTCTCTACAAGACCAACTCTACACAGAAGTGGCTGTGCCTGTAGAAGTAGTAAGTGCTGTTTTTGCAATAAAACCATGTGGAACATGGATGGATATCCTGCCCACCAATAAGGCAATGAACACCGAGTCCTCTGACACAGCTAGGTCAAAATCAGCTACCACCCCGCTTTCACTCCAGCAGCAGGATCCCTATATCCCTATTTTATGTCTGCTATCAAACACTGATCTGATAGCTATCTTCCATAAAAATTATGTATTTTCCACTAAATTTGAACCACCTTAACTAATGGTTAAACAGTATTTTTATTGCAGGGTTGCTGGGCTTTTTTTTTTTTTTTTTTTTAAATTTTGCTGGAGATTCACAGTCCTGGAAGTGTAGTGGCAGTAAATCCAGACATTTCATTCTTAAATGCAGCCAGAGATTTTGGTAGTCAAACCCGTAACAGTCTTCTGTGGACCAGAATATTCAACAAGGTCAGGTTTGGAATAGTCACGTTTGACACACCTTTGTCCACACAGGATGAAGACACTTCCTTAAACAGTGGGCTTGATTAAAATTATTTCTCCCCCTCTCAGATCATGAACCTTTTGGGTTTTTATTTTGTATACTGCCACTATTTCTAAAGGAGGGCGTAGGGAGCTGATTTATCTTCCTGAGAGTAGCCCATAGCGTGGAACACTGAACTGAACTGAACTCAGGACCTAGAACCCCAGCCACGAACTTTTAACACCTGAGCCACGGTTTTGAGCAACAGCTGTTACTCTGGAGTCATCTGTGCTAAACCAAACCCATGGATGTAATCAATATCATTCAGAGCCAACTGCACCAAGATGTAGACACATTAGGACACTTGGTACAATCACCCAGAAGAGGTCAGCTCTTCTGTAGGGAAAGGTGCAGGCCTGTGGGAAGTACTCCTGGACGCTTTTGTGGAAACAAAAGTGAAATGTAGATGCCTTTGGCCATTTAGAAATCCAGTAAAAAGTGCTCATGACTAGAGCAGAAAACTCTCTAACGTCACTCTTCATCATGGGAATGAAATATCTGATAAAATGTAGTGACAAGATGTTGTAATTAGAGAAACTCTACCTAAAATTAAGGTTCCTGTTCAAAGATTCATAAGCCACTTTGACATTTCACCAGCCTGAAATGCAAAAAGGAATTGAAACATCACCTGCCAAAGCAATGGTGCTGTACATGGCGTGGGCTTAGAGTCTGCTATTACTCAGGCCATGTGAATTTCAGCCTTTTTCTCAAGCCAGCAGTTTGCCACCAACAATTCCACAAGCCACCATATGGCTTGATGCCCTGCCTACTCTAAGTCAGACACAGTGTTTGAAAAAGTAGGAAAAAGTCCTGGGAAGTCCTGTGGCATCTTGCAGGTGAGAACTGCTCAATTCTTTGCAAAAAGCTACAAGACATAATTAACATAGAAAAATACACAGAGGAAACTAAACCAGACACTCAGGGGAATTGTTAGTCATGTAACTGCTTAAAAAAACCCCTTCTACCAAAAATCTCTAATACAGAAAACCCCACACCAGGTAAACACAAATTGTGTGTTTATCACAAATCACTTCAATGCAAGCAGCCTATATGGAACCGCACACCTGTGTGGACACCAACAGTACCACCAGGACATCTGTGTCTAAGCTACTCATCAGTGAGAGCAGTGACTGCAGGCTGAAATTTCCTGCGACTCCTTCATAAGCTGAGAGCCATGAAAGTCTGTGACTCACCAACTTATCAGATAGTGAGAGCTGCTCAAAATATATTGGGCTTTGATGTTTTTATAATGACATATGTGCCTTGCAATTGGCTTTGAAACTTCTACAAGAAACCCCCATTCTGTTGCTTTAATAAGAAACTGTCAAAACCATGGAAATAATCTTATAGTCCTATTTCTAAATATATCAAAAGTACTGCAAACACAGAAATCACTTAACACAAGGGTCAACTTAAAAAACCCCAAACACCCCACAATGAGCTGAACAGACTCAAAAGTCTCATGTACATGCTTATAATACTCAGGTCTTAAGTCAGCTGAGCAGTTCATTCACTACCAAGATCCCATCCAGTAACACACCTGGTTAATATCAGCATTCCGAGGCAGAAAATATACAATATTGTTGGTGATCTTCTTGGAGAGCCTGAAAATTTCGAATGTAGAAGCCAGTAAAGGAAAAAACAAGAATGGGGAAGGAAAAGTTTCTGTGTATTCATTCATTTTGAAAGTACGTCTCAATTTCAGCTATTGTGCAATTAAATTGTAGTTATTCTTTTGAGTGTGTGAGCGGGATTCTTTTCTGTAATGCAGAAACTCTATTTCACCATTAGTGCCCTAAAAGTAGAAAAAAACCCCCAATACTCGCTTTTTATGAAAATTTAACTGAACTATAGAGAAGTATTTGAGAAATTTGAATGTAGTTTGTAGATGGTATATGTGGTTTACATTGTTTTTTAATCCATTTTGTGGAATCTCTCACACACGCATACAAAGATTTTCTTACTTGTACAAATATGGCTACATTTTAGCAAAAAAAAGGGAACAAATTAAGACTATTCTGTGACAGAAGAAATCTCACACTTCATATATGACAAAATTATTATGTTAATACCTTCCCAGATGAATGAATGCTCAGTAGCACTGTTAATAAGCTAGTAAGAAATTCTATATATTAATTAAAAGAGCTAATATTTTGCTTGCCTTCTTCTGTGATTTCCCAAGTCACAGCCAGGTGCTACAACTGAGAACAGTTTTAGTAAGATATTTTAAGTAAGATATTCCCTGTATGAATCAGTTAAAAAGTGGAATTAATGACAAGGTCATAGCTCATACATAGTTATTATCTCTATAGATACACACCACACGGCTCTCTGATTACTTTGGGGTATTTTAATAAAATAATTTAAAGGAGTTAAAACTGTTGAATGAATGTTTTAAGTTGCGAGCCTCTCAATTCTCTGACGGATTTTCTGCTTTCAGGAAAACCTCATCACTGTTTTTTTTTTTAGTAATAAAACTACTTAAATTTAGGTGAGGAAGAGGACAAAACAAATGGCTTGCATCTGGAACTCAGCTGCCGGCCACATCATCCACAGTCAACCAGCCGGGCACGCAAACCCCACGGGAAGAGAGGGAGGAGAGGAGAGGGAGAAACCCACCACAGGGGATAAACTTGGAAAGGATATCCATCGGGGCAGATCATGGTTTGGATGTCGAAGATCTCGGCCGTGGCGTAGTCGGGCCCGCCCCAGGGCGGGCTGAGGAACACCACGTCGGCGCGCAGGCCGGCCGCCAGCGCCGTGAAGTCCCCGCACAGGAAGTCGATGTGCTCGGCCACGCCGTACACCTCCGCGTTGTGCCGCGCCAGCCGCAGCTTCTCGGGGTCGATGTCGATGGCGATCACTGCCCGTGAGAGATGGCCGACGCGGGGATTAACGGGAACCGGGAACGCGCGCGACCACGGGCAGCTCACCGCGGCGCTGCTGCGACAACCCCGCACCTCGGCTCAAGGGCCGGACACGGCGATGTCTGCCTAAGAGGAAGCCCTTCTTGCCTCAGGTTTGGCAGGAGCCTGACAACCTCAATGATGTCCATTAGAAACTGACTCTTCTCCTTTGTTTAAGAGAAACATTTATCTGTGGCTGGCCACAGTTGTGAAAATTGAATTTAAAAAGCCCCAACCAACACAGCTCAAGAGAGATGGATGATACAAGAATAGTACATAGTAACAGAAACTAAAATTTAGCCAGGAAATACAAAAAGTCAAGTGAGATGTATAAATTGGATCATAGCCTACCAAATTCAATGCAGTAGGAACTATCATTTATCTTGCTCAAACTTTAGTCAGAAGAGCTAGATGAACTGGTATGAGTATCTAGCAGGAAATGTTTTACAGGAAGTGCTCTCAACATTTCACTACAATTTCATTAGCAGGCATCAGACTAACACGAAGTTATCAGCACTTTTTCTGTACCTGGTTCTGCAGAATCTGCAGGTGATTCCATTCACGTGTTTCAAGTACTATTCGCATGGAACCTGTTTTTGAGCACGCTGACTTCAAGTAACAACTGTGAAAAGCAGCAGCTTTGACAAAAGTCCACTTTTACCAGTGACCTCCAGCATATCTGACAGATCAGATATTATGCCACACAAAAATAGCGTTGACTAGCACAACACAAATCCAACTCTGACTCAAAATAGAAAAGCAATTTTATCGGTCCTTTTCAAAAACAGAGAGGTCATATTGTGAGTCTGATGAAGTAAAGAAGCTGCTGTTGCTACAGAAGCACCAAAAAAGAAAATAAATCAACAAACAGAGCACACACCCAAATAGTGTCAGGAAAAAGACTGAAGAAACAAAACTAATGCACTGTATACAACACCCACTTACCTCTTTTTGAGGTCAATGCAAACTGAATAGCATTTCCTCCGACCCCGCAGAACGCATCCACTATGATGTCGCAGTTGAACGACTGACTGACGCGGACAGCAATATGCTCAGCTATTTTCTCAGGAGTAACAGAAAACCAACCCTCTGCAGAGAAAGGGGAAGAAAGGTATTTTCCTCTTCTTTCAAGGTCACCCAATTTAAAAACAACCAACCAAGCCCCACATAAAACTGAAGGTTTAGCATTAATCCCAAGAATTTTGGCTTAGTGCATTCCACCAGGAAATACCGGTTTTGAAGATGATAAACTCTGCTCAGTCCAGAGATTTACTAAGTAAACAAAGTCTCACTGAAGCAAACTGATTTGCCTTGATCTCAGTACACATTGTGCTGACCTTGGTGCTGAGGCTTCTAGCTTACCAAGGAGAAGTCCATGGGTACAGCTATGAAAAACTTTATACATCATGATTATGCTCTGTAGCAAATAAAACCAGAAATACTCTGTCTTATCCAACATTTTATTTTCTTCACCAAAATGTCTGGTCTGCCAATTAATCTGAAAGTTTATGAGGGAAAGCATTAGAAATGGAAGGCTTACAAACCCAACCAACAAAAAATGTCTGGTAAACCTAATTCCTCTTTTACCTATAAATTTATGATTTGAAGTGGTTCGCAAGTAAACATGGAAAAAAATCGCTTTGAAAGCGACTGCTGCAAGTAAGAACAGAATAGAATGAAACTAGATCCATCAGCATACTTGGAAGTTTCATGAAATTATTTTATAAAATATAGAAACAGAAAAATATCATTGAGTTTCTGAACAAGTCCTGGCAAAGTATAATTTTGGTCGAGCAAGATCTTCAGCAGATATAAGGACTAATGCAGACAGGGCTGTCCCACACTAAAAGCACTTCTGAAGTCCCAGACTTCCATTCACCTGGATGCTGGGAGGGGAAGGAATTTACCCATAGGTGCAAACACATATTCAGTAGTGCTCCTCCTTTAAGAAAACTAGTAATAAACTGCAAGAAGGACCACAGATTTGAATACATCCTTGGATATACCACCAAATCAGCACATTTAGTACTGAACATACCTCTGTCTAGTTTAATCCCTTCATCAAACCGAGAGAAGAGCCGGTAGCGTTGTGCCCAGTACTTGACGAGCTCTGGATCAGCAGCAATCTCAGGAGGTATAGTTCTCAGTGCCTTTTTATTCCTCCTTCTTCTTTTCATCTCCTTCTTCTTCACAGGAATTTTTTCATCTACAGCTGGAAGACACTGCAAAAGTTAACAGTCACTGTTCTTGTAGGCTAGGGAATGTAATTGGTAGGTGAGTGTTAAGATTTAAAAACACTGCTAAATGTTCTTTACTGCTGTTTGCCAGATTATAAAGATTAGAGGCTTTAAATTAAAAAATAGCATCCTGTATTTCAAGGGATTAGTCACAGTCCTAAAAATCGTCAGTGTTTACCCATTATTTAAGAGCCTCAATCTTCAACTGGAGACAAACTCTATGTAATGAACAAACAAGTGGATCAGAGACCAATTTAATGCCCTTTTATCAGTTAAGAATAAAAACCCATCTAGACAACAGTTTTACAGTAAGGATCTAACATAACCAAACTTCTGTAGAAAGGATTAAATTATATATAAAAACGTGAATAATCCTGTTTTCCTTTGTTTTATTTTAAATAGAAAAGTCCATAATAATGGTGTTTTTAAATCCTAGAAAATATTTTTAACAACACATGTTCCCCAGAGCTCAGCACTGTGCATTTGAACTCGATGGTCTGTGCAGCTACTTGATGTTTAATCACCCCCATCCTTGCAGAGGAAAAAACCAGCATGAATTGCGAACCTGTTAGATCATGTCGAGGATAAACAATGACTATTCATCTATAAAGAAATACTGTCACCATTAAAGACAAGACCTGGGATTCTGGCATTCCAGAAATAAGCTAATTCTACTAGCACAGCTCTCAATTGCTTTTGTTACCCCTTAGATCTAATGAGTCTCATTGAATTAACAAAACAAATAAGTCGTGCACGACACAGTAACTTGAGAAGGCGGTATTAAGTCCATTGCCAACTCATTTCATCAGTTTGCAGGACACTGATTTACCTTGGCTGATGTCCTCCGTCTCTGGCTGGAGATAATCAGGAATATCCAGAGGGACAAGCTGCCGCCCACCGCCATGCTTGGGCCTCCCTGTCCCCTGCCCATCGCAGCCACTCGCTGCAGCGTCCTGCGCCTCCCCCTCGAGCTCACTCCCTGCAGGTTCTGTGCAGGCTGCACTGGAAGACGGCGGCTCCTGGATTTCAGCATCCAGCGTTGCACCCTGTGTGCCAGTAACTCCTTCCTGACCCTCCGAGTCGCTGCTGCTCGCAGACAACGCCTCTGCTTTGCCCTGAGGGGTGGCTGTCTGAGACGTGTCTTCCTCCTCAGGTTTGCTAACCTGCTTCAGGAACATTTCCACCTGCAATTGTCAAATATCGCAGATGATCAGATGGTGACCTGCTATCCAGAGCACAGCTTAAAAGCCCTAAAAGCATTTGCCACTGCAGGCATTCTCTACTGTGTGTAGTTTGAAAAAAACAGTAAAACATCCAGACTCAAAACATTGAAGAAGTCCTTAACCGTGCCCCCTTTTAAAAATATTTGGAAACAAGTTGTCTTTAGGAACTAGATGCCAGCCACCTCCAAAAGAGACAAAAAACCAACCAACCAACAAAAAGATCAACAGATAACTACAGGAAATAATTCTCATGTAACATCTAAATAGTCACACTTGCCACAGCCCAGGTGATCAAGTCTACTACTTCACAACTATCTTTCTCTACTCTGCATTCAGAGATGTACTCTGCCTCTCAAGGAAGAATATTTTAGCATAAACAGGTAAAATTACCTTCACACATTAGTTGTCTCACCTTCAAGATGTACCAAATGGTGCAGGTGGTAAAGGGTTCTGCTGCACAGCAGAGAGCTCGACATAAGCTCCTAACCAACGCACAGACACCACTCCAAACTCCACAAAGGCACATGCAGATGCTCCCTTTTACATTATTGTTGCTCTGAGTGGCTCTAGACCTGGAGTAGTTCCTTACCTGAAAATCTGAGGAAATTTATAACTTTTTTTTTCCTTTACCTAAATAAAGTTGCCATCAAACTATACTGACCCCAGGCACAAAATCAAAAATGAATCAGGAATTATAGTAGTGTGACTGGAGTTCAATAGAAGATGTATGGCCACCACCAGAAAACAGCACTTGGGTTTTGGGGAATGCCAAGCATCCCAGAAGAAGGTATGAAGAATGAAATAACATTAAAATCTGTCCCTTCAGATTTTCAAAAAGACTTAACTAAGTAAAATCTCCAGTGAACACATGTTTCTACTTCTCAGCAATTTCTGAGTTTAAAAAGAAAAAAAAAAAAAAAAAAGCATGAAGTTATAGATGAAAATAAATGCAGGTAGAGGTATAAGCAAAACCTTTTCAAAATTACTAAAAATATGAAATAAAATGAAATATACTAATCTACACAAAGATCTTCTGTTACTGTTGAAATGCCAGCATTAACAACTGGCCTCACATGCAATTTACAATCAAAGATACTTTTGATAACAACAGAAACCTACACACACCTCTAAAGCTATGTGCACCCAGATGTTAGGAATGACTTTCACATAACTTGGCCATTTAAGCTCACATTCCTCCTGACAGGGTCCACCAATGCCTTTCCATAGTCATCCAAATCTAAATACTCTTACACTGATGGGAGGTAGGGAGGAGGGGGAGGAAACAAGAAAAAAAAAAAAAAAAAAAAAGGAGCAGTGGACTGACATTTAAAAATGCCATCTACTCTGGGCAATAATTTTTTTTTCATTTTCATAATACAACAGCTAAGGCAGCAGATAAATCTATGAATTACAACAGTGTTAACAACTAAACATACCTTCTTCAAAGTTTTGCTTTTTCTGCACGTCATTTCAGATTCCTCTGTAAAGAAGATATGTGTGTTTTTGCTCTTCCTTGGTTTACGCATGTCCAAGAATCTGGACTTGAGCTTTGCTTTTTTCTCTAAGTACTGCACACTTCGGTGGGTGAAATCTGGAATTCCACCGTACCTGAAAACAGACAGACAGATAGATACATACATACATAAGGACTTAGTTGCTTAATTTCCAGTTTAGAAGCTTTAACATGAATATTAATGTCTACAAAAAAGTGATTTAGACTTGAGTATTTTTTTTTATTGCTCCATTTAAAATACGTCACTGGGTGTAGCTGCAAAACAACGTACCTTCACAAACATGTTAAAAAATTTTATTTGAAAATGTTTAACCTGATTAGTTTTAGATTTTTCTTTTCCTTATAGTTGTATAAGTCTAGATGAAAACAATTTCCCTGGCCAGCCTAAGAATAGGAAACGAAAAAAATATCTTGATTAGCAGAATAAAATATCTTTTTGGTGGCTGTCAAGAACCTCTAAAACAGCTGCTTTTTACCTTCTGGCAAATGCAACTAAATAAAAATTTCACTGGCCAACATGTGGCAACACTTTGCTAGTATGGCAACATTTCACTAGTATAAAGGAACTTCACTCCAGTATGAAACAATTAAAAATCATGATCTCAGCTCACAGGACTCCAAATGGACAGGACTATTCATTGTCAGAGCCTTTAAGCTCTAATTTAAGTAGCTGACAAGCCATTTAACATTTATACAACTGAAAGTACCATACGTGTTACACTTCTTCAAATCACTTTTCTTTAATTATTTTCTTTAACTGTGCATCTCTCTCTCTCTCGTCCAAGGATAAGAGTTTTATTAAGGACAGAGACTAACTCTGGAAATCAGCTTCAAAAGTTTAACAAAAAGGAAATGGAGATGAATGGTCTATTTCAATAATAACAATAGAGCTGACTTGCTATGAAAAGCCTCACTGTTCCTCATAAGTAATTACTTTTGTCCTGTGCCACACTTGAAGCCCAACACAGAGCAGGTTTCTTCAGGATCTTCCACTGGGTTTTCATCCACATCCAGCTCATGGCTAGGGAAAAACACAGATGACAAAGTTACTTACTGTGAAGAAACCAATTATTTTACAGCTATACTATTAAAAATCTTGTGAATTGAGAACATGTAAATGTGGACTTCAAGTAAGTTCCTCCACACACTGCTGAAACCAAACCAAGCAAAGAACACCACTCTATTCTTGTGCATGAATTTTTGGGTTGGTTTGGGTTTTTTTGCCCAATTCTACAGACAAATGCCCTTCTACTGGGGTTATAATATTCCAACTATTCTGAATGACCTCTTAAAATACTTAATGACAAGCCCTACAAGATGAAGACAGTGTTTGTTCACCCTATTTCTGAATTACCCTAATTATCTATCACGTTATCTATATTAGTATCTATTATTAATGCTGCAGCAACAGCAAAATACTAGAACAAAACCACAGTTACATTAGCAGGTAACAATTCCATCCACTCCTTATTAGAGAGGAAGAGCCATCTCAACATCTTCAAGACTACATCTTTAGAGAAGAAAGAAAAAAACCTGCAAAAGGCAGATACTGTCTATTTTATGACTGCCATAGCTCTGAGCACTTTACTGGCAGTATTCAATGGAGATTCAATTCTGTACATTCAGTACAGATTATTTACTGTTGTTCTGGTATTGTCTATACTAATTAGACCTAAATAAGCAAGCTGCCCTATGCAACTTAACAATCTCATATACTTCAGTGGCACAGGAATAGTACCATCACCTTCTACAGTCATCAAGGCCATACACTGTTTTCATCAAGCACTGGAAGAGGGGAAATATCCACTGCTTGTTGTGAGGCAAAGCAATAAGCAATGATGGAATACCATGTGGCTTTGTGCTGACATTTTAACTCATATCCTCAATCAAAGGTATAGTTAGTATAAATCAGAAGGCTCCTGGACCAGGACTTCATGAGAAAAACCTCATGTAAATTTCATGACTTGCCTTCTCTTGACTTTGACACGTCTGTATTCAGGAGGCTCTTCATCCTCATCTTCATCTTGGTCATGAAGCAGCAACTGCTTGTTTTCATTTGAATTCGAGCTACATGACTCCTGCACACCTAAAAAAAGATACATCATATTTTACTTCTGCATAAATCAGTTCCTTATCTTCCTGTCCCCAAAGCACCCCTGCAGCTACAGCTGATTAGTGTGCCAAACACACAACTTTACCTGTCCTTGTCTGAGGGACTAATAAATAATACTAATAAAGCTTCCAGTATTACACTGTAGTGATAACAATCTTATGCAGGACCAACTTCAAATTGTCATCTCTCCAAAAAAAAAAAAAAAATAAAATGCCTACAAGATACAAAATTTGCACGTTTCCTCCTTGAGTGCAAAATTTTGTTTCCATCTCATTAGCTATGCAAAGATATTCACACAGATTCAATAAGATGAGATTTAAACACTTCTCTCATTTCTTTTTGGAAAGGAGATTTTCTTTTCACCTCTCCCATTCCAGCTCTACTGTAGGATCAAGATGGGACCACACCTGCTTCTTCCTCTCTTAGAAAGTCAAAAGCAGCAGACACAAGTCTCAGCTGCAATATCAAGACAAAGATAAATAACTGAATATGCACTAACTGATCTCTCACTAAATTCATTTGAAGATTTATGAAGTACATGTTCTGTAAAAATCACTTCTGGCTGAAGAACATATTCAATATACAGGTTAGTGATGAGAAATCATCCAAAGAAATAGAGGGAAGAAAAAGGAATCAAGTATGTAATCATTCCACAAAACAGCTAATTGACTTTTAAAAAGTGGCATAATACCACAAGACATGCCCTTGTTTCTTGCACATAACCACACAGAGAACTCTGATAATCAACTTCATCTGATTTTGTATTACCTGATTGGTTAACACTTCTGTTTTCACAAGATACTCTCCTTTTCCTGCTTCCTCCATCACAGGGCTCCTTCTGGCTTCCACTGTCAGATGAACTCTGTTCCTCAGGATCTTTGTGGGCTACTGTTAGAGCGGCACTGCTCTGCTCCACTTCCTCCAAATTCAGATTTAAATTACAAATCCCAGAGATTATTTCACTGTGGGGCTCAGCACTTGAAGGGAGTGTTTCCTCACTTCTGGTGTTGGGGGGAGACAGCTCCAAGCTGAGCACTTCACTCTGCTCAGGTCCTGGACTAACCAAGCCCATTTCTCTCAAAAAACCACTCTCCTGCGTAACCCCATTAACTTCCACCTTGTCACCATGTGAGCTCTCAGTAGTCCATCCTTGACTTGTCCAGTACTGAAACTGTTCCCAGTAATACCAGTACAGTTCACTGTAATGCTGCTCCCATTCTTCCTTAGTATCTGGACTATTCCAAGGCTCAGAGGCTGTGATGCCCTTAGACGATGAGACCTCTTGGTGCTTTTCCAACCAACTCTGCCAAAGAAGGCCTTCTCCATACTCGTTCCAGTACTTCTCCCATTTTTCCTTAAGTTCACTGGGTAAAGCCTCACTTGCAAGGCTTTCTGAACTTTCACAGTTCCCTTCAATTACAGCCTGAGGTTTGCTGCTCATCTCACATTGCTCTGTAGCTAGGGCCTGCTCCCCAGAGACGGGCTGGATACAACCACCAGAAGCTTTGTCCTGGCATTCCTGCCCCATTTTATCCTTGTATTTTTGCTGTAACTCTTTTTTCTTCTTCTTTTTCTTTTTTGTAATCTTCACGTAATTTTTATTTCTGTAATTTTCTGTTGCCTAAAAGATAATGGAAAAGTTAGAAGTCTACATCATATATACAATCTTGTCCTCTCTCCAATCACATTTCTGTTCCATTGAAAACCTCCTTCTCAGTGCAATCTTGCTGCTAGCTTTCTCCCCAAAAAAGCTGTAGAGTTTCTGGGTCTGACAGGGCCCTGCTTCATAACCTCAACTGACACTTCTGAGGAAGCTGTGAGGAAGAGCTGCAGGAAAGTCTGTAGAAACACAGACACAAAAAAAAAAAGCAGAATGAAAGACAGAAGTGGTGCTGCTGAGTTGGAAGTCATTAGTAGCTCAAAGATTCAGGAGATTCATCAACAAGAAATGCTATAAAATCCTAAAGGAAAGTTGGTCAGGAATTGAAGGGTGACAAGGTTGAGCTCAACACCAAAACAGCATCCTGGAAACATCAAGGATCTGTTTTATGGGGCTGTGGTGGCTCACCCTTACTTTTACCAGGTATCTGCCTGACCAGCAAACACTGTTGAGTGTCTTATTAGGATAGCAAACATAATGCTCAACCTCACAGAATGTTATGTCCTTGCTATCTTTGGGTGCTGTACACAAAAAAAAGCGCAACATTTTGTACTCAAAACCTCTATAAATCCTGCAGCTGAATCTCTGTATGTCTTGAAGAGACTCACCCAAAAGAGGAGAGCAATATCTTTTCCATCCCATAATAATCTCCAAGTTGGCTAACAGAAATACAAGGAAACAACAACCCCCTGCCCAAACAGGCTGCTGGCCCTTTCATTTGTGCAATACAATCATTCCACTCGTTACAGCAAACTCGGCTACTACAGTTATGTGGCGGAACAGAAGACAGAAACCTGTTCCTGAAAGGAGCACCAAGGCAACTTGTTAGTTTCATCAATTACAACTCCACTTGCTTCAGGGGGCATCCTGTGATGACAAAACTCACATGGACAAAGGACTGCAAACGTATGCCCCATCAGCTGCAATCCTTAGTTTTGTTACGCTGACAGAAGAGTAAGGTGGACTATAAAGAAGTTAAAACTGAAGAACTGGCATTGGTCTTTCATCCGCATCCCTTATTTTAGTACACACAGTCCAAAGCACAATGCTTAGTAGTAATCTAAAAAGAAAATGTATTATTTTCCCACTCAATTTACTTGCATATTACTACATAGCAACAAAAACTTTACCTATGCTTTGGCCTTGAAGTTGGATGCCTGTATGGTCTAGTCACAAGTTAATTAAAATCACATACAAGTTTCTCCTATTTACTTACAAATTAATGAGGCTGGAATCATGCAGTGCTCTGCACAAAAGTGCTGTCTCACTGTCAGGTTGGTCTATATTTCATAAAGTGGACACTGTGAATATTGCACAGTCTTTTTCTCATCTTCTAAAGCCCAAATGCTCCCTATGGGAAGCAGAGCACCAAAGCCTCACTCCTGCCTTTTGAAAAACTAGCTGTTTACATTACTATCAAAGTCTAAATGGTTAAAGCAGACAGTGTGAAAATACATGCTCAGACTGGAGTGTACTAGTTGTCCTGATGTGCAGCATCTGCTTTACCCCAGCTGTTTTAAATCAGGTTTCTCTAGTCATTAGAGCAGTATAGCTATGGAAGCCCAAAGCACAGCCCTGACCCTGTTTAGTCCAACTGGCAGGGGAGTTTTACAACCTGGACAGATGAAGGTGCTGTGTGCTGTTACCAGGATGCAATGCAGGCAACTTAAAGGCAGCTCAGATGCACTTCCATGAACTGGAAATTGCCATCTCAGAAATAACTGAGAGAAGGCACATCCCTAGGTCTGCAAACATGACACAAACCGCACAAATAAAGAAAAAAAAGGATTTACCACAAAGTCCCTGTGGGCTGACTGCCCACCAAACTGAAGAGGCAATCCCATGCTCTTCATAAGCTCAGCTTCCGAGTCTAATTCAACTTCCTCTAGGTCCAGGGCATGATTAGTATCCACCTTTAATCTCACATTGGGACAACGAGTCTCCTCCTCAGATGCTTGTTCTTCCGCTGTTAACAAGTTATATTCATGAATATCATCTGGTTCTGACACCTCAGTGCCACAGCATGGCATACAAAAGACAGCAGAACTGCCTCTTACGCTTTCTTTCTCATTTAAAAATCTTCCTCATAAACAGCTCAATTACTGCATAACTATCAGAAGGAATCAAAATGTAACTTCAACAGCCAAAGCACTGGAATAGGTCTGTCTGGAAAGGAGTTAACATGCTCCACAACAGCCTCTATGGCATTATGTTTGGGATTTGTGGCTGAAACAGTGTGCATAACACACTGATGTTTTGGCTGCTGCTGAGCAGTACCCACACAGCGTCATAACTTTCCCTTTACCCCACTCTGCCCTCCCCAGCAAGCTTGCACTTCTATCAAATTATTAAGCAAAAACATATGTATATAAAATTACAAATATTATTGAGAAAGTAGGAGCTGTATATGGATGGAAATTATGAAACCAAAAGCTCTTGACTCAGTTGATAGTACTGAAACAATTAATGTTTTTGGTTTAGTTGTTCAGGATATATTTGCTGCCAAATTATCACAAAACACGAGACCTTTCCATTTTTAACTGATTATTCTCAACACAAATCACTCATACATGTACAAAATCACAGTTTACAATCTCCTTCTTTCACTCCTCTCACATTGCCTTAATCTAATCTGTGCTATTAATTATCAGCTTCTACTTCTGCTCAGACTTCCTTTTAAATCAAACTGCTGGATCTACCAACACAGCAATGATAAAAAGTGATACCAAAAGAATTACCTTCAGGTAGGCAACCATAAGGAATTCAGGAGATGGAGTAAGGGAATGGGGTTGAATTTGTTAGAGTATACACCATGATAATTCCTAGATAACAAGCATGCCAAGTGAGAGATTTACTTTTCTGGTCCTCCTTATATGACTCATTGTATATATGTGAATCATAATTTTCCCCATCAGTGCTATTGCTTCTTCTCTACTTCTGGCTCAGTAGATTAACTAGTAACAGCTAATGTCCTAGGCTGGGGTAGAGACAGCAGGAGAAAAACGTCTAGAATCCACAAACATGTGGATTATGCAATCAATTTTGAATTAAGTCAAAATTATGATTTAAGGTCAGGGATGTGTCATGTAATCTGTTCCATGCACCAGGTGAATATTATGTGAGGTGGTAAAGTTTATCTGGACAGAAATAAGCACTGCACTTGCTTTGACACAAACTTCTACATCAAGATTTTGGTGTAAACTGAAAGCTATGTAAGTTCTAAACTATTAGTCACTTCTGTCCTCATAGCAAAAGTACTGAAAAACACAGAAATAGGAACAACTTAAATAACCACACAGCTCACTTTAAGACTGCACATCACAATGCATAACTTATTGTATCACCTTACCTGTACTGTCATTATCATCTTTGACATAAAATCCTTTTAATCCCAGTTTATATAATTTTCGATCTCTGTATAAATAAAGACAGACATAGATGCAGAAAGTCACCACTGAAACAATTTTTTTACAGTAAAAGCAATCATTCAGTGGAAAAAAACTTCCCCAGGGATGCAATAAGATCCCCACCACTGGACGTTTCAGGATGATACTGGATGGGGCACTAGGCTTTTCCACGCCCCGCTCCCATGAAAGGCTGGACCAAGTGACCTCTCCAGGTCCCTTCCCACGCGGGCTGCCCTGTGACTCCAGACACGCGAAACAAGTAAAAAGAAACAACATCTGGAAAAGGCAACACTTTAATTAAAGCCTGACGGGAAAGCCCAAAGGAGGGACGTTCAGAAAACGCTGCAGCTACGCAGTACACTCCGGAATTAAATCTGGTGCTCCTCTCGCCGAGGAACCGGCTGCTCCCCTGCGGATGGGGAGCGCCAAGCGGGGGGAGGGCGCGGGCTCCGGCAGCGGGATCGGCGTCTGAGGGCTCTTCTCACTCTTTTCTGTTCCCCCCTACCAGTGGTAAACATGATAAACATATCGAAGTACTTTTGTGCAACAGCCACGCAAAACCCCTGCTCAGCTTGCATCCCCCGGCCGCAGCAGCGCGGCCCTTCCCGCCCGTGCCCAGCGGGACGCTCCCCCGGCCGCGGGGACGAGGATACGCGGGGCGCGCCCGGCGCTACTCACTCGACGAAGGCGCGGGAGCAAAGGCAGAGGATGCCGCCGGCCGCCCCCGCCCGCAGCAGCAGCTCGGCCACCAGCCTCGGGCCCGGGTCCTGCACCATCGCTGCGGGAAGCGCCTCACGCCGCCCGGCCCGGCCCGGCCCGGCCCGGCGCGGCCGCCTTCCGCCGGAACTGCCGCCCGCGCCCGCCCCGCTGCGGCCCGGAGGGCGGCCCGCGGTGGTGCGGCCGCCTGCGCTTGCAGTGCCCCCCCGCGGGGAGTACGAGCGTGTGGGGGGGGCTCAGAGCGGGTAAGAAAGGAGTGGGGGAAAGAAAGAGCCTCGCAACAAAAGTCTTCGCTGAAGGACTTTTCGGCAGTAGCCGAAATCTGGTAAAACCGGGAGTGGGAAGCAGAAGTGAGTGAGGCAGTTTTGGAGTACTGACTGAAACAGAGTCATAGAGTCTCAGAATGGTTTGGGTTGGAGGGGGTCTTAAAATGACTTTGTACCAACCCGTCTGCCATGGGTAGGGACGCTTTCCACTAAAACCGGGTTGTTCAAAACTCCATCCAGCCTGGCCTGGAGCACTTCAGGGTTGGGACTTCCTCAACTCTGGGAAACCCCAATGCCTCACCGCTCTCACAGTAAAGAATTAACCGGGGAGCTTAACACGGTGAGAGAGTGGGGACACGATGGGCAGAGGGAGCGAGAATGAAAAAGGCTGGTGAGAAAAAGGGGCTTGGGAGGAGGCAGGGTGAGGCAGGAAGGTCGGAATGAGGCTCTGGAGGCAGAGGTGGGGTAGGGAGGGAGGAAACCATTGGGAAGCAGCCATGTGTGATAGGGTACAGTGATACGGATAACCATGTTTTTCTCACAAATTTCTTTGCTGTGGAGCCTTGCTTCAGGCAATAGCCCAAGATATAACCTGGGAAAATGCCATTGAGAGACTTGAGAGAGTTGGAGGGTGTTTAGAATAAGAGGTTGGTTGGAGACAAGGGAAGGTTGCAGTGATGAGCACACCACAGGATCCTGCCCTGTAAAATCAGATTCTCTCCTTTTATCTCCTGTAGGGTATTTGTATGATGGTGCACTAGGTTTGAGAGATTTCCTGTGTGAAACACTGGGTGATGGACTGTTCAGTTCTACTTAGATTGCTCAGAGTTTATCTATAAGTTGCATGAAATACATGTCTCTAAAGACCATTACCCTTGACATCACGGGGATGGGCTTTCTCAGATAAAAATTACGGGCTTCAGCATCTCTTCTTACCTGCTAGCCTGCTTAATGGACTGTAGAAGGGTATGAGAAAGAAATGTAGCCTTCATATCTGCCCTACTTTTTAATTTTTTGCTAAAATGGAGAATACCATTCCTAAACCACAACAGGCCCTCTGGAATTTGTTTTTGACGAGCTAGGATACTGGGCTTTATGTTACCTGCATTCAATGCATGATAAGCTGTGCAGTTTGCTCTGCTGTCTTGTTCCATTTGCATCAGTGTATTTTAGGTAACAAGGCTGTACAGCCTCATGAGGGTGCAAGATGTCCTCAGGATTTATAAGACATTTCATATAGAAAATATGCAAAGAGGAGTTTGGAGGCAGAAGGAAGTTCAGGTGACAGTAGCACAACTACAACAACAAATTCCATCCATTTACAGAAAAAAAATCTTAATTGTATCCTGAATCACCCGCCGACTTACATCTGATATAAACAAAAATATTAAATGCCAACATTAGTCAGGGCTTGAATATGTCTATCACTACAGTAATTAAATACTTCAGAAATACAGGGAAAGATTGCACCAGTCCTAGCATTCATGTGGGTATAACTGCATCTGCAATTAGGGTGATATATCACCTTCATATTTCAAAAGTGAATATGCTGTGAAATGGAAACCTTTCAACACAGTTTGTTTAGCAACAGCCAAATGCTATGCATAAAAGTTGAACCGTGAATTGCAAAATATTTTGAGAATTGTGATACTCCTTAAGGATGCAAGGCTACATTTTTAGTGAAATGCAGAGAATTGCACTACTGTATAAGAACAAGATACCACTTCTTTTATAATATTGCAGTCCAGTGTTCTGCAGTCTGCACAAGCAGCCACCATCAGGTAAGGCTAAACCTAGGTGGGAGTGCCTCCTAATTACTCTCCCATTCCCCAGCCACCTGCAGATGATGGCATGTTTTCTGCCTGGTTTTTAAGACAGTGGATTTCTTCTCATGATACTTGTCCAATTTACCCCACAGCTTAAGAAGAAGGAACGGTTCCTTGCATAAAAAGGAACCATCTCTATTTTGGACATGGCTTCTCCCAGCTTCAAATGATGCTTCCCTTATAAGAAGAATAAATGAGCAATTGATCCATACTCAGCTGCTGTGCTAGTAGATTTTATAGATATCAGTCATATTCCTTAAAATCTCTTCCAAGATGACAAATCCTGGCATATCCAATGTTCCTCCTCTGGGAGCTGGTCTATACCTCTGGTTTTCTAACTCTTTTTTCTCGTTGTACTACACCCTGCTAGAGATACCCCCTTCAGACCACGACTGTGGGCTGACCTAGGCAGGGCAATGCACTTGGGCTGTGATTTCTAGCACAAATGACACTTAAACTAGCAGAAAGAGGCTTGTGATAACACTTGTTTCACTTGAGGTTGTACTGGCAAATAGCATGCTTAAATTAAAGTAAAAGAAGACATCTTTGAAAAATTTCCACTGATGAGATTCTACTTATTTAAAAAGTCATATGTAATGAAATTAATAGAAGTTTGCTATTGACAAGAAGCCTGTTTCATAGGAAGATAATGGTCTGCTTCACACTGAGTTGGTATGTCCTTCCACTAGCACCAGACATGATTTACCTGATCCATGTGGATAACACCAAATCAGCCTGCATTGCTGTAGCCTTTTCCCCAGGCCACCTGCCCTTCCCTGCCCACCCTTGCTTTCCTCGGGTACATCCTGTTAAGAAATGCTTCTCTACTCCCCCAACTCTTTCTGCTTCTTGCTCCTTGCTCTCACACACAGTCATGGCGCTCAGCTTCAAAGCCCTTCTTGGACCTATCTGTGGTGGGTTTTTTTGGTGGTTTTTTTTTTGTTTGTTTGTTTTGTTTTGGTTTTTTTTGTTTTGTTTTGTTTTTGTTTTTGTTTGTTTGTTTGTTTGTTTCTCAGGTGATAGTGAAGATCTCCCCTGCTTTTATCTGTACTTCTCAGAAGGTGACCTTGCCTCCCAACTGGCTTTAAAGTTTTTCATTATTTCCTTTTTAAATCCCATTTCAAAGCTAACTTCCATGACAAATACTGACCAAATAATGATAATATGAAGGATTCTGGGAACAGCATCCATAGCTATTAAAAATAAAACAAAAGCAAATACATGCAATGTTTATAAAATGGAACATATTCTCACAGTAACTCTTACCTGCTCAAATAATTCTGACCTCCACCCTTACCATGTAAGAATAGTGCTGGACAAATAAGGCAAATATTTCTAAGACAAAATGAAGCTTTTTATATGTTTATGTATGAACTCTCAGAAAAGAGTGCTCACTGTTCCTTGAAGGAAATTATTGCATTAGATATGTATCTGAATATAATAAAAAAAAATAGCTTATCAACGTCTCCCTTTATAAGCAGATGATACGATTAAGAAATTAAGAACAGTATTTAAACAGAGTAAATTTTTCTAATTTGCATGTTTCTAAAGACAGGTAATTCTATCATCTTTATGTGGTGGATAAACTGAGAGGTATATCTGAGAATGTTTAAGTCAATGCATTGTGTTCTCTCTTAGCAGGACGGGATAGATAAACCTGAATTTCCTACATGAGAATCTCTAATCTCTGTAATTCATGTATTTGAAAGAATTGATTCAGCTGAAGTATCTGGACAACTTTCTGCAACCTGTGCATTGGTTCTGGCTGATCAAAATGCCAGTTATAATGGTCTTTGTACTTGAATTTTTTTCTTCCTGGTGCTCTGTCCCTTTTTAGTCTTTAGCTTCACACTTGTAAGAGAAAGGATGGCTTGAAGGGGCATTATTCCAATGAACTGTGGACCACAAGATGGCAAATGGTGACATCTGTGGAATTTGTATGGAAAATTGTGGCCAGCTAAGTGAGGGTTTTTTCTTTTGTCTTAGAAATAGTCTCTAAGAAAGAGGAGAAGATGGAGAACATGTCACTTCACCAGTTGCAGATGTACACAGAAGGACATACAACAGGATTAAGCTTCAGAGACACTCCAGTCCTCTCAAAAGGCATTGGCCAATGTACAAATAACCAAATACTCAAACACTATTCATCACTTGCAGAATTAGAGGTCTCACAGTAATATCTCCTTTACACTTTTTTTGGTAAAGATGAGAGTCCACTAAGCAAATGCAAATCACAAGGTCAAGGTTATTTGACAAATGATGTTGTGACTATCTGTGACAGACCTTTGACACTGATATGACTGATCTGGCACATGAGAAAGTAATTTGATGTGGCAATATTATCTCAGTGGGAATTAAATGATGATCCTCTTGAAAACTTCATGCTTCTAATTTTTGTTCAGCTTTTGCTTTTATTTCAAAATACCTAGAGAATCATTTAGGTTGGAAAAGATCATTGAGCCCAGCTCTTAACCTAACACTGCCAAGCCTACCACTAAACAATGTCCTATGTGCCACATCTGCTAGTCTTTGAAATAACTCCAGGCATGGTGACTCAACTACTTCTCTGGGAAGCCTGCTCCAATGTTTGGCAACACTTTCCATGAAGAGATTTTTCCTAATATGCAACCTAGACCTCTCCTGGTGCAACATGAGGCCATTTCCTTATGAAGGAAACCCCAGCTTGAACATGAGGCCATCCCAGATAGATTGGGTACCATTTTTAATGGTGGATGAGCCAAACAAATGTTTAAAAAGACAGAGCAAACATAGTACCCAGACAGGTTATTTAAGTCCATTTCTTACTGTACAGTGCATTTTTGATCTCCTAATTGCCTTCTTAAAGACACCTTAAGTCTCAACCTTCTAGTAATGGGCAGAATCCTCTAATTATGTTGTAGCTGTACTCAGATTGTGTCATTAGCCAAATCTGTGGGAGCTGAAGGTTCTTGTAGTCTTTGTGGTTACCTTAGCTGTAGTGGGGTTTTCAGTATTTGCAATTACAGTGAAACAATAATACTGTTAAACGGTAATTACTACTTTCACAGAGCAAAACAGAAGTGCTTAAGAGAAAATCCATTGGAAAGCAATAATAAAGGGTACTTCAGCCACAGCTCCACAGTCTGTGCTTCTAGGACAGAATATGAATTTTAATTTGTCTTATATAGTGAAGGGCTCTGGATTTCTTTGTTGTTTGCTTACTTTTTTTTTTTTTTTTTTTTTTTTTTTTTTTTTTTTTTTTGTGTGTGTGTGTCTTGTTTTGTTTTTTTTTTTTTTTTTTTAAGTGGTATCTTTTCTGTTTCTTTTTCTGCACAAACCAGGTCAAATAAGCATATGTGATATTTTACCAGAGTGGAGAAATTGCCACAGAATAGATAACTGCTTTGATGCAGCACTGGGGACTCCTGCCGGTTGTTGTTGGCATCTTTAATTCCTAGATAAAGAATCTTCTAGCTCACACTTGGAGGCAAAAAGCCAGAAAGACGACAAAGCTAACAGATAGTTTTTTTAATACTTGTACTGTGGATTGGATTGTCCCTGGTTCCACATTTCTTCACAGCCCAAATGAACAGTTGATGGTGTCTGCTGCTGTCAAAGCACCTTTGAATCATGTGAGAACTGTAATTAATTGGAACAGTACCTATTTGGTCTTGCAAGTTATCAGACACTGTTAACCTAATACTTCTGTTTCTGCCCAGTATAGTCTTGGGCTTAACCTTTTTAATTCCTTTTTTTTTTTTTTTTTTTTTTTTTTTGGGGGGGGGGGGGGTGTGTGTGATACTTAATACACTTAAATAATATCCAGTTCCATAGCTCTAGCTAGATTATGGGCCAGATAATTTATTTTACATATGGCCACGATTCCATTGCACCTTTAGAAGTGCTGCTGATGTAATTTAAGCCAAAGAAAGCCATATAATAGGACTGTGAATGCATCAGGGACATCTTAAAAATTAGTTTGAAGATGTGTAGCTTTTATTCTTCTTCATCATAAAGCATATTGATCATGTAATTGGGTTTTTATATATATGCCTGTAAGTAAGTTTTATTATGCTTTATTGGATCTCTGTTTTCCAATAGAGCTCTGAAAATGTTTCTCTTGTTGGATATTAACTTTTACTAGTGGATTTGTGGGTTTTTTTGTCATTGTATGAGAGCCCTAATCATAAACCCATTCTACTTAAAAACATCTACATCTAACATCCACTGAAAAGATTGTTTCTAATCTAAAGAGTGAGTTACAACTTTTCATAAAGAATGCAAGACTTTTTATGCTTTCAGGCTGAAAAGTGGTATCAAAGAAAGACAATTCAAAGGATATGGCCATAGGCAAGTGTTTTGAGAAACCATTAATTTTCACCTCAACAGCCAGCACTAACCACAAAATAAGATCCTGCTGGTTTAAGTGACTGCAGGGTAACAAAACGAATGTAATGGATCTAACGTCCCAAGAAACAGGGTGGCAATTTAGGGATGGGCCCTTGCCTATCTACAGTAAAACAGTTTAATGTTTGTCCTTCCATGATAGAAAGGAGGTCTTCCATTCAGATCTTCCTCTGAAACTGAGCTTGTTCCTGCCGAGGTCCTGATCTGCAGATGCAAGGATGTCTTTATTGAGCTAGTCCCTTGCTAGAGCTTCTTTTTAGGTTGAAAACTGTAGGTGACCAGCAGCCTTTATTATTTTATTTCTGTTAAATTCGTAACAATTACATGTGTATCTCTTTTATGGGACATTTGAATGAGACATTTTGAATTTTTCTGCCATGTTTCATGATTAATATTTTCAAGAAAATTCTAAGGGATGTTTCTCTGGAAGTAATTGTTGAAGTCTCTTGCTTTTCAGCTCATACTTGAGGATCCAAAAGCTTGAACTATGTTTTACTTTCCAATGCTTTTGTTGAACAGGAAACTATTTAATTCTGTTCTTTCTGCATTATCTCAGCTCATCAGTTATTTTTAATTTCTTTAGTTATAGCATGACAATTATGAGAAGTTGGAGACTGTTCATCTGGGAGGTATTTTCCCAGGTTCAACATCTGGGCTGAAAATTACACCAGTGCATGTGTAAAGAGACTACCTACTGAAACATAATTTGCAAATAAGAAATTTCCTTTTTGTAATACAAGCTGGTATTAGAGTGACAACATAAAGAGAGGAATGGCACAGGAATGCACAGGACTGTAGCCAGCAACTGTCTTTGAGATAATTAGAGCATCAAGAAGAAGCATGTTAACTTCTAACTACATTTCTGCTAGGAAATGAAATAGTCAATCATCTGAGTTAAAGACCTATTGTAACTTGAGTGCAATTCAGGGGTACTTAAGTTAATTGCTCATTGTGTTTTTAATAGCATACGACTTTTTTAACACCAGGGACTGTGGCAGGCAAGACTTGTTTCACTTAAGTGGTTTAACTCAGATCAGGATCTGAGTGGTTTACTGATTTATTAATGACACATAATTAGCTGACACGCCGTGAACTTTACCTTCTGGATCGATATCAGCAGGCTGACAGATAAACCAGAGTGCAAAACACTTGAGGGATGTTAAAACACACCTGTAAATTGCTAAACTCCCTAATGGCCACCATTTCTAGTCCCACAGGAGCGTAATAAGGTGCGCACACCCCTCTCCTACAGGACAGGGGGTGACAAGTGCACCCCTCTCTTGTGGCCATGCACATTCTCCTGCTGGAGAGGGGGTTCCTGTGTCTTTATGTGTACCAGTGCAGGTCTCTGCTGCCTGCTAGTCCGTGTGCTGGTGAGAAGGAACTCCATGGGCTCCAGGCTGTGGGTTCTTCTGCTCTTGCACCCCATCTTAGGAGGATACCGGACACGATGGCAGCAGGGTGACTCCTGGCAGCATCTGAGCCAGGGATCAAACTGCTGTGCTGAGTGCTTTCCACTCCCACATGTTACCCCTCAGTCACAAGTTTCCTTCCATTTTTTATGCTTCTCAGGCTGATTCTTTTCTCAAAAGCCTGTCGGTAATTCCCTGGTTGCTGCTTAATCCAACAGATCCCTATTGTAAGCAAACATTGCCATTATTCATTTCCTGGTTTGGGGTGACCTTCTCTCTGATCAGGCAGTTTTGGGTGTCCTGTCTTTACATGCTCCTTTCATATGAGTTCCTCTTCAAGACAGGTCCATCAGGAGGTTTTGTTACCTTGAAACTCAACTGGTATGAAATTACTGTTAAAACATTTTATGGTTTTGACAAGTGAGAAGCTTTGTGGGGGTGGAAGAAACACCAGGTGGTCTATCACTCACTGTGGAGACATCCTTGGTGACTCCTACTTCATTGCTGGTTTGCCCAGCATGAGGCACAGGCTCTGTCACTCCACAGCTGGTCATCTCACAGTTAAAATGTCAGAGAAATATTCTCACTGTATGAGATTATGCTAAGTAAGAAGTATTTTAGATTAAAATATTTTTAATGAAAATCACAGATAAATATGTACCTACAGTAATTCTGGTAAGGAAAAAGTGACATGAACAAATCAGAGGGGGTGTTATCTCAGTCTCTTTAGCCATGACCAACTGTAGCTACTCAAGACTGAGGAAATAAAAAAAGAATATGCTATGTATGTCTCCTGGAAAACTTGAATTATATATATTCTGAAACCAGGCCACCACCAGGGAGACTGGCTGGGCAGGGAGGTCTCATCAGGAATCCCCAGTGCTGCTCCCCTGAACTTTGTGGCTGATGGTGGAAGAGGCCAGAGTGGAGGATGGAAGGATCTGAGCAGGACCCTCAACACAGGATGTTATCAGCCTTGAAGGGAGAACATCTCCTTCCTGGCCTCCTGGCCTCTCCCTCCCTTCTGAGGCTCAGCTCAGGGAAGTCTCTGATAAAGTGATGGGAATGGGAGGATTTCTGGGAAAAACAAAGGACTGTAGCACTTGGGCATAGAACAGACTGCTTCAAATGCATAAATAAGGAACTTTAGAGTACAGGAAAGGTCTGAGGCAAAAAGCAGGATCTTTCACACCATGTGCAAGTACTGTGGGATCCTCTGGGCAAGGTATCATTTGAATCTATAATATCAGATAAGTGACACCTTTATGAATCAGGGAAGTGCAATGGCTGATATAAAACCTGCAAGTGACATCCCACTTATCTTCAGGGATTCCCATGTAATTGATGAGAGATTAGGCCACCAAACTGATTTTTAAAATGAAAATAAATCAGACATGAGCAGATTATAATGGAAACACCACCCTTGCAGCATTTCAATAGATTTTGCAATAAGTCTTGTATTGCTGAGACCAGAATAAGAAGAAATATAAAGCTGACATCAGATAAATAGCATAGCAGTTCATGATTTTTTTTTTCCTTTCAAAGCATTTCTGTGCATTAATGTGCTTCACTTTCAGCTCTTAAAGTTAAATCCTAGAAAGTGATTCTTCACTTGCAGTTCACTCAGCTCCCTTGCTGTTATCAGTGGGATTAGGGCTGTCTGTACTAGAGCACTGGTAGCCTGTGAGTCTCTGCAAGCAGGAGGGGTTTTGCCAATGACTTTCAAAGGGCTTTTCTGATAGTGGACTAATATCGGGTGTTACCACAGTGACTGCAGGGAAATGATCATAGTTTCTGCTGCCTATCTGTTCCCAGTAGGATTCATTTACCTCAGCTCCTTCTTTTACCTGTCAAAGCCTTAGCCATGTTCTTTTATTGCCTCACTTCCTTTTTTTTTTTCACCTAACACTTCTTCATACTTGTACCTTAGCACGGTAAATCCTACTATTTATTAATGACATTCTTAGTTATGATCACTGCTAGTAGTCCTAGCCTCCTTTCCAGGATACTTATGACTTCATTCATTTTGAGAAAGCACTTGCAGGAGAACTGTGCAGCTTTGAACATGGTATTCAGAAGTTAAAAAGAAAGAAAGAGCCTACAGTGCACTGGGCTGTTACCTGCTGTGTGACAAACTTCTTCAGAACATCCCTTTGGTTTTGCTAGCAGAGTGCCTTTAAAGTATTTTTGACTTGGAATTTCCAAATTAATATTAGTGCAGGTTTATGGAGACCTATGTATTTTCATACTCATTTTAAATGACAGCAGGACAGAAAATAGACTTTCATTTTTGAAGGAACAACCATGGAAATGTTCTTTCAAATCACTATTTGCTATTTAAACTGTTAAGCAATATGTGATGAGAGATTACAACTTGTTTTTGAATAGCTTTGCTATTTAAGAATAAAAACATTTCATTGTTTTTATTTTATTTTATTTTATTTTATTTTATCTTATTTTATCTTATTTTATTTTTAATTAGGATTTAAATTTGAAGAGGTATTATCTGGCAACAGATTCTTTCATACAAAAGGAAGGGGATGGTCTGGTATCATCTAATTATTGCATCTCCTTCCAAGGGTGTTGTATGTTAGGTATTTTTCTGGAAAAAGTATTTCTTTGAGCTGACCAAAGCCTCTGCACCTGTGATATGTTGCTAAATTGTCACCAAATACAGGACAATTTAACAATCCAAGGCAGTCTGTAACTGTTCAGACTTCTTTTTAAGCTTCAGAAGATGCTGTAGAAGTATCTGAGAATTCTTGAGTTTTTGAGCTGAAAATGGTAATGCAATCTTGCCTGAGGCTTTAGGTCACAGTGCTACCTTGAAAACAAACAAAAAGACTGTCCGTAAGTAAATTGCCTTTTTTTGCCATTTTTCTTAATAAAGAATTTTCAAATTGTGTGTGTGTTTTGCTTTTAAAATTACTCCTTTATTAGGAGTCTTCCTTTACCATTTCTGAACTAAATGCAATTTTTTTTGGTCACCTTATTCTGTGGATATGAATATGCAATGCATCATTCTTTTTAATAATGATGACCAGAGGAAAAAACCCATGAATTTTAATACCCCTAATAGGAATTAGCTTCCTGCACTTGATTGTATGCAGAAATACTATGTTGTGCATAGAAGAAGAAAGAAATAAAGTCTCAGGTGCAGATTTCTTAAGCAGCTTTCTTGCAAAGTGTAATAAAAATTTTGATCACAAGAGTAGGTAACTGTCACTAGGACAGTCTCTTGTGCTCAGCCTGTGACAATTTCATATTCATCTTCTCAGTTTTCTGACTTCAGAATTGCTTCTTGTTGCTTCTTAATTGCTTCCTGTGCTTGTTTATGTTGGTGGTATTTTTAAGTGTGAATTTAAATTCCAGAGAGCATGGTGCATGTATTCATGTATTCATAACTTACACAAACTGGTTCCAAAAAGCTGTTATTGAATTGGCTTGTAATAACTACACAAGTGTCACAGGAGCACTATAATCAACAAATTTTAGGCCTTTGTAATAAAATGAACGCTACACATGCAAAGCATGCCATATGCTATGCTCTTGGTTTTTCACAGAATTTTGACCACGTTGGCATACTAAAATATTTGACTGCCAAGACTCAATGGTAATTGCAAAAATATCAAATTCTTGACTGCCCACTGAATCTTGACTAATGTGTGTTTTCAGTTACTGTGTCCTCAGCATGTTGTGAGGAGTTACACTGTAGGATGTCTTGCCTGAAGCTATGATTTGAAGTTTTGCATTCTGAGCACCTGACCGTTTATGAACAGCAGGATGCAGAAACCACACTGGAAGGACCTTTGCTTATTGCTTATTACCATGATGCTGTTCTTAGAGATTATGGTTGATTTCTGCATTAACACAGCCTGCCTCTGCCACTCAGCAATTGATCACTTTATCCACAGGATACTAAGTAAGTACTTCTGTGGTAAATGAGATGTTTAGAGCCTAAATTTGTAATCTGACTTCAGACACCAGCCTTCATACCACAATATGCAGGGTGGATTTCCTGGTTTTCTGTTTGGTATTTCATTTATGCTCAGTTTAGATGCAGACTTGTCAGCTGGAAGAATTAATTACTTAATTATTTTTACAATTTGTTTCATGTTAGATTTGCAAGCAAAGTTGTGCACCGTTTTAAGTAACCTTTTACATCAGCATGACAAATGGATTTCATAAACAGTAATTAAATCATGCTACACTGCTGTGCACAAACAGAAAAGGTAAATATGGGTTCTAAGAACTGTGCAAAGGAACAGGGGACAGCGTAGCCTTGGCAGAATAAAGAGGAATTCAGAGACAGTTTACTCGAAGAACGACACAGACAGGAGATGTAACTCAGCCCAAAGATTCAGGTTCAGGCTGTCTGTCACCTTGAGTCCAGTTTGGTGTGTTACATTGGTGATGTAGAACTTTGAGAAGATTATTTTTGAGCTGCAAGACCTGAGCAATAGCCACTTAAGATGAGAAAAGTAATAAGACAGGCAAAGTGTAATTATTGAGGTGGTAATTGCAAGTAACAGAACAAGAGAAAATAGCAAGAAAAAAGTTAGGGAATTGAAAGAAAATGGTGAGCAGCAGTGTTGTATGGTAGTCCCAGCTATTCATGCTTTTTGTTAACCAAAAAATAATTGCTAGGTAATTTTTGAGCTGTATATATACTGTTCCTAAAATCTCTCTGTAAGTAATGAAATATGGCCAAACCGAAAGAGTGAGAGGTAGTGAGAGTCTCTCTATAATCTGCTGTATGTACGTGTCTCTCATCCGTCCAAGTATCTGGATTCATTGGAAAGCTGTGTGAATTCTGCCTTCTGCAGAATATTATATTATTTATATTATAATATTTATAAAATTTATATTATAATTATATGATATAATTATTATAATTTATAATATATATAATTTATAATATATTATAATTTATAATATATATAATTATATTATATAATTATTATAATTTATATTATAATATTTATATTATAATATTTATAAATATATTATTTATATTATATTATAAATATAATATAAAATATTATATTTATATTCATCTCTGTGATTCCTCAAGAGAGCAAAACAGACTTTTACAGCATGAGCATATGTCTGCATGACATCTGTATTCGCCCTTTGCAAATAGATGACATCTTAGAATCATGCCATGCCTCTACATGAAATAATGTGTTGGTTTAAGATCCTGTGAGCTCACTTTTCTGTAGAATTACAGGGGGCTTTTTTATTTTTGCAAACAAACCAGGTGCACACTGCACATTTTTGGCACTGTGCCACTAATCTGTGTCAATTTTGTATGTTTTATTCTTTATGAGCCTGCTCATCAGATACGTGATTGGGCTGCTATTTCAGGATGAGGCACAGATAATCTAGTAATAATTAATTTTATATGTATCTGCATCTCAGATTGTTACAACTGACATGTCCATCATTTCTAGAGTTCTGCCCTAGGACCTAAACTGGGTTTTGTTTGGGCTTCTATCCTTTCTTTATCCATTTGTCTATGAATATATCTCAATAATTTAGTATCTAATGCTTATAGTATACAGCTATCAAGTATAGCTCATTTACATATATAATATTATATATTATACATTCGTTCAGTTTCAGTCAATATCTCTGAAAAGTAGACCAACCAATTTATGTTAGCTTGCACACAGAGATTTTCTTTAGTACCAGGGAGGAAAATTGTACTTACTGACATCTAGCAAGTGCATCCAGAAGAGGGCACAAACAGTATTTTTTCTTAAGAATATTAGACTGCAATTAGGTACTACAATAGACCAGAAATTCCAGTTAGCCCAGTATGCTCTGAGGGAGGCAATACAGATGCTGTTCAGGAAGACCATGTGAGTCTGGCCATTTTCTCTTTTACCTGTGTGTTTCTGCAGCATGCAGAAATATTAGGAGTGTTACAGGGTTCATTTCTGCCTGTCCTGTTATAGACCGGTTATTCTTGACTTTGTCTAAACCCTTTTTGAACCCATTGAGAACCTCTGCCTTTATGAGCTTCTTTGGTAGGGAATTCCAGAAGTCCAGTGTCTGCTGTGTAATCAAGTATTTCCTTTTATCTTTATTTAAACCAATCTCCTACTAGTTTCATTGAGCTTACCTTAGTTCCAGTGCTGTGGGGTTGATGAAGAGTTCTCTGTTCACCTCTCCTGCTGCCTTTATGACACAATAAACCCCAACCACATTCCTCTCTGCCTTCTCTTCAGAAACAGTACTCTCAGAGGTTTTTTGTCATCTCAAAAGACAGATGTTTCATTCTCTTCATCATTTTTGTTGCCTTTCCCTATGCCCTTTCTAATTTGACTGTGCCCTTGTGAAATATGACTACCTGAACTGCAAAAATTACTCAAGATTTGGGTGCATCATATTTTTGCACCAGCACAAAATGACAGAATCTACCTTGTTGTCTAAATGCCAGTAAACATTCAGCTGATGATTTCAAACAACCACTGATGATAATGCTAGGATCTCTTTTTTGAATTATGAGTCAAATGTAACTTCCTTCAAAAGCACTTCACAACTGATCACAAACAATTTTCATTTGTTCTAATTTATCAGTAAAATGAGCTGTATAGTTACTTAATCTCTGGGAATTATTCAAGGAATTGGCTCTGAAACTGTTTTAGAGCGCCTTCATTCCAAAATTATGAGAAATTAATATCGAGAATAAAATAAAACAGGGCCAAAATTACCAGAAGGAAAAAAACCTCCCTAATGACATTTCAACATTTCATTGATAGATAGGAATCTTGGTTCTAGAAATATATGCATTCTAAGTTGTTGAGAAACACACACAGGAGGCTGGTCTCTTAGGGATAAACATTGCCTAAACTTCAAAATAATATGGTGCAGGTCTCATTGCACCTCCAGGTGGGATTACCAGGATAAACACAGGGCCAGGGAGCTGTGCCTCAAAGCCTTTCCCTTATAATCTTATTATTAAAATGAAACTCCATTAAAACTGGAGAAGGTAGATATGCATAGCTGGTCATATCCTGTCTTGGCAATCAGATGTAATTTTAACTTAATTTAGTTGTTCTGTGGTTACCTAAGCCAGCCTAAGGTTGCACCACAGGTAAGAAGTCCAGCATTTCTACACTTTTTGCTTACAGCCATTTCCTTTGGTTTTCTCTACTTTAAACTTTTCTCTTATTACTTGCCCTGCCGCTTTCTCTGAGAATGCCTTCCACTTGCTCTCTGGATCAGGTGCAGACCTTTTTGTGATTATCTGGTACTTATCATAACTGGGTTCAGTTCTTTTAGATACTTATTAAGTCTTACACCCGAGGTAAAACAGACCCTGAAGAAGAGAGGGAACAGGGAGAACACCACTGGCAAGTAGCATCAGGTAAGAGTAGAAAGGTTTCTGAGAAAGAATCAAGTGAGATTTTATCTTGCTTTGAAGAAAAATGTTCTAACCGAATATAGAACAAGTTGCCCCAAAATCTGCCCTAAGATAAAGAGGCAGATTGATAATAAAAATCAATTACCAACATACAGGTCAAAGTGAACATTGCAGCCAGATTGGTTATCACCAGAGATGCTGAGATAAAACAGAAAAAAGAGTGAGGAACTGAATTTCATCTGCTTAAAGTATATGACCCTTTGACCTAGATAAAATAAAAGAAAAAATCCCCATCACATAGAAAGCATAAAGGAGATTTGTTTCAGTTAAAAGGCAGTGTTGTCACAAGATAAAATGCATATCTTGGTAATAAATACATGTAATTTGGAAACAGTATCAGAAAACATGGTTCTGGAATAATGTCCTGAATGTGAAAAACCTAAAGGGTTTTAAAACTGAGCTTGAAACATTTTGGAAAGATTTTATAGAAAATTCTCAGGGAGAAAATTAAGTTCTTATATATTGCGTATCTTACTGCCTCTGAAGAAGAGAGAAAAGGGGATTTTTGTTTACATTTCAGTAGGAGAATTCAAACATTATATTGATTTATGTGTCAATTTCTGCTGCTTGTTTTTGGAGCAGAACAAGAAGCTCTTCCTGCCTTTCTCCTAATCTTTCCCCCTCTTTCCTAACCCTGGGCTTGCAGGATAAAACGTCTTTGTGTTTCTCTTAACATTAAAACTGCCAGGTGTATTTATAGTGTATACTCCTTATACATTCAGCATTAACACCTTTGGACAGAATTGCAGTCAACAGAGAATCTCTCCTTGACTCAGTCTGGAAGGGACAACAGGTTTTTCCCACCTTCTGTGAGTTTTCTTCAACAAATTCCTTCTTGTTGCAGATAACTCTGTCATTGACAACTCCCTTAACCTGTCCTGTTCTAATCCTGTGACACTTAATTGCTATGGCTCTTGACCTCTTATTAAAATTCTTAAGCTAGCTGATGTGGAAGCATCATGTGCCATTGCTCATAGAGTAGATGCTTTATGGGCTTCTTCAGTAGCTTTCTGCCTGTTCCAGAGTTTTCTGGAGACTGGATTCATACAGATCTTCTCAGTTCTGTGTTTTTATATTTCAAATGGGAGTTAAGTAGCTTCTTCCTGTTAGAGTTATTCTGCACACTAATGGCTCTTTTTTTCACCTCGAAAGTACAAATTTCATCTCTGCTGAATACCGTGGAAATGAAACAGAAAGACAGCAATATTCTTCCCACCTTTTACGTGTTTAGGTTTGTTTGGTCTGACATCTCCCTGACAAAACAGACCAAGAAAACTTAATCACTGGGAAGACTTGAGGGAAAGATGTTGCAACAAAGCAAGTTTGATGTGGACATACAGCCTACCTTTTGGACATCTTGCATTTCTCAAGAAGGATGTCACCTAGTGAACCAACCATGCTTGATTACTGACTCACCTCCTGTGTGAATTAGCTACCAGTATCCACAAAGTTGTGAACTACTATTCTGAATCCCTCAAAATACTTGGACAATCAAATGGGAGTTATTTGAAAAAAATAATTAGGAGTAGTTAATTCAGTGGTTAGCCAGAAAAAGATAATGGATTTTCAAAGGTGTTGGTATTTTAAGGAGTAAGAGAAGTAGAGATGAAATTACAGTGTATATCTATTTTATCCCTCTAGATTTTCAACTCTTCAATACAGATAAAATTTTGATTTTTTTTTCTCAATAAAGTACACAATTTGGCTAAAATTTGAATAAAATTGAGTTTGAATTACAGTGCTAAGAGGTTGTCAAAGAGATGCATACTCTGGACTAGCTGTAAAATATTTTTCTCATCTGAATAAGATTGGATGAGATAAAAGCATTCTATCAGAGATATTTCTGCTCTTGCCTGGGTAAAGAAAATCACTACCTGTAGTTCTGAATCTCTGTTCTCAGTGGCAAGGGTGACCAGAGGTTCCCTGTGCGTAGGAGGCATTGGACTTTGAAGCAGTTCTGAGGAATCAGGCAGTCTCATGTCTCTTGCAGTTTCTCTACAGACCAAGGAATAGTATAAAAAGAAAGCCACCAAGGCAGAACCACCCAGGTTACATATATTCCGCCAGATCAATTTTTTTTTGTTTGCCAAAGGTTAAAAATCCCACTTTTTAAAAAAGGAAAATGATTGCTTGCTAGTTTGTATTTTTGTTAACATTTATTAGTTCAAAACTTTGATGTGTTTTTTTCATATGACAGATGACGTGACTCTTATTTGTACTCCTAAGTTGTCTATGTTTGCTTTTAGTAAGCAATTAATCTTCAATGATATTTAATGAGAAGAAAAATGACAAAGAGTACTTAGCATTAAATTCATTATCATTAAGTTACAAGAAAGAGAGAAGCAAAATCAAAACAGCGTTCTTCAAGCAGGAAAGCAAGAGAAGGTGGAGCAGCGTATGAAGACATCCCATTATACCAGTATAAGAAATTATGATTACAGAACTTAAATGTTATTTTGAGTAGAAATTAATTTTATTCCTGCATTTAGCTGCTAAAGAAAAAATAATAGTGTGAGAAGTGAAGATGTGAATTTATAGAAGATTAAAAAAAAAAAGTTCTAGAATTGCATTTCATTAAAATCAGTCAACAATGCATTCCAGATTTAGTTTGTGAAAATTAGGGAACTGTGTTCGCGCTTCTGATAAGAAATTGCATGTTGGAGAAGAAATATTCAAGCAAAGTGCAACCATTCACTTGGTTTCTCTTCTACTGGCATATCAAAAGGAGCGTTAGGTCAGTCCACCAGTTGTTTTTTTATCACAGCCCTTGTTGAGAAACTGTCATGATCTCAGGATGATCTCAAAAACCTCATGGTCTCAAAAATATTTTAAGCAATAGTGGATTAAAAGTAATATTGTAGCCTTCCACAAAATTTATTTGGAGACCTATTCTCTTAGAGAGCATATGTTGTCCCTTTTGCAAAGTCTGATGCCACTTACCTTCCAAAGTAATTTTTACTTTCTAGGAACACAAGGTCTGAGGTCTTGACACTTAGTGGAGCTGCAATGAAGGTCACTGAAAGCATCCATGGAGGCTTCATGAACATGTACCTCAAGAAGTCAATACTATCTATCCAAAATGACTTAAACAAAATAGTTAAAGTCACAAAAAGGACCGGGGAAAAAGTTCCCCAAACTAGAAATCAGTAATACACATTTTGGGGAAGAGAAGGAAAGAAAGCAACTTTGTGTTATGGCTATGCAATTAACTGGGAATTTACTAATCTTGTTGGAAAAATCTGTCAGAGCTCATCAGAACTGGTGGTCAAAGAGCAACTTTAAAATACTCTTTTACTAATTCAAGCCAGATATACTTAGACAGGCAAGATTTTGCCAGAGAAGGTACAGATACTGAAGAACTACAAAAGCTTTCTTGCAAGCAGGGTAATATAGGGAAATACTTTCAGTTAATGGGTTCTAGTGGCAGACCCTGGGTCTTACTGGGGAAGTCAGAATCTTGATCCCTCTGGAGTTCTTGGGAAATGACTGTCTTTCAGAAAAATGAGAGATGGCTGAACTTCCTTTAGAGCAGGGATAGACAAGATGACGACTCAGGTCCCTGCACTGTATTTTTATAATTTTATATACCTCAGGTTGTTTTTTGTTTGGTTGGGTTTGTGTGTGGTTTTTTGTTGAGGTGTTTATTTATTTATTTATTTATTTATTTATTTATTTATTTATTAAACAAGAATTCCACTGGGTTTTATGTCAACTGCTTATAACTGGGATATGATGTGATAATTTGGCAGGACAATAATAGGATGGATATTCTGATATCAGGATGCTATGAGTCTCAGCAGGGCTTTTTCAAAATTTCAGACCACCTTGCTATTTTTTTTCAAAATCTTGATCCTTTTGTGGCCATGAGGTATACATTGTCAGAGATAAAAAAGACATTTTACCCTCCAAAATTATTACTTGTTTTCATAACTGTTAGGGAAAAGTGGCAGTTATCATATGCATAACTTTTTGGAAATGCCTGAGGGATGCCTGTGAACTTTGCAAAGTAATAGTAGCATGTCAACAGAACACAATTTTCCAACCTAGCAGATATCCAGTGTGATAATTAATTTTATTCCAACTATCTCTAACTTCCCTCAAAATCTCCATTTATGCTGGGAGCAACCCCCTTACTAGATTTTTCCAGCTCTGGATGTAAGTCAGGCTACCTTTGCTGCATCTGGTGCCAGGCACAAGTCATTTATACAAACAAGGGCTAAAGAAAAAGGATGTTAAGATTTGCTAATGTCATATCACAAGTTGCCAATCTCAGGCTCAATACAACAACTTTAGCTGATCTCTTTCGTAGATGAGCAAGGCATAATTTTCCTTTCATAGGGTTCACATATTGGTGCAAGTGGGTGCAAATGTATCAAGACACTAAAGGAGCTAAAAATCCCTTTAACATCATTGTTGTTATTCTAAAAACTTGTTTTTAAATAGGGATTTTTATGAAAAGGAACAACCCCCAAAACTTCAGTCTGTATCTAGACATATAAAATATATAAAGAAAGATTTCAATGCAGAAAGGCTCGATATAATGCCAACTATTATGCAAGATTATTTACAAGCACTGGTCTACCCAGGATGATTCATAATATTATTTCCACATCCAGGTGGTGTTAATGCAAGAGTTAATTATTTGTTATAACTTTGATTAAACTGTTTATGAAGTTGGACTTTAATATCTGTTCTATGACTTATAGGTAAATTACACTTCTATTGGTTTTAAAAATGGTCTTGACCCACAGATGTGAAATCAATTAGTGGTTTGTTTTCTCACTTTTACTCTAATGAGCCTGGTCAGTTCTGAGCAGGATAAAAAGGGATCTTGAATCTCGAAGAATTCTCTGACTTTAAGGAGTTTCTCCTACTGACCAAATTTGTGAAGGTCAGGAGATGCTTTTCATCTGAGCCATCAATGCAGGGAGGCAGACCACTGAGGCAAAAAAAAAAAAAAAAAAAAAAAAAAAAAAAAAAAAAAAAAAAAAAAAAAAAAAAAAAAAACAAAAACACAAACAAACAAACAAACAAAAAAACCACAAGCAACAACAAAAAAAAACCCACCCACAAGAGAAGAAAAATCTACACAAATACTGTTTTTTCTTATTGACTACTTTCAGCTGCACAGTTTGCAGAACTGCCTTGTTGGGTGAATGGTTCAGAGACATTGCACTGAAAGCCCTACAGGGTATAGGAGACAAATGCTTTGTTGAGAGTCTTTGGACTCTATTACTAGAAGACAGAACTTCTGAAAGTCCTGTTAATTGAGTAGGCTATCTAACAATTTACCTATAGCTCATGATGCTATAGAAAACATCAGTGTAATGACAGCTGTGCCTAACTGCACACACTGCTCAGTAAATATCCTCTGTTTTAAAGAGGACCTTTAAAAGGACGTATTTTTTTCAGATACTGTTTAACTCATTAATTCAACCACGTATTTGCAAATAAAACTGGTAAAAATGTCAGTAGCAGGAGTACTGCTAGGGGGAAAGCAGGAGTAAGAACATCTTACCAGGAGCAATGGTATTTTGTTTGCAATTTCAGTTTTTAGGTTTGGATTTATGTGGACAACCAGTACCCTGGATGGCTGGAAACAAGAATGAGCTCAGCTGGGAGACTGAGTCATGTAGCACACAGACAGTCACAAAGCCTAGGGTAGCAGAAGAAAGAGGACATTAATTCAAGATTAAATCTGTAATACTGTGACCAAATCATGAGGGAGTGCACTTGCCTTTTACCTGACAATCAGAGGTAATAACAGAGCATTTAAAAACATATAGATATTTTTATAATCTCCCACCAGAATTATTTCACTCCTTAGGGATTAGCAAACTTCCTTGGCTGTGAAAGGTCAGCAGGCTAAGATGATTTCTGATGTGAGACAATCCTGAGTCTGTCCTCTATCAAAGCTGCTGCTGCATTAAGAGCTAGCCAGACTGTGCCAACTGTTAGAGCAGTGAAGCAACTGGAGTGTCGAAGGTGTGTGATCCAGGTTTTCATACTGGCATGCCCAGTCTGCAGAGCTTGGAGAGTTTTCACTCTTTAAGTGTATCAAACATGATCTACCCTGCACCCTCCATGCCTGCTGCATGAGTTTGTGGGATGTCTGGCATCAACCAAACTCTCTCCTGATGCCAAAATCCCAGAATCCAGATTCTTACCAGATTCTGAAAGAGAAAGGAGGACTGGCAAGAAGCAAATATCCATAAAGGCAATGCCCTTTAAAGGACTGCAGCTGGGAGTAGTCACTCTCTCTTTTAATTTCATGTGGCTGTTTATGTTCATATTAAAACTTCATGGGAGACTTTCAGGAGTGGTTCACAGTTTCTGAGTTATGTGTCTCATAATCCTGGAGGCAAATAAGGTATGTGGAAGCTTTATCCCTAGAGTAAGTCCTTTTGGAGGGCTCAGTAGTGGCAGGGTAGTGAGAAGCAGTATGGATGCAGTTACAGAAAGTTACAGGCAAGACATGGGCTGTGTGAGAATGGCAGTATATCCTCAGAACACTGAGGCCACAGATGCAGCTTGAGCACTGGTGGTGTGGGCAGAGCGCACTTCTCTCCACCTTATCAGTGTCATAACAAGCCTTGATGCAATCTGCTCTATGGTTACACAGCCCTCCTGGGAAAAAATAGTGTTGCAGAGGGAAAAAAGAAATGGCCTTCTTGGTATCTGCAGCATAAACCTCAGTCTCAGAGTTTAGGTTTAGGAAGGAGCACAGGTAATTTCTCTGATTAAATTTTAATCTCTGGGAAAAATTGGTCTCAGAGGTACCCAACCAAAAAAAAGAATACTACATTTGAAGAAGCAGCCACACTGATCTTGATCTCTTCCAACCATGGAAACTGTTATCATTGGGAAAAACACCTTCCTGAGTACATGTAATGATGAATAAATTTCCAGGGCCTCAATAGGTGAATACAGGAAGGCTGCAAATACTGACATCAGGCTTTTACTAAGTGACAGTCTTTTGTGGATGGGAAAAAGTTGGTCAATCCCTTTAAAAAGTTGTTTGTAATTTGATGTGGAAATATTGAAATATAGAAATTGTGGTCTAAATTAATTACCAGATTAGCTACCAAGTTCTTGATTGACCCAAAAATATTATAGACCCCTTTAATTGTAACTGAGAGTTCAGAATGATTAAAAATCAGCAGGTAGAAAGGGACAAGAATATATTGCACTGATAATGTGATGTATTTTGCCAAATACATATCACGATCCATTTTTTATAGGCGGCAAGAACAAGGAAAACTTAGTTTCACAAGGAAAAAAAAAGAGCATTCTACAAATGCAGGTGAATCCTTATGTCAGGCATCCCTGGGTTGGAATAGAAGAGCACCACAGAGTTCTGTGCTAAGCTGGGGAGGAAAAGGCAAAGTCTTGGATTTCTCACTGAAAAAGACAGGGAAATTTGTACATACATCACTTTCTTCCTTCTTTTTTGTTAAGATGCATGCTAAATTATCAAGTACAATTTTAATCACAACATGCAAGAACATATTGGATCGACCAAGATTCCAAAATTTTCTCATAGGCACAGCCAGCAGTCAGTGGTGATGATGTCTTTGGCCAGTACTTTTTAGCTCTTATCAATATTACTGTAACAAGGGGCAAAAGAAACAACTACATCACAGTATTTGTCCAGATCGAGGCCAGCATCCTTAACAGGAAACACCATTTTATCTCCTGCTGGTCAATGACTTGAATAGACTGTTCTGTGGCTCAGAATCTATATCCAGAAAATCTTTCAGGAAAGCACTTAATGAACTCTGAAAAAAACCCTCTAGTTACTCAGATAGAAAAAGGAAACTAACTCAATCCTTAAACAACACAAAGCAGTACTTATTACAAAATACCCTCAGAAGAAATTAGGAGAAGGATTTTTGTGATTCAGATTATTTGACCTGAGGTGGCCAAACATAGGCCCATTCACATGCTAGGCATGTGAATTAATATATATGAAAATGTAATACATATTTTCAAAATGAACTGCATCTAAAATTAATTACATTTTCATTATATGAAGGGCATTTTAAATATAGGCTATATATTTTTAGAGAAACCTTATTTTAGATTCTAAGACTGTAAAGAGGCCCCAGAGATATATGAATAATAATAAGGTTTTTCAGGTGTCCTCACTTTGCTAGAGCAGTATAAAAACAATTCAAATGTGGATGAGAAGCAAGGATCTTGCTCAGTTGAATCAACAGCATTCCTAAATATGTCTGTAGTACAGTGAGTGAAGTGAAGTGGTTTAACACATTGCAGTGGGTCTAGTAAATTCAGATTTTATTCTGAAATATGTAAAAGATGGTATTTTTTTCCTTCTTGGATGACTCTACTTCAGAATCATGTTGAATTAATTTTTTAACAAAGTTAAAACTTGAGGTTTTAACAAGTTTTTATTAGCGGCCGCTGCAGTTACAATTGTGTCCTGGTTTTGGCTGGGATAAAGTTCATTTTCTTCCTAGTAGCTGGTACAGTTTTGTGTTTTGGGGTTACTATGCAAACGAAGTTGATAACACACTGATGGTTTAGTTGTTGCTAAGCAGGGCTTATCTCAAGTCAAGGACTTTCCAGTTTCCCATGATCTGCCAGTGAGCAGGTGCACAAGAAGCCAGGAGGGAGAATGGCCGAGACAGCTGACCTGAACTGGCCAAAGGGATGTTCCGTGTCACAGGGTGTCATGCTCGGGGTATGAACTGGGGGAAGTTGGCTGGAAGGGGCCAGTCCCAGCTTTGGGATGGGCTGGGCATCAGTCAGTGGCTGGTGAGCAACTGTAGTGAGCGTCACTCGTCTGTCTTGGCTTTTATTCTTCTATCTCGTTAACTCCCGTTTCATGGATATTATTGTTGTTATTATTATCATTTACTTTATTTTAATTATTCAGCTATTCATATCTCAACAGGTTTTAACTCGTTCTGATTCTCCTACCTGTAGGCTGGGGAGTGGAGTGAACAGCAGTGGCGTGGTGCTTTGTTGCATGGGTTAAAACATGACACAATGTAACCTTAGATACCAGTAAATCTAGGATAGAATAAAGCCACTGTGTTGTAAATCATCTATTTAATTCATTGCTAGTCGTAGAGGTATTGAAAAGTCCTTGCTGAATTTGGTATGAAGTGTGGCTGATCACTGAAAATCTAGAAACTGAAAATCAAAAAAAAAAAAAAAAAAAAAAGAGTTCAAGAAGCATGTTGGTACTTTTTCTAGAAGGAAAAGAGGACTGAAAAACATGAAGGAGAAATAAAAGGTTTAGGCCAGTCTAATTAAGAAAGTATGATGTTTTTGATTCATTTTCTTATTACTAAAATATAAACTTTTTTTCCCCATTTTGAGGTTCCTTTCAGCTAATAGCACTGCCTTTCCAAAATTACTTGAAATGATGATTTATTACCGTTTAATTGTGAAGATTACTGTATTTTACATACTCCTGAAGAGCTTATAAATTTTTTCTTGTCATGCAGTGAGCATTTAAAATCACAACCAAAAAATGTGTACCTCTGATTACCACTAATTTTAATGGAATATTAAAGAGCTTTAATTTGTTGTTTTTCAGTCCCTTCCAACAGACAATCCTCTGTCTCCTGAAATGCCTGTTTGCTTTACAGAAGACTCATAACAAAATAATAATATTCATTATCCTGTTGGAGGGTTGTGGGGTAATATCTACCACTAGATTTTTTTGTGGACTGACACAGACAAACATCTCTGAAGACACAGACACAGGCAGCACTGCCATAAGTGAGGGGATGGATCTGATCCCCTCTTCAGGTGACCTGGTCCTTTCCAGTTCAGTGGCTTACTGAAAAGATGGTTCAAATGTCTTAGTGACACTGGACCAAGCATGTTATTGAGGCATTAATCTGTTGTGCTTTCTACTATAAGAAAAACTGCCCCTGTAAAAAACTTGACTACAGCTTCTGACTCTTTGTCAACCTACAGGTGATGATTGTCACATTTCAGGCTGAGTTTTCTGGTTATATTAAAGAATGAAACACACCCACAATCTGAAATGATGTTAACAATATTTTCTCATTTGTCTTTAAGTGTATTCCCCTATGAGAAGAACTGTGGTTTCTCTCAAAAACAAATGAACAAAACAAACCCCAACCCCCCCCCCCAAAAAAAAAAAAAAAAAAAAAAAAAAAAAAAAAAAAAAAAAAAAAAAAACACAACCACAAACCAAAAACCAACCAACCCAACCTGAAATAAGTTTTAGCATTTTCTATCTGCTGTGGATTAGTCAAGATTATAATTCACATAACCTTTTCTTAACTATGCTGAAGAAAGCATTCTTAAAATTTTCATTTTAGGCAGAGTATTTGAAGTTACCGTTTCATAAGTGTCCAAAGCAACTACTTTTCTCTTAAATTCTTGAAGCATAAAGCATCCTAGACAGATCCATTCAGCAAAACCCATGCTCCAGTAAGGTTTTATGACCTTCCAGCCCTTCAGAGGGCCACCCTGCTTGGTGTGTACCTCCTGCGTGGGCAAGGTGAAAGGATGTATAAAGGGAGGCATGTCACCCACACTTGATAGTACAGCTCATCTACTTCATTTTCATCTGTGCAAATTCTACCCACTTAGATAATTGCTACATATACACCCACTCAACTGCTTGCAATAGAAAGAATGCTATTATTACTGTATTTAACTGAAGTAATATCTAGAGCAAAGTCATCCTACCTCTTGAGAATCTGGACCTAAATTATATTACAATGTTTATTTGGGGATTTGATGGCAAATGCTGTTTATAATGCTTGAAGTGGTGCGCATCCAGTCAGGAGAAATGGGACCATCAGACTATTCTGAAGGGAAGACCTGAGTCCAGGCATGGGGTGAGCCTTACATGCCTAAGTAATGGAAAATGTCTGATGAGATAAGGCCATCCTCTACCGTATCTATATGCACGAGTTTAGAAAATAACCATGTATTCAGGTGAATGCAATAGTTAATAGCCATATTATTTGCATTTGTGTCTCTCAGTAACAACAACACAGGGCAAGAACATTAAATACACTTCAGTCCTGCTAAAAGATGCACACCTGTGGCCATCACTAGTGTTTTGACTGCTCATGCCACACTGGTCTTGGTTCATTCTGCTCAGAATGGCACTGATTTATCAGCGAAACTATGTGTGCGTGGTTTTGCTGAGTTACCATGGGTGGTGCAACCCCGGAAACTACTTTGCAGTGTGCAACGACTGCAAACATTTTTGAACCTCTGTTTGTATTTGGGATAAATTGTTTCTTCCTCCCTCTTCTCTGGTCTTGATGACAGCAGGTTGTGTGTGACACAATTGTTATGGTCTAGAGGCAAATGTTAAATATTTCTATCCTTTGACCCGTATGTTGCTCTTGGTTACACTACCAACTGCTTATTTGGTAGCCCTTGAGCCATTGACTCAAAAGCTAAAGAATCCACTGTGACACTGGACTCAATGGAGGGAAATCACCACATATATTTCTGACCTGAATCTAGGCTGACTTACTATGAAGCATAAAAAATGCAGTGTGTTTATATTCAGAAAAGTGTCACCTTTTAATACCTAAATATCTAAATGGCAGCGGTGTTGTAACTAGATGATCTTTATGGTCCCTTCCAACACAAAACACTATATGACTCTACGATCTGCAAGACTCTGTCCTCTATATGCTATATTTTTCTCAATATATATTGTTAATCAGACTAAAATGATAATTAAACAGGAAAGCTCATCCTATTTCTCCTGCCTCTAGGCACATAAACAGCACAAGACTATCAGTGCAGGCAATGAAATTTTATGGCAACTGCTGAATTCCAGCCGACTGGAGTGAAAGAGAAGGAGTAGTGAAGGTTGTGTGAAGGAGGGTGGGAATTGTGAAACATCAGTGGAGTTTTACAAATATGAGAGTGGGAAAGAAGCTGGGGAGCAGCCTTTTTTCCAAACAAACCGTGGTGTGTAAAAGAGCCGGGAATGACAATGGCATTTCCAGATAATAAAGCTGTGGAGATTCAATAGTTTGGGGTCATTTAAAGGATGCTGGGAAAGGTGCACCTAAACCATAGGTGACACTGTGATAAACTGGGCAAAGAAACTAGGAACCAAGGTGATAGAGACATGGCAGGGCTCATTCAAGTGAGATGGATTAACATGAGAATAGAAAAAGAGATGCAGAAGGAGAGAAAATCTCAGCCTAAGAACTGGTTCTGGGAAAGAAATAGGGAGTAAGAATAATGCAGACTGAAATTAGGCAAGAAAGAAAGGGAAGGCAGGAAAATTATTTGAATGTCAGTAGGGTGCACATATATTGGAAAAGAACGCGGAGGACACTTTCAAAATATTAAGATATATAGAAAAGAAAGATAACAACAGCTGCTGGAGAACACTTTTTCTTGTAAATTGGATGAGACCCAAAAATCCCTGATGATTTTTTCACATCACTGCTATCGGCAAATGATGTGCTCCAAACCATGGATGACAAGAAGGCAGGATGCGAACCTGTGGTATAGTGAAGGGATACCCTTCTGCCAAGCAGCAACCTCCAGCTGCAGTGGTTAGGAGGTCTCCAGCCCTGCAGGGTGACTCTGCTGACCCTGCCAGTAGTCAGATACTGAATCTAGAGCCAGCTGGCCCACACTGACAGCTGTAGAAGAGAATAATGAAATTGAGGATATGCAAAAGAAATGGGGAAGCTTGTGCGGCAAAGTGGCCTTGGTTCTCATGATCTCACATATGTAAGAGGGATGGCTTACACAAATGCTGGATGGAGGAGCTCTTCCTGGAGCTAGGAGTAAATACTCTGTGTTGTTCCTCAGATTATCATCTTCTGCTTCAAGGCAAATGATGTGAGTTAGTTTCTAGACCACTAAATTTTAATGCCAAGTGACTTTGCATTTTCCTCCAGGACAGGAGAAATACTTGCAAACACAGGATAAGGTTGAGCCTTGGCAGAATTTGGCTTGATTCTGCTGATTTTACATAAGAAAAAACAGAATGGGTTTTTACACTTAATGTCTGAATACCCCTGCCTGAGCAATATAGTTTCTTACACCATCTACATTCAGCAAATTCCATCTATGTAACAGCTTTCCAAGAAGGTTTTTGGGGGATGCTTCTTTCAGGATCTAAAGGAAAAACTTATTTTCTTCATCATCAGTGAAACATCTCTCCAAGAAGATAAAAACTAATTATTCTTTGTCTTGGTAGCCATCTCTAAAGCTTCCAAGCCTGCCTGCAAATAATCTCATATCTGTGGTACTATCCTGATTCCCACATTTTAGCATCAGTGATTGATATATTTAGAATGTCAATGTTTAAAAAAAAAAAAAAAATATATATATATATATATATATATCAGTTTATTGAGACCTCCAAGACAGCCATCTCTTCCCATCACTCTGCAGCATTACTGCCTGAAATAGGATCCAATTCTAAGAACCCACAAAGACCGGCATTGCTCCAGAATGGGGTTAGCAGCAATTGCTAATCCTGTTTAGGTTCTGGCACATATGCTCAAGCAAGTATTAAGAGACAGGAGGCAAGACCGAGGCAAATTTTCAGAACCAAGTAATCAGTTTATTTTAGTAAGAAACTTTATAGCCTCCAAACACAAGTTGTCTTTTTATGTTAGAATCACAATAATTTAGGGCAGAAAAGATGCTGTGATAAACTGGGAAAAGTAGTGATACGATGTATATGATATTTATGATCATGAATATGATGTAGTCCAAGCATTAACCGAAGATCGTCACCACTGAACCACGTCCCTATGCACCACATTTATTTGCCTTTTAAATACCTCCAGGATTGCTCCAGGGATGGGGACTCCACCACTGCCCTGGGCAGCCTGCCTGACAAACCTTTTCAGTGAAGAAACTTTTCCTAATATCCAGTGTAAACCTCCCCTGGTGCAACCTTGGCAGTGTCTCATCTTGCTTGTTGCTTTAAAGAGGGATCACAGCCCTCGGGGTGTGCTCCTGCTGGCCACACTATTGCTGGTGCAGGCCAGGATGCCCCTGGCCTTTTTGGCCACCTGGGCACACACGGGCTCATGTTCAGCTGCTGCTGACCAGCACCCCCAGGTCCTTTAGCACTGGGCAACTTTCCAGCCACTCTGTCCTCAGCCTGTAGAGCTGCAATGGGGTTGTTGTGACCCAAAGGCAGGACCCGGCACTTGGTTTTCTCAAACCAAACAAAACTGGCCTAGGCCCATCGATCCAGCCAGTCTAGACCTCTCTACGGAGCCTTCCAACAATCCAGCACTCCTGCCCAACGTAGTGTTGTCTGTGAACTGAGTGGAGGTGCACTCAATCCCCTCATCCAGGTCATCCGTGAAGATATAAAAAAGGACAGGTCCCAATACTGGGCCCTGGGGATCAGCACTTGTGATCAGCTACTAACAGAATTAATTGTTCCGTGTTCTGCTGGAATCATCCTTGTGGAAGGGGAGCCAGCTCCCAGCACAACTCACCTGCAGCGTCACGCAAGCAACACCAGACTGGGACTGCCAAATTCTTCAATCTATTTATTTTTTATTTTCAAATAGCAGTAGAAACTCTTACTTCTCTTGTAAACAGATTCATAACTTTAGTTTTTCTTGCTGAAAAACTTACTGGAATATAAAATGTGCCAAAGTCATACTGACATTAACTCCCATTTATTCAGTGCTGTGACCTTTAACTGAATTACTCTTTTACCTTTACTCCCAAAATTATTTAACAGCAACAGGTGTATCCCATTTTAAATTTCATTTTGATAGGTTAAAAAAAGCCACATGCCTCTGCCTCATTCTTTGGACTGTTTTCTGTCCCTTTTTCAATCTAAATTGATCTATGTAAACAAGGAAGAAATAGAATTAAATAAAATATTTCAGAGAAGATCTCAGCCATGCCTTCGATGTTAGCCGTAACACTTCAGTAATCCTACCCGGAACTTTGTGAGATAAGCCCTAAGGTTATATTTACCCCTCCCATAGCTCCATGCCATTGGCAGGACTGCCTGGCAACATTAACAATTAGAAAAGGAAACGAGTTTACCATTTCTCCACATCTTGAACTCCTGTTTTCTTAACACTTATTGGTCTGGAACGTACTGGGTAGTGCAGAAGACAGGAGACTCCTAAATATTCTTAATTTCTCAAATATAAGTGTTAAATTTGCTGTTCTTGGTCACATGGTATTCTAAACTCTACAAAGCTACAAGAAATTCCTTACTACTGGGACTGGAATTAAATCTGATAGACATTGTTGTTGCATAGATTGAGAAAATAAACTGGTTCTATTCTTACCTGAACCTTGTCTGAACCTTGATTTTTCATTCCCTTTTTATTATTTCTTCTCCTTCATCTCTATGATCAATCTGTCAATTCTCCATCTCATTACCTTAATTCAAAATTAGAACAAAGTACTTTTTCAGCCCTATTAATTTTTTATATTATCTCACCTTGGTTGCTACTTTTATTTTTAGCTGAAGTTTAACATATGCTTCTGATTCACATGGCACAGTTTATTATACCAATCAGCTCCTTTTGCTCCATTTCTCATAGAATCTTTATAGTCATGACAATACACATTGTACACTAGGTACCTGTAGGAATTTTTGGAAACTTCTAAAAATGTTTGACCATTAGTTCACCTAAAAATTGCAGGCTGTTGAAATTTCGCATCTCTTTATTTTATTTTCCCACTCCCTGAGATCCAAATACTTAAATTTTGATTTCATGTAATGACATGGATTCCTTGGAATAGTTTTATCTGTCATTAGAAATTTCCCTTCATATGCAAATCTGCTGATAGAAGCCCATATCAGATTCCTAAAACTACTCTTAAAAAGCCTCATACCACTTTTTTTCTTCAAGGTAACTCTCTCTCTCTCTCTCTCTCTCAAAAAAAAAAAAAAAAAAAAAAAAAAAAAAAAAAAAAAAAAAAAAAAAAAAAAGAGAGAGAGAGAGAGAGAGAGAGAAGGAAAAGCAAAGATAGTGATGCAATAATTTTTTTTCCTTCACACAATGCTGTTCATTACTTTTTATTCCAATGTATTTTTCAATATCCGTATTATCATGTTGCTGTTTCATTCTAGTTCTGATCTTCAATAGTAGTTTTAGTTCTTGCATTTCCATCCAGACTCTTTGAATGATAGTACACCGTCATGCAAACACAAGGAAACAAAACACATGCGTACAAAACAAAGTAATTTCAGATACATTTGGTATTGGCAAGTAAGTGTTATGTACATTTTTTTCTCTCTGCACTGATCATGTAAATGTACTTTAGCCTCTTAAATATTTTCTATCTGCATACTATCAAACTCTACTAGGAAACCACTTTTGAAATGATTTGCTGTTTCATGCTAGGCAAGGAATCTCAAGTTTTGTATTCTCTCACAAGAAAACCTGTTATTGAACAAATCTGTTTTGTGCCATTAAAACCAGAAGCCAACTGAAAAGCATTAATAGTGGATGCTTTTTTTTTTTTTTTTTTTTTTTTTTTTTAGGTTAGTATCCCCTTTCTCTGGACCATAGCTACAGCACTGCATGTGTGTGGGAAGCAGTCATGCATTTTACTTCATGGGAGCCAATTTCTTGTTCTGCATCAAATCAAATCAATGAAATTCAATCACCTGCCTTAAGGAGGTTGGATTAACCATTTCCTGAACTTCAGAATTGGTACCTATTGGTTTTATCAGTCGAAATAAGGAAGAGGGTGAACAACAGTACAACATAAGGGTATTTATTACATTTCGGGTTTCCTCTGCTGAATTTAGCCATATTAGCATGTTCTATCTGCGTTCTGTTCTAATTATATCCCAAGTCTGTGTGACACCCAAGTCTCTTAACCCTTTTAAAGAGTTTATTTCTTTTGCAAAACTAGTGCATTTTCTCAGCTTAGCAGTCAACGACACTGCCTGAAAGTTTCCTTAATCAGCGTAGACATGAATTGACTGGAAGCCCACCCCAGGGAGCCTTCTTTCCTCCAAGAAGGGAAGGGCGCAGAAGGCTCTGCGCGCCCCCTGTTCCCATGCGATGGGAAAGGGCTCCTCCATCCCCAGCCCAGGCGGGGCTCCCGTCCCGGGATTTTTATCGCCGAAGAATGAATTCCGCGGCGATCTGGGCGCGGAGGCCGCCGTGCCTGGCAGGCGCAGCTCCGCCTCCTCGGCCGGGGTGCGGGGGTGGCGGTGCGCTTATCCCGGGACGGGGCGCATCCGCGGGGTCCGGGCCGGCGCGGGCAGGTGAGCGGGGCGGGGCGGGACGGAGGGCGGCGGGGGGACGCTGTGCCGCCCCGAGCGGAGCCGGAGCCAGAGCCAGAGACGGAGCCGGAGCCGGAGCCGGAGCCGGGGGAAGGTCCGGCCGCGTTCCGGCGCTCCCGTGCTGCAGCAAAGATCTGCTCTTAGGGGGCCCGACTTGGAGGAATCTCGCGGGTCGCCGCGGCGCTGACGTTTGGAAATGTTAAATGGCCTTTCCAGGCGAAGAAAAGCGACAAATGTAGGTGTTGGGCACTTGCTGTATTTTACGCGTGCCTGAGCGGGACGGGCACCAGATCTGAACCCAGATGCTGCTCCTTGCGCACCCTCTTCGTACGCCCGGCCACGTGTGCTCACAGGTCAGGAAAGCCAACCATATCCTGAGCTAGATCGCCAGAAGTGTGGCCAGCAGGGTGAGGGAGATGATTCTGCCCCCCTCCTCTGCTCCAGGGGTGAGCCATCACCTGAAGTGCTGATCCAGCTCTGGAGTTCTCAGCATAGCAAAGACATGGACCTGTTGGAACAGGTCTAGGGAAGGATCACAAAGATGATCGGAGGAGTCTCTTGCGAAGACAGGCTGAGAGAATTGGGATTGTTCAGCCTGATGAAGAGAAAGCCCCAGGGAGATCTCGTTTTGCCTTTTAGTGTGTGAAAGGGACCTACAAGAGGGCTGGAGAGGGATTTTTTACATAAGCACGTAACCTGCAGGATAAGAGGGCATGGCTTTGAACAGAAAGAGGGCAGTTTAGATTACATATCAGGAAGAAATTTACCGTAAGGATGATGAGACACTGGACCAGGTTACACAGAGCAGTTGTGGATGCCCCACCTTTGGCAATGTTGAAGGTCAGGATGGATTGGGCTTTGAGCAACCTGGGCTAGAAGAAGATGTAACTGCCCATGGCAGAGGGGGTTGGAGCCAGATGCTCTTTAAGGTCTTTCCCAACCCAAACCATTCCATGATTCTATGATTTTATTATTCTTGTAGCTCTTACCTGCCACATTTCTGGCAACCAAGCTGAGCGAGGATGCTCAGCTAGGGGTAATGCCTAATATCCACACGCTCAACCAAACCCAAGTGGGAGTTCAGTTGTTCGTATTTGCTGAGGCTGTAAATGGGAAACAGTGTTCTGGGTTTGGTATCCTCAGTGTGTGTAAAACCTAGAGTGGCTGCAAAAACCTGGGGGACTGAGCACTGTAATTGCTGACAGTTTCTGTCTGGAGGGGATAGACTGTTCATTTTCGGGGTGGATGTGCTGAAGGTGGGGGATGCTCTACAAACACAGGAGAGTACAAGATGGATGCATTTATGGAGATAAATAAAGTGGGTGGTGCCAGGGTGAGACCGGCAAGAGAGTTATTTTCCATGGAACTGCCACAAAACATCCAGGAAATATAAAACTGAAATTTCATTTACACTGAAAAGCCAGAGGCAGAATTGTAACTTTTAGATTACTCCCCACATGAAACAGAACAATTGAGTTTGAGCAAAGAGTAAGGAGCCTGCCGCAAGAAAGCAAGTGTCAAAAAATTCTCTGTCCAGAGAATCTGCAGTTACTTTACACTGGCTTCTGTGTAAAGCACCTTCTCACTATGCTCTGATAAACTTAGTGCCAAGAGCAAACTAGTGAGCAGCAGGATCAAGATTATGACTCTTCAGTCATTATTGAAAGCCAGCTACAAGGTTTTAATTTTAATGTAATATGTCTCTTGTGACAGCTTTGTTCTTCCCTGGGATTATAGTGTTGTTAAGATTATCCTTATCAGCAAATGGTGCTTCAGCAAGACCTTAGGATCTGAATGACTTGTGCTACAGGAGACTTTTGTTGTAAGGGGAGCTCCTCTCTAAGAAGAGAGACAGTAGTTCTGTCCTTCTCTGACATCACCTGTAATTTTATAAAGATAAAGTGATTACTCTGGAATTCAATATGCTTTATAGGCGGAGCCCAAACAAATACTTCACATGTCAACACACATGTTGTTCTCTATAAGGACAATGAAATCGCTCAGAACAATAGCTTCAAGTCCATCACTAGATGAGAAAAAATGTAGACACCTTAAAAAAATGTTTGTGTGTTTGTTTGTTTGTTTGTTTTGTTAAATAATACGACACTATTCCCACTTCTTAACCTTTTAGAGGATATTCAGTACTGAAGTACATTGGAGCTGCTCCTGGCTCAGATTTGATAAAAGCAGAAGAGTAATTTCTCTCTTAAATTTGACATTTGGGGCAAACCAAAGGCACTACAAGTAAATGTGTTTACTTTGTGGCAGCATTCCTGTGTTGTGTCCTAGTGCATAATCAAGGAGGTTGTTAGTAACAGACTTGCAACAGGCACTCATATAGTTGTAATAATTTCATATATGGTGTTTGATAGAGAGAATGAATGATTCAAAATTGTATTTGTGGTTTCAGCAGGGGACTGGTGAGACATAGCCAGTAGAACATGGAAAAATAGACGTCCTGTCCTGTTGTAGCCCTTTGATATTATACTGACAGTAGAGGGATTCATTTACCCTGTTGGATTCACATCGTATAGTCCAAATACCATGGTCCAGGTTTCAGTGATTAGAATTATTTCTTTTCTTATGAAATATTGGAGGCAGTGTGCAATTGAACCGTGAGAGCAGAAACTTGGTTGAATACTCAGTTTCCAGAAAAAGCCATGCTGCTTCTAGTTTTTCCTCAATCTGTCAATCATTTATTCTTTTTCCACCCTTGGATGCAGCTGGAATGATGTTGAATAAGCTTGTATCCCACTCATCCAGCTAACTGGTGGAAGGTGAACTCACTTTGTGTCTACACAACTGCTTTCAGATGTCTTTTGGTCAAATCTGTGCTGTTAAATCTGTCTTCTAGGTTTTTTAAAAACATACAGTTTTGCACATTGGTGCATTTTACTTTCTTTCTAAAGCTCTTTTCCCCGGTTTCTATATTGAACTTAAAATGAGAAATTAATAAGTCAAGATGTTACTTTATACTGTAGTCTGTGAGCTAACAAAGTTAAGGGTTGTGGTTTTACAGCCAGCAAGTAATTTTCTGCTACATAAAAACTGGCTTGGAGGAAGAGGAATCAGTGAAATGTTACATTGTTAAAGCTGATCAATGTAAACATCCTATTAATATTAGAAGAAAATTCTGAAAATGCTGAATAATGTAGGACATAGATTCAATTCTCATTTGGTAGAGATTCCACCGCTGATGGATATTTTGTCGTCATGCTGGTCAATAATATCATTCATTGCATATGTGCTCCATTTAAAAGAGATTTGTTTTTTAACAAAAATGTCAAGTGACATTGGTAATATGCTTGCATAATACCCATATGCCAACCTAAGTTTGTGGCGTTCCTAAGAGTGATTTTGCTTGTGCCAGCATTTTCATTGGCATCCCTTTAGCAGGGAGCCAGGAGATCCTTTGGGAGATCAGGCTGGGGGTAAGAACATAGAGTGAAGGACTGGTGGAAGGGTGACTTTCAAGTAGCAGCTCATGTGTTGCTTAAAGTCACTCTTGAAGAAGCTCCTGTTAAAACTATATGTGCATGAAACCTGTAGAAGCTATTAAATCTCTGATTTCTTCAACGAATGGAGGTGAATTTGTTTACAAGATCTGTTTCCCACAAAATTAGAATGAGTGGCATCAGTTGCCAGCTTTTCAGTTATCCTGCCAGAAGTTTATCTGGCTGTTGAGCCCACAATTACTCGTACTTGGGGACTTTGGAATCATTTTAAATCTTTTTGGTAGATTATACGATCTCTTGTTCATCAGTGATCTGTATATCCAAATTAATCCCCATAGCATATAGGGATTATTATTGATGCACTTGCTATGGATATGGACATTTTATCTGTGATTTTAAGACACTTTTGCTACTGGCTGTAGTAGTCTGTTCTGGATCTGAACCCCCAATAACAATACAAAATCCACTCACTTCCTTCACCCTATCTTGCAGACCGAACAAGTTATTCCAAGTACTGCTCAGTATTTCTGATTCAGTAGCCTGAGGCAAGCCCCCTTAACGTGGCCTTCTCCTGGGCTCGGTCAGCACAGCATGCTTTGCACACATTGAGGATTTGTAGTCCTTGCTCTTATCAGAACTTCTTAAACAATAACTTACTATAGAGTAGCACCATGCTGTCAGTTTAATCCTTCTTAAATACTCTTTAAACAGATTTTTTAATATCTGACTCATGCAGACTATTCCTTTTTTTCTTTCATATTATTGATAAAATCTCTTTTCAGTGAAAATGTCCAAATCTTCCTGTATCTTAGTGAGGCACCAGTCATCAGGGTATAAACAATTCTATATTAATTCTTGTTAATTTTTGTCGTACAGATTTGATTTGTTTGAACCATGTTGAGCATCTTTTAACAAGTACTTGCTTCCTTTTTGTTTACTAACCTTCTGGCTCGTGCCCTACCTATGAATCTGCCTTTGTCTCAAACCAAGAGTTTTTGCACTTTTAATCTTCTGATTCTCTCACCCATCTCCCTGCAGTGGGGTGTGAGCGCGCGGCTGTGTGGTGCTCAGCTGCCTGCTGGGGTTAAACCAAGCGGTCCTTTTGATGGCCAGTGTGGAGTTCAAAGGGTTTGAGACAAGGACAGATTTCATTGGCACGTGTGAGACCAAATTTATAGCTACTGCAGCTACTCATTCTGCAGGGCTTGCCATGGGGCTTGCTTGCCTTGATGCACGTTGGACTCTAGTGTTCGTCCAGGGCTGCTTTTCCACTTTTGCTGTTTGCTGTACTCCTTGTCATCCATAATTCCGAAGGGAGCTGTGCTTTACACCAGTCCACCCCTATATTCTACCCAAAGCTTCAAGTAAGGAAAACAAGGAAAGCAGCTTTGCTCGTATAAGTACACAGCTGAAGACGTAAAGTCAGAGAAGTCTGAGCTTGCTGTGTTTTACGATCCTGGCGCTGTTTTTGGCACTTACGATTTGTTTCTTGTAGGTACTTGTTCTGGTGCTGCAGCGGAAAAATCCACTTGTTAAACAAGTAGCAACCTGATTGAGGCAAAGAAAATCTGTATCCAGTTATGGATTACTGAGCTGGATTGTTTAAATCTCTGGTTAATGCTCAAGAATCTTCAAAGCAGCCAGTGATTCTGGAATGCTCTTGCATTCCAGTGTAACCACTACCTGCTGGCAGGCAGGCAGGGTCAGCTGTAGGAATGGACTAACTGGGGACTTGCATGTGCAAAACGTGTCAGTAGGGTCAGGGAGCTCTCCTCGCCTTTCCTAGGGCTGGAAGATCTGAAGGAAAGGTGTGTTCTATGGATAAGGGGTAAAAAGCTGCTTTTCCCAGTGCTAACACCTGCACCAAGCATTGTCCCAGACAGCCCCAGGCCTTGTGAAAAAGCCAGGAGCTGCCTTGCTTTTGCTCACTGGCCCTTCAGCTGCTCACACCACTGTCTGATCCCCTTGCTGACAGAAGGGGAGAAGCCCTGGGCTCTCTACCCAGGACAGGGAGAGCCCACACCTCTCTTGGCTAATGCTGCTAGAAATACTATCCACTTACCCTCTTTTGAGAGAAATCATCTGATCAACCATGTTGCAGGGAACCTGAGGCTTTGTTGAACTCCAGCCCTTCTTGTTTCAGCCCCTATTCCGTAAATACATGGATAATCTCCTACTAGCAGCTATTTTAGCATAACAGAGAGACACAAAATGTTTGAACTTGTACTATACCAAAATAAGCATCAGGTGTATTTACAGAAACCTTTTTTTCCTAAATTGAGAAACTACAGCTGGATTGTTTGTTTTTTTCTTTCTTTCTTCTCCATGCAGGACATGATAGGTAGAAAAGAATCCTGTGCCTCAGGACAGATACCGATGACCAACCTCAGCTCCCTTTTCTATGCACTGGAAGAATGGACTGTTGTGGAGTTCCTGAAGAAATACCTTTTTCTTGTGATCATTGGCTCACTCACAATTAGTGGAATATTAGTTTTTTTTATAGTTCCTTTAACAATCGTCTTTTTCATTTACCTTAGTAACATTTTGCTTTTAATATATCAGAGGAACAATGAGTTAAAAGCAGATCCCTTGAGTGATGTTTGGAATAGTGTAAGAAAAACGATAGCAAGCTTTTGGGATATATATGCAAGAATATGGCATGGTAAGTACTACATGACTTGTCTGAAGCTTTGAATTACAGTAAATGGTAAACACACAGAAGTTTAAATTTTTTTTTCTTCCAAATGGATGTAAATAAGTTAGATTTATTGCACTTTGTATGGCTTCTTTGAACATCCTGCAGTATAAAACTGTCTCCACATCCTCCTAGGACTCTGCCTGCTCTAATCCCATCCAAATGGCTGATGGCAGGAGCTGTAACAGGGATGGAAATGAAGGCAGACAAGGTGGAACAGAGCTCTTAGTTGGCAAAAGCTGTGTCTTTCTCAAGTCATTGTATACATTAGTCTTCTAGTCTGGCTCCACCTGAAACAATCCAAATGTAGGAAGCATCATGACAAGGATTCATAGAAGTGCATGTCTCTGAGGAAATTCCTTCCCACTGTGAAGTGAATACACTTAACTCTTGTGGAGAGAACCTCTCTTTGGGATTCTTACAGGTTATGGTTTCAATTTAAACATCTCACCTTCTCTAAGAGAGGAGCACTTTATTATGCAAAATCCCAAACTCTTCATTCTCATTGAAACAGAACGGAGATTCATACTTCCAGATTTCAGGAAAGTAACCAGACTGTTTGCCTCCATTTTTGAAAATGAAACATTTCCACATTAATTACTAATTTAAAAAATATATTATTGTACTATTTACAAAAAGTTCCTAATGGGAAATAAATACTTTACTTCCCTCACTGGGGAAAATGTGAGGTTCAGGTCTGATCTCATGATTGAACTGACCAACAAAACAGTCTCGTAATATGCTCTGATGTTTGAGGGACTTTCTCTGTGCTATTGACCAAAAGTTCCATCCAGAATTTAATTATTTTGAAAGCTACTACAGAGGCTTTCACAAGTCTCTGAAGGTCATTTAACAAAGGACAGCAAAAAGTTTTCTTTAAACTGCCAGATGATTTAGAGATATCATTGTCAGTGTATTGCTTTCCATCCCAAACAGGTTATGAGCTTCATGGTGTGGAAAACCTCCCAGAAGGACCAGGCATTCTTGTGTATTACCATGGAGCTATTCCTATAGACTACCTTTACTTTTTGTCTAGGCTGTTTCTGTGGAAGAAAAGACTTTGCCTGTCAGTAGCTGATCATTTTGTGTTTCGTTTACCAGGTAAGAACATGTTCTCTTGTATTTAAGCTTCCTGGGTTCACCTAACCTGTCCTGGTTTTGGTGAACTTTGCATTTACTATACTTGAAAGAGAGGTTTTAAACTAAAAGTTGGTAGATGTAACAGGACAAACACGGTAGCATATCCTGTCTTTTCAGTGAAAACATTGGTAAACCCTACAAAGCCAAAAAATAGACATATAATCCTTTTGGGATGAAATGTCATCCCTCAGTACAAAATGCTGGATAGGACTCCACTGTTGACCCAGTGCTGACTGGTCAGGAGAAGATACAGAGAAGCGAAGATATTTCAATTTTAGAGAAAAAAAAGCATAAAGAAGAGTGTCCAGAAGGAATAGCAGGGGAATTATTTAAAGGTACCTTTATGTCACTAATACAGAAAACGGTTTTCATATAGACAATAGAGGAAACTATTTAGAAGTAGAAAGACACTCTCTGGAAGACAAAGTTTTCCTGAAATCAAGTATTATAAATTCAAGTTAATTTGATGCTAAAACCAGGCACTCCTAGAAAGATGACAATAATTTTCTTAAGGCGTACTTAGAAAATACTGTGTAGTACAGAGCACATCAGAAGTAAGAAGACATCAAAATATGATTGGCTTTTAAGAGTACCCTCAAAAAAAAAAAAAAAAAAAAAAAAAAAAAAAAAAAAAAAAAAGAGAAACTTTAGCAAAATGTTGCCAAGGAGACTCCTTTTTTAAGGGGTAAATAAAAGGGTACTGTTCAAATTGAAGTGTCCCTAGTACAGATTTTTATTACAAATATAAAATACACATTTGTTAGGATTAAGCCACACTCTCAGCTGTGCAGTTCCTGCACTATTGGTGTGTACATAATGTATTGATCACATTATGCTCATGCTAGAGCAACAAAAGGTGGCAAATGCCGTGTCAACCTTCAAAAAGGCTATAAAAAGACATCTGGTAAGAAAGAATACTAATAATTGAAGTTAGACCTCCCCATTGCTTTAGTAGAAGATGTGGCTAAAAGTGAAATTCCTCCCTAACCTTCTTTTGCTCTAATGTGCTTACTTTTTGCAAAGAAATGTTACACTTCACAGATGTATTTATTTATTTATTTATTTATTTATTTATTTATTTATTTTTAATGCTCATGAGCATACGCTGGACCTCAGTTCAATTTATTTACAGGATTAATTACAGTTACAGGAGAACTCTTCTTGTGAATTAACAACTTTCTCCATCTCAGAATAGCTGCTAAGTAATAAAGTTAACAAAATAAAAGACAAGGATGATTCAGAAGTGTGGCATGGCTTCCTTTGAAGAGCTAGGATATCTTGCATGGCTGAGGGATAAAAAATTCTGTGAGACCTGGAAAAGAGAAATAAGAAGTGGTAATATTTTCATGGGATACATTATAATTCTCAGAAGTTTTAAAACCAAGCAAATGAAGAACCTCTTTGCTTAATAGCAATATGGCATTCCTGACTTTAGGATAAAACAGAAACGTGTCTTGAGTTCACAAAGGGATTAAACAAAGTCAACATCTGTCTTTAACAAAAAGATCTATCAAGCATGATACCTTGAATCAGATTAAATACAATTAAATTACAAGATTCAGCACTGTGTTATCCACTGTCTTCCCAAGTTTTTGTTGCAGACCTCTATCAGTCCAGAGTTGTTGCTTCCACTTATTAATATAAAAAAATTCTTTTCAAACTACGGTGTTTGAACAGGGAATTTGAAGATTGTGGAAATGCTTCCTATCAGAGTTCCAAAGTGATATATTTAAAATATGAAGGTAATAGAAAGCATAGAGTAAGTCTGTGGATCTCAATCTGTCTTTCAGAGAAATCACAGTTATGGAAACAGAGGAAGGAGATTCGCTGTAGTGAATTCATTCATGTGGTGCTGAAATTGCCCTGCTAGCTTCTGTCATTCATGCATCTTGAGAGTTTTAGAGCAGTTCCATTTGACCCACATAGTTTGCAATTTAACCATAAAATACTCAATTCAACAACTCAAAACCTCAATGTTTAAAATGTTAAAATTAACGTTTTGAAAGAAGATCAAAAATAGCAAATAGCTGCTTGTCAAGTATTTATTTTTGTAGTAATCTTTATTGTACTGTTTCTTCTTTTTTTTTTTTTGTATTAAAATATGTAAAAAGATGCTTATTTTTAGATTTGTAGCTATGATCCACAATTTTTGTTTACATAATTTGGTTGATAATTATGGAAGATGGGATGTGGAAGCATTTTGTAGTTGAAATGTTCTCGAGAAGATGGTTCATCTTCATAATATTTGGGCAAAAAATGTTGTCACATATTTGTCATTTTGCCAGCATTTACTCTGTAGGTGTCTTACTTCCTTCGTAAAAAATCGTCTTAGCCTAAATATATAGCTACTAGATTTTAATTTTTCTGTGATCTGGCTCCTACATGCAAACAGTATTTGGGAGGTATACGGTTATATTAAATGTACATTTGCTACTTATATATTTCAGGACTTAAATTACTGTTGGCAGTGACGGGTGTTATACCAGGTACGAGGGAGGAGTGTCTGGTTGCGCTGAAGAATGGCTACTTGGTGTCCATCTCACCAGGTGGAGTTCGGGAAGCGCTGTTCAGCGACGAAAGTTACCAGCTCATGTGGGGAAATCGAAAAGGCTTTGCTCAGGTTGCTCTAGAAGCAAAAGTGGTGAGTGCCATGCGTTACCAGTTCCAGTTCATGCTTTCTGCATATCTGTGTCATTATAAAATGCAGCTTAGGAGCATTTGCTGGGAAATCTTCCAGGAGAAATGGTTGGGAAGTAAAGATTTCGTTTCCTTCTCCCATCACTTTCCTTGAGCACATTCATTCACAAGGAGCAAGAGTTTTGTGGAACTGTCAAACTTTTTCTTGACTGTTTCAAAATATCCATCTCTGTGGTTCCATGTCTACAGTTTCATCATGCAGGCATCCAGTGTTTTGTCTTGACTATATTTCAGGAATCTTCACTGTGGTCTTTCTCCATACTGCCCTAAGGTTTCATTCTTTTTTTTCTTATTCTGATAGACATACATCTTTATCTTACTTCCACGTAGCCAGTCATTTTCTTATGGTTCGTTAATGTATTATCCTTATCTTTCTTCTCATTTATTCTGGGAGCGTCTAGGATTTTGTCCTTAGCTTTTCTTTTCTTCATGTTTGTGAAAGATTGCATCAACTAACCCAAGATGTGTCTGCATCAGTATCTGAGTTTGAATCACACGAGCACTTTGGAAGCAGTTTCTGCATTTCCCTTACCATGCTTTCATTCACATCAAGGAACATGTTAGAATACTGGAGCTGCATTCCTTCTGGCTGAAACTAAACCAAAATTGGAACCTAATACTCTCCAGTGTCAAATGGTCATTCAGTCAGTTGTGCCAAACAGGAATTAGTTCTTCATAAAAACAGAGCCCTGAAATGTGTTCACTGCGGATGTCAGATCCTCAGCATCCTCTAGACATGTTCTTCTCTTGATTTGCACTCCACTAATGTACACATGGCCAAAGTTTCAGTTAGTTTCCATATGGATAATGATCTACAAATACAACCTTCTACCACTAGCTCTGACTTCTTATATCTGATCTACCTGGGAGACTGCTTTTCTGATATAGTCTTTGGGAAGTTATTTTATTTGGGATGGCATGCAGCTGAAAGAACAGCAATCCCATCTTTTTCCTGACACTTATCATCATCATCACCACCTCTAAACACAAGTTTTCTGCCTTAATTTAGACTTAGCATACCTAGTACTTTTTGTGTCTGACAATACTGGTGCAAATCCAGGCTTTCTCTGTATTGCCATGCACTTTCTGCTGCTTTCTCATGAACTGCACAACCATCACTTTTTCCTCACGTTCTTATAAATATCTCATCAATTGCAGTGCTCTTTGACCTTCCACATAAAGTTTTCTGTCTCTATAGGAGAAGCTGTACAGGGAGTTGAGTTCTTCCCATGAAACTTTAATTTCTTAACATTCCTTTCAGATTTTTGTGCAGTTAAATCTCTTTCACACCTCATCCAATTTGTTGCTTCTCAAACTTTGCTTTGGTCTCTTGTGATATGGCTCCTAGTACAAAGGATCTGAAGCTGCAAAATGTGTGCTTCATGTTAAAATTTCTTCATGACTCTATCTCTAAATTATTGTGGGGAGATAGTTAAACACTAGAATAAACTTAGTGGCATTTACCCAATGGATAAAGTAATTTCAGACCTGGAATCCTGTTTCCACATCTTGTCTTATGTGGCCTTTTAAAAGTCAGGTTTTATGTGCTTCTTCTGTTCCCTTTCCTGTCCTTTTTCTCAAAAGGGTAAATGATAGTCATAATACTTCATGTATTGTGTGGGCCTGTACACCACCACTACTGGGAAAGCATCAGAATGTGAATGGGATAAACTCAGTCAAATTCATATGGGAATTCTGAGTTCCCTAATAGTCTTCTTATGTATTAAATGAATAATATGATGAAACAGTAGAGGGAACAGTATTAACCTTATATATCGCTTCTTATATAAAGTTAGGCCCACCGTAGTCACTGGATCCCGGCTTTTGACACATTTCAAGTTTGATTGTTTGTTCTTCTTGCATCCTTTTCAATATTGGCCAGACTAGTCTTCCAGGTTGACCAAAGACTGGGGTGTAGTGGATGCCAGGCACCCATCAAAGCCTCTCCATCACTGCCCTCCACAAGTGGACAGGGGAGAGAAGATAAAGCAAAAGATTAATGAGCTGAGATAAAGACTGGGAACAATCGCTCACTGAATACCATCATGGGTGAACCAGACTTAACTTAGAGATATTAATTGCATTTATTACTGAGAAAATCAGAGCAAGACAATGGGAAGTAAAGTAAAAGTCTTAAAAACACCTCTTGCCCCACCTCTCCCTTTTTCCTTGGCTCTGCCACCTTCCCTGCAGTGGCATAGGGAGATGGGGAATGGAGGTCATGGCCAGTTCTTCACATTGTTTCTGCCACTGCTCAGAGAGGTATCCTCCTGCTGTTCTGGCGTGGGGCCCATCCCACAGGGTACAAACTTCAAATTGAGTCCATCCCTTGGGCAACAGGTTCTCCATGAACCTGTTCTCCTGTTCCACAGGGTGCAGTCCTTCAGGCACAGCCTGCTCCAGTGAGGATCCCCCTTCGGGTCACAACTCCTTCCACGAAACCTGTTCCAGCATGGGCTTTTCTCTCCATGGGTCTGCAGACCCCTGCCAGGAGCCTGCTCTAGCACTGGTTTCCTACAGCTACACAGCCCTCTTTCAGGCATCCATGCTCTGGTGTGGGGCTCCTCCATGGGCTGCAGGTGGGTCTCTGCATCGCTGCGGTCCTCCCTGGGCGGCAGGGGCATCTCTGCTCTGGAGCACCTCCTCCCCCCCTTCTTCACTGACCTTGGGATCTGCAGGGCTGTTCCTCTCACATTTCCTCACTCTGTTCTTCTCTGTCCTCAATTACATATGCACTATATATATATATTTTTTTTCTTCTTAAATACGTTATCACGGAGGTGTTGTGATCATTCCTGATAGCCTTGGCCTCAGCCCACAGCTTCTGGAGCCGGCTGGCACTGGCTCTGCCAGACATGGGGAAAGCTTCTGGCAGCTTCTCACAGAAGCCACCCCTGTAGCTCCACCTCTACCAAAATCCGGGCACAAACCCCAAATACACTGGGGATAGACTCATCCAGCTATCAGAACTTATTAAATTATATAGCAATTAATATGAATTTGCTAATAGTTACTCAGATATCATGAAAAAAAAAGCAAGATAGTATTATAAGGGTATTTTAAAAGTTTCTCTAGATACAGTGTAGCCGTCAACCAAAGAACTAGACACACTTTGTCAAAATGACTACATACAGTTAATAACCTGTCACAGATTACTTGAATGGGGATTTCAAGACAAAACCTACTTTATATATGAATAGACATTCCCATCCATCACATAATATTACAGAAATTCAATAGTTCTTCCACTGAAAAAGTTGAAGAAAGGCAAACAAGGAAGGTAATTTCAGCCTCAGCCCTTACCTGTAAAGTTTCCACATTTAATTTTGTGTAACTACTCTGCTTAACAGGAGTCAGAGAGTGGCACTATTTGATGTTATGATTCAGGGTACCTCTGGGACATGTATTTGTCTCAGTCAAATTCGTCCCTGACCTTCAGAAATATTCTGTCTATTGCTTGGTTTTGACAGGCTAACGGGGAGGTGTCATCGTTTCTGAAGATCCCTGAATTTAATCTGGGCCAAAAAATTCCTTCAAGTTGAGTTAGGTGAAAAATAAGCAGGAACTATGATTTATAAAATTCTTTTGTATGGGCCAGGGGTTTGGATTACATGATCTCCAGAGGTCTCTTCCAACCTCAATTATCCTGTAATTCTGTGATTTTCAAGCTGGCTGGGTGTGATCCAGCTCAGTTCCAGCACAGCAAACATAAATGTGTGGGTTACTGCAGATCTGGTTGTGCTGCTCTACAAATGCAAGATTTTATGTGTATACCTGTGTTTTCCATCTTAGGGACTGAACGTTGCTGGCTACCCTGCACCTCAAGGGCTGATCATTTTATGAGAGTAATTTCTGAAGGTGCCAGATTTCTTTATAGCCTACCATATGTTTCTCTTGCACTATTCCTAAAATTTAAAGTGTTTTGTCTGTGTGACAGAGAGGTTTCAAACATTTCACATCTTAGATGTATTCAATTAATAGCTGAAGCAAAGTATGGTATTTTTAGCATCCAGTATTTACATGTTTTTAAAAGACATTACTGGTTACTTTTTAAGGGTTTATTTCTAACAATTTTCCTTAATTTTGCATTCTGAAAGGTTTACTATTAAAATTTTATGCCTGTTTGATCCATTTGTTCTCTCTCAGGTATTTTTTTCTTTTAATGCTTTCTATCACTATGAGTTATTTGGTAGGCTCGAGTTAGGTGTTTTTCTTGCTTGTTTTTTTTCTCAGCCTGCAGTTTTGGTTCAGTGGTAGTGATTCTTAACTGCAAGAAGTCTTCTTTCATTACCTTCTGGACAAGTTGTTCCAACAACCTGTTCAAATTGGAGTTTCAGAAAAAACAAAAGGGACAATAGAGGAGAAAAAAAGTCTTAAGTTGCATCCATATATGCAACTACTGTCATTTTGCCTACAAACTATGAAATCTTACCTCAGGCTGTGAGCCATGACTGTTTCAAGTGCAGGTATCTCAAGCGTGTTTCTTTTCAGCCACAATGATGAAGTGAACTTGTTCTGTAAGTGCCTAAGGATCTGCCCTCCAGGTGTGTAGTCCTGGTCAGTGAGGACACACAATTGCCTTTTTGTTTTGTTTTGTTTTTTTTCAGGGATCTGTAGAAGTCTTTTCCAGTGAAGTTTTATCCAAACATTACTGCTTCAGTAAGATCTTATTTGAGAAGCAGATGAGCCAGCCATGAATGTCTGCTTGCTTTCTGCAAGACTTCACAAACTGAATACTTTCCTGTTCACCACTCATGATGAAAGCCTTAGACAGAGAAACTACTGAAATTTGTCTTATGTTCCAGTCAGTGATATTGCAGTAAATATATAACACAGTAGTTATATAAAACCTAGTACAATGTCAGTCATTTTATTTACGGATAGTGACTTTAAAACAGGTGTTTGTGGGAGCCGAAAAGTAGGATTTTATTTCTGTTCTGGTGGTTTTTATATCAAGATTCCTTGTTTACTTGACTTTACTTAACTGACGGATAATGACCCTCTGTATTTGAGTGATTTTCTTAGCTGCATTAACAGGCACTAAAAACGGAAATTCAAACCTGGTATAACATTTCCAACTTTTTATTTTATTTCATTTTATTTTTTTTTTTGTGTGTGTGTGTGTTTCCTTAGCCCATCATTCCAATGTATACTCAAAATGTCCGGGAAGGCTATAGGATGTTTAAAGAAAGAAGTAAGAACTTAAAAATATATTTTATGCATTTATAATGTATTGTCTCTTTTCTCTCAGATTTCTCTTACTTTTATCTTAGGCTTTGCTTTTCAGACTTTTGCGTACTTTGGATTCCCTAACACTTGCTGTGGGTCAGAGGTAGCTCAAATTTGGAAATAGCTTGTGCATAACTGGTTTGTGTTTGTGATTTGGTTCTTTAATGCAGTCTTATTTCTCTGGTCTACTAAGTCTATCCAGCTTTGTTTTGGTGGGCAGTTGCCTCAATCCTGTAACAACTTCCTGACTGTCAAATAAAGCACGCATTTTTAAGAAGTCTTCTACGTTAATCAGATTTCACGTTTGGATTGTGTTTACTGTGACTATAATCTCACTTTTTCCTCCCATAAACCATTTCAGGATTTTTTAGACAGTTATATGAAAGCACTCGATTGCCTTTTACTCCTCCATACGGAGGACTTCCAGTTAAATTTCGCACATACATTGGGAAGCCAATCCCTTATGATCCAAATATCACTACAGAGGAATTAGTTGAAAAGGTAAGTTCTCTCTCCTTGCAATATTGAACTACATACTTTGCCCTCTACTAAAGGTGCACTTGAAACCAGTTTTTTGCATGCTTGAATAAAGACAAAGACACTTTTGCTAGCTTGTTAAAGCTATGGGCAGGTGAGGTTTGGGATTATTTAATGTATAAATGCCTACCAGTAAATGTTGACATAGTAATGGTTGATTGGGATGCCCTCATCCTTTAAAAATGTATGAGCTCTGTCTTCTTGTTATGTTAACTTTGTTTCTCCCATGCCTTTAATAACTTTGATAATAATTATGATAACTGAAATGATGTAAATTTTGTTTTAAAAGCAGTTTTCAGTAACTATGAAAATAAAATTCATACATAACAAATAACTTTGAGAATCTTCAGTGAATAGCATAGGGCTTTAGAAGCAAAGTTCTTCAAGTGCTTCAGTCTCATTGTCAAAATGAAAATGTTAAAAGGTTGCACCCAAAATATAAAAATATTCAGAGTGCCTACAGTTTGGTGAAATTAGTGATGCCCAGGAGCATGAAAGTGTTTATAGATCTAGAGTTTAGGCATTTTGCAAAATATTACGCTAAACTGAAGATATAGCTTTAAATTTTTTCCTGGAAGATGAAAGGAGGATTTTATTAAAAAAAAAAACAACAAAAACAAACCTGCTACAACCTAGAAATACATAAGTAAATCAACTGACAGAAATCACTTATTAAAAAACACCTGCTACCCCCAAAAAGATGCAAAAAGCCTAGCTTTTCTTCTTTTGTTTTCTTTTTTCCTTTTTCAAGAGTCTACTGCAGGTTGTTCTGAGTTTCACAAAAGTGAAACCAGAAAGACAGGTTTGGTCTGTTACAAGGGAACAGCCCCAGCAAGCTGTAGAATTTGGTCTTAGCGCCTTTAGGAGACTGGAAGCAATATGACTGCCTTTATGGTTATTCATATTCTTGTGTTTTAAGGGAGCAGTATTTTGTGTTGCTGCAAAAGTGAAACTGAAATTTCCCAAGATCTTGATTTACCTTACTAAGGCAAGCCTTTGGCTGCCCCCTTTGACTACCACCCACTTTGGTGGGAGTAGAGTTAGGTGTTCTGTGGTTGATATTACTTAAAAAAAAAGGCAACTTAAATGAGGTTTGAGGTGAACAGTGGCCTGGCTGACCTCTGTCTGATCCTAGGTGTTAGGACATGAATCTGTCAGGAAAGGTTTGCCTACTCTTGTCTTATATTCACAGTGACATTCTGTTATAACTCTGGAGTAGATCAGTGGAGTTTATAGCTACCCTTATTTCAAGTTTAAATAAACAAGGGAAACCAAAAGGAGATAATTTCTTATTTTTTTATAAATATAGAATATTGTATTCATTCTCTTCCTAAACTTGCCTTTGAACCACATGTAAAGAGTATTATGAATTTTCTTATTATGTGCATGCTGTATATGATAAAGTTATGGGAGAATTCATGTTGGGAAGGACAGACAGATGTTCCTGCTACAAAGTCCTAGTCCAAGATAGGTCAGCTATAAGATTAGATGAGGTGAGTCAGGCTTTATCCATCATTTTTTAAAAGAAAATTTTCAGGGATGAGAGATTGCAGAAACTTAATGTTTGCGTGTGTTAAAGGCTACTTTGACTAAGTAATGACCACATTTGATAAATCTCAATAATTTGAGCCTACCCAAACTGCTGTCTTTGTTTTTGTTCCTTTCTTTTCCAAGAAATGTGTCGCTAGGAGAGCTAGTTAATATAAAATGATTTTTTTTTTACGGTAGAGTGTATGTGTGAATTTTCCCTCTTGAAGCTCTGAGAAGTTAGTGATTATACTGTTTTTCCATGCATAAAATAGGTCTGTAAAAGCAAGTTTCTATTCTCTTTTCAGACAAAGACTGCTGTCCAGGCTCTCATAAGCAAGCACCAAACAATCCCAGGCAACATATGGAAGGCTTTACTGGAGAGATTTGATAAACGTCGTAAAAGTGATTAGAATGCTCATGTTTATTTCATTGGCTTTACAACATAGAGTAAAAAACAATGTCATACAGCACTGGTCACTAATAGTTGGTGTTAACCAGTTTAATTTACAAATTTCTACAGATTTGGTGGAAGAAAACAGCATCTAGAAAGTTCCCCCATGTCTTTGAGAATATCCTGAACTAAGAAAGATTGATGAAGATGACTTATGTGTAATAGCAAAGCAGCAGCTAAATTCCCCCAAAGGAAATCATGCAGCCAAGGTTTTCCTGGTTCCTAAAACAAGTACGTACTTACATCCAAGAGCCTTAGTGGTGTTGTCTAGGTCTCTGTGTTTGTGTTTTGAGCACAATCTGGTCTCAGAGCAGAGCCTCAGGGTTGGTGGTGTCCCACCAGAGACCACCCCACACGGGGCACCTTCCCTGATGTGCCCCAAGCAAGACATGTCAGAAAAAACTGCCTTGCTTTAGGTAATCACCTACTGCTTACACCATTCTCCTAGAGACTACAAAAATAGAGATAATCCCATTAAAACAGATGTTAGACTCCTTCAAACACATCAGCTTAGTAGTGCATATCCTGGAAAGCAGGACTGTTTGCATCCAAGACTTTTCCCCCACAGAAAAAGGTTTCTCAAAGAGAGAGAGAGAAAAAACCTCTAGTTCAGTGTAGCAAATATTGCAAATACATGTAGAAGGTTGTTTCAAGTCTGAGCTGGTTTGTGCATGCTCTATTGCAACACAGCATAGTTGTTTAGTGAATGAAGCTGCCCCAGCCTGAAAATCCCTGGATATATGTGCGCAGTATGGCTGCGCTGTATTTAATCAGATCTCCCCGTCAACAGGCTCGGGGGGAGCTTTCTTAGGCAATGCATCTTTGAGGCTTATCATCACAGGTGGTTTGCCTAAAAATGCAGTACTGCAACACTGCTGTTTGGAAAGGCTGTCTTCCAAAACGCAGCTTGTGGAAAACTGAAAGTTGGTACGAAGCAGAATGTGTTTTTACAGGCTGGGGGATGTTGTTACTGGTGGGAGCGGGACAACTTTGTGTAGCCTATCCAATATGCCATTAAATGCAACAAAGACTTAACTTCAAAGACCATGACAGGTAATTTTTGTGCCTCATTTTTCCTTCATGTACCCTTAATATGTAAATAATCTTTTCCTCTCATCCTGAAAGGTAACATAACATCTAAGGAAATATATGTAATGTTTGCCCATTTTTCAGTAGAAAACTGAATCTGCTCTTTGGATTGTAATAAATTCTTCCCTGACCCTGCCTCTTCACAACTGTTTCTTACACATCTGGTGAAGGGACAAGGATGGAGAGGTGAGTTATTTCCCTGAACCAAAAAGACAGGAATCCTGTCCTGAAAAAACCCTCAAGTTTGTCTTAGGATACAGGAGTCTTTACTTGAACACCTTAACTATAACTGCTGTATACAGGCAGAAAGGTTTTTCTCCCAGCAGAGACTCAGCATGCATAGGAGATGATAAACTAAAGCAGATCAAGATGCAGACTGATATGCCTGGACATAAGCAGGAATTCAAACCATGAAGTCTTACATGCTGCACTGCAGCGATACGAGCTAAAATTCAAAGCCTGAGCTTAAGTCAAGGGAGAAAAGGAACCAAAGGAACAGGTTATAGAATACTAAAATGGACACAGATGAAGAAGCAAAAGGAATTATAAGTAACCAGAATCTGAAGGCTTTCTTTGCATTGCAGGGACTGTAGAAAGACTAGACCGAATCATCGTCAGTATCCTGTTTTTCAAGTACATTCATAGCATCATGGAATGTGTCCAAAGAAGGGCAACAAAGCTGGTAAAGGCTCTGGAGCACAAGACTTATGAGGAAAATCTCAGGGAAGTGGGGTTGTTGAGCTTGGAGAAAAGAAGCCTATGTGGGGACCAACACCTACAACTACCTGAAAGTGTGGTTGCGGCCAGATGGGAGTCAGTCTCTACTCCCTGGTAATCAGGGACAGAAAAAGAGAAAAAGGAAGTTGTGCTGGGAGAGATTTATATTGGATATCAGTAAAAATTCCTTCACTGAGGGGGTTGTCAAGCATTGGAACAGGCTGCCCAGGACAGTGGTGAAGTCACCATTCCAGGAGGTAACGGGTTTACACATCTAAATGTGTAGATGTGGCGCTTGTGGATATGGTTTAGTGGTGGGCTTGGCAGAGTTAGGTTATTAATTGGACTCAGTGGTCTTAAACTTCCTTTCCAACTTAACGATTCTGATTCTGTGACCAATTAACCACTTCAGTAATCAGAATTTACACAACCTTTCTAATGCCACACTATGTGATAAATGATGCTAGGAGCTATACTGCAACTCACAATGGAGCACTAACCTTGGGTAGGAAATAGGTAATCAGAGTGCTGATTATCTTTCAAAGCAGAGATTTCTGTCTCTATCTCCTCTGTTTCGGACAGCTGTTAATATTTTCTAACAGGGCTTAAGTTCTTCCCAGGCTATTACGTCTTTTAGAAGCACCACTGTGCTATCTGCAGCTTCTCAGAGTAAAAAATTATTTCTATTTGTTGCCTTCTGTCATAGTTGCCTAAGAGTATTTTCTGGGGTCTCAAGATGATAGACAAAATGATTACTGAGAAACAGGAGAGATTTTGAATTATGTATTTTATTTTTCCAATAAAAAATTGTAAGCAAAATTTTCCAGAAACATTATAGTACTGTTCTAATAATAAGCAGTTACTATATTTTTTTAGTGGCTCTCTCTAAATTTTTGCCCTTTTAAGAGCAGTATTATAGAAACTAGAACTAAAAACTGGTATTATAGAAACTAGAATTGTTGCCATACAAATAGGAATGTAATTGTAGATCAAATCACTCCCTTGCTACACTTATTTTTTAGCCTCTCCATCATACAACAAAAAAAGAAATGAAAACCGGCAAGTGATCGGTGCCTGCCTCAAAATAAAAACAGCATTTATGATTTGTTAGGTATAGTTTGCCCAGTAAATAATGCAGGGAGATTCTGGTTTTGTGTATAAAGCTGTTTGTGTATAAAGCTGAACCAGCTTAAACGACAAGATTTTGCATTGGGGAAAAACATCATACTGATAACACAGTAAATTAATAAAATCATAGAGTCATAGAATACCCAGAGTTGGAAGGGACCCAGGAGGATCATCGAGCCCCAGCTCCTGGCCCTGCACAGGACAGCCCCAAGAGTCACGCCATGTGCCTGTCCAAATTCCTCTTGAACGCCGGCAGGCTCGGAGCTGTGACCAATTCATTAATTGGACAACAGTGGAAACAGTTCCACAGTAAACTCTGTGCAACCGCTCAACTGAGCAGCTGCGGATGTCACCCAGGCAGATGATGTTCGTGTGGAAGAAAGGTGATCAGAAAAGCCCAGCAGGAGAGGATCTGGAAGAGCTGTCCAAGTGCATCCCACCGAAGGCTGAGGGCGCAGCCATGGCAGCATTCCGTGTCGTCCTAGCAGGTAGGGTACTGCATCAATACCCGTGGGTTTGGAGCTGCACCCGGTGTCACTGGAACACTGCTTACTTCTTTGACTTATTTGTATTTGCATTTTTTTTTTCTTTTTAATGTTTATGTGTAAATCCAGGGGTTACATCGACAGCCGTTGGGCAGCCAGGAATGCCTTACCAGCATCGTGAATGCCGTGTCCCAACCACAAAGTGTCTGGAACGCTGACATCCTGCAGTGGGTACCAGGTATGGGGGCGCAGCTGCTGCTGTGGCAGCACCAGCGGGCTTGGAGAAGGAGGATTGCGCCCACCCGGCAGGCACCGGGGAAGGGGCGGCTGGGAGGTGTGCGGTGCTCAGGGCAGCAGGGTGAACAGGGGGTGCTTGGTGCTGGGGGATGTTTGATCTGGAGAAATGGAGACTCAGGGGTGGCCTTACCACTCTCTGCAACTCCCTGAGAGGAAGTTACAGCCGCTTGGGGTTCGTCCTCTTCCCCTAGGCAACCAGCGACAGTATGAGAGGACACAGTCTCAAGCTGCACCGGAGGAGGTTTAGGCTGGACATTAGGAGGGATTTCTTCGCAGATTAGCCATTGGAATGTCCCTGGAGGTGTTTAAGGAAAGGCTGGGCGTGGCACTCCGTGCCGTGGTCCAGTTGTGACGGTGGTGTTCGGGCGCAGGTCGGTCTCGATGATCTCGGAGATCTTTCCCAGCCCAATCCCGTCTGGAATTCTGCGGTTCGGGGCTCCCGCCCTGCGCACCCGTGCCGCCAGGCGGCGCCCTCCGCCCCGCCTCTCCCGCTCGCGGGGAACGCGCGCCCCCTGGCGGCGCCCGGCTCCCTGCCGCCGCGGCGGAAGCGGCGGGCGGTGCGTGCCGGACGCGGGTCCGGGCGGCTGCCGCGCCCCGGCGGCGCGGAGTTCCCCGCTCGCCTGCGCGCCCCCGCCGCCGCCCCCGCTCCGCAGGGCGCCCGCCCGCCCCCGCCCCGCCGCCGGGAGCCGCCCCGGCCCGGCCACCCCGCGGGCACCCGGCCTCCGCGGGGGCGGCGGGCGGAGAGTAAAACCGGGCCCCGGCAGGGACGCGGGGCCGGAGCCGGACCCGCCGCCGCCAGGGCAAGGTGAGCGGGCGCTGCTGGAGGGGCCCGGCCCAGGCCTGGCTCCGCTGCCACCGCGCAGGTGCCTGGGCGGGAGGTGGCTTGCCGTGGCGGCTTGACACCGCCGAGCTCGGGGCCTTGCTTTAATCGCAGGGGCTGCGGGCGGAGCGCGATGGGAGCCGGGGCGCTTCGCGGGGGCAGCCGGGCCGGGGCCGTGTCCTGTCAGGAAAGCGAGCCTCGACCCCCTCCATCCGCCCGCAGAAGGGACCGCTGACCAGCCGGCGCAGGAGCCAGCCCGCTTCCTGTGCCAAAACAAGGGCTAAACCACCCTCTGAGTTCTAGGGTCTCTCCTATCTCACGTGACGTTAGCGGGATTATCAGGGTCTTCTGGTATTTTTCGTTTATTTGAGGATTTCTTTGTGTGCTTGTGGTGGCAGTGTTAATTCTGGTAGAAACACCCTCCGTAGCCGTGTGTTTCTGTTGGCAGGAATGGTGTGGCTGCTGCTTCGCAGTGTCTTTCTAGTTTGGAAACACTGAGATGTCCTCCAGGGGTTTCAATTACACATTGCATATGCATGCTGAAATCGTGCTGTGTGTCGTTCTGTCACAGCAGTGTGTGTTGCTGTCCATAATCGCTCCTTCTGTCATGATCAGTAGGGTCTCGGTTATCCCAGCATCTGCTGACTGCAGCTGGAGGCCTCTCTTGTAGTTTAGTTAAGGACTTTTCTGGGTCGTGTGCTAGAAGTCAGTGACGGGAGTTATATGTTAGCCTTGTTTCCTCATCATAAAGCCTGAAGTGTAAGCATAAGTCGGTGTACACTGTCATTAGTCAAATGAGAAATTGCGTCTTTGTGAACTAGTGAAAAATGTAAGCTGCTGCATTAGCGAGTTAGAACTTTAAAAATGTGTAATTTGAACTGCTCAACAGCAATTTGGAGCATACCAGTGCCATTATCTCTCAGTAGCACTTAAGAACTATGTTGAACCTGTGTTCAGTGTGGAACTCCTGGGCTTTTTTTGATCATAATCTGCCTTCCCTTCTCACTGCCATTGTACCCACACTGTGATGACTTCACTCTTAATGAGTGATTATAGAGGGAGAAGTAGAATCTTCACAGTAAAGGAACAGGACGCACCAGACACAAGGTGTAGTAAGGGGAGCTCTAGAACTAGAATAAAGAAAAACATTTGCACCATCAAGGTATTCAAGCACTGGATTAGGGGCCCGAAGAAGCTGTGGGATCTCCATCCATGGAGATACTACCAACTGGACTGGACATGTTATTGAGCAACCTGATTTAACTGGTTAGTTAGGAAGAGATTGGAGACTATAAATTCTGGTATAAATTATCCTGTGATGTTCTTCAAGATGAGGAAGCAGAATTGTTCAGGGTAGAGTTGTCTGTTCCTAAGGGAAAGGCAGTGTTTTAGCTCTTACCTCTGTGGCTGGTAGCACAGAAGATGTTAGATCTTAATTTCTATTGCAGGTTAGCACACAGATATGCAAGTAAACTTTAAAAATGGTGGTAATTGCATTTGAGGTATTGCATTGAACATTAGAGGCAAAAGGACACGTAATATTTTGCAAGACTGACTTGTGTGAACAGGACTTTAAATTTACTTGATGGAGGATTTGGGGTTTGGGTAAAGCCATAAGCAATTAAAATATATATAATAAGTGGGAGAGTATAGCAATAAGTATTCTTTTAAGCTACATAATCACCTCTCAGTTTTGAAAAAATGCTTCTGTGCCATAACCCATGCTCCATATTGTTCTCTAGGTAGTAGGTGGAGCCATTGGAGAAGTCCAGGCATAACAATCTGGTAAATATTGTGTTGAATGCTAATCCTAAATCTTATTTGGTCTCACAAGTCGTTTTTCTTATACTTGCTGTGGGTGTTTGCTGCCTGACAGGTTCTGGAGTTCAGCTCTGGAATGAAAAAGAGCTTTCTCTTGCTCTCCCACACCTCTCTCTCCCATCCTTTCCCGCTAATTCACACCCCAAAGCCAGGTACACGAAATCAGTGAAGGGCATGTCACTAATACTGTGTACTTATACATGGCTAGAGATAAATCAGCTGCACGTCATCACACTGTCCTCAAGAACATGCTGAGGAGCAAAATGTTAAAAGCCTGAATTAGTTTGGAACAGGCATGGACTGTGGGAGCAAAGATCAGCTTATTTCTCATTAATAGGAGTTATCTTGAGTAATGTGGATAGAGGCCAGTTTCCAAAACCAAAGGAAAAAGGACATCCTTGCTCTGTCAGAATGTGATGGAGAATTGAGATAGGAAAGTAAGTGAAATGAGTTCTGTTCTTGTGTGTGTTTCAATGTTCCTTAGCAAATGCGGAGTAAAATTGATCTGCTTTGTAATTTTTGTTGTCACCGGTCTTCTGAAAGTAATATTATCTTCTGTATTTTAGTCTCATGCTTCTTGCAAAAACAGAGCAAGAACAAAAGAATGATAGACATACGTGTCTATCTAAGCATAGGAGCTTTGCAGTCATACCTGCTGTAAGTCACATTCTAATAAAAAAAACACAGCAACTTCAAGCTTAGATTCTTTTCATTCTTAGAAATGCTGTTCTTAATCCATTTCTCTCTGCAAGCCTGTTTTACAGTTGCAGCATTTTTTTTCTTCTTGGTCCTGACTAGCAGAACTTGGAATATTGACCAACCAGTTTTTTCTAGCCTAGAACAATTTTTGTACCCAGAGGTATTAGGTTTGGTGTTCAAGCACTGTAACTAAAGTAGCCAAGCATTCAGGCTGTCCTGTGTTTGTAAGGTGAAGTGAATAGCAAGTTGTCCCCTAAACTGTACAAAGCTAAGAAAAAAAGTGTTGCTCCAGAGTTATAGTAAGCCTGAAATTGCAGACTTGACTTCTGTGGGCTGGTAACTTTTTAGGAGCTGGCATTGGCGTGGAAAGATTCTTATACGTAGACACAGTAAAGCCAGAGCAGTTAAAACTCTAAAGAGGACTTTTTGTGACCTTTTTTTCCGTGTCCTTTCTGCTGCCTCTTAGTGTTGTGCTCTGGGTCTTGACATTTTGCTAGTAAATTTCTGGGTACAAATGAAAAGCTTTCCAGGGCTGAGACTTTCTTATTTGAGAGAGCCTTCTTCCTGAGTCATCCTATGATTGTAGTGAGCGGAAGTGTTCAGTAGGCTTCTCTTAAAGCAATGGATTTGAGTTTGTGCTGTTTCCTGTTGCAGTCAGTGCTTGAGAGAAGGTTTTATTTTATTGTAACAATAAATTAGACTAACCAGTACAGCTTTCTGAAATTCAGAAATTCCGTATTAATTGGTATTGGTAACAGTATAAATGTTCTGGGTCTGTTCAAGTTGAACAGTTTTCAATGAGATAAAATCCTGTCCTGAAATCAAGCAGTTGCACCATCTTTCTTTCTCCATTAGGATTCTCAGCATTTCCAGTACACAAAAGACAAGGATTGTAAAGATCAAGTGAAAGTTTTGCTGTGTGATCTGTTATGTTTCTAATATGTGTTGCTGGGTTGTGGGCTAGATGGTGTATGAATAAAATGCACCAGAGAGGTTTATTTTATGAGTAAACAGTATAGAGAGATCTATCTTTTTGGAAGATTTATTAATTTTTTTTTTTCTTTTAATTTTATTTTAAACAGGAGATGACAGGTGGAAATGAATCCTGTACTGCAGGACCAACATCTATGTCCTACTTAACTTGCCTGACTTACTTTCTGGAAGAATGGACTGGTGTGGAGGATATTGGAGATTATATGAGTTATGCATTCTACATTTTGTGGTTGCTTTTTCCGCTTGTAGTAGTCTTTGTACTTCCGGGAGTTATCGTCATTCTCTTCTACGTTTCCATTCTCTGGCTTCATATTTATAAAAGGAAGAATGAAATAAAGGAAGCTTATTCCCATGATGCTTGGATAGGTGCGAATGAAGTGCTGGCAACTTTATGGGATGGGCATGGAAGATTATGGCATGGTAAGTGAGATCTGAGCTTTCATTAAAAACTTCTGAAGCTCTTATTCCTTGTTTAGCTTTCAAGGTTATCAGTATATGCCTGATTGTTGCTGCTGGTGCATGCCAAAACTGGCACTGGTGCAGGACAGGTTTTTTTTTCTGTTTTATGAGTGACTGTCAGTGGTGCTTGAGACAAAAGAAAAGTCATTGAGACTTTTTTGAATATAAGTCTTTTGAGTTTTGAATGTAATGTCTTATGCATTTATTCCTTTGCTGCTATAAAATGAGATCTCCGTTCTGGCTAAATATATGCACAATTTTTAAAATTGCCTTTTTTCCATTTTTTGCTTTTTATAACAATTCCTGGATTTCCTCATTTGAAGAAGACCTGAAATGTGTGTTGTGTTAAAAACTAAATCAATTAACTATATTGTTTCAGGGTCAGTATATGAAGACTGAAAGTTAAATACCAGTTCCCTGATAGCTAGTATGTCAGCCAGCACATGTTAGTGTAATTTAATTACACTGATCTAGTCTTACATAAAATGCCAAATGATGGCTAAAAGGAGCACTTAGTTGCTTCTTGAAATTAACTTCAGAGCCTGGCACTGTTACAGAACACTACTTTTTTATTTGTCTTTGCATTTTGGACTACTACTTTCTCTAATGGAATGTCAAAACTAAGGGCCCTGGTCTTTGTCCTTCTGCTATTATTTCTTTATAAAGACAGACTTAATAAATGATTTGGCTTTTCTCTGTAAGGAAATCGTATGTCTCTTTCAGAGCCATTCAGTCTAGATGCAGCTAAAGGAGAAAGAGGTACTTAAGAGCAATTTACATATAGAATAAATCCTTCTTGAAAATCATCTCTATTTGTTCTCTAGTCAAAGGGAAGTGGGTTTTGAAGGCATTGATAACCAGATGGTGCAGCAGCTGTATCAGATAGGCTTTGTAAGACTAAGATGTAACTTTCAAATCTAGGAAAGTACGCTACATCAAAGACCTTAAAATGCTCACTTCACAATAAAAAGCTATTTACTTTTTTTTCCCCCAAGAAAATTATTTTTTAAGGCCTTGGCTCTTTTAATCCTTAGTAACTTCTTTTTCTAAGGTCTGACATTTTATTTGTGCAAGAAGATTATTATCCAGTCCCTCATTGACAGCTGTGACTTTTTTCTGCCCTGCCAGCTGCTTCCCTCTTATCTATGCACTTGTCTTGCTAAAGAATGAAATGTTTTCCAGTTTTTTTTTCCCCCACTTGATTCACCAGGATATCATAAGAAGAACTTTCCATCCTGAAATCTAACACAATTTAAAAAAAGAGGGGGGGGGGGAAAAAAAGAAAAAAACAACCCCACAACCAAAAAGCCCCACACCAACCTCCAAACCTGGTGATTGATACCTGTAACTTCTCTTGTATTATACTAATGCCATGTGTGTTAGTTGGCTGGCATGGAGCCCAGTTAGTGGTACCTTGGGGTGGGACAGGTGATACACTTGCACTGTGTTGCAGCTCCGAAGGTGTGCAGAGTAAAATGGGCTGAGAAGAGCCCCAGAGTACCTTCAGAATTAAATTAATGGCATAGGAATTGAAGACCTGATTAACTTGGAGGAAGTGACAGGATTTGGTTGGGTTTTGTTTGGGTTGGGTTTTTTTTGTTTTGTTTTGTTTTGTTTTGTTTTGTTTGGGTGGGGGGGAGCAGGGGGGTCTTTTTGCTTATGTAAAAAAGAGATGCTGTAACAGGACTACTGGGTGTTAACTGAATATGTTCTATACTGATGCATTTTGGCGTTTTGTGTTAATTAAATATATTCTGCACTGTAACTTGAATAGAAATGTGAGATCAGGAAGAAGCTTGTGTGTTTTTATGTAATATTCTGCTGGACATATATAGTCCCAACTAGCTTTTAGTATATAGTGATGGAAAGCTGGAACAGGTGTGACTTGGAGAGAAATAGCAAAGATAAGCTTCATATCCTGGAGTAAAAGGAGACATAAAAATGGGTTCTGTCATGTCGAATCTTCTAAAACAGCCACTGGTGGCAATGAACTTTGAAAGGTTAATCATAGCTTGAAATAGTTGTTTCATCACTCCAGTCTGTATTTTGATTTCTCTTGAATGATTGATTCAGGGGACTTTCCAGCCTTGAAAGTAGTGAACTGAAAAAATAAGAAAGTGAGACTGGGTGTTTTGTTTTAATGTTGGGGTGTTTTTTTTGTTCTTTCTCAAAGTGCCTTAAATGAAACTTGCATTCTCTGTGAAGCAACTTATATTCCCGGTAGATGCTGCAAGCTACCTCTTGACTTACTATCTATCATTTTGCTCTTACCACTTCTCAATACATGTTGGTTTCAGTTTGCCAGCTTGCTGCAAGTTAGTTTCTTTGGGATAGAATTGTGTAAAAAATTAACATCTGTTACATTTTTATCTCCTAACAGGTTATGAGCTCCATGGTGTCGAAAATATTCCTGAGGGACCAGGACTTGTTGTGTTTTATCATGGAGCTACTCCCGTTGACTATATTTATTTCTCAGCTAGACTTCATATAATGACGAAGAGGCGCTGCAGAGTAGTAGCTGATCATTTTGTCTTTAGATTACCAGGTAACATACTTCATTATAAACAAGCAGTTTTGGAATTCTTATTTTAATTTTTATTAGTCATGTAATTAATAAAAATTGTGTTGCAGGAATGCAGCTTTCAGAACAGACAGTCAGGCAAATTTAGTGAAAGTTTTGAAATAGAGCATGTTCTTTACAAACAAGAATGAGACTGCCCCATACAAGGATGAGACATAGTCCTATTTGGGCAACGCCTTCCAATGACTCTAGGTTGTTTAGAAACAACGAGAAGGAGATCGTAGGAGAAGCAGTGTTCTCTATATTAATCATTAGCAAAGATTTCAATAAGTTGTTTCTTTTTCATTAATGTAGGCAGAATGAGTGGTGTGAACTGATTAAGAATTAAACCGTTTGGAACAAATGCCCTATAAGTTAAGAATCCTAGTCTGGAGAGACCATATATTTTCTTATACCCAACTCTTATCCAGTTGAGGATGGTGGGCAGTGGAATCTGTCCCCAGGAAGAGTGTTTTGAGTAAATCTGTTTTGGAGGAGAGCTAGTGAAGTGTTCAACATGTTTGTGTGAAACATGAGGTGAAGCAGGTAGAAAATGAAAAATATGTTTAGGGCAAGATTTTGGCTGGACAGCCTAGTGAAATGCACTGCCAAATGGTGAAATTAATTATGTGAAGGATTTGTTTTTTGTCTGTGTGAAATACAGTAGTACCCACTTTCTTTCCCAGGTTCGGTTTGTGATTAAAGGCCTGTCAATTCACAAAATGAATTACAATTCTGTAGTGTACTGGTGCTTTTAGTGGAACCAACTCGTATAAGAAAACTGTGGTTTTGTCGCTATGGATTTATTTCAGCCTTAGTCCCTGAAAAGAACTTTTCCATACTGATCACAGTATGGCTTTGCCTCTAATACTGTTTTGCCAACAGATTTGTTTGTCAGTGGTTATCAAATCTTTTGCATACGGATGCCTGATATAACCTACTTCATGATTCAGATTTGGTTCCATATTGTATCTGTATAGTTGTTTATCAAATCTCCTTTTCTGCTTTAAAACAAAGCTCTAAGTGTGAGTATACTAATGAGTCCCCCAAATATTGTTCAGTAGCATTGCAGAAACATCCTGCTGTATGGCTGATCTTGAAGAACTGGTTTCAGCAGTACAGCATCTAGCTAACAGCTTCAGGCAGTCCTCAGGGATTGACACAGAGACCACTGCTGCTTAGTGTTTTTATAGAACCCCTGGATGGGGGGCTACAGCACGCACAAGAAATTAACTGATGATACCAAGCTGGGGGAGCTGTTGATATACTGGGCATTGGCGCTTGTTCTTAGAGTGACTTCATGGAATTTAACTGGCAGAAATATGAAGTTCAACAAAAGCAAATGTAGATCTGTGCATCTGGAGTGGAGTAATTCTGTGCAACAGTACTCTGGATAAAATGGGGTTTTGCAGGAAAGGTCTTAGGTTTCCAGTGGACAACAAGTTGATTGTGAGTCGGCAGTGTGCCCTTACAGCAAAGATGAACTGCCTGGTGAGCTTTTCTTAGCATGAGTGTAGCCACTGGATTGAGTGAAGAGGTTTTTTCCCTTGGCATAGCATTTGTACAAGCACATACTGTGTGTGATACGGTGTCCAGTTTTGGTCTGGAGCATACAGTGTACAAGGAGAGGTTGAGGGAGCTGGATTTGTTTGGTCTGTACCAGTTAAGGTGGGGAAAGATACTGTTGCTGTCCCAGCAACCTACTGGGAGGGTGGGGAGAAGAGGGAATCAGACTCTTCTCCGGGGTGCACAGTGATAGATTAAGAAGTAACAGAGACAAGTTGCAACACAGGTAATTTTGATTAGACATGTGGAAAGTTATTTTACCATGAGAGGGATCAGACGCCTGAACAGATTGCTTAGGCAAGTTGGGAATCTCCATCCCTGCAGACTTTCAAAATGCCGCTAGGGTGAGGCTCTGAATAGCCTGATCTAGTTTGAGTGGGAGGTTGGACTAGATGACCTCCAGAACTTCCTTCTAATCTACATAATTCTCTATTTCTGTGAAGGAATTAAGGCTGTTCAGGGAGACAAGTCCAAAGAACCCAGAAAATGTTGTGGATTGTTTCAAAATGAGCACAGTAATCTATGACTGGCAAGTCAGGTAGATGCTGCTTCTCTTGTGATCAAGCCAGAAAGACTGTGTAATTTTATCCTAATACTGTCTGATTTTGATTAAGTATTGAGATTAAATTGAATGCCTTTTCAGAAGATGTTTTAAGCAAAAGTTATTATGCTCAGTGCAGGGGAAATGGGAAGGGGTGGCAGTGTATTTGGGGAGTCTGTTAGACACACATGGATGTGTCAGAATTGTCAGTATTAAGAATGCTTTTCTTGCAGTTTGGAGGAGAAGGATATGAAATAGTCATGTGAATTCTTTTTTTTCCTTCTTTTATAACTAGAGGTTTGCCACAGGGAAAACCAAACCCAATATTCCAGCTTTCTAGTTCCTTTAGGCTCTTAGCTGTGTAATGCTCAGAAATACATTGGCTCGTCTAAGTTTAGGAGAAAGCCTTTTCCCAAAGCATTCAGAGAGGACTGAGATTTCACGTGTTTTCTTCTCCATCATCCTCTGCTATATTATGGGCCATTTTTGCTTCCTAATCATCTGGGTCATCTGGGAGCCCTCTTTGAAAGGTTGCCTCCTATTTTATGTAACTAAGACAGTCCCTTTCCTGTAACATTCCAGAGGAAAGGAGCTTTGTCTTCTTGTCTGTTACATGCACAAGCTGTTGCAAAGTATCTTGTGGACTAGATGCTCTGCAGATATATAATGTGTAATTATCTACAACTATGGAAGCTTGGATTCAATGGTCTAAATCATTCCTCTCTGTCTGGGGTTCTAAAGGTCAAGCATGGGAAAATGATGACATCCTTGCCATCCTGCTACCCGGTAGCTGACAGCCCTGATGTTACAGTCACTGGGACCAAGACAGAAAAATGCACATAGTGCACAAGTTGAGAGCGGTGTTACATGTGTTACTGGGTAGTCTCCAAAGGATTTTCAAACATTTCTGCCACCACAGTCTTGTGGGAAATAGGAGAAGAGTATACTGGGGCAAAAGACAGAGTTCAGATTGAACTGTGGAGTAAAATTAAGTTTGAACTTCTTGGTGTCTGGAAGAATATGTTCTGAATGTCTGAAAAAATATGTTTAGATAATTTTGAAAGTTGTTTTGTTATTTAAAATGGGAAAGCAGATTCTTGGTTGCTTTCATACAGTGCTACCTGGTACTACCCCAATGTTTCTTCTAACTTTGCGGTGACCTTTGCCTTGGACACAGATACCCTGGCTGTCCTTTCCAGGGCCATTGTGTCAGATTCCATCTCTCAGCTGCTTTAAGGGAGCCAGGTTCTTCTTTGGTGCTGAAGCAGAGATATCAACAGTAATGTGTGCTCTGCTAGCAAGGCTGTGAAGTACAGCTCAGAATGTAAAGTTGATACTAAAAGTCAAGGGAGGAAATACAGCTGAGAAATTTTGTCAGGACATGAAACTTGCCTGGACAACTATTCTGTAGTACGTTTTTTTGTCTGTATTCTGTTCTTTTTTTACTGGTATATGAACTGGACAGACTCATGGTGTTGCTTTGTCACACACACCCTCCCCTTCACCCTTTCCCCAGTGTGTCCAATGCAGAAATGGTGTTGTCACAGTCTTTTCTTCTTGGAGTCTCTTTTCCTGCTCATCTCAACCTTTTCATGACTTTTTTTGTCTGTCTCCTGAGCTCACTGACAGAAAGGACTGAGAGGCAGCTTTTTAACATCAGGTACATTCCAGAGAGCTTTAATTAGTTTGGAAATGTCAAGCATTATAAAAATCAGCTATTGAAAAATCCCACAAAAAGGCAGCTGAAAGAAATTAATTTCAAGTAGGTAAATTATTTCAGGTGTTCCTCCATGCAAATGCTACTAGATGAAGAATGAGTGTCAGTAGTGTGAGGCAGGCACAGCAAAATATGAGACAGGTGTAATGCGGCTTGTGTTCTGTGGTCATGTATACGGACAGATCCTGATTGGGTATAGAGATGAGTTTGGAGTAATTACACACACACCAGCTACAAAGACTAGTTAGAGATCAGAGTTTAGTTAAGAATAAACTAATAATGTGTTGCCTCATGCTTTTCTTCCCAAGCCCTTCATTTATGCAAGCTGTAAAGGGGAGACAGACCTCTGTCTTCTTAACTTTGGGCTCTTGTTTAGCACGTGTGTGTATGTAACAAATGTGTGTTCACAGTCACAGCCATGCATTTGTTATTAGGAGGCAAACTCGACTGGATCAGTTCTTTGTCCTTGTCTATGGCTTATCACCAAACTATGGTGATAAGTTTGTTTGCTTCAGTGGGAAGCTTCAAGAAAGAGCAATAATGTTTCCCTTAGTGCCTAGTCATCCAAAGTTATTTTGGTTTGCATTACTCATAAATACTGTATAAATATAAAATCTATTGAAACAACTGAAGAGGACTTATTTCCTGCGAACAGGTCTGTGGTAGTTGTATCCTTTAACAATAGGCTAATTGTCTAAATTGGTCAGATATGTTCCTTCTGATGCTTGTAGCAAATTTTTGATGTTCTGCTGTTTCTTGAAGAGTAGAGTCCAAATAACACATCAAATTGAAGGTGATATGAGGAGTTTATGTACCTTAGGTGAAAAACTTCAATTACAATATTAACAGGAGGTGAGTGAACCCAGCTGAGGCTTACCAGATGCCTCTCTGCATGAAATGCCATCCAAGTACTCACAGACTGAACCAGAGTCAATTGCTGCAGTCATCCATAATGCACGGAATGATGCATTTTCTCTCTCATTCTCCTTCTTGTGCACTACTGTTCTTTCCTGAAGTTCACAAAGCAGATCCACGACAATTTCCTGGTATTGCTTCTTGTTGCTCTCTATTTGGACTATGCTTTGTTTGAAGAGTAGAACTTGAGCAAGGAGCCAGTGCCCTTGAGTCAAACAACTCCTTTGAGGAGAAATGTGAAAGATAGCACAGAGTGCTTGACAGTTCTTTTTCAGTTTAGTCCTGGCCTTGGGATAACACCTGACTTTACTATGACAAAAAGCCACTGAAACCCCTAAGTCTTCACCTTTGCAGGCCAGAATCTGTAATCTTCAGACCCTCTTGAGGACTTGGGGCCACAGCTTACTAGACAATTAAATTTTAGCCATAGTGTTCTGTGCTGGGAATCTGTGCTCAATGGTCGTATGAATTAACATTTTCTGAATTAATATTATCTTTCCCTACAGGTTTTAGAATACTAATTGAGGTACTTGGAATTCTACATGGACCAAAAGAAGCTTGTGTCAGGACTCTGGAGAAGGGCCATCTGTTAGCCATTGCCCCAGGTGGAGTTCGGGAAGCACTCTTCAGTGATGAAATGTATACTATTTTGTGGAGTGATCGGAAGGGCTTTGCTCAGGTGGCCATTGATGCAAAAGTGGTAAGTATGGCACATCATGGAAGAAAAGCAAAGAAAGCTAAGTTATTAGTACTTTCTTTCAAAGAAAGCTGTTTGATTATCATTATTTGATGTTAGATTTCTGACTGTCATGAGTATGGTCTACTTGCTCTAACAACTATGTTTCAAGACTCTTTTTGTTGCTTTTGAGGCTTTAGAGTCAGCTAAGAATAGTGTGGTTAGGAAATACAGAGTTTAAAAGAACAAGAGATAAAATACAGGATGGTTTCTCCTTATGAAAGCATGTGCTGTTTTACACATACCTGGTTAGTATTGTGATGGCTTAGCCCTCCATGACCAGCATGGTTGGGAAACAACCCTACGTATCAGAGTCATGGAATATGCTGACTTGGGAGGGACCATCAGCATCATGGAATCCAATTCAATGCTTCTGTTTCTTCTGTCAAGTGTGGTGTGACCCACCAGGGTATAGACTCACTGGCACTTTGCCCTATATTGGCATTTTATGGTAGTGAGGGATATCCAGGGCTGGTCACTGGTGTGAGCAATGTCCCAGCACTGGGCTTAGTCAGCAGGCAGGTAGTTATTCATAGGGGACCAACTGTTAAGGCACAACAGTGTGTGTTGTGTGATATACTTGAATTGTGGCTATTTTAGTAAATATTTCAGAGTCCTTCTCATTCTAGATTTGTACTTGGAAGATGTGTGCATATGTCCATAGGTCTGCATATACCTAATTTAAAAGCAAGTCTCACACTAGGAGTTTTATATTTAGTTACTGTCAAAGACAGACTAGTAAAATCTCTAGATTTTAAACAGAAATAGAACACTTATAGGACCCAAGTGTGCATCACTTTTCTCACAAGGAAAATAACACTGTTTAAACAGGTATTTTCAACAGCTTTAGATTTTACTAATGTATTGTAATAGCATGTGAAAGGCCATACTTGAGATTTAATTAAAATTGTACTAGTTGCATTTATTTTATTGGATGTTTTTTGGTTCCCTTGATGCACTCACAAGGGTCTTGTAGCTTCACCCCCCTAAAAAAGCCCTGAGAGACACAGTAAAATAGAAAGAGTGTCAGAGGCAGGCTGAAAGTGGGAAAAACATCTTTATTTAGATTAAAGATGAACTTTAAAGTCACCTTGAATCATAAGCAGAACTCCTCATGGAAAGAAGAAGGTGTCTGAAACATCAGAAAAATGTGTCTAAAACTGGGACCTTCAACTTGTTCAAGTTGTCTTATTTTAGCAGTTTTTTGGTAGAATTTCTGTCATATTAACAAAAATTTCTACCTCTATGTCAAAAGTAAGATGTTACAAATAAGATTGTTCTAGAATAAAGAAATTTGTATGCATTCAGTTTAGGCAACTGCATTTGTTTTTATTCTCTGTAATTATTTACAGACTTTTTTTCCTCTCAAAAAACCCTCAACTTGTTGGATGTCTGAAAAGTTACATGTGCTAGCTCATCTCCATGTTTGTCTTTAAAAAGTTTAAAAGAATTTGTCTCCATGAAAATCCCATGAAGAGTTCTGTATTTCTAATAATGCTGTATACAGTGAGCACATACTATAAAATGATATTGAAAAACTTTTTATAGTAACTGACCCCCTCACAGTTCTTGTAAATCTTGACAGCTGTTTGCAATTTTAAAAACAGCAATAAAAACCTGAAATATTCAACACCATTCCAAGTACTCATCAGCAGAAATAAGTCATGGACATGTATTGAATATGACACATCAAGTGTGAAGCAATACCATCAGCATAGCAGAGAGGAATCAGACAAGTTTAGTGTCCCAATACTGTGAATCCTTCCTTTTGAGCATAACTACAAATTAGGTAAAAGGTTTAAACACTTAAGTCACAACTGTGCAAACACTGCTAGATGGAGGGAGGGACGCCTAAATGCTCCATAGGTTCCAAAATTCCGGACTACCCTAAGAAAACAGACTTGCTGAAACAGTGACTCACTGAAATCTTTTGGTATTCTTCAGTTTGAAACCTCATGGCAGAAGGTCACGGAAGAACTTCAGAATACTTGTCTTGCTCTCTATATATCATTGTCTGATAAACACATCTGATAATTAATTTTCCTGTTGAGTTTAAGTGAGGTAGAAGTTTTTTAGATAGTGCTATCTTCCTTAAATTCTTATTTTTTTTTTTCCCTCCTAGCCCATCATTCCAATGTTTACACAAAATGTTCGAGAAGGCTTTAGGACATTAGGAGGAATAAGTAAGATATTTTCTATTTTTCTGTAGTTTATTTTTCCATATGTGTTTAGCCTATCTCTGTGGAAGTAATCCGCACATACGTTTGGGATTTAACACAGACTTGTTTCTTGATGTTTGCTCTCTAGTAGAGTTCAGAGGTGTTTTTAGTATTTAATATCAGCATTAGATGTGATATTAGCTCATCTAAGGTATTTTCCACATAACAGTGTTCTTTTACACAAGCAGTAGAAGAAAGAAAAAAAGCAGCCAGAAACAGGCAGGAAGATTTGAAGCACTTTTTTCCTCTACTTGTATCTGCTAGGCTAACCTAGGTTTTCTGCTGCGTGTGAAGAAGCAAAGCAAACAGGTTTGCAGCTGACTCGTAATTCCTGTTTTCCTAAAGCTCTGTGCTTACACCTCTACTTGTACTTAAAATTTGAATGGTTTGAACTACATTTAATCTGTAGTTGCTTTTCTATTCTGCACTAGACCCGTGGTTCCTCACAAAACCTTGCATTTGGCAGCTCTCCTTATCTCTATCGAACTTGCAGCCAGAACACGAATAGATGGGTCTTTTGTCTGAGGAGTCTGGGATGATTAGATGCCCACATCTCTTCATTTGCTAGTCTCAAGCTTCCTCTCTTTTATATTCTCTTAGTTACTATCTAGTGGAGGAGCCTGACAAGTCTCTACACCACATGTTCTGCCTCAAGTGGCTCATCATCACCTTCACCAGGGGGCTGCAGGGCAGCACAGTTCTGTTTCTCTCCCGCTCCATTTAAGAGCTATATATTGCATGCAGAAAGCCAAGGCATCATATACAGAAACTAGAGTAATTCACACATTTGTCATGTTGTACAAAATTAAACAGCAATTAATCGTTGATGTGTTTGGGAGAATCCCAAACAGAGGGAATTGAAGCCAAAATGATTTATGCTTCTTGCATTCTACAGCAGAGTTGCTGGAGGAGTGTAGCTTCTTGATCACTGGAGGTGTTAACTCCAGTTTCAATAGTTTTGTCTTTTATAGGTTGTGTACAGAAAATTCCACATCTTGAATCCATAAGGATTTCGTTTTGCCAGCACCCCAGTTAATGGAGTTTGTCTGAAATTGAGAATTAAAAATGTGCACTAATATTATCTAAGAATCTCTTCTGTATACATTTGGGATAAAAGTTTAGAAGGTGGCATGTGGAGAAGAATGTGTCCTCTTAGAGTGTGTTGAAATACTGTTTTTTCTCTCTTTTTGTACGGTTTAACTGCAACCAGTGTGTGATCTGAAAGAGCAATTCATTATGTTAGCATGACGGATTTTTAGGCAGATAAGGCTATTTCTGATCCTGTAGACCTCAGTGCAAGCGAACATGCAGTTTTCCAATACTAGTTTCTAATGCTAAACTGCCAAATGAGCTGAACCTGTAACCTGTATTGCGTAGCATTCTCCTCTTCTCCAGAGAGGCAGCTATTGAATTTCTCTTTTCTTTCTTCTCATTTCAGCTACTCTTTGGAGGAAAGATTTCACACCAAGTTAGGGTAGAAATAAGTCTGATATAAGCATTAATGCAGCTTTTAGAAAATGAAAGTCAAGGTAGGATAGCACTTGAGATGACATATTGTTTGAGAGTCTGGGTTGGGGGCTAGATTACTTTGCAAGCCAATTTCAATGTTAAGACATAGTGGGAATAAAAAGCTTTACAGAATAATCCCAGTCTCTCTCTCTCTCTCTCTCTCTCTGTCTCTTCCCTCCTTTATCCTCCCCCACTTCCCTTCTCCCTTTCCCACCTTTCTTGCTCCTGCTTTCCACTACATTTTTTCACATTAGAAATACTTAGGTCGCTATATGAGCGTATTAGATTGCCAATAGTTCCTCTGTACGGGGGCTTTCCGGTCAAGCTACGTACATTTATTGGAGAACCCATTCCGTATGACCCAAATATGACTGCTGAGGAACTAGCTGCAAAGGTAAGATAGATATCTATATATGTCAATTTAAAATATTGAATGTTCTGAAAAAAACTACTGCAATAGTCTTGTCAAGTGATTTCTATCCAGGAGCCAATTACAGAAATTGGTGGAATCATGGTAACTTTTGTACTTGCCTAACTCTGAATGTTACTCTTAAATACTATCTTTTTATTACTACAACTTGCAGATGTTCTAGGTATTTTAAAGTTAATTGCACCCTATATTTGCTTTGAGAAACAACTTGCTTTAAAGACTGAAGAAGTTTGGTCAGATAAGACAGCTCTCAGTTGATAGAGAGGAGCACTTCACCCAAGAGGAAGCATTCTGCTTCCTGGTGTTTTCAGAAAGTTGCTAAGGGAGCCTTTCAAATGTAGCAGATCTGTGTTCACAAACTATTGGAATTACGTACAATAAAAGAAAAAGGTAAATAATTTCACTGCATTATCTAGTGTGTTTCTATTTTGTCCAGCTTTTAACCCAGCAATTTAACTTCTAAATGATTCTCTAATTCAGCTGTAGATGCTTTATAGGAAGGATTTTCAGGTCCTCATGCTCATTCAGTTTATTAATAGATTTCACAGTGCAGAGACATAAACCAGTTAAGTGGTGGAGCAGTGAGATGGAGTGGGCTGAAAAAGGTATTTTTGACAACTCCACAGATGGTCACTTATAATATTCTGAAGACTTCACTTGAGAGACTTTTCTTGACCATGCAGGTGTCAGTTGAGTTGTCTCTCTTTGTCTGTTTACCCTATGATTACATCTCTGCAGAAAGACTCTTAAAATGTTTGTCTGCAATATCCTAGGCCCTGGTTATGGAAAACTAGTTGCTTCTTTTGTGGGGTCACTCTAATAGGACTTCAGAACTGCTGGCTTTCAGCAGAGAATGTGTTTGAGTTACTTTCAAACATGCATTGGCATCTTACATTTATGCAAACCCTCACTTACTTCTGACTTAAGTTCAGATTCTGCTAGATAAGGCCCCTAGAATGCGAATTCCCTGGAATCCTATTTAGTTACAGTGATTTTTAAGGTTGCGTCTCATGTTTTGGGCTTTGCCACAGTATGCATTATCCCATTATACAGAGCAAAAAATAAAACTCAGGTTTTTTACCTAATACAAATTTTAGATCTGTGGAGTCTTAGGACCACATGTATCAAGTCCTTCTCCAAGGACTTAACCCTTGATCACTTACTTCATATAAACAGTGGGAGCTTGTACCAACAAACAACATTCTACCAACATTTGCCCTTGCTGACCACTGGTTTACAAAAAATTCTCTGTTGTTCTGTTTCTGGCCTTAAGAATTTACTGGCCTGTGCCTCTCTAGGCAGAATAGGAAGTGTGTTCTCACCACAGCTTTTGCATGTTGCCCTGCTTTTGAATGTTCCCTGTAGAGCTTTTATATAATAAGGGTAACTGCTGTGTGCTCCTTGGCCTGTTTGTTATTTGGGTGAAAGTGAAGGCTGCTGTCACATGCAGCTAAGTGGCCTGAGCATGTGTCACAGGACCAGTTCCTTCAGGGGCCTTCGGTCCAGAGGGCATTACTTTGTACAAGTCAGATGTGCTGAGACACAACGGTGTTTCCAGTGCTGCTTCTGAGCTTGTGTAGAAGCAAAGTTGATGCCCACTGGAAGAGTGTTATTGATGCAAACACAGCTGCCAGGCATAAGAGATACTAGTTTGTTGGTCTGTTTCATGGCAGTGTTGCCATAATCACATCCTGCGGGCTTAGATATGGAAGTACAGTATTTTGAACTTGCAGTAGTTCTGTGGTATTTGAAAGTATTAAAAAGTGCCTAGAAATTGTGTTATTATATGAGCAGTATGAAGATGAGGTTTTCTGACCAAAACCTTTTCTCTCTTCCTACAGACAAAAGCAGCAGTCCAAGCTCTCATAGAAAAGCATCAGAAAATTCCAGGAAATATATTTAGGGCTTTAATGGAAAGATTTCAAACACAAAAGAAAGAAGATTAAGGTTTTCTGAACTTAAATTTCTACAACGACTATTTAGTTACAATATTCTTAAAGTCTCATTTGTAAATTATTCATTCTTCTAATAATAGGTTTTAAATACTGTCCTAATGATATGGCTGTATAATTTAAGATAGAGGTCACTTGCCCTTGCCCTTTTCCCCTGTCCAGTATCAAGCTCAGGAGCCCAAACTTCAAATTATTCGTAAAGGGGCAAAGTTTAATTTTTGATAAATGCATTCCTACCTTGGAAGTGTCTACCAGCTACCTTGGGTTGTTGATTCTGGGTTTGTTTGGGGTTTTTTTTCCAAATAATACTGCAAGCCTTTGTGTATATGTTCTGTCTTCCTTTTAGTCCATCATTGTCTCCCATCCCCACCATGATGGATCTCTAAGTTGAATGTCAAACCCTCTGCAGAGCTGGAGTTTTATTTTCTTGACCCTCGTTGGTGTAAGGAGGTTTTGTGGGCTGGATTAATGCCATACAACATGTATAAAAACTTCCCTGAGATTGTTACTCTCATACTGCTGGGAAACAGTCCACCATTTTTGGTCTGCAAAATCTCTACCAATGCCTGCAAAACCTGTGTTGCAAAGTGTTTGGTTTTGCTGAGTGAGCTCAGAAAGGGTTCAGAGGAGTGAAAATTGATTAGAGAACTACAGTGATCCAAGGAGGTTTGTTATGGAAACCACTCCGATGCTGTGAATGAGAACCCAACAACACAATTGCTATTCCAAGCCCAGGCATATTGGATATCTTCCCTTGAGTAGAGACTTGTCCCATTTATTTCTCAGTGGATCTATAAATTCTCCTTTGAAACAATGAGCCAAGCATTCAAACATAAGAAGTGTGAGTACTGTTTAGTAACATGAGCTCAAAAATTTTTTTTTGATGAAAAGAGAAAATTGTTACAGCACTATAAAAGCAGTAGTTCTTTTGAAAAACAGGATTGGAATCCCCAAATACTCTTAAGAGTATGTGGATAAACGATGAAATATATTCTTCAAACAGTTATCTATGTAAGTTAAATAATGTAGGAGAGGGAAGTTCTGTATACTTTCCTGAAGTGAAAGCAATTGAATAAACAGGAGAGGGTTGCAAGATTGGGCTTTTGTGCACTTACAGCAAATTATATTGTTACATTTTCTCTTAGCTAAAGCCTATGGTTTTGTTGTCCAAATAGGAAATATCTGAAATATTTCTTTTAATTTCCAGGAATTTTAATCTACAGTTCTTAAATTAACATCTGGGAACTTTTTAGTTCTGGGATAAGGACAAATTCTTTCAGAAAAGACAAAAGAGGTTTTTGCTATATGATACGGTCGCCTTTCAATATTGTTGTGGTTTGACCTTTCCTTAAAAAAAAAGAAAAGAATGCACACCCCAAAAAACCCCCAACAAATAACCAACATTTGAAGAAGCAGTTGTATTTGATGTAGTAGTCATTCCTCTCACCATTTAAGCACATGCTTTGCTTTGTGCTCTTTTAAATGTGTAAATTAGTGACATTGCATAAGTGCATGTGGGTGATGCCCTCTGTTAGAAAAATATCACTTTGTGGGAAATTGTGTAACAAATGTGTTTTACAAGAAGCAAAAGGATTACTTATTTTGATGCCTAGAGAGGCTGATCTGGAACAGAGGCTAGACAGAGTTAAAGGAATAAAGCAGGTATTAATTAAAAGTCCTGCGAAGAATACACCTTGGACAATACAAGAGCCTGACCGTGGCTCTGCCCAAAACGGACCCAAGATAGATGACCAGTCACGAGGTTTCACACTTTTATAAGTTGTGGCCCATTTACATATTGGGGTCACTTGTCCAATTACAACTTCGGTTCATGAAGTCCCATCCTCCCAGTTTGCTCTCCTCATTTTGCTGTTGTTTATACTTTATGAGACCTGAAGCTGCAGCGGTGTCTTTGGTTCTCAGGGTGGAAAAGGATTGTTTTGTCTAACTAAATTGCGAAGAGAACTTTCTAACGTTTTACAGGAAGTTCTAATACTAATGCAGTACAGAATCTGGAAAATATGAAAGCTAAAACTTAGAGCATCAACTTTATGATATTATTTTATACCAAAAACATTTTACATGGTGTTAAAATTTTTTAAAGCTTTGGGAAGAATCATGGTGTATATAAAAGCAAATTCCCATTCTGAAGTTTTTTAAATTACTTGGGTCTTACTTGAAGGCACGATTGTATTCCTTTTAATTTATTGGGCTGTGTTTCAAAAGTACTGTTAACACAGCATGTCATTCAAAGTGATAATGCTAAATTCCTGCATTGAAGTATAACTTATGTATGACCTTTTTTTACTGTCCATCTTGAGAAAAATGTACATCAGTCTATGTTGTGAACATCTCAAAGGCAGCTGAACATCTTTTGCGTTGATGTTGTGTATTTGTAAAAGAGCACTCAATCTAAAAGGTTCCTTTAGACATGAACAGACATTGTTATCAGAGATCTGGTAAAATTTATTTTATTAAGTATGTGGGCTATTTGCTGCAATTTTGTCCCTTTAAGTATTGAAAGATCAGTATATAAAATGAAGGGCAGTGTTGGTACTCTCTAAGTGTTTATATTTGTATAGGCCTTTCATATTTATTTCTATATATTAAAAACATATAGAAGACACCTTTCGAATAAAATTGACAACTGGAACAGACTGTGGAAGTTTTGTGTTGTGTTTGAGCTAAATGGAATGATACATGGCCTGTACTGCTGAACCTTGAGTGGTTTTGAGCAGCGTGTCCTACCCCTGAGATGTCCCTCTTGCCTTGCTGTGCCTGAATAGGGATGGAACAAAGGCCCAGAAGGAATGAAAGGAAAAATAATTCAGGCAGTGGTGGAATAAAGGAAAAAAAGTCACATAAACAATAAAATCTGAGTTGTAGTAGTTGTAGTCTGTGCTGCAGAAGGCCTTTACAAGCACTTTACAAGCACTGCAGTACCACTTCAGTTAAAAGTTCTGCAACAGAAAATAGGCCATAAATCCTGACTAGTAAGGTTTATTTGTATATATTAGGGGTGTGAATAATTGCCTTCTTTGTTTTATTGAAAAAGAGGCAGACATGGATAGAGACTCTCACAAGTAAGGTTATAGTACTGGTATCCTTTTAACTGATTTGGTTTGCTGTGCATCAAGCAGAAGTATTCAAAAGGAAATTTAGCAGGGTTAGACTAAACCACTGATTGTCTGGTTCGCCTTTAGGTACACAGAAGACATTACATATTTCACCATGTGAGCAGCATAAGCAGGATCTGTATTTTTAGGCTGTTTGGAAGTAGACCAACTGCTGTACCAACAGGTATTCATCATTATCTCTCAGCAAGACCCAAATCTCCTACTGGCCAATTTACTGTCCTGTTGTGTAATAGCAGAGCTCAGTCTGAACATCTATTATTAGGATGCTTTCACATCAAATTAATCTGCAAATGCAAGGTAGAGCAGTTAATCAGCACTGTCGACACAACTGTGTGGCTCATCCGGTATGGGGTTTGCTGTACAAGTATAGCATTATGTTGCTTCATCCTATTATTCTGTGCAGAAGATACAGCTATGATGACAATGTGTTAGCTCTACAGTGCTTAATCCCTATTAAGCCCGTCACAGACGCTAGGGTGCTTTTCTTGATGTTGCTTTTGCATCAAAAAATGACTGTACCAAAAGTAAATGTTGGAAGTGCGCGGAATTGCTACACGAGCATAGTAGCACTGAAAATAAATGTAAAGCAAGATAATTCTCCAAAATGTGTCTGCAAGAGACAATCTGATGATATTTTTCTATTCTCTTAGCTTTTTTTTTTTTTGCTTTTGTTTTTTTTCTTCTTTTTTTTAACCCAGAACTAGTTGAAAGAAATGATAGTCTCAAAATTATGAAGGTGAGCAGAGGGCTGGAGTATCTCTCATATGAACGCAGGCTGAGAGAGTTGGGGTTGGCTCAGCCTGGAGAAGGCTCCAGAGGGGGCATTGGAGCTCCTTCCAGTACCTGAAGAGGGGTACAAGAAAGCTTTTGACAAGGCCATGTAGTGACAGGACAAGGGGAGATGGCTTTAGACCAAAGAGAGTAGGTTTAGATAAGGTATTAGGGAGAAATTCTTTACTGTGAGAGTGGTGAGGCACTAGAGCAGGTTGCCCAAAAAAAAGTTGCGGAGGCTTCATCCCTGGAAGTGTTCAAGGCCAGGTTGGATGAGGCTTTGAGCAACCTGGTCTAGTGGAAGGTGTTCCTGCTCATGACAGGGGGATTGGAACTGGATGATCTTTAAGGTCCTCTTCCAACCCAAACCGTTCTATGATTCCATGACACTTTTCTCATCATGGGTTATTTGCAGTATATGCTTGTCTGCTTTTTTTTTAATGTAATTTTGTGTTGCGCAGATGGTTGCAGATTTGCCACTTGCAACCTTGAATTTTGTCACAGCATACATTGCATGCGTACCATATGTTGCTTCCTGAAACATTTTAAAATTGTTAAAATTATCTCTTTATGTCAGAAAATAGGTCAGAAAGATATAACAAACTTTTGAACTGTAGGGAGCATTTTCTTAAAACCTGAAGTGTTTACTAACACTTGTCACTTTTGCCTGTGTGTGGAACATTACAAGGTGAGATGCCATTTGGAATTAATATCAGGCTGCATATGTAAAACAGATCCAATATTTTTTTCCCCACCATGGAGCTGAATCAGGTGTTGTAGAGCAGTTTTTCTTCCACTGGGCCTTGTCTGTCTGTACCAGTCACTGTAACGAGTGAATGCAGCACAACTCATCAAATCACTTTTGGCTCTTTTCTGGCTAAAACCATGCCATGCTCTGGAAACAGGAGATACCAAAGTTCTAACAATGAAGGGACAGACAATCGCTGTCTTCCCTTCTTGCATGTTTTGTTAGAAATTTGGTATCTCATCAGAGAAGATCTTGAAAGTTTAAAAAAATAGAAGTCAAGAAATTGAGCCATTTCTTAACCTAATTCCTTTTCTTTTTCTTTCAGTAGTGTTTTGTTAGGTCTACACTTTGCTCAGAGCAACTTATTTTTCTGTCAGTTACTTCCTAAGTGGGAACAGAAATGGAGACACCAGTGAACATTTTTTAGTTCTCTTTTACAGAATCACAGAATCAGTTAGGTTGGAACAGACTTTTGAGATTATCGAGTGCAACCTGTGAGCCAACACCACCATGTCAGCTAGACCATGGCACTGGGCGCCACATGTCCAGTCTTTTCTTAAACACCTCCTGGGATGGTGACTCTGCCACCTCCGTGGGCAGCCCCTTCCAGTGCTCAAACACCCTTTCTGTGAGGAAATTCTTCCTAATATCCATCTTAAAGCTCCCTGATTTATTTGAAATCTACCAAATGTACTTAGAAACATCTCTGAGGTCTTACTTCTGTAGTGGGATTGTCAGCTCTCTAGATTCTTCTTTAATGATCAGATTTCTCCCTACCATCTGAAAAACACTTTCCTGACAGATCCACCAAAACCTTTGAAGCATCCTGTCCATTTAGAAATGAATTAATTTTCTTTTGCTTATGAATTAATTAATTAAGTGGATTAATTTTCTTAACTAGTGGCACAGCATTTGTAGGCTTGCTTGGTTACTGTTTTTTACCATAGATTTCCACTTTCTAGACAGAAATTTTGGTATTTGATCTGGCTTTGTGAGAGAAGATCAAGATCAAGATTTGATCTGGCTTTGAGAGAAAAGGCTGACTGCAGCTTGGCTCAGTCTCTGAAGGCATTAATGAAAATAAAAACCAAGTCTCACGCTGAAGCAAGCACACACCCAAAACTACTTTTGGAATCCTGATTCTGGGCAATCCTGAGTCACATTTATAAAAACAAAAGTTCCTGGCTCCTTTTTCTTCTTGCAAAACCTGACACCAGCACAGAAACATAGCAGCTTTGATGGCATTTCCAGGACCAAGGTTGCCGTCTGAGTTGAGCAGTGGTGAGGACTCTCATCCTGGAGGAGCAAGCTCAGGAGAAGACTTCAGCAGCCCTCAGGGCCTGTGTAAGTGCCTGCAAAGTGTAACTCAGTAGTATGTCGTGGAAGATGTTTAGTAGTTGACGTTATATTACACTATCATCAGGGATTCCCACCTCCATGCTTGTGGTTTCCTCTCAACATCAAGCTAGTAGTCATCCTTGCTACCCAATTCCCCTATCTGCCACTTATCTCTGCCAAAATCTTTCTTGCAGCCATCCCCTGTGGTGATACCCAGGGTCTTCAGGACAGGGCTTAAATCCCTCTAAAGCTTTGCTGTCAGAGGGGGATGAAGCAAGATGGGGCGCCCGTGGTTCCCCTGGCCTGCGGCAGTGTGTGGTGTGCTGCTGCGCCGGGCTGCCCTTGCAGAGCAGCCAGAGGAAGAGGCAGCAGCCTGGCTGACCCAGCCACCCTGTTCCCAGTGCCTCATGTGCCCTGGAATATCTCGTTTAGCCCAGGGCTGGCTCAGGCGTGGCGAGACAGACACAGGAAGTTACGGCTGAGGAGCTATTGTCTTTAAATTCAGGCCTGTGCACATCTCACCTCCTCCTTAAGATCCTCATACAGACAAGCTTGATAAGGGAAGGCTGCTTTTCTAAAGAGAGGAGGCTTCTTATAAAGAACTTCTGGTGGTTTTCTGTCATCTTACAGTATGCACAAATACCATTCCTAGGAGGCAATCAGCTTTCTGCACAGCAGCTGTAATAAATGAACCAATGGACGTTCATACTGTGATTTATTCCACCCTTCTGGTGCAGCAAAGGGTCTGAATTTGTGCTGAAACCACTTTTAAATTTCTTTGGTTACTTCATGCCCAGTGCTTCATTTGCAAAGCTCTCCTTTTGAGCCAGTGTACGTATAGTTTGACAAGCATCTAAATTTGGAGGACAGCTTTTGTTGCTGTCTGCAGCAAGGTGAGTCAGAAGAGCCTGGCATGTGGGCAGCTAAACACCCACCAAGGCCCAAAAACACACTTCAAGAAAGGATGAGAGTAGAAAGTTGACCTAAAAAGGCAGCCAGAAAATCTCAGCTTTTGGAATGCATCAGTCCATCTTTAGTTTCTTTAACTCATTAAATCTTACATTAATGGCTCCAGGACCAGATACTGTCTGACTTTACACAGCAGCATAGGTAAGTGTACATGTGTGGTTTTGTGATGCCCTGTTTCTTTGGTATAAACAGGATCATGGAACCTACTTCAGCTGCTGATGCAAGGCAAATAGCAGACCATTATTATTCAATCCACCTGGGCTTTGCAAATGTCAAGATGATATCACTCGTGCTTGCTTTGTCATTATTACACTTAACCATTTTTATTAGCTGGTGAACCAAAAAGTTTCTGTAGATGTGCTGATTTCTAACAGATTGTCCCTTCAAACCATGCAGCAAAAATAGACGGCAAGAAAACAATTATTTCTGTAGCCCAAGTTCCTAATTTTAATGCAGATCTCTGCAACTGTTGGAACTAGGTCTATAGGAAGTTTTTATCAATTAATTTGCCCATTTCTGAGGATCTGGGCCCCATTTCCAGTATCAAAAATAGGAGACAGCACCTGTGTTAACAGCATGCTCACACTGGGGCAAATAAAGCCAGAAACACTCAAGTTCCTGAATAATGTTTCCACCTCAACAAGTATTTTTTGTATTATGTATATCAGGATATTCCTGCACTCCAGAGAAGAAAACCACAGAGGACTAACAGGTTTACCAATGAGGAAACATGATATTTTCAAATATAAAAGTGTATTTCAGCTATAGAAAGGGGACATCCCAAAAAAATACTGAAATTTTCATACTGGGGCTTTTTTTCTGAAGAAGTTTGATTTCTCTGGCAAGCTGTCCTGTGTCAACAGTCCCTCCTCCTTTCCAGGCAGTGTGCCAGGCAAGAGACACAGCAGAGAGAGGCAGGCAGTCAAAGGAAAACACATGAGTCTGTAGTATCAGCTCTTTTGGGACAGAATGAGGGCCTGCTTCCATGAAATTTAATCAGATTTAATACTCAACCGCTGGGAACAGCTACTATTTTGCAACTGGAGAGAGGGAAAGATGTTTGGCTGAGTGCAGGCAGGATGTGTTGGAGAAGGTGGTGGTGATTCAGCCCAGTATAAATGTACTGCTGCTGGGGTGGGGCAAAGTCAATTTTAAGAGGTGCAGCAAGTGTTGGCAGCTGCATGAAATAAATTAGTAAGTCAAATGAAGAAAACATCACTGGCTCCAGGTAATTCATATGCCCATGACCCAAATTTCCCTTCCTGGCATCCCATACTGCTCTGTGTGCTGGGTTTACCTTACATTTTAGCAGAAAAGCTGAAGGTTTATTTCTCCCAAGAATCTATTTGTGTAACAATAGTGCATCTGGAGTGGAACTATTTGATCCTGTACAAGTTGCTGGGCTGTTTTTTCCCCCTCCTTCATTACACAAATTTTTGTTTAGTGAGCACTGCTGCCCCATTACAACCATCCTAGTATAAAATCACCAACTTTAGCTGCCACTAGCACAGACACTACTTAGCAAGGCAGATTGTCTTAAGTTAGAAAAGCTGTCAAAATGCAAAATGTGTAAGAAATAGCTGAGGTCACTTGCTTTGTTCAGCTTAGAAAAGCAGAGACTGAGGGGAGGCCCCATTGCAGTCTACAAATTCCTCTTGAGGGGATGCAAAGGGCCAGGGATCAATCTCTTTTTTCTGGTGACCAGTGGCAGGGAATGGCCTGAAGTTGTATCTCTGGAGGTTTAGGTTGGATATTAGGGAAATGTTCTCAGAGGGTGCTTGGGCATGGGAGCAGGTTGCCCAGGGAAGTGGCAACAGGACCAAGCCTGGCAGAGTTCAAGAAGCATTTGGACAATTCTCTCAGGCACATGGTGTGACTCCTGGGGATGGTGCTGTGTGGGGCAGGGAGTTGGACTTGATGATTTTGTGGGTTCCTTCCAACTCAGGATATTCTATGATATCTCAACATGGCTTAGATAGTGTATTTATTCCCCTTTATAAGAGGAAAGCGATTTTTTTTTTTTTTTTTTTTTTTAAATATGCCCAATTCCTTAAGACATTTCCTCTGGCCAGCCTGAAAGCCTGCCCACCTCATGGAGTTAAGTCTGCTCAGTTTCACACTTACAAATGCCATAATGCAAATAATGGGAGACCCCAAACATTGCATCTCCTTTGCTGGCATCTGAGGGCAAGGGAAGGAATGATCTTTGAACAGGGAAGCATGCAGTGTGAAAAGGTTGGCTAACACTTTGGCCTCTGTTTTTTTGTTCTTTCCCCCCAAGCATATTGGCTGTAAGTAAGTTTGCAGTTAGCGTTTCCAACGTCAGGAACAATAAGGGCACGGGAATTTAAAAGCATTGCTGCCTTGGCACAAGTGGAAGCCCACATTGCTGAAGCAGAGATTGTTCCTCTGAGCACTTGCTGAGCACCTCTGAGCGCTCACAGCAGATGCTGCATCCGTGTCCTGACAGCTCGCAGGAGCAGCTCAGACTGGCGCCCTGCACCATCCGAGCCAGCCGGATGTGAGCTGGCACACTGGGAGCCGCTCGTTCTTGCAGCCCGACGTGGGCTGAAAACACCAGTATGAAAAAGTTCTCTTTGCAGCCTCTGCTTAAAAACCGTGTGGGACCTGGAGAGTGCCAGAACAAGGAGCACTGCCCTGCCAAAGATCAAAACTCAGCTCTGGCAAGGCAGCAGGACACGGTGCCCAGGTTCATTGCTCTCCCTCCCTACCATGCCTGACTGGCTGGATGTCCTTGCTGGCTCCGCTTACTCCTGCTGCACAGTTTGATCTGTGCACTCATGCCTTGACACCTAGCCACAGAGTCTGTGTATATTTGTCCCAGGCAGTTAAAGATAAATAACAGAGAGATCCTGAGCCTAGAAGCTTCTCTGCTTTCTTCCCCCTAACCAGCTGCCTTCAGGAGAGGCAGAGCATCTCCCTTGGGCCTGTCTTCCTGTCTGAATTCAAATGGCACCGCTTTAGTGCTTCCTTTGAATCGAGGCAGTGGATAATGCAGAGCAAACGACTGCTTCTGATAACTCAGGTTTCAGAGGAATGTCAGATACAGTCTTCAAGGCAAACTGTAATGAACACAAGGCTTTTATGTTCTTCCAAGATTTTTTGTTTTTCTAGAAGGCTGCTCTGTTTTTTCTGAGTCTTCCTTTAGGAAATATAAGAGCTATGATCTCAAAAGAGGTTGTGCAGACAAGAAAAACTACTCCAAAGGATAAAAGTGCAACCAAAACTTTACTTCCTATTTTAATTCTGCTTCAGGCAGAAATAAAAAGAGAGTATATTATCTCTGTGCACAGTCAGAAGCATCCTGTAGCATAGGCTGCTGGTAAAAATGAATTATCTATGCAAGAAAAGTTAATTAAAGGAAAAGTTTTAGGGGATCTGTATTCAAAACAATGTTGAAAAAGTTAAATTTAAAACTGAGTTTTCTCATGTCCTACTTGTGTGCACTACCAGGACAATGGCACACCTGGTTGGAAACACAGTGAAGTGACTTTCAGTCGCTGCTGGGGGAGGAGATGTGCCATGCTGGATCGGACCATTAGCCATGGCACCATCCAAACCATGCACTGGTGAGGAGTGCTAAGTCCATCTTGCCTTTGTGCAATTCCATGGGGCTGAGTGGTAGGTGGGATGAATCCAGACAAAGCAAAAATCGTTCTGTGCTGAGCCGGAGGGACAAGAGCCTTTGAAATGGGCAGGAGCTGGAGGTGACCTCCTGTAGGGGCTGGGAGACAGGTTCAAGCAGGAGCAGAAATGGTCCTTTCCATTCCCTGCTCCCCAGCCCACATTTTAAAGTCTCACCATCTTGATATGTCAGACATTCAACCGAGCACTGAGAACGAATACTAAGGACCACATCCTTTGGATCCCCAAATTTCCGAGAACTTTTCTCATTTAATTTAATTGCATATTTTCTGAAGATGTCTGATTCTGGACATCCACACAAGGATATTGAAGACAGAAGTTTCACCCTGAAACTCTTTCTGCAACAAAGCCTCACAAAGGTGCTCTACGGGCAAGGTAAAATAATTTTATGTGCTAGATTATACATCACTATAATGAAATCCTGTCCCATCTGGGTGTTGAAGAAATTGCTGTCACAAAATCTCATGTCTTATCAGCACAGAGTAACAGTTTGGGATCAGGTGATGGGACCAAATGTAAAAACCTGATAACTACATAAATAGAATGAAGTTGGATTATTATAACTTTCAATATGAAATGGGTCAGATATATAACCAAAAGCTCATCCAAAGGCTAAACTCAATTCATTGTTAGTTACGAGTCACACACAGGAGTTTTTGCCACTTTAAAGAAAGATATAACCATGAGGCATAATTATTCTTCATAGCCTGTAATGCCCTGCCTGCCATCAGCTGGGGCAGAGAGGGGAGAACTGTAACCCCTGTGTGAGCACCAGTGCTTCTCATAGGAGGCAAAGCAGCCCATTTCTGCCTTTAAACCATATGATGGAACTGAAGCTTTAACCTCATTTTTGCTTTAAAGATACAGCACACCCTGCACTGTGTAAGCTGCTCACAGGGGTAAGATATTTGGAGGTGTCATTAAAGGAGGTCACTAAGACATGCTACGTGATTTATGCGAAAGAAAAGTTTAAGCAAATGGCAGTTATTTACATACTTGGGAAATGGTGAATGTTCTAGGATATTATGGAACAGATAAAGGGTCTCCTTATTTTGGGTTCGGTCTTTCTAGATTTTAAAATATGGGCACGTATGAAAGTCACAGAAATCCCAAGTCAGTGCAACAGAACCTGGGGTGAAACTGTAAGCAGAAGATGGCAACAAAACACTAACAAGCAGGGAAGTTGAGAGATGGGTTAATTTTCCTGCTTTTTTCAGGACATTATTAGAACATTCCTCAGGACATCAAATCTCTGACAAAACATCACTAAATGTTACCTGTAACGTTAAGCACAGAGCTCCTCACAAACACTGCGCCAACACAGTCAGCTGGAATCAAAGTCAGCGCAGAGAGGTGACAGCACTCGAAATGTAGTCTCAAACATAACAGATGGCAAGCAGAGCCCGAAGCAAAACAAATCCCCAAAGGAAAACACAAAAACAAATATCAGAGACAAATGGGCATTTAAAATAAATGAAGAAATGCATACAAAAGGAAAATGCCTTAAAGGGAGAATCTTGGAAGAGTTACAAAATCATCAGACAAGAAAAAATGATCAGCAGGGATAAATGTGAAATGTGTAATGCTGCTCACTCAGTCTCAAGGAGACTCCAGATGTTCCCTCTTACTTCTATTTGACTGAAAGTTGTGAAATAGCTGATTTGCAGAAGGTGACTGAGCTAAGGCCAGTCACGGTGCCTCTCGTCTCACTACAAGAGTGAGAAACTACAGCTAGGTAAGAGAAACTCCATTCATTCCACTGCAGTGATGGATCCAAGGGCCTGGTGGAAGATTGCACAGAGCTAACAGAGGAATAAAGTGGGGTTAATGCTGGTGAAGATATAGAAGAACGACTAGCAGCAGTTAGAGCCCCACTAGTCATGGATGTTAAAATTAAGTTAGTTCCATATTGAAAGGATTGGTGTAATTTAATGAATTGAGGAAATTCTAAATTTGGAGTGCTTATTGTCTTTACAGACATAGGAAATTTAAAGTAAGTACAAGATTTACTTTAGTAAAATAGTTTGGTGATGACCTGCAGGAGAACACAATATCTGTAATAAACCATGAGCTCAGTTCCAATTATTTATAATAGTAATGTACTTAGGCTTATCCTTCCGTGTTTTGGGACATTATCAGTGACCTTAGCTTCTATAAACCGGTTAACTTGATTGACAAAGTCAGTCCTCTGAGCACATGTAGCAGTCACACAGCAGGGGGAAGCAGCACATATACCCTTGGGTGGTATTATGGGTTGGCACAATTTTGTTTTCTGGTTATGGAGAAATGTGAGGTGTTTTTCCATGCCCTGACCATGCAGTGGTTTTGGAAGGGAGGACAGAGACCTATCAAAAAGCTGGCCGAGATATTGGCAGCTAGGTTGACCAATGGGAAATGTCAATGCAACTTTGGAAGGGACATTTAAAACTAATCTGCTGGTGATTAGCCCCCTCTCACTTTGGAATCAGCCGTGAGGTGACATCATGGGCGGTGGGCTGGCCCGGGTCAGGCCCCGCTGCCCCTCTGTGCGGCCGGGCCGGGCTCAGCCGGGCCTCTGAGGGCCGCTGCCCGCACAGGGAGGGCCTGGGCCGGCTGAGCCCCTTTCCTCTGCCACGGCAGCGAAGAGAGGCGGCTGCAGCTCGGCAGTGCTGGCCACGGGCTCGCACCGCGGCAGAAGGGGCCAAAACATGGCCCAGCTGAATCACCGCTGGCAGCAGAGAAAGAAAGCCTGCAGCTCCATGACAACTCCGAGCTGAGCCGCCCTGGATGAGACCGAGGGGTGGAAAAAGGACATTTACCAGATTCTTCCATCAGCACAGCTTTGCATATTCTTCAGCTCCTGAAGCCTCGGTGCTTGCACGTGGCCCTTGCAGGCCCAGGCAGATTTAACCCTTCCCTAGCAACACGGAACTTTTAAAGCACAATTCTTCCTTGAGAGAAAGAAGAAAGAAAAACAGAAGGCACGTAGAAGAGACACCATATAAAGTCAGTTAGATTAGAAGTGAAAGAACTAATAATATTGGAATAGGATTGAAGAAGTGGACATTTTTAACAGGACTTCTCTAAGGTAAACGATGGAGAAATGGATTGTTCTTTGCAGCATCTTAGTGTTGTTGGGTAGAATGCCATTCTAATCAAAAATGAGGACTGATGTAATTGACATTTATTTGGGAACTTTGAAACCCCCTCTCCTGGGTCAAAAGGAGGTCTCAGCCTTTGAGACAAAGATGATTTCAGACTAGAAGAAGTATTCATAAATAGTACCACAGATACACTGGCAAGCTTTGCTGATAGAACATTACAGTCTGCAAAAACTCCGGGCAGCAGCAGATGTGTGACATTGAGAGCACTGGACTATTTTGTCTTGTGGCAAACATCTTCATAAAACATCTTAGAAAGACTCTTCTCCTAAAGTAATGAGTGATTATATCTAAATAGTGAAACTGACTGAAAATCCCAAGTTGAGTCTTTCTGTGTTGTCCAATAAGAAAGTTAATAATTTGTAAGAGGAGAGAAGCATGTTTTAAAGTGTCATTCTGTTTTAGTTTGTTTTCTTTTTCTCAACTTTTTCCTTTCATTCTTTTCGTGTATATCAATAAAGCTATTTTTTGTTCATTTTTAAGCTTTAGCCTGCTTTGTTCTTCTCCTAATCTCTCCCTCCCACAAAAAAGAGAATAAATACTAAAATCCCTACATTAATTGGTGTTTCCACCCCATTTTATTAAATTAAAACCATTACAGGTGGGATCATGGCAGCAAAGCTTGTGCTCACAGCACTCAACAAGAGCCTGATTTAAAATAAATCACCTGGTTGCTGAAAGACACAGTAAGTGTGAACATCCATTTTTTTGTGTAGCCTCTAGTGGATGAGAAATCTTTCTGCCGTGGATGAAGTCTAGCCTTGAAGAGCAGCCCCTGAAGCCCCCAGCCCACTGTGCTAGGTGGCAGCAAAGGCAGGGAAGGCCACCCTCCAGTCAGCCTGGCCCTACATCCTCCAGAGCTTTTTGTCAGCAAACTGAGCTCTCTTCCCATTGGAACGGAACACGCGTGAGCACCTGGGAATAACACTAATGTAAAGTAGTTAAAAAATGCATTATGGTATGGAAAACACACTGTAGAAAGTAGTGAACTTGTAAGTTTGCTTAGTCCAAAACCATGCCTGAGAGTAGGTTTACAACCCATCTTCACATCAAATTCACCTGTTTTTGTGTGCTTGACCGTGGCTCTGAAATACTCCCACAGCAAAAGTATTGTACATCCGTACTTTTCTGCTTTCCAGCTTTGTTTCTGAAATCACTGAACAAATGAGTCTTCTACCTGTGTAACATTCAGGAAGAAAATAAAAACCTTCTAATCTCTAATCTACAATTCCAAGTTTCCTCCTACTATAGTAGGAAGGCACATGCTCCTTCCCATGCACACAGGTCTCTAGGTGCATTATCAGCACAGTATTAAGCTCAGCCTCTTACTAGCTCCCAAACTAAGTAAAGTAGGAGAAAAACCCTACCTGAATAATTTTGCCAAGACACCCAGGGCTTCTATTATCATCTCCCTGTATTTTTTTCAGATTCTATTTTTTTTTTTCCCCTGGAAACTATAGACATGTCATTTCTTTTAAGGCAGGAGAGACAACAATTGCTCTGAATAAGCACTTTTCAAGCCACTTGCAAAATTTTTTTTCTCCCTTTCTGTTGTAAAGAATCTAATTAAACTGTCTACTACCTTTGTTCAGCCTAAAAAGAAGCTGCTCTGATTCTTTCATGTAGGTTTTCATTAAAAGTCCCCTGAAGAAAACTTTTTTTCCCTAGCGGTAAATAATTTGCATAAAGCCATGCAAAATAAATCCCTTTTACCCCAAGCTAACTAGACCCCACTGTGGCAGCAGCCCACCCAGTTAATGTGTCCTGTGCAGCCTGCATTTGGGGAGAGAAGTAGGAAACCATGTTAGGGGGCAAAAAAATATTTTAAAGTATGTTTCTATTACTTGCCTACTGGTTTTGGAGCCTTTGGTGGGGATTCACAGGGTTACAGGGACTGAGGATTTAGGATTCACATGAAAAAATCCCTGTAGTGCTGCTGGGCTGCTGCTCCCTGCATTTTACTTTTCCAAGTTAAAATAACAAACTACTCCATTCAAACCCTTACCCACACAAGAGGTACACATGAGAAACAATCTCTTGGTCACATATCATCCCTACTGGGAAATTCACTTACCCAAGATATATACACATATTATTCTTTTGTCTCTTTGAACTCATGACAGTTTTTTAATTGTTTTGTGGGGTGTTTCCCCCTCATCTCCCTTTCTTGATCCCCTGAGGAAGGCCAAGAGGCAGCATCTAAGAAGGAGTGGGAACATGGCTGTGGGATAGAAAGGCTGAGGGATCTAGGAGCTTGGCTTTCTTGTACAAACTTTGGCTGCTGCTTGAGGTAGCATTGCACACATAAATGTGGCAATGAAGTACAAGAGGGGTGTCAAGGATATTGCAGATGCTGCCAAAGACAGCAACAGCTTGTGTAATAATTCAATGATTTAAGCAGTTAACCCCAGAGGCAGAGGTAGAACCATCTGCATCTTCCCTGGAGTTTTTCCCAATTACTGGGGTCAAGGCAAGTCTGGGGTGAGGCTCAGCTCTCCCTTCTCCACTACTCAGTGAGCACCACTGGATGGTGATCCTTTCAGGGGTCTGAAGGGGGTTTAAAAACAACAAAGGACCTTCTTCTGTCTCCTGTGTCCAAGGCCCTTCTCAGGTGATGGAAGAATCCTGGATTTCTGCTGGCCTGCCTGGGCGAGGGCAGCTGTTTTGGAAGTCTTCTTTCAAGACAGCACAAAGAGTCTCATCCATGGTAGCAAGAGCACCCTCTTCTGCTGCTCTGGGCGAGATGCCTGCTGGGGTATCTCATGATTTCCTGAGTGTCCCTGCTGGGACACCACCTGTAAGGTTGTCCAAGCCCCAGATGAAATTTTCTCCCAGTCCCAGGGGTAATTAGGGAGCCACTTGCATCACTCCCATGTTCAGGGATGGGAGCTCCTGGGGCAATACTGCCTAAAAGCATAAAATAATTACTGGTGGAGAGCATCTCTATAGATCATCTGTTCCAAACCATTGCCCTAGCTGGACTAACTTTTGTCCTCTTTGCTAATAATTTCAGAAGCTCAAAAGTTAGCATCCCTTTTCCGATCCAGAATAAAAGAGTATTAAAAAAGACTCAAGAGACAAGGTAAAATGACCACAGTGTACTTTATTTAATGATTTTGGTACCTTGTGTTGCAATAAAATAAAAAAAATCTACAAAATCCAAATATATAAAATTTTCAAGTTTCCCTTTTAAGTTTTACAAGAAAAATCAAGTTGTAACCAAGGTAATTTTTTAGTATGAAGCACTACTTTCAACTTCATTTCATCACAAATTGCAACTTACTTAACAGACCAAAATAACTATGGTACTGCAGTACATCAAATACTTCACACACTGTGTTCTTTACTATAGCACATGTAACCTCTGCCATGGGAGGCAGAGATCTCTAGCCAATAAAGACACTCTTCACAATCTGAACTCTAAAGGAATGTTTGTATACATGGATTCAGAATATATATATTTACAGAAAGATTTATTTTTATTTTTCTTTTTTTTTAATAACTATTTTGATTCTTCATTTCAAATAAAATACCAAATACATTTTTACAATGTTTACAAGTCAAAGCACAAGTTCTGCAATGATTATCATTCACCTCTAGTCACTGTGCTTGTACTGGGGCTGGGGAGAGGGGATATCTGCACTGTTCCATCAACACAAATGTGATCTCCCATCACTTTATTTCTGCAGTCGTGACTAAGGAGTATAAGCACAGTAACAATTCTTCTAGCACGATCAGTGTATAATGCAACAGTTTACAACAGACAACTGAGAAACTATTGGTCCACTCTGTTCAATTTGCTGTTTATCTGCCAACTGTTATGTTAGTCTTTGTCACACAAATTGTGTACAAGAGAAGAGTTAAATAACACAACTTGGATAGGAAAGAGCGTACATTTTTAAGGCAAATTAATAAGCAGCTTATGGTGGTTTTTTTTTGTTAAACTATACCCCAACACAACCTAAAAATAAAATGTATGTTTTGCAACTGTCAATAATTATGTCTTCTTAAACTGATCTCCTCTATAAACTGATCATCATGGCTTTGAACCTGGTTATTCAAAATTGAAATAATTCCTCCCCCCAAATCCCCAAATATAGAAAGTGCATGACTTCATATGTGCCAAAACAAAACAAAAGGCAGCTGAGGTAGTTCGATGTAAAATGTATTTACGAAAAATAACTGAAAAACTAAAACAAGGACATATACAGTAAACCCCCACTCATTTGGAATTAATTTTATATCAGGCAACAACTTAAAGCAGGAAAACTTATGACTTCTGAAGAAAAAAGGAAGTATTAATAACATATGAATGAAAACAGAATATTCTATTGGAATTTCAATTTCAAGTATTTGAGTGTATTTGCATGTGCATTATTTTACAGGCTTTGTATAGTATTAGGAAGTCATTTACTTTTTATCAGGCATCACATGAGATCTGGTTGACCTCTGGGACTGAAGCTCCTGGAAGGTCGAAATACACTGCGAGTGCCTGAAGGTATGTCACCGTGTGTGCCTGGGTGAACTTCTACACACCCATTCTCTGCTGAGCTCACCTGAGAGTGACAGGGCCGGGGATCCTGCACCTGTGCCTCCTGGGGACCGATTGGATAGATGTCCTGGGAGCCTGCCTGGGATATACGCACATGCCTGTACGCACGTGGGATGTGCCCATGCGGCGGGGATCCCTCACCTGATGTTCCTGCAGAGCTGGTGTGTACACACCCAACCTGGGCAGTGACCCTGTGCACCAAAGAGAGGATCAGCTTCCACTCTGGAGCACGGCCACAGTTCCTCACTGCCCTTCCTGCCTGTGCCCAGCACCTTTGCATTTCAGCTCTCATGACGACATTTCTCATCTGGGGAGAGAGACAGTGTTACCACTCCAGCAGACGGGACAGCCTCCAAGAAAGTGTTTGCTTGAGTCCGCTGAGGATGAATTGGGATTTTGGCTCCATCATGGTCCCAGGGCTCCACCAACAGCCCCTGGCACAGAGGCAGACCCAGCTTTCCCTTCCATTCCTGTCTAGAAAGACAAGCAGGCAGATTTCTTTAACAAATGCCCAAATGGAGTGCACATGTGCATGGAAAGTCTTCCAGCTCTGGGAATGAAATTCACACAAAAAAGCGCCTACTTTTAGGAGACAAATCAATTTAGAGACATGTTCCTGTCTTCAGTAACAACAACCTAAAACCATCACATTACTAAATGTGCAATGTGCCGGCTCTTCTGAGCCCTACTCTTTGATCCCTCTGCTGATGGCCACAATGTGTGCAATTTACGATCATGAATTTTGCACCTGGCTTGAAGAGCATCACAGCAGGGAGTATCACAAACTGAAACAGTTATGGTGTGAGTGGTTTTTCTTTTTCTTTTTTTGCCATCTTCTATTTTTATTTTCTATTAAAAAAGGAAATCCTGAAGACCCTTTTTTTTTTTTTTTTTTTCTTTCTTTTTTCTTTTTTTTTCCCCCCTTTAATTTTATCCTTCTAAGCTCACTGTGTGGTAAATATGATTTTCAGAAGTGATGTGTGATTTTGGCCAACTTAATCTCTGGCAACCCAAAATGAGGAGTCACTAATATTCACATAGTGCTGAACGTATGTACTATGGTGGCAGAGATGGTAATGGTCAATTGCTTTTGGACATCCTGCACATCATGGCCTTTTAATTTTTACTTCTAGTGCTAGATGGAAAACTAAACGACTGGACTGTGAGATTTCTTGTTGCGGTATGATATTGCACCTTTTCCCAAAATGTTTGTCAGGAATTTCTGCTCAGTTGCTCAGATTTTTTGAGTATGAGAGGGAGTTTCTTAGAGAACTCAAGATTTTATATTTTTATGTAAACCTAAGCAGAAAAAGATGCTCTGATTTTAAAGAGGGGAGAAATATTTTTTTCAGGTCTGATTTCATAAAACACAAAGATGCTAAAAGGCACACTTTTGCAGTGGATGTAAAAATAATTGTTCTGCAGGTGAAACAACAGAAAAGACAATCCTCTACAGCCTGGGGAATCCAGATCAGGGGTTTAGTGTGTTGGCATTGTGAGTACTTGACATATGTAGACATCCTCTTCACTGTGTCATAACTTTTATTTGCCACATTTCCTTTCAAAATACAAATAATATCTCCAAGTCTCAGTACTCACAAGCAACAGTTGTCCCAAGAGGATGCATTCCCCTTTCCCATCACCAGTACAGCTATGTCACTGGTAGCCACTGGAGAAACTGGCAGAGAAGAGGATCTACCTGCCTCATCCCTATCCTTGTGCCACAGAGCTGCCTCTGTCCAATTAGGTGCAAGTGTATGACCCAGCACTAAAGAATGAGATTAAATTTGTCAGGATCCAAGTGCTAAGTCCATTTTCAGGGATTTCAGTGGTGAAGTATCGTGGAGGGCTGGATAGCAGACTGAGTAGAACAAACTCTTGCCTGAGCTTAGGATAAAATTTCACTTCCCCAAATCGTCCAAGCTTTTCTGTGGAGTCCAGTGACTTGGGCTTTACAGAAAGATGTATATTAGTCTTGAAACTGAAATTGAAATACATAGCTCAAGTGAACAGTTTTTGTTTCATAGAAAATATTAAAATATAATTAATATATTCACAAGCTTTCTGAAGATTCAAACAGACCTTCTAATTTATTCTGGAATCCAGCAAGGTATCTTGGCCTCATCCAGTGACTAACAGAATTGGAAGACCTAGAAATACTTTATTATTCCAGTATTTCCAGTAGACTATTTTTTATATACAAAGCCTGATATTTCTTCCTCAGACATTTTCAATAACCTAGCCAAATCAGTACTGGGTGCACAAAGATTGAAAATTTCACTTGACAGTAAAGTAAAGTAGCTACTAAAGAGATTCCTTAAAAAATAAATTTTACTTAGACTGGCATTGTGAAATTTAAAAGCAAAATGTGCTTTCTCCTGGGGCTTATTGGACTCCAGTAAAGTAAAAAAAAGCAATCCATTTGCTGTGGTGGACCTTTGGAAGCCCTTTACGATTATAAACTGCCTGTAGTCAAAGCAAAACCCAGTATAAAGAAATGTTCCTTTCCAGAGCATTGGTGTAAGTATGACTTACTGATATGCACCAAGCAAAGCTTCTCCATCAGTCTCATAAGACTGTCTTTGGGTTGGTTTTTTTGGTGTTTTTTTTTGTTTGTTTGTTTTTTTTTTGTTTGTTTTTTTTTGTTTTGTTTTGGTTTTTTTTTTTTTTTTTTTTGTTTTTTTTTTCTTTGCTGTAGATTATAGAAGATGACTTTGTAAGCACAGCTGTTACCAAATCTGTCTTTAAGGATCATTCACCTCATGTGAAATTGCTTTGGAAGGCTCCCTTGTTTTACTAATAGCCTAGTTTTTGCATGTTTCCCCAAACCAAATCAAATCCACCAGTCAACCTGAAAACAGACTTCAATTTCTGTATATTAAGAAATGGAGGGTGGAAGAACACACAAATTAGTTAGCCTTATCTGAATATAAATTTTGCTGTAATGAATGGAGAATATGCTCTTTTTAATTATTACTGGGTTAATTAATATATTTTGTAGGAATCCATTTGAGGTATCCAATGTGAATTAACTGACACACTTCTTGCACATTGCAAATTTCAAGAGAACAATGTATGCTGAAGAAGAACAATTAAAAGGTTGGGTTGGTTTTTTTTTTTTGTTGTTGTTGTTGTTGTTGTTGTTGTTGTTGTTTTAAATACAAGGAGATTAGAGAGAGCTGCACAAAGTTTCAAAGCACAGCTCTACTTTGGAAAATTGCTGTAAGACCAGTATGATAATGAACCATGTTTACTGCATCCCAGAGGGTACCATTTCCAATGCACTCGGCTTACAGCGAGAGGATGAATCTTCCATTTGCTAATGCCACAGGACAAATCCAGAAGCCACATGCTGGCTCTGCAGCATGTGAAATAACAATTGTTAAGTTAACATTTGATTAAAGAGGCAGGTAGGCAAGCATGGGAAGAACAGGAGGCAGCTGCCCCTGTTGAGACTCTTATACAGGGAATGGCACCTGCAGGAAAATACAGTGATTCTCATTTGTTAGAATAAATATTGGCTTGTTAATAATACAGAACTTGGAGAATAGACAGCAACTTATCTGTCCCTTCAAGCAGAAAAACTCACACAGGGGACAGTTTCTGCCCTTGAGAATCAATGTGAATTGATTTAGAGGAACTGCAGTCCTGTTATAGAAGAACTGCAGTGGAATGGCAGAACCTTGTTTGCTAATCCAACATGATCCCTATTACAGGGCTGTTCTGTGAGTCAGAAATTACCTCAGAAACAAAAGATACTGATTTTTAGGTTGCTATGGGCATATACCAAGGCTGTGGAATGATGAAGTAAAATCAGCTGACTTGAAGTAAAATCAAGATATGACAGCTGTCTTAAATAAAACTCCTGCTTTGCAATTGAGAAGATATCTTCAGTGCTTGCACTTTAACTCAGTTTTCCATCTTAACTATAGAAGTTATCCCATAGCCAGGTGTTACGGCAAAGGAATTTTTGAGTTTTCTACTATGACATGAGTAAAGAAAGCTTCTTAGATAACCTGAGCATTGCCTTTTCTCATTGGTGAGGTTTCCATAGGAGACTCATACACACAAGAGAGAAATGCAAGCAAGGAAAAACATCAGAACAGTATCTAGCAAACTTTGCCAACCTTTCTGAGTAAATCTTTGAAGAAAACAGACCTATCATGATATGCTACTCTTATGGATCATGCATGAGGTTACGGATAACTCCACAGAGTTTTCTACTGAAATCAGGATGAGACTATTTCTGCTACTAAACAAGCAAGGATTGATAATAACATCTAATATCACTGGAAGTATTTCAGCAGTAATTTCCATGAGGAGCTGAGTGACAGAATACCTGAGCATGAACAAATGCTATGAAGGCTCACCTACTGTAAAGCTTCATGGCTCTTTCCTAATTATAAGTCCTCTACCACATCTACTGATCTCCATTTTCTCTATTTTTTCTCCTGCTCTATGCCTTTACACTGTCCCACACGTGTGTACCTGTGCATGAAGTGGATGTGAGGATTATCAGCAATAAAGGAGCATGCATCTGCAAATCCGTTATTTGCTCATGGATGTACTGTGTGAGAAATTGAGAGCATGAGAAAATGCACAACCAGCTGAGCAACACCAAGCCTATAATACTTCATATATAGAAAAGACCATCTTTTGAGCCTGTTCTAAACCTTATATTTCTTGTGGAAGCTATCTGAGATTTATCCTCCATAAAGAAGGCAATAAGGTTCTCTGACCCATAATCTATTATAAAGATCTATAATTTCTAAATCTAACGATCACTGTCATAACTGCCATAAAAAAATCCTTGTTTCCCATGCCTTTGTTTGAGACACTTTTGTATCTTATTGCTAATAAACAACTCCTGTCAATAGCAACAAAGTTATATCTTAGAAGCATCTTTCGCTGTCTCCCTGTGTATTTCAGTTAGTTTGTAACACATAAAGAATTTTCTCAGTCAACATCTTTCCCTGAGGAGAGAGTAATTGCACCATAAATAGTATTTTGGCATCAAGGTTTGTTGGTTTGAGTTTTGGGAGGGTTTTTTTTTGCTTTTTGTTAAAAGACTCTGCTCCTCCTTCTATCCACTGAAACAGCAGGGGCAGCTTTTCCACAGTGTTTCACAAACATCTCTTAATCTTGACCAGAGGAATCATCCTTTTGCTTTCCTGTCTTTTTGATCTCTGTCCTCCTTGGTAAGGTCACTAGGGGAGATGCTTCCACAGTGAAATGTGTGTACAGATTACTCACATGTGTGCCCTGTGCAGCCTGACTGCTGGGGGCTGTGGCATCATCCCACCAGAAAATTCTCCGTCAGGAGGGTCCCAAGCCAGAGCTCTTGCTGAGTCCCATGTTGCTGTAATTGTGTTCCAACAAATACCAGTTGTTAAATATTAAACCACCCACTCATTCTTGCTAGTACACTCACAGATTTTTATAGAACTACTAACCTACACTGTTTCTGATGAAGAAAAAAAAATTAAGCGCTTTGCTGATCACAAGCCTTCCATTATTCAGATATCTCTGTAAGCAGTGCTATTTTTTAAAAAAAATTTTCTGCTTTATGTCAAAATAGCTAAAATCCACCAGCGTGTTAAAAGCAATGAAAAACAATCTTTTATTCATTCATTCACCCAGTTCTTAGTACTGTTTCTAAATGTAAATGTTTTTTATTACAGTAATTTCTCCAGGATAAACAGTTGCACAATCAGTACAGTCATCTTAAAAATGAAATTTTTCTGCTGCTGGATAGAATGACTTTTTAGCTGATAAGATGAATAAATGACTAGAAGGAAATTTGGCCAGTTTCACATTGGTAACTAAAGATGTCTCCACCCTAGTAATCCTCTTTAAAATACAACTCCTTGCAAATATGAAACAAATCAAATAGATAAATGTTTCACAAGATGAATGATGAAAGCTTAGCTAGGATGAATTTACTACTGTTGCACTTCTTCCAGTTCTCTCTTTCCAGTGTGGGCACCTCACTGAACATAGCTAACAATGGCACCTTTTTTTTTTTTTTTTTTTTTTAATCTCCTGAACTGATTAATGTTTGCTCACAGGACCTTGATTTCTGTATTACAAGCCACAGATTTGCAAGATTAAAAATGTCTGTTGAATTAATTAGCTGCAAATCAAGCTAGGCACAGATCGACAAGTTCCGAGCAGTTCCAATAAAATAAAAAAGGAGGAATCAATAGCAACCACAAATACATGACAGTACGTTGGCACTTTGTGACTATAAATAGTGGCAGCTGCCCTCTCTCTTGACAAAGGAAGATTTTTCATTGTCCATACAGTGCTATCTAAAGGCTAAATCCTGCCCAGATTGGTGTGGCAATCTCACTGATAGCTAAAGTGCTCTCAGTGAAATATGTCCCATGGGCCAGCCCAATAACCCAGGGAGAATTGGAGCTGGAAACAAGCTGCCTGCCTTGTCCTCACTTTCAGCCAGGGTGAACATCACGGTGCTGGTGCCAGGAGTGATCCCAGCACACGTGGATGCTGGCTGACAGGAGGACGAAGTGTGTCCCAAAGTGGAAATTCAGGGAATGGTGTTGAAAGTCATTAGCGGCTGCTTTTGAACTTTTCTTCTGTAGTTACTGCCATTGTCTTACCCAGTCATGACAATTTTAGATCTCTCTGACCATATAACAGACCTCCTTGAAAACCTGCTAGTTTTTTCAAACGTTGTCCTGAAAGCTGAATGGTGACACAGGTCAGGAACTCTAGACGTATATCTGAACTTCAGAGAAGCAAGTGCCTTCACTGGCCAGTAGTCTCTTCCTCAGCTGCATACAATTTAAAATTAATTATTGTCAAATATTTTCTGTGACACAGTCTGGGATTGACACATCATAATGCAGAACATATCGAAAAAAGCATCAGTAGTTGGAATTTCAGAAATGGTTACTGCATATATATGGTACATTTAAATTGACAGGAGTATCATTTTCAAATACACGCATTTGAAATTTATCTTTAGTACGTAATCTGTGCAAGAGCAAGTCTTTCCTTCTGACAGCTTGCATCAGGAAACTGCATATGTGTTGATAATAAACCCAATTAGCTTTCTTCAGTCAAAATGCAAGTAAAACATCCTAATTATTGCCGGTTATTTCCTTCATGAACTACTGACAGTGATAACTTATAGTGAAACAAATGCAACCAAAATTACATTACATGAAACAAAAGTTTAATTGATCCTTTTGCCATTTTTCTATATGATTTTTTTCTTGATTAAGTAAATGTGATAAATCCTTTTTTATTTTACACAATTATCCCTGCTCTATTATTTTACCAAAATATTTAAGATATGAAATATAACATTAGACATACTTTCTTCATAACTTTTTCTTAAAGTGCTGGCACACTAAATCACAAGGCTGTTTCCAATAACGATTGGAATGTATTTTCCAATAGTATCATTTTCTTTTTTGCAGTTACCACATTGATGACAATGTTCCTGATCCTTTTTTGTTTTAGGCTTAGGATTTAAATGAATTGTAAGATTGAATCCTAATAGAATCTCAGGACTCACTGTCATGTGTATACACACACACACACACACACACACACACACACACACACACATATATATACACACACGTATATATATATAAAAATGCATTTGAAACTGTAAATCTGCTCCCAAGCATGAGATAAGGTCCTAATATTTTCACTGTGGTAAAACCAAACACTTTCACATCGTGTATTCATTATGGGGTGCTGTGGACACTGAATGTCTTGCATTCACCATAACCTGGGCAGTTTGCACACAACTGTGGTTCAAATGTACTGTCCCGAGAAACCATGTCTGCTCCACGTGCTTTGCTAGATAGTGCAGAGCCTGTTTGGCCTTTGCTCAGCCCGAATGGATTTTTGTTTGGCAATGAAACTGGGATCACAAAGTGTTTGAAACTTGGGCTCAGGGAACTACAGATGAGCCACAAGTGTAGCTCTGGTGTCCATAGAAACTCTGCCTGAGCTCCAAAGAAAAACCATGTGAACGTGGCCAGAGCAGCATGCAGTGCATTAATGGAACTGATTCAAGGCAGCATGTAGAGATTCAGGCTTTGTCACAGTGCTAACCATGTTCATACAGCTTTTGGTCGTCTTGGAAGGTGAGAAAAGTGATTTTGCTTCTGCCCCAGAGGTTTACTGCAGACATTACTCTGGCTGGGTGTAGGCAAGGGCACAGAATGTGCTCAACAATTTCAGAGTCCTCAACATTAAAGGGACAGAACACATCAAGATACTAGAAGTATGTCTACACTGCACATGTCTACATTTGTATGTCCACATTTACATTTTCCACAAAGAGGAAGAACAGTTCAAAATACGAGGCAGGGAGCATTGCCCTTCTCCTCACCAGCGTGCAGCCCTATACCCTTCCCCTGAGAGACAGCAGCTAAAGATATCAATCACTGCTAGCTAAAGAGATCCCTGTATCTGGCCTTGGTCTCTGCTTACTGCTAACTTACTGCTGGAAGAGCCCTCATGAGTATTTCAGTGCAAAGCTCCATCTGATAGCACCACAGAGGACCCAATTCTTTCAGGTAAGATAGGCAGGAGAATACTTGCTCAGAGAATCCTGGCAGGCTTAGGTGGGACATAGGAGCTGAACTAACTTTGTGCTGCGAAGACCAAGTTGTATCTGACCAAGTCCAGGAGGCAAATTTTAGTCCTTGAACGTCTGGCATTAAAAATGTTCAGGAGCTCCTAGTTAGTGCAGTTTGGAGGAACACAGTACGAGCCTGAGACCCTCGATGTGCCCGCGCCGACCTCTGCACCCGTGCAGCAATGTGCCAGGTAGATGGTCCCCAAGTGGTGTGGCTCTTCATCCAGCCCATGCACATGGTTCCCCTCTCTTTTGTGAACTTTTTGGTGCATGAGGTGGGGGAGAGAGCACTGGACTACACCCAGGCCTTGCCCTGAGCAGACTTGTAGCAAACAAGCACAGTCTATCCCTTGCCTTAGCACTGTGTTATGACTCTGCAGGCTCTTCTAGACATTGAACTAGCATTTTTTTACCTTGAGGAGATCACTGATCTGTGAAATTCTGTTTTGCAGTATTGTTACCCACTAGGTGGCTGAGTGGACACACCTATTTCATGCTAAAAAATACTTTTGTGAGGTTTAGTTCAGTGCAAGAAACTACCTCAAACTCAACACCCTGTTAAAAGGCTGTGGGCTTTCCTGTAGCAGAACAGATCTTGTGTGGAAAAGCTGCTAGCATTCCTAGAGCTGCAGCATGCCAGAAGCAATTGCTTCCAAAGCTATTTCCTCTGAAATAAGAGGCTGGAACCTACAGATAGAGAAAACTTACAGCAGTCATATCTTTCTCTCTATGAATGTTGCATTTTGTTACATTGACATATCTGTTACATTTTTAAATTTATTCCAACCATTCCTTGAAATAAAATTTTTGGTTATACTTTGAAGTTTCTTGGCTGGTTTTATTTTACTCTACCTTGCGCGTAGAAGTTGAGATGTGATCTTTCTGTTAGGTGGTCACTTTTATCACAATTCCTTGTAAATCTCTCTCAATGAATATAGCAGCTATAAGTCTGTTGTAATTATACACAAGCTTGTCTTTGACTCCTCTGGCTCATGGAAATCACATCATAAGTGTTGTGAAGAGGAGTTTTTGCCCTGAATCTTGCATATCTGTTTTCTTTGTCCTAGGATTCAGAGGGGGCACATGGTTTACGAATGGGTATATAAGATCCTCTGGGTAAGAATGAAATACTAAGCATTTAGAGCAAAATGTAAGTACAGGAGCCAAGCTTACACAGTCAGAAAAAATTACTTTTAATGAATGTACTGGTCAGGAATTGGCTTTTGTAAGAATCACTGGAAATGAATGGTTTCAGAGACATTTTTCAAAGTCTTCTTAAAAGGATCACAAAACAGCAGCTCAGTCAAAGTGGGTATATTCTTGAATGTTTGAACGAAAAAGGAAAGAATAAGAAATCTTTGATTTATGCTGAGTCAGCACTAAGTTCACCCTATGTATTTCAGGTTGAGCCAAGAGCCGTGCAGGCTTTTTGGCACTGAGCAAATCTCCAGTGGAGTTCAGTTTGGAGTGAAGAGGAGAAGACTTCCACTACCATGATCTGAATTCATGTAGTTCACTCTAGGCCAGGGCCTGATTTTGACACGTTCATACCAGTGAAGAAATCTCACCAAAGTCCTGCTCTGAGGTTACTGAGGTAAAACAAATGGTGCCAGGGGATCCCTCGTGTTAAAACAGCTTTGTAAATGATCTCTTCATCAGTGACACCATTCCCTTAACTTTGCATGAACAGGGCTTTGTAGTGTCATCTCTGTCTCTCCTGTAATGGTCTGCTCATACCACATGTGAGAAATTATCTCAGAAGCAGATCACTCAGCAATTTGCAGCCAAGTGAAAATGATGGCAGAATTTGCTTTAAAAAATCACTACATGTGAACTGCAGTAATCTGTTGTGCCTTTGTTCTTTTTTTTTTTTTAATTCCCAGTTATAAAAGAATCTTCTCATTTTGCATTGTATCTCTTTTATCAGAATAAAGAGAAATTGATTCAATGCTGTAATGAAAAGACATAGTTCTATAAACAATCAAGGGAGGATTTTATAACTTAATGTCTCTAGTACACAAATGGCTGTTTGCCATTTACTCCATTTGGCTTTCTGCTGAGAGCATGGGCTCTATGTGAGCCAGTATAATTGCTACAAGTAGTGAAATTAAATGGCTTATTGTGTATTTAGACAATTCTTCCCATGTCCTGCATTGTTACACTGCAGAATTAACAATTGTGGTGTTGGGCTTGTAGATTCACGGACATGTATTGAGATTATTTTCATCACACTCATCTTGTAGGGGTTTAACTTACACAGGCTTGTTTAGATGGATGCACAGGTGCAATTTACTCTTCCCACCATGCACAGGAGTAAGAGAGGCAGAAGTAGGACCCCAGGAATCCGCTGAAGTCTCTTCCTTGGCATTGTGCAGGCAGTGCAGGGGGTGCAGAGTAAATCACAGCATCTCAGTCACTCTGGATTGCACAGCTTTACGCAGGGAGCAGAGGAAGGGCAGTGGCTTTGGAAGCTGAATCACTGCCAGAGCCAACTAAAACTCAGTACAGTGCCACTTTTAAGGCTCCTTAGGAGTGATATGATTGAGTCACAAACACTTCAAACTCGTTTAATTTGTGTTTTAAAAATCCTAACAGTCTAGTTGTGAATATTTACTGGCCAATAAAAAGTAAATGAGCATATTGCATGATTGGGAGTCCCTTTCCAAATAAAGCAGCACTTCTATCTTTCGTACCACTTATGCATTGCTCTTTTGGGGAAATAATGATGTATTGGAAAGACCATCATATGTTTTAAACTAATACAGGTTTAATAGCTATTCACCACATATTAAAAATTAAATTGCCAATAAAATGGTAGTTTTTCTTCTCTGCTTAAAAGTTACAAAATCAGGCAGATGAGGCCTAGCATTAAATTTTGGAAGGAAATTTTTCTCCAATTATATAAAAACTAACGAATAGAAAATTTGTCAGTTTGACAATGTAAATATCGTATATATGCCACCAAGTCCAGATAACCCAAGCAAAGAAACATTATTCTGTCACAAGAAGCATGTTTAAATTGACATAAGCAAAACTCGAAATGAGTTTTTTCATTATTAAATATTCATGGAAAGAAAGTATTGCACATATTTGTAAAGAACATTTTTGAGAAATTTTTTCCCATTACAGATTAAACACCTTTTAAAATAAGTAAAAAGTTTTCTCTTACATTTTCTTACATGTTTTCTGAATGAACATGGGTATACACAACCTTTATTTAATTAGTGATAGTAGTTGAATTGCCTTTTTTGCAACAGACAAATCCACAACTCTCAAAATTTTAGGACCAAGTTTTTAATCAGATAAATTACCATTAAGTCTGCTGCTAAGTTTGTTTGGTTCATTAGAACAATGCTCCCGTAAGTCTTACTCCTAACAAATAGTTGTGATTGCTTTTCTTTACCAGAATGTAAATATAAAAATATGAACTTTTTTATTTTCCTGTATTCTGATATGAAATTTAAAAGGCCTGATGTTTTCATTATTTCAAAAGCAGAAGTTCAGTTTTTTTACAAGTCCTTTATTTAATTTTATTTTTGCTATTGCTGTCTCAGTTGAACTTTATTGATTTTAGAACTGCCTGTGGCAAAAAGAAGAGTGCATATTGATTATTAACTGTCCATAAGGCCAAAATGGAATTTCAGCGTGGACTATGTTTAATCCTGGCAATTTCTATAAAAATTTCTTACAGCTTCTAATGTGACTACTCACAGCAATGCAAATTAGGAATCTATCCATGCAGTCATCAGAGTGTTTAGATTTCAGTCTTTGCCCTGTTCTCAATGCAGGAAACACTGATGTTATGAATGTAAGAGAGCAAGATTTTGGAGAGCGAATTTTGACTTAGTGTATGATAACTTCTACCCCTGCCTCAAACTGTCGGATTGAATTCTGAGGACAAGGTGTGTATATGTAGTGCTGCATATATAAAAATGTATATACACAAACACACATACATATGTCACTCTGCACTCGCACCCTGCAGCTGTGTGCTTAAGATAAACAGTTTTGCAAACATTAGTTAAAAAATTAAAAATGCTGTGAGAGTAAAGAAAATAAATGCTAGGCATGATAAACCACACGGATAAATAACACCTCTGCATCCTTACTTCCAAAACCAAATAGAAGCAAATCAAACAAACTCATCCCAAACCTTCTTCGGAACCCTTGCAATGCAAGCACTGGTGAACCCCTTAACCCTTTAAATTCCATACGAAGCAACATTTATTCAATTCTATAAGCCTGACCAAAGGGCTCACAGCTCTGAGGGAGAGCAAAAGAATGAGAGGGACATCAGAAGAGCAGGAGCCTCGCTGACAGCAGCGATGCTGCCCCTCTCCCCAGGCAGTGCTGGTGGGAGACTGAAGCTTGAGAGGGCTGCCCACTGTGCCTCACTCAGCCTTCAATTTCCGAGTTGTTAAAGCAGCAGAAAACACTTCAAACTGTCTCCAAAAAGAAACCCTCACATCTTGGATCACAGAGCCAACATTTACCCTCTTTGTAAAGAAAAACAGCAATTCCCTTGTGTGAACTAGGATTTGATTCTGGAGTGAAGGGTCTTTTGAATATGACAGCACAAAGGACATGCTCCCAAAATATTTTTTTAGTAGTTCTTGCAGTGGTATACTTTCTGAAAAAACATGAGTGTTTTCTCTGAACAATCAGCTGTATTTCCATGAAGAAAAGGGTTATCACTTTGTGAAAAGCTTCAGGTTTGGACTATCAAAGATTTGTTTTATTAAAAAAAAAAAAAATATAGAGGCAGTTGGCCATTGCTTAATTTGAAAATACCTAAGAAACCCCTGAAGCATAGGTTTTTCTCTGATCTGTGTAAAGTTCCCTCTGCTTTGCAGATTCCTGCACTTCCACAGGTTTTTGTTTTGAGGAACTCGCCCCAGCAAAGAACAACAGGTATCGAATATTTCACTAATAAAAAAAGTCAACATTAAAAATGGCTAATTGAACACATACAAAGAAACATAGTCTGTGTAACCTTGGCCATTTCATAAGTACAAATATTTGTAATAGGAAAGACAGAAATTTACCCAGCAGCATACACAGCAGTGACTACACTGGATATATCTGACAGTGAAGATTACAATACCAATTATCAGGTTTTCTCCATCCTGACAACGCCATTTACAACAGTAACTCTTCAGTTCTGCTTCGCTCTCCTAAAATGGATGGAAATAGTTATAGCAAATATTTTCTCATGGAATAACTTGGTGTCTTTACAGGCCACTTACATTTGAAGCAGGATACACAGTTTATAGAGTATTCTAAAAGTACCCATGTAGGCTTTCATATGGCATTACACTGCAAAGCAAATCCATAATGTGTGAAAACCAGGTTTATGTAAACCTGCAAAAGCCATTTGATAAAATTCATGGACCAATTATTAAAATCTAAGCTATAAAGAGAATGAAATGTATTAAAAGATTTGAGGTTTATAAAAAGTAACCTTTTATACCATATTTTACTTTACAAAAATATTGAAATAATCCATGAGTTTTTCACTCTGCACCAGCTTTAAAAAAAATACTATCAAATTTTGACTTGCACCTTTAATGCATCTGAAAGCACCATCAGGGGATACTTTTAACATAAAGTATAATACCATTCATTAACTAGATATAGGGAGGTATTTAAAACCCAAAAGCTTGCAGCAAACTCACTCCGTTACGAGATTCTAATTTTTAGACACATTTGGACACCAGTCTTGAACGGGCAGAAGAGGCTCTTCTGCATAACTTGTTTATTTTGTACTTCGGTGAGTATTAAGAGACTTACTAAGAGATGGCTGAAAGCCTTTAAAAGACATCACTTTCACCTTGGGTGGGAAAAATCAGAGCTGTCTCTACACATTGAGAGCTTGGTTGGTCTTTCCTGCTTCTTTTTCTGGTAGGGCTTGTGCCACTTGTTGTGTCCCTCAGGCAACATCAACCTTGCAGTTATACAGTGTTTGGCACTAGAAGGGTATGGCATGTCAGTCTCTTGTCACACCTGCATACATTCACACACTGAATCATGCACTCTCAGTCCTGAAACAGAGGAGTTTCAGTGTGTTCAGCTCCTTGTAGTTTCTTCTGAAATATCTGAATGGGGTCCTCCAAAAAGTTTAGAATATGAAAACTATACTTCCTTGTTATTTTTTTTTTTTTTTTTTTCCAAATTGAACACTGGATCATGATTATCATTTAATGAATATCACTATGCGCTAGAGCTCCTTATTTCCCCTCAAAACCAGAAGTGAGCTGCATAGAGTTTCTGTTGAAAATAACACCGACAAGTTAAATTGCATTTAAAAAAGACTTTGAAATTCCAAAGAAAACAAACAGTTCTGGTAGTATTAATTTTAGTGACCTAATTAATCAGAATTTAGTTTATTTTCCATCGGCAGCCTTATAAACACGATGACGTTTCTTTTTAATTAAGAACTATTTTGCAAACCTATTCTAACCTGAATAGTTGATTTATGGGAGTGTTGAAGACTAAGCTCCTGTTTTTTGCCCCAGAAAACAGTTTTCCTAACAGCAATACTGTGTGCTACAGTTTCGTTATTTTTGAAAAGGTGTGGGGTTTTTTGTTTTTGCCACTGATTATGGAAATATCAATCATTCATTTCTAAAATAAAATGCACTACTGGCTGAAGTTGAAAGCTCTGGTCAGAGCCTTTTTATTGGTTTGATTGTAAGTACTGTGCAGTCAGAGTTTCATAGCAGTAAGGGATGGTGGGTGAGTTCCCCCAGCTGATGTAACTGATTTCTATGTGTGGGTCAGGGTTTGGGGATTTTTGAGGCTTTCAGTCGATGCTGCTGTATCAGTGTTCTGCAGACAGACTGCAGACAGTGGATCAAATGATAATCATGATGATGGCCAGACTAAGAACACTATAGCTTGCTGCTCTACTTGTGGTACGCAGTTTAGTTGTTCCTACAGCCCTACTGTCAACCCTTAATTTGGACTGTAACACTGAAGCTGCTTCAAGCTGTGTTTTTGCTTTGTTTACAATGTGGTTTCATATTCCAAGCGCTCCTGAATAAGGGCATCATCTTTATACTGTAGCCGTGGAGGAGCAGGGGAACATTCAAACGCTAAGATTGCCTTCCTCAGGCTCCTGTCCAACACGTGTCTCTCCCATGCTGGGTACCTGTTCCTGAACAGATCGATTTTAATGACAGACTCCTCAATCCTTGGTGGCCGGGATGAAGGTGTGGATGGCGCTGTGGGTCTCACCTGAAACACAGGCACACACCCATCCCTCTCTGCAAATTTTTGATCCCGCTCGCTCGTGACGCTCCGGTTGTTGGAGATGGAGCGTAGTGTGCTTGTGGCCACTTCTGGGGGAAGGGTGAAGGCAGCGGCAGGGTCCTCACAAGCACAGCTCGGTGACTGCCCAAACCTTGGTCCATTGGGGTGAAAGAAGGCATAGTACATTAGCATAAAAACAATGCCTGTTAAAAAGCTGCTGAACACTACACACAGTGCTGGTATGGCAAATGCATCAGAGATCGGAGGGGCCTTGTACAGATACCAGAGAACACTCAAGGCGGTGTTTTCTAAAAGGATGACAAAGTAGTAAATGAAAAGCCTACAGCGTGTCCTTCCTTCCTTGACATTGAACCAGCTGAAGATATAGATGATCCCAACGACCATGTCGAAAACTATCTCCTCCCATTTAGTGATGCAAAACTCTGTCTCGCAGTGAACGATCCAGAAGGTCATGATGCACCAGTGCAGCACGATGAAGATCCCAAAGTACAGCTGGAAAACCGAGGCAAACAGAGCAAAAGTAATGACCCTTGCTGCAATCGTGAAGAAATGCCAGCAAAACTGGATTATAACAGCCATGTAACTGATGGGTTTCTTGTCATCGCGGGAGTCGCGGAGGGCCTTTTGGTAGGAAGCCAAAGCCCAAGCCAGGGATACAAGGGATGCTGCAGCAGTAAGACCTAGGAGGAAACAGGAGATGCAGTTAAGGCATAATTAGCATGTCAGCTCTTGGCTGAAAACAGAGAGATCCTTGCTGCTTTAAATATGTTCTCCACCACTGGCACAATAAAGCCTCTTCCTTCTTTAGCGCAGAGAAATGAACCTCTGCTGCTGAGATTTCATTGCCTGATGCGGCATACACACAAACAAGAGCAACTATTAAACCACAGACTGAAGTTCTTCCCTAGCAAGTACATATTTGAAACAAATTAATGAATTCACAACTTTGAGCAAGTTGGGAATAGGCGTCTCTGTCAGCTGTGTGATCTAAGGGAACCTACTGTGGTTACTGTTTTCAAGAAAGAATACAAATTTTCTTGTTTTGATAATTCATTAAAGAAGCCTAATATAAAGCAACCAAGTCTTTCTAATTAAAATACCAGCATCATCTACATATAAACTAAATCAATAATAATGTGAGCATAAATCTACATGTTGAAAATAAATTTATGTCACTCTTGTTACATCAAAATTTAAACTGATTGCCTTACACTTGATGAGGGAAAAAAATGCCAATTTTTATATTTTCACCACCTTTAAACAGAATTTTAATAAGTAGAAAAGGTAAGAACTTATTTTCTTCCAGCTGGGAATTAAATTTATTTTAAAAATGTTGGAATTGTTTTATTGAATTAAAATTGTGAGTAAAGATGCTCCTAAAGTAATGGGCTATAAATTTTAATTTATTTAGCCATTTTATCTCCAATATATCACAGAATTGCCTATTTACAAGGCCGTAATTTATAACATTTTAGTAAAACCTCACAAATATTTAAAGCAGTCGACATGAAATTATTTCTCATAAGATTTAAAACATTAGTTTTGTGAAAATACAAAAGCTGTAAAACAATTGATAAAAACATAGACCTTTCTATACTTATTTTAAATGTATATTATTCTTTTCTCCTCAAGGGAATTTGATTCTTGTCAGTAGGTAAATTTAGGAAAAAAAAAAAAAGGTTGCTTTGAAACAAATCTGACTTTTAAACTATTCTGATGCTTCCATACATTACCAGAAAAACACCTTACATTCCCATTTCAAAAATGGTATAGCTCAGTATAATTATTCAAATGATAAATACTTACATAGCATTCTGGTAGAAATGAATGATAATTCTTCTTTACTAGAAGATTAATTTTTATTTGCTTATGACTTGTATCCAGCTGCTTTGGATGAAAATGGAATTGCAATTGAAATGCAAAATCCTTGCCTTTCAAGTGTATTTATTATTTAAATAATATTGCAATAAATGTTGTATACAGAGGGAAAATGTATCAAGCGTTTTATACTTAAAACTGGTTTACTAGCAAAGCTAATTTTACATACAGCTAATGAATGAATTCATAAGTCTCAGGATTCCAGACTGAGAATTTGTTCACAGGCCATTTAAAGATAATGATGCTTCAGCTTATTCTATTTCTAAGCAGTTCCTTAACTTTGAACTAGTTATTGAAGTAAATCAAACTGACATAAAGAAAACATTACTTTTGTTGGCTGTTAAAAGCTGTTTAATCATTTCAACAACCTTTGGTTCTGGATGTATAGCAAGTATTTTTCTTCCCTATTAAACAGCTTTCTTTAGAACATAACAATCAAGAATATATTACTTAAGTATTATAAATTTTAAGAAATTGTATTAATAGAAAATGGTAAATTTAAGCCTAAATACATGTTGATATTTACTTTGAAAGAAAATAAAAAAAAAAGTTATTTTAAAAGAGGAAAAAAAGTAAGTTATGGAGATAAAATGCATTTGAACAAACAATCCACTTGGCTTAACACACCAACATTTTGCTCAGTTAGTAGTATTGACAGATTCATTGCTTTCAGGAGGGATTGTGCTTGCCAATGTTCCTCCTTCTCTGGCAGGGTGCTAATAATGTTGTGAGCTCCCATGAATTGAAAACCTCTTAGTTTTAAAAATAAAAATAATAACAAAAAAAATCAGCAGAAATATAGAGCAAACAGGATTCCAGGGAGAATTTTTAGTAAAACTTAATAATTTTTCTTCCCATGCAGCTGCCTGCATGAAAAACCCCCAAAGTTGCTTCTGGAATCTTCCTTCATAGAGAAAATAAGCTATCAGCAATGAAGACAGGAAAGAGACATTGTATAAATTGGTGTTTTCGTTTCTGACATGTATATTTGCTTTTTCACACTGGGCTGCCTTTCTGTATCCATTATCTCTGATGACAACCCTGGGAGTTGAAAATGTAAGTTCTTGTTTTCCTCTAGGAATGTTTTAAGTATTGAAAAAACACAGCTCATTTCCCTCATGAAATGAAAAGTTGGGAAAGGTAGATGAATAGGATAAAGAATCTTTCAATACAAACAAGCCACACTGAACAAGAACTCAAGAATAGTGTTATCAGCACAGGAAAAAAAAAAAATGTGAGCAAGAAATCCATATATTTCTTTGCAAATCTAACTTTAATGACCTCACACACTCCCCCAGAGGTTTGTAGAGATATCATCAGTTTTGCATTAGGAAGTGTAAAATCATTCAATAACGCACACAGAATATAATGTTAAATTCATAGGAATTGCCACTGTTCTAATGCTAATTAATTCATAGTCATTGTCTGGGACATAAAGAAGCAAATACAATAGCTGTGTAATATTTAAATAGTCATTAATAGGGAATTATCCTCTGCTTTTACAGAAGCAACTCTGGGGTTCTGGCACACAGGAGAGAAAAGGGGACAAGAAAATGTACAAAAGGGAAAAACTGCCAGTTAATATACGATGTATCTGCTCTTGGCTATTGGCAATGGTATTAGGGATATAGAATTAAGATAAAGTTAAATGCTTCATGGGCTTCATCCATTTTTCTTTAGATGAGACCAAGCACTAAAGATTTATTGAAAATTAATTAATAATGAGAAGAACGATGCAAAAGTGATGCAAATGGCAGTTTGCTAATATATGTCACTATATAAATAATTCACTGGGAATGGTTAGAAATAAAGTGAATTATTGTAGCACTGATTGGAAAATTCATTAATTAGAACATATTGATGCATTTGCTGAGTATATGTTCACACAAACCCTATTTCAAAGAGGAACTAAAATAAATTTCTATTACTATCAAACAAAAATTTTAGCAATGCAGGTGCAGCCAGGAAGACTTATTTGTCACTCAGGAATGAAAAGATATTGGACAAGATCTGTGGAGCTGCTGTTCATGAGGAACAAGAACCAGCTTTCCCACTTGCTCATCTGTAGTGTCTGCACACTTTTGGGGTACTTACAGCAGCTTTCTGGTGTATTTGACTCTGATATTGTGAGAGTCTTGTATTTAGGGCCTTGATCTCGGAAATTAAGACTAAATAGCCATTCCCAGTGAATATGTACACCAGCAATTATATGCTCATCCATTACAGACTGTTACAAGAACCGGAAAGCAGAAATTCTCTAAAATGGCCTTAGGAAGCAGGAATGCACGTTCCTGTTTCTTTCTTTTCTAAAGATGAACCTTTAAAAATTTTCTACAGTATAAGATTTGATCTCTAAATTTCTGTCCTGAAGAGGAAAGAAATGCAGGCTTTGCACGGGAAGAGCATCACAATTTTTATCTGGAAAAGGATGCTTTTGTATGGTTCTAAAGTGGACACCTGAAATACTTAAATAGCAAAGAGTGGGAGTGTACAAAGCACTTTCAGCCTTTGCAGCGTAGCCCATCCACAATAGTCACAACAGCAAGAAAATAGTGCATTGTATCAGGACAACATTCTGCCAGGAACTAATTACAATCTGTTTTGAGTGAAAAATACAATTTAACCTCTTTTAGTCTGTGAATGGTTTGCATTAATTAATTATATTATTTGCATAAAGGAATGACATCTTTTTAATTACAGATGACTTTCAGATGTTCTTTAACATAGTGAGAGTCTATCAGACTTTCTGTCTAATAAAGAACAGGTTTTTTTGATTGAAGCATAATTTTAATTTCTCTCCCTGAAATTATTAATTTCTCCACATATGATATGCTTGCATTTTATAATTCATCACATTTCTATATGCATACTTTAAATATAATACATAATACACTACAAGCAACTACATTAAATACATAACAAAAAACTCTCACACATGACTTTCACAAGTGAAAGCAAATGCATATGAGGGAACAGATAATGTATATATTCACAAATGTAATATTGTTTTAAGGAAGCAAGCAAGCTCGAATAACTAGGTGAGAATCAAGGGAATTATCCTCAATGGCATTTGTGAGAAGCCTGATCTGGACTTGATAGATTAAAGGTATATTCTGGTCCATAAATGATTTTTTCTAATCATATCAGTACATAAATCCTATATAGCATAAGGACAGAACAGCTCTAGTCAGCTGGAAACCCTGCAAATGAATGAATTGATCTGAGAAAGTGCTCCTTGACATTCAACCTGATTTCAGAAATCAAACTCCTGCCAAGGAGTCCCTCTGCTTCATCCTTCCTTTAAAACTTATACTCATCTCACCATTTCCAGGAGTAAATTCATCTAAAAGCAGGAATACCAAATGCAGCAGGACATCTAGGTGTGACAACATTGCTTGGGATGTGAGACTTTTAAACATTATTTTAAGAAAGCCTATTTTTTGATTTTCCTTCTCAGCTGGAGAAGTGACATTACATGCATCCAAGCTTCCAGGTGCTTCTCTGAACCAAAGCAAAGGATCTCCAATATTTCTATCTTATTCCTTTAGGAAACAGCATATCGTGACTGCATCCCCCCAGCTTCAGAAAATATCTTGCTATATTTACACATCTTTTGCCATGCTGCTCTGCAAGTATAGGCACAAGCTAAAGATTCACGTGGAGGCAGCCTTGCAGGCAGTCTGACAATAGTCTGTGGGTTTCTGCACTAATTATTTTGTTCCCAAACACAGTGTATGACAGCAATGTATGTTATGTGGTACATACCATCCTTCCATATGTGGTTTAGTACACAGGAGGCTTTGAGGGCTTTAGGGGCAGCTTTTGGTCATATCAAGGGCCAAGTGTCTAGGTTGTCAGTGCATGTTTCCTGCTCGTGGATCTCATTCCCTGACCAATACCATGACATGAAACCTAAGTATGACTCTTACTTTTGCTTAATGCACTCCTATTTTCTAAAGGGACAACAATACAAACTCTTGCCCTCACCTGTGCTATTTCCCCATAAACACATTGCCCAAATAATCCTATTACTTTCCCATGTCAGCAAGTTTGTCCTATATTAGCAATCAAACCAAGATCAAAGGCTTTCTGTTCAACTGAAATAAACTTCTTGAGGTCAGAAAAGGACCTTTTTCTTTTTTCTTGACTCCCACTATGTCTGATTTTGTCTACATTGAAATGGCACCCGACTAAAATGTTCCACTCCTGTGGTTTTACACTCAGATTGTTGCTACTCACAAACATGGGAGTGTCAGTGTCTGAGGATGAGTCTCCAGTAGTTCATATTTCCAGTTTTTGCCACAGATTTCATTCAGAGATGGGGGTTTTCAAGACAACATAGATGGTTTCACTAGCTTGCCAACGTTCAGCTTAACTTTCTCCCACTGCATGCTGAGGTGGATTAATGCAGCATAACGGGTGACAGGAACTCTTCCTTGTTCAAATGTAAGTCAGAATTATACCTGATATTACTTCTCTCATGTGTTACACAATACTCATAGAACATGCTAGCATATGTATAGGAATCTTTTATCCTGTGATTTCTCTCAGCTGCTTTCAATAGACACTTCTGGTGAGACAACTTCCAGCTGCTTCTTTAATTTGCCCCTCCAACAACAGCTTGTTACTGCCCTGAAAATCGAGAAATACTCTACGTGTTGTGTTACTTTCAACCTTATTCGTTTTACCTACTCCTAATTTCTTACCAGCAGCAGTTTGGACTCTGTGTAGAGGACCAAGGTTAACTGGCAAAAATTTGGCTTATTGTATGTATCTTTAGCAGTTTCTTAGGGTCTGTAGAGGACACCTGCCTAATGATTTATTTCTTGCTGCACTCAGAGTCTTATCCACCTTAGCAAATCTAACTGTTTGACAGTGTTGAGAAGCTTCTGCTGATCAGCAATCCTGGTCATAGCTTTATATATATGGATGATGGTCATAGTTTTGTTTCAAGATAAAATCAAGCACAGTTTCCCATTGTCCTTGCCCTTAAATCCAAATTAACTCCTTTACCCGGTTTTCATTGTTAATATTTCAGGGCTTGTATTAGAAATTATGAATAAAATCAACACAGATAGAGAGAGGCAACTTGGTATGCAGGGACCACAAGAACCATGAAAGCTGGCTCTCTCCTGTCTTTCCAAAGACCACAGTAAGTAATTGAGGTCTCTCTTTCTTCACAGACACCAAAAGCCTCACTACCTTTTCCTCTATCTGTAGAAGTAATTGGCTCTTTCAGATAACTTGGATGGAAGTCTCACTGCCAGAATACCCCAGCTAAGGCCAGTTACTAGCTCACATGCTAGTGATCTCTTCCCTTTCAATTATACTTTTCTAAGATTTGTTAATTTCTTGTTCTACTAAAGATGTGTTATACTTAGAACTTGCAGTTTAGAAGACCTTATTAGCCACCAATCAAGTCCAGTCCTTCACTGGTGCTCATGTGTGCCGTGCACGCTGTGTGCTGCCAGGCTTGGCAAGACAGCATAAGATCATTTTGCCTGTTAGGAATCTAAACTTAGATTCTGTACTTTCACAGCTAGACTCCTTGTCTGTTAGGTAATTTGGTGTCTTTTATTCCAGTGAAGCATGTGCAGCGCAAACATACCCACTGACTCCCGGCTCATTTCCATGATTTCTACATTTCAGGGATTTCAATGGCATGAGCCTGCTGCAAGTAGCTTACAGAAATCAAGGGATTATTTGGAGGATACAGCAACCTCAAGCAGAACAGACCCTGCCATTAGCTCTTAAGAAACATCATGACAACCTCATGCTAAGTTAAATATAGGGCACCATCTATGGGAGACAGCTCCTCCAGCACTGCTCTGTCCAATGCACTGCCTGCACGGACACCTTCCACAGCACCCATGGCAGCAGCAGCAGCCCTTCTCCCTGCCACCCAGCAGGAGAAAGAGAAAAAGATGGAGTCTACTAGACATGTAAAAAATCCTGTTAGAGCTTAACTCTTGAGGAAACGCCTTTCTGCTGCTCCACATTTCTGTGATTTCACCGGTTCTCTTCTGTTGAGCTTTTATATGCCTTTGCTTATGCAGCTTCTGTGCAAATTCTTCCCTTGTATATGTCACTGATTTGGAGGGACCAGCCACACAGGTTTTCACTCCATGGCATCTAACAAGATCAACTGGAATCCTTTTCATTGGAAATGTTTCGGAAAAAATATTAAAGTGAACACCCTCCCCCCACAAAGATATACACAGTAAATGCTATTTGGATTATTTAAGTCTTCTATTAAAGAATACACAATAAAAACCCACAACCCAGTACACACACACACACACACACACACACACATATACATATAGTACTGAGTCTATGTGAGTGCATAAGCATGAATAGGGAGAAAATCAGTATTAGCATTTGTTTCTTTTGCAAAGTCACTGTGTCACCTGCCCCAAGGTTTGTATGCCATCCTTCTCAGCTCACAGGGCAGGGGCTTGCCAGATGTCGGTGGCTGGCTTGGCACTGCTGCAGCTGTGGACTGAACCCACGCATCAAAAAAGGCCAAGAAAATGAAACTTTGGACTAGCAACTCTCAGAGCAACAACACAAAACTAGAGCTGAAATGGTACAAAAATTGGAAATAAATCTGTTGACATGAAAGCGTGGTCGTGCTACGAACAGTACTGGTTTCCTAATCAATTCTCCATGAAACTGTTTTCTAATTGTTTTCTAGCTGTTTGTTAATGGGGTGCCAGGTGCCCAAGTGTTGGCAGGGGGACAGGTGGGGTGGCCTCCATGAGCAAAGGTCAGAGCCTGCCCCAAGTGGGACACGGGTGTTTCCAGTCAGTTTCCAGCCAGCTCCAAAGTGAACCACAGGACACAGCTGAGCCCATCAGCCAATACGTTGGTGCCTCTGGAAAATATATTTAAGAACGGACATTTAAAAATGTTGAATAGGCAGAGGAGGGGGGGAAATAAGGATGAGACAGCAGCCATGTAAACACTAAGGTGGGAGAAGAGGGGGAAAATCTTGCTTTAATTTTTCCATGTTTCTCACCATCCACATGTGTTTTCACTGGCAATAAATTATATTAAAAGTTGAATCCGTATTACCTGTGATGGTAACTGGAAAAGTATCTCCCAGCCTTTAGCCCAACCCACAACGTTTTTTAGCCTCTTTTCTCACCCTGTCCTCTTGAGGAAGCCGGGTGGGAGTCTGACTGCAGTCCAAAGTCATGAATCACCTGAATCACCTCAAGACAATATATTTTTGCATGCACAAACTGTACATATGGTCATGGCTTTAGGGGCCAGGTTGTGCCTGTTCCTTCCAGGACCACTCAAGGAAATGATTTTGTCCTTGCACAGGGATACATGAAACATTCCTCAAAATTCTCTAAACCCTCTTTCCTCTGAAGGGTGTCTTGCCACCTGCCAGAGACCTAAAACATACTGACTGCCTCAAAAATGGACGTCTGAGAACATCAAAGCTGTCACGTTATTTCCTGAAATTTAATGAGATGATGTGGGAGCAGAATGCACTGAATACCCATGAGAATTGGAAGGCTACTACAAATACAATTTTTCAATGCCTGTAGAGAAAAGTACAAATTCTGGAAAAGGAAGTACCTATAAATTTTTTTTGTTTGTTTATTTTAACATAGTCACAACAAATTCATCATCTTAATTTTTTTAGTGAAACATAAAAAAAATGATACTTCAGTAAGGAGCTTTATAGATGTAATGATATATTTAAAGTGGGATAGCACAGTAAAAATCAGTGTAAAATACACGCCACAAAGCATGGCATCGCGAGCACTGAGTGAATCCTATAATTGTGTTCAAAGAAGTGAATAAGGATTCAAAAGTTTCAAACTAGGAACAAAACACCCTTCCAAGGGCTATTTGAATTTACTTTAAGTATGCACCTTTTTTTTCAGTCTGAATTTATTTGGTTTTCAGCCATTGATTTGGCTGAAGTTCTGTAGGGTTCCAATGACTTAAGCATAGTATTTCATGGACTTTTGGAGTTTTAAAAATTAAAGGTTTTCAGGGCATAGGTTTTTACTCAGAAGCCCTCAGTATTAAATATCTGAAGACAATTTTCCTAAGCCTGAAATAAGCTGTTGAAAGATATATATTTTTACTACTAACCACGATTTCTGATGTGTTTTCCACAAGTAATCCCACAAGAAAAACAACTTGAAATGATCATACTGGTTGCAATATGGTAGCACATATCAGAAATAGGATCTGGCAAATTCAAACTATCTCCTCTGAGTATTTTTTTCAAGACAGAATGAGTATCCTAAACTGCAAAGAGCACTATCACTGGCTCTAGTAATGTCTGCTGAGGATTTGGAAAAGGAAGGGCTAAATCAATATTTCAAATACACCAGAGATTTATATAGATATAGATATAGATATAGATATAGATATAGATATAGATATAGATATAGATATAGATATAGATATAGATAGATATAGATATTGAACTAGCTGTGGCCAGCATCCAACACAGACAAGACCAGAAGCCAAGATGCATTTTGGCATGAAAGATATCCCAAATATCTTATACTAAATTTTATGGCAAATCAATAACCAGAGACCAGGTCACTGACAAAAAAAAAAAAAAAAAAAAAAAAAAAAAAAAAAAAAAAAAAAAAAAAAAAAAAAAAAAAAAAAAAAAAAAAAAAAAAATTGACTCCATGCAAAGATAGCATGGGGCCCTTAAATCTCCTTAAATCATGATTTTAGGATTGGTTTTCAGAGGTTCATAGGCTCATACTGGCTTTCTGAAGGGGGATAAATTTCAGCCCTCATTAAGGGACTGATATTTCTCCCACTTGCACATTAAACTTGGTCTGAAGTTAGTACCTTATTTGACACAATTTGTCTAAGAAATATTTTGTTTATGTAGCATTTTTTTGTGTTTGTATTTTAAAGTTCTCTAAGCTCACAAGAGATGTTGAGGATTATGTCTGATATAGTACTCTGAGACAAAACACAATTAGTGTCACTCTGTAAAAGAAATCAATTTAGTATTTGTTCAATCCCACTTAGCAAGGGAAAAACTGGAGATGTTAGCTCATGTTAGTACATGAAGAAGCTTCCTTCGGATCAAACTCTTTGCTATGTTCCTCTCATTTGAAAAAGTTCACAATAATTCATTAAACAGACTTATTTTTCTGTTAGTGGAAAAACAATCACTAACCTCTTGTCCTCCATCTCAAAAGAAAATCCATATTTTCACCTACTGTGAAGATAATGTAAATTGAAGCAAAGTCTAACAAACTGTTTTGAAGAATATTCAGTGTAGTCTGGAGATTAACTTTGCTTCCAGCTCATGCCATGCTTGGATTATTTTAGGTCTCATATTTACATCTTTGTCCTCAATATTAGTTGCAAAGTTATTTATTATCAGTAAGGAAGCTCTACAGCTATACATCTACCCATGTCTGATATAGTTGGAATATATATGCATGATATATGCAGGTAAGTATTACACACAGTCTGTATGTATGGCATATTTAGAGTTCTATTCTACATGCAGACAGAAAAACTGGTGCAGTTCGAATATACCAAGCAAAATAATGACTCAAAATTTTCTCTGAAAAGCTTTTCCAATATTTACCTGTGGCTTGTGCCAAAAGGTTTGCCCCTTGTTGCATGTTTAAATGAATCTAATTTCCATTTCTGCTGCTTGTCCAGAAGATTGAAAAAGTTCCCTGTTATTGAGCTTTTTTTTTCAAATGTACCCAGAGAGAGAGAGATTGAATTACATATTCAACCTTTCCCCAATATTCTAGGCTTATGAGTTTCTAAAACACTTATATGCCAATGGTTAGTTGATGGCCTCTGAGACCATTTTTTTCCCTGTCCTTTGAATTCCCTTGAGCAGCTCCTTCCTTCTGGAAGTGTGAGTCACAGAACAGGGCACAGTGATCTTATGGGCGCTGTTCAAAGTGGTTTGATCTTTTTAACGTGTCTACCATATATTTTTTTTCTTCTTCATCCACAGATCAATATAAAGTCAAAGCCTCAACTTGACACCAAGATCTCACAAGAAAGCCCTTCTCTCTCCTGCTTTGCCATCTTCTGAATTACTGTTTACTAAGACAGAGAATTTCCCATCCTATGGGTGTAGCCTGTGTTTCTCATTGTAAAATACACTTTCCTATACTGAACTGTAATGAGCTGGTTGTGATAATTTTGACCTCTCAGTCGGATTGGCCTGTGATGGCAGCTCTCCTAAGCACTACCAGCTACACTCACATCTCTGTGCAAAGCCTGGAAATGCCAGTCACTGGAAACCCAGCTGGCAAATGATACATGTCATCATCCACCAGGCTATCAAACATGATGAGAGCAAGGACAGGCATTTAGTAGGTGCTCCTGAGCACTCCCTCACTTATTCTTTCCTAATTTTCATATCCATCTAGATGACAGATTTTAGTACATGTCATATGAGCTCTACTCCTTCCTGCTTCAAGATCTCATGTGATTTTAAGTCACATGAACTTTAAAAAATATATTTATACGTTATTCATTATAGTTGCTGTCATCATTCTAACTTCTGAGCTTGTCAGTGAATGGTAACAGGTCTGGATAACAAGAGCTGATGTCCAATGGAAAAAAAAAGGCTTGCAGAATTCTACCGTCTCACTTCTAATTCTTTGTTACCTGAGTACACAGTTGACATTTCTATTATTTTCTGCTGAATTAAAGTTAGGATAATCTTTAGTAATGTTTATTTCTGTGCACACTTCCTTTTAACATCTTTAGATTTGCTTCTTTATGCATCTGAACATCAGTTTGCTCCATGGCAATTGTTAAGAACGACCAACTGATTTCAACAGAATTTGAAAGACACAGAAATGGATGTCTCAGAGATACTAAGTTCTGTGAGGTTTAGGGAAGATGGCAGCTAGAGAAGGGCCCAAAGAAATGTTCCCACTTAAAGTATAGTGGACTTTAGGCATTTCATTTTTATGCCTGAATTTCAGGCATTTTTATGCCTTCAGGCACTTTTATTGCAACAGCTAGGGACCAATTAGTAAGTGAATAAATATGTGCCTGGCAGCTGGCAAATTCACAAAGATGTAACTTTGAGCTAATCCCAGCAGATACTGCCTCTTAGCCATCCAAACCCAAAGTCATGAGAGAACTCAGAATAAAGCAGGGAGTGAACAGCACAGTGTGACAACCCAGGGGATCTGAGAAAAAAGTGGATATATTTTCAGGGCAGTGGTTAAGGCAGGAAATGAAGCTTCATTATTTTTGCTGCTTGAAGAACATATATTAATAGGCACTCTCCTTTTCTTGACCTCATCTACTTCTCCAATATTTTGTTAAAATGTAATGTTTCAGTGTCTACAGGGTCCTCCAGGCGGGAACATAATATAGTTCAGGCTGGATGTAGAACACAGAGGGCCCTGCAAATGGAACTCGAAGCCTTAGATCACGTTTTAAAGATTACTGAACATCTACCTCAAAGTGCGGATGAATGAATATTAGTTTTACACCAGTGTGACTGTAAATCAGATTCTCTGCAGACACAAAAGGGAGAAGTGACAGTCAGCTGCATACCTAATATTTATTTGATTTATTGTTTTTTATATACAGCGTGACAGCAGATTAGCAAGGCATTTTTATGACACTGATGATCAAGAAGTTATCAATTCACATCACTGGGACATTTTAACAAAGAGAATAACAATAACAAAGCATTCAATCTATAGCACTTAGCTAAATAAACAATTTGATATAAAAATCCAGTATTTTTTCAATGTCAGCAGTAGTAGCAACAACTGATAAAAGCCCAGAGGCAGTAGTTCTAAATCTACTGGTGAATATACTAGACTAATAGAATATCTTTACTCTGGTCCACCTTATTAATTTTGATTTGGAGAGGAAACAGAATTGTGTGCATGCCCTCAGTTGGGGAAAGGTGATGATATGCTATTTCCCTTCAGCTTTGATATTTGCTTAGATGTGAAGCTGTGAATGACTCTTCATTCAGCCTGCAGAAAAACAGCTTATCTCTGCTACTAGTGCACTTAGATAACTCGTCCCTCTCAGTCAATTATAAACATAACTATTCTTTAGAAAACAGAGCTCACAGAAAGCCCTCTGAGCCATGCCAAAAACACACGGCCAAACAAAGAATCAAAACCAGCACCATGACAAACTGATAGCCCATTTTGAGATTTGAAAGGTAGTATGAAAATACACTTCAAAGAGCTCAGATTCCCAATCAGAGAAAAAAAGTGCCCTGATCTATTTGAGTAAATGGTCTTCCACACATAGATTAAGTAAATAGGTTAGGCAAATTTTTAATTTTTTTTTTAATAATTGTGGTTCTTACTAGAGCACACACAAAATACCTCTCCCCAAGCACTCTGGCATTGGTGGGAAAAAATATTTCACATTAATCAGAAATCCATTCAGTGTGCATGTAGATTGTATATTTCTCTACAAGTTTTAATGTTCGGTTACCAAGATGAATTATATTTTGAGCTCCTAGCATTTAATTTGAACTCTTAGTACTTCTGGCCTGATTATACTGTAATGAAATTCAGATATTTCTATTGCTATTTCTGACTGTTTTGAAGTGACATATTACGGGCATTGATACTGGCCAAGGAAAAAATGCAACACTTTTGCAAAAACTTAGCATACTTACATTGTTAATTTTTTTTTTTCAAATCTTAACCTGATCTGGGAAACAGGAGACAGAAATTTTGTTCTGAACAGTATATGAATACGAAGTTGTTTAGATATTTTCCTTATTCTGTTCTTGAAAAACAATGTCTGTCGAGGGGAAAGAGTGTGATTTAATTTTTTCTTTCCGAGATACTCAACTCTCCCTTCTCCTCTCACAAAATAACTACCATAAGCCATGGATTAAACATCTTGTCCATTTCAGTTCTACATATTTTTCTTCTACTGTTTCTGACCCCAAAAGGATTCAACATCACCTCCCTCCCAAATGCTCCCTAAGACACCTTCCTTTTCTCTTTGTCACCTCATCTGCTGGGTTTTCAAACTGCTTTTTTCACAATGCACCTTAAATTTCTCACTTTCTTGCAGGTTTTCTAGCTCATATATTTATTTTCTGTAGAGGTGCTCCAGGTTCTTAACCCTCTTCCTATGTCCATCTCATCTGGTATCTCCACATCCCTGTACCCATCCCAGCACTGGGACAGGGTGCCCAGGTATCTGCATTTAGATAAAACCTCCTGATGGCAGGAACATTGAGGTCAGAGCTGTCTGGTTCAGGAACGTGTTGTGGTCCACCATAAAACCAGACAGCTGCCCTCCCATGCTTAATCCTCTTGGCAGCAGCATCCTGTCCCAGTAACTCACTGCTCTGGTTTCCAGCCTGTGTAGTCACACACAGGTCGCACCTATTTGCTGCTCTTCAGGCTTTCCCCAAGCCAGCTCATCTGCTTTCCTCAAACAGACAGGGGGTTTTAAAGTCCTGTTAACTGGGTTTTTTTTGTTTGTTTGTTTGTTGGGTGTTTTGTTTTTTTTTTTTTTTTTTTTGTTAAAAGATCTTGCTACAACAATGAATTTCATAGGAAACGAATATTCTTCTTAATTTTAAAGAAAGTTTTACCAGCGTTACCTGCCTCATATTTTAATATAAGATGTCATATTGAGGACAAAGGACTGCTTGTGTGAGTTATTATCAAGTCAGCAAGGATATTCACTGCTTCCTAGTTTTTCCAAAGCTGCTTTCATTATCTAGAGCATTTCAATTCACTTTCTTCTGTTCTGACTAGTACTCCTATTTCTGAAATTATGTCATCAGAATAACCCCTGCCCTGTGCCTGTATACATTTTTATTACCTCTCTTTCTCATAATGAGGTGAGGAGACTCTGAATACAATGGTCAAGTAATCAGGTAAAATTCCGTAGACTGCAGGAATATATTTGTAATTATTTGCCGTCACACTGTGCTCCTGTCTGCATTAAAATAATTTATGCTATTCACAATGTACCTAGATCCATAAATTCATAGTTTAACATTAAAATAGATAAAGTTAGGCATGATCTCAACACAGCCTGTTCTCACTGCAAAGAATTCATAAACTGAGTACCCCAGAGGCTTCTGGGAAATGCAAGTGATTTCTGTACAAAAAATGGTGTCTGACAATATTCAGTTAGTAAAACACATTATTTCTGTCCCCAATATAAGATTCCCTCTCCTTTATCCATGCTGAAAAGATGACAAAATTTTCCCCTTATAGCTCCATTGTATTCCTCTAGGGTCTTCAAGAGAAGCAAAGTTAGCTCCCAGAATGTGAGCATGCCTATGAATGGGACATTTAACAATTCTTTGCAGATCTAACACCTTTCCCTCAAAATATTTTAGTATTCTCTGTAGTCATTGCATTATTCTTAAAGTAGCTGATGAAAAATGTCAGTGTGACATCCATTTTCCTGATGCATGAACCGGGGAAAAAAGAACCGAATGATTTGCCTGAAATATCAGCCTACAAAGCCTCTTTGAGAGTAGGAACCCAAGAGCTCTCAAGCAGAGTCTATTATCCCAGGCACAAAGAGCATGGCTTCAATGGCACCTCAGTATCACCTTAGCTAAACTTTCAGACGCTGAATTATCTGCCTGCATCAGTGCTGTGCTTATCAGTGGACTTGAGCACCACTGCCCATGAGCCAGAACTACAGTCTCTGCCTGCACTGCAGACATTGGCTCATCAGCATCGAGATGGATTTTTGGAACTTTCCTTCTTTCCTGAACCGTCATTTTACCAAAAAGATATAAAACTTGTATATTTTGGAAGTCAGTTGAGTCCTACTTAACCTATCAAAAGCAACTGGGATTTGAAAATAGGTGAAAGCATGAAGGAGAGACTGTTTTTGAATTATGCTTTTTACAGTTGTGGGCAGTGACAGGTATTTATTTCATTCTTTCAAGCACTTGGCTAGCAACCACCATTCAGAGTTATCATAACTGCCATTTCTCAAGAGCTATATAAATCAAGCTGTCTTACCAACTTAGCAGCTTTCTACATTTTTGTCCTAGAGTAACTTTATGATGCTTGTATCCCCAATCGTCTGTTCTGTTTGTGCTGTATATTGAGTCCTGTGCCTTTAAGTCTGGTTCTAAGAGCAAGGAGAAGCGCGGAGTTTGTTTTGAGAAAACTGCCTGACTCCTCCACATTCTTCTGCGGACGGGGTGTTCAGTGAAAGCTTAGAGAGACTGCAGGACAGAAATCTTTTTTTGCTTTTAGTTAGTTTCAGCTAGCTAAGGCAGAGATTAGGTGTATGTTTTTTCCACTTTTCTCCAAATTTTTTTTTTTTCAAACTAGTTAAAGAAAAAAGCCACTTAAGTTTACTTCCCAAAAAAATCCTATACAAAAGTTTTCCCCCAAATTTATCTCCAAACCAAAACAATTTTAGATCAAGAAGTGCTTAGTTTATCTTCTTACAGCTGGAGGTGATGCTTTGTGCCTGTGCTCACCTAAGACAGTGTTTAACCACTGTGTTACAAGCATGCTGAGAATGCCTGCTGCGAACACCAGCATGCATGCCTTTGGGTGAGTATGAGAGAAGATATCCTGGAGTTTTCTCCAGTCTTAGATGTCTTTCACAAGACCATCACAGTGGCGATATATTTGTTCAAGGCTTCACATTTGTGCACACAAATTTCGAATGGGTTTCGTGCCAATTCACTGGCAATAACTTTTAGGTGAATTAATTCTTCTTAGATTAGTTTTGCAGAGGCATAAAGTTCCATTGGTTTTCCTGATCAGAGAGACTTGAGGACTGGGTATTTATGAGCATAACTTCTATGGGTCATTAGAGGAATTTGGTTCACTAAACCTTAATGGGCCTGTTAAAAATATCTGATATATTCAGTACAATTATTCAATCAAAACCTGCAACTTTAATTTATTATTTTTGGCCAATGGCACATTCCACATCTTGAACTTCTGAGCTATACAGGGTATATACTCTGATGCTTAAATAGCAATTTAATAGCAGCACTGTCTAAATAAGGATATTTGCTTAGATCAGTTATTTTCTGAAATATTTAAGATTTGCCTCTTGTCTTTAAAAATTTCTTTTGCATCCTTAGGAATCAAGCAGCAATTTTACTGGCATATTTGCAAGTAGAATATGAAGAAATTTCTCTAACTCTGCAAAAGCTATTTTATTCTAGGTATCACCAACCTGAACTGAATTATTATGGCATGGTAATAATGACCTCAAAATAGAAGTCTATAACGTGAACACTTAAACTCATGTAATGAATGCCAATTATTCTATTACTATGCTAAGTGTATAATTACAGAAACTAGAGAATATTCTGGGCTTTCAGTTTTTCTATTGTTGGACTATTTGGTAAACTTGACTGGCAGCTTCTCTGTTAATATTTTTTTAACCAGAAGGGAATCAAGTCATGCAGCCATTTTGAGTGACAGCTAAAAAATACTGACTAATGAGCAAATATTCCACACTGCATTTTAAAAATGCAAACACCATCCAGGAGAAGGAATTCAAGTAGCCAATTTGTAAAATAAATGACTTTATAAGGCATGCATGATAACAGACCTGAGGAAAAATGGGATGCCGGTCCAGGTGGGCTCAATGCAACAGGCATCCATAGCACAGGATCCCTTTACATCTTGAAAGGCAAACACCACATATCTTGGCTAAAATGTCAATTAATTAAATAACTTGCTAATATAAGTAGCTTGTGCGTTTTTGCTTTCGTGGGATGAAATTAATGAAAGAACCCTTTGCACTTCTGAAGACAGACGCTTGCATAATCACACATTTGCTATAGGAAATGTAGGTCCTTGGCCTTCAGAGTAGGAGGAGAGACTGAGGGAGTTTGCCAACATGTTATCCTGGCATAAATTAAAGGAGCTTGAAGGTGGCTGTCATTTGCCTTTGCTGCTGACAGTTTTAGAGGGTTATTGATTCAGCTGACAAGCTTTAGAGGAGTGTAGCCACGTCGCCTTTTCCAAGGCCACAGTCTTTGCACAGGAGGGAACAGCTGCTTGCCTTCCAGGGCATCAGGGGGTTCTTGCACACCAGAAAGCTCTTCTGCAGTTCCTGGCTGTGAATTAAGGGCTGCTCTGCAGTGGGAGTAACTGCCTGTGTTTGTGAAATAGGTCAGCCTGCCAAGCAATGCAAGGCTCTTTCCTCAGCTGCAAAGCATCAAAGCCTTAGAAAACCACCTGAGTTAAATGTTTGTGAGGGAAGACAGTAAGGGAGGGAGGAAAGTTGAGGAAAGGTTTAATGCATTGTAACGAACCAGAAAACACCTGAGAGTCTTTCTGTGAGGGAAAATAAGGCTCACCAGAACTGCTTTTCAGTAGAGGCACATAGTCACACAGAAGGAAAAGAGTACTGCTGAGGAACATAAAGAGCTGGTTTTTAATACAATTCTCTCTGGTGGTGACTGTACTTGCCAACATTTCACCTTAGGGGTAAAACTTCTAGTTTGTTGACCCCTGGTACAACGAGGTGCCAAAGAAATGCATAACTCAGTAGGATTTGAGTCATGTTAAATCCATCATAAGAAATTTGTGAAATGTCTGGTTTCCAGTTTCAAAAGTAATTTAAGCTTCAGCAGTAATTACATGCTGAACCCCCCTGATGTCAGTGGGAATTAAACATTAAAGCACTTCAGATGAAATCCTATGGGCCAAGATCTCCACATCTAAACATAAGATTGAAGTTAAGTTTGCTGTAAGACTCCTACTACAGCTCAAAATAAACCCTTATGTTGAATCCTTAGTGCCAGTCCCAATTCAGTCACAGCTTTGGAAATGTACCCTGAGGGCATATTTGACCCAGTCCCTTGTTGAGAACCTGTTCACTGCCTGTCTGGGTAAATTACTCTCCCCAAGACCTGACCTATGTTTTCAGCGGTAGTATTCTTCTGCTAACTGTTAAACTTCCTAGGCTGTTTCCAGGGCTCTATCCAGCTAAGACACCCGTGTATCTTTTTCTTCCTTTGGTCAGTCATGCACCCAGGAACTTTTCTTCTGTCCTGAAGCTCCTAATTAAATAATAGAACTCAATGAAAAATCCAAGATAAGGCTAGAGCACCATTAGAATAACCCTCCAGGAGGGAAAGTAGACATAGCCAGCTTTTCTTCTGAATTAACTTAATACAAAAGCTCAGAAGAAGAAGCAGTATAACAAACTGCTCCAATTTACCCAGCTGAAACATAAAATAGCAAGCTAAGAAAATGTTTAAAATCCTATCACTATTCTGGTTGAAATTAAATTATTTTTTACCCCTTACAGTTTGTGATTATCATCTCTAATCCAAATGAACCCTGTGCCATAAGTTTTTTATTCAGAAAAATTTCAATAGATGTTGAACTTACTTGGGGAATTTTCAAGGTTAATTGTCAAATCCTTTATGACATCATGTCAGCTTCTCTGTGGTAAATATAGGCTTGTGATCAGCAGACTGTCAACTGTATTTATTTATAATCCAGTGTTCCTAGAAACCCATCTAAAGGCTATACTTAGAGGTTGTGCCACAATTCTGCAGTGCTGCAAAAACTGGTCACATATGGAGGTAAACAGTTTTGAAAGGTTAACCCTCCTCACTTGTGATATGCTCTGACATCCTGTGGATGCCAACTGGCTGAACACAACACCAGAGGAAGAGCTGTGGGTATGTCAGAAAAGCAGACGGTTGCTTATTCAGATGAAAATTTACCACTTAAAATGGTAGGATGGAAAATCTGCAGGGTACTGTAGGAAGGTCAATGATATGGATGTTAAAATCTGGAACAGGCTCACAACTGACTTAGTTCTCAGTGAGTTTTATGCCTGAGATAATGAATATTTATTCTAAGTAATCAATTATTTATATTAGATTGCATGCAAGTACATTTATTATATATAAGTACATATATATATCTATATATGTACATATATATAAGTACATATAAATATGTTTTAAATACAGTATTAGTTAAAAAAGGCAAGGCACCTAATCACTCTAGACAAGAATGCAAAAATGATAAAAAATATTTTCAAGGTCTAATTTTGTGCAGACTTAAAATAAACATGTCTCACACTCCTCTGTTCTGAGACAATCTCCAAAGCAAATATGAGCTGAGTGTCAGTAAATTCAGTTTGGTATGCACTCTTCTTCCAGCTACTAGAGCCTACACTATCAAACAACTCTCTCAGTTAAAGTTCCCTCGGTATTTATGACTGAGCCTCAAACATACTTATAAAGTAATATTATGTTTCTATTGTCATTTTATAAATTAAAAACTGGGAGATTTCTTTAGGAAATGTGGCTTAAGCATTTTTTATAATATTTAGCAGTGATGAATCATTAGTTCATCTCATTCTGTCCATGCAGCCAGGTTAGGTATTTTTAGAAATTGAATGCAATGTGACTCAAGCTTTTGCCCTTGGTAAAAGTATCTAGGTAAAATTAATGGCTGGGGATATACAGTCAGTTGGACCTTAATTCCTATGAAACTCCAACTGTACTAATCAGGATAATGACCTCCAGGAGAAGTTGCAAGATTAGTCCATTTTCCTATGTCTCTTCCCATAGAGCCCTGTAGTAGAGGTCGTTCCTTTTTTGTAGGGTCCTATGTCCTCTTGCTAAGAAGAACAGAAAATTCTGTGGTCAAGAATATTTTACAGAAAGCATCACTCATTTTGCCTTAAGCCCATCAGTAAGTCTGCAAATACATGCGCTGCTGTGATATTTCAGAAGGCATATTCCACAGAGACAAAGATATAAGAATGAAATTAATAAAAGCTCCTCACCCAGAAGATAAGGCACAACTTATACCAGTGACATGTAATCCAGGATAAAAATGCACCACTTTGTTAATGTCCAGTGAAGTAAAGAGAAGCGGTAGGCCGTTGTTTATCTATTCCTATTCATAGCCGGTACAATTGTCCTGTTCCTACATTAGCAGCCTTGTTCAGGGTCATTGTAAGGACCTCTGGAACTGTTCTTAATGACACCTAATATGTTTGAGAATATGCAATATTCTTTTTCACAGAAATGTGCCATGATGATCACAAAAGTAGAATTCAGAGAGGCAAACAACCAGTCCATATAACTCTCTACAAAACCAGATTGTTCTACTTGATTGATACATAAAAATGTAATAGCAATAGCATATGATCATTGAAGACATTGATTTAAAAACCCACCAAAAATAGGAAAAATTCATTCACCCAAGTTAAAATCTACACACTTCTTTTCCTTGGAGAGTGTTTTTATAACAGTCTAAAAATAAAAAAGGTCTTGTCAGAAAGAAGCCTTGAAAGAAAATACTGTCCTTAAGGGTTACTAAAAAAAGAAAGTTTGTTCAGAAGAAAAATGTTCTGCCTTCTGCAAGCTAAAACAGAAGAACCAGCAAATTCCATACAGGCCAAACCAGGCTTACGAGTGAAGCTAAGTCATCTCCAGCGTGTTCTTTCCAGACCAGCTGGTAAGGTGTGTGGTTCTGTGTTGCAGGCTATGGCTGAGACTGTGCACCAGGTGACCCCAACTGACCAAAGGGATATTCCAGCCCATATGGCATCATGCTCAGTATAGAAAAGGTGGGAAGAAGGAGGCTGGGCGGGATGTTTGGAATGATGGTGTTTGTTTTCCCAAGTCGCCGTTATGTGATGGAGCCCTGGTCTCCTGGGGATGGCTGAACACCTGCCTGCCCATGGGAAGCACTGAATTAATTCCTTGTTTTGTTTTGCTGGCGTGCATAGCTTTTGCTTTGATTATTAATCTGCCTTTATCTCAACCCATGAGTTTTCCAGCTTTTACCCTTCTAATTCTCTCACTGATCCTGCTGGTGGGGGAATGGGAGAGGGGCTGCCTGGGGCTTGGTGCCTGCTTGGGGGTAAATCATAGCACAGGCTGTGCTGGTTCGCCTGACTTTACACGAGTGTGATTGACTTCATGATGGTGTTGAGGGAGCATCCTCAAAGACAATGGTCCTGACAGGACTATCATTAAGGTTAGGATAAGTTTCAGATGGCTGATGCAATTTTTGCAGGAGTCCATGCTATCCTTGAGGCAAGGAAACCTAGGCCTTGCTGTTGAGAGGTGACAGCCATTGATGAGTCCTGCAGGAGTGGGTTTTTGCTTAGCTGAGAGAAGTATCAGAAAAGGTATGATATTTAGAGGGCTGATTCAACAGACACAGAAATCATCTCGTGATAATTCCCAATTTTATAAGATATTTTTAAAGTACCTGATTAAATGCAAAGAAGACTGTTAATGAGTCATTATTTTTTATTATTAAAATAGCAAGAGAAAACCATAAACAGCAATAAAGAAAGATTAAGGAGAGTTGCCACACAGGCTCAGGCAAAGATGCAAGAAGCCTCATATGCAAGATGCAAAGATGTAAGAAGCCTCTGGCAATGGCCCAGATCAGTCACCTAAGAAAAGGGACACAAATAAGACAGCTGTACTCTTCTCTTTCCCCAAATGTGAATTTTGTGTCCGCTGCCTTCAATGCTCTCTCTTTCATGACTGTTCTCAGCATTGCTCTGGACTTGTCTAACATCCACCCAGAAAATCCTCACACCCTAAATATACCCTGTGTGAAAATCACGTATTTCTATTCATTCTTAATGAACCAGCTGCTAAATTCCCTTCTTAGTCTTCAATGTACCAAATTGTACTGCAAACCATTGGTTACTTCTCATTGCTCTTGCAAGTTCCTATTGCTTATACATCATGTGGACAGTCAGATTTCAGAAAAGGCTGAAAACCTGACCCATATGTGTTGAATGTCTTCAGTGTAATAATGCATCTACTTTTTTATTCTCTAGAGAAGAGGAGCTGCCACTAGGACAAAGAGAGTGCAGAGCTGAATCAGGCACCCTGTGATTGACTCATCCCTCGTGGACAAAAGCCAATGTTGGGATTTTCCTGCTGTATAGTGGGCTGTTCCAGTCAGAAAGATGAGGGAGAAAGATGACACAGCTTTTCAGAAACTCCCTAGGGATGAGAACAACCCAAAAATATCTGACTGTACCATACTTTCTATTTATTTCCCAATCTTCATTTTCATACACTGTAAAGAGCAGTGAAATAGTTAATAGATAGGTCTCAGTTCAATAACTGCCACTAAAAACCTGACAACACATTGACACAAGGAAGATATTTCACAGTGCTCAACACTATTTGTTCAGAATTTCTGTAAATACAGGCACACATCACCTTCTTCATCTGGAATTGTTTCAATTTTCTTAATAACTAGAGGAATTAGGAACTTTAGCTATAACTAAATGGAGGTTCTGGAGGACAAAATACCAACATCAAACAAAACCAATGTACCTTCCAACTCATCTGAACTGAGCTTTTGGCAGAAGCAACATAAATTCCCTGTGAGATTTTTCTTATTTTAGTCTCAGTTTCTGAGACTGTACAATTATCATAGCACACACCAATGTGTCAGATACATCCTGTTGAAGAGGAAAGAACTGGAAGATAACCAGGATGATTAAAATCAGAAGATCTACACATATTTCTTATAGACACAGGAAATAACATTATAAAATTGAAGCCTTCAGTATATCAGTCACTCTGTATCTCTGTTTACATACCAATGAAGTTTGAGGTATGAGGCCTGCTGATGACATTTGTAGGAAGAATCAAAGGAGTTAAGAAAACAGTTAAAAACCCCATATAATTTCAACATATACCTTAGCAGTGGCCTTGCATGGAAAGCAAAAAGAAGCTGTTAAACCTGCTTACCTGAACTTCTTTCATTACTAGATTACTCCTCCTGGTTTCCTCTAGAAAATAATATTGGAGAACTAACATTTCCTTGTAAGAGAAGCGATTGTTTTGAATTGATGGTGAAATCAACAGGATGTGTACAGGACCTACTGCCCTCAATGTCCCTAAATGCTGCTTACTCGGACAATTGTTCTAGGTTCAATTTTGGCAATCAGGCATTAAAAAAAGAATGTTGGCACTACAGCTGTTGTGGTGTTGTATTCTGAACCAGCAGCTCCAATTAGCTTTGGCAAGTATTAATGACAGGTACTTTAGCATGAGGATCCATGCAACAAGATTTCTTTTCTTGTAGCAGTTCTATGCACATATTTCTATGGTTTGTATAGGAAATTTCCCCACTGGTTAACAAAGGGGTTTTGTATGTATATGTTATAGGGACTGAATATGACACTGTTTTCTTGGCAAGGATGACCAGCTTGTGGCTTTTGTAGAACTTCATCACAAGGGACATTCATTCTGCAATGAGTGCAATGTATACCGTAGTATACACCACTAGCTGAAAATATATACAGAAAAAAAATACATATTCAATATCTTGTACTGTTAAAGCACATAGCAACAAATGATATGTGCACCCTCCTCGGTAAGCTTTGGCTGCAACTTAGGGGAAAAAAAAAGAAGGAACCTTCTACCTGGAAAAGTCTGTGTTACTAGAAATAAGACAGCTCCATTGTATGGAGCCTGAAGGGTTTGCTATTTGAATAGACTACAATGGTCACCTTAGTTATGGCACTACCTTGCCCAGCACATCAATTTTCATCTTATAAAGAAATACATTTCTTCTGTAGGGGAAATGGCATGTTTCTGATCTACTTGCACTGCCTGAATGATGTCATAGATGGCATAGTGGAAATTTTATCCTTTATGGTGACCAAGTGTGGCAATAGGAGCCTTTGCACCAATGGAGCTTTAGATTCTTTATCAGACAAGTCCTGACCCATTTCAATATAATTTCGCTGAAGATATCTTGTATAAAGTCTAGCTTTTCTGCTTCTCTGTTTAGCATTAATTGATGGCCAGGCCAACTCTGATTCATGGGTCATAAATACATCTTTTAGATGAACATGCTTCTTTCAAAAACATACACAGGATCCATGTTGGAGTCCAGGGCATTCCTTTGGTTGCCCTGGAGGATCAGAGACCTGGGCAGGGGGGTCTGGGACCCCAGCCCAGAGCCCAGAGCTCAGAGAGACACTGGATTTGATTTCGGTCTATGGGAGAGGCTTCTTGCACTGCAAGAGGGTTTACAGGCCATAAAAGTGTGAAAAATAGTAGTTTAGTATATCACATTGTGAAAAAACAGTGGGTTTGGGATTTTTGGCATTGAAGTGAATGGGGCAAGATGGAGAATTTGGGGCGTTGTCTCCTTCTCCTTCCTTCTTGTTCCCTCACTCCATTTCTGCAGTGACGTTGACACAAAGTAGTTAGTGAGGATTGGGTCAGAGTAAAGATGACCTTTTTAGTAATAGTGATAGACATTGGTAATAAATAGTAAATAGAGAATACGTGGCAATTAGTATAAAAGATAAGGACAGCCCAGAGACAGGAGGAGTCACCAGATGTCCGAGCCGCGGCAAACATCTTTTGGACACTGAGAAAATTGTAAGATAAGAACTAATAAATGAAGCATGTAACCTTGAAGACTCCGTCTTTTCCTGCGTTTGGCACAGAGCTTTGCAGAGGGCCAAGACTCTAAAACCACCTGAATGCTGGGGAATTTAAACTCCCACAAAAGGAGCCCCCAACAGATCCATTGCTTTGTTGTGAAGAATTAATAATTATTTAGAATCTTAGCACAAATAAGTTTCTGTCCCATGGACTGGGGATTTTCATGTAATTTAACCTCACAATCAATATAGTGTCTCCCCCAGCCAACAGAAAATGTTGTGACAAATGAATTAAATAAAATCCTAGTCACTATGCCTAGATCCCTCTATAAGAAACTTATGCAAAGATGAGTTTTTCAGAGAGTTTATAAGACAACACAGGCCTTAATTGCTGAAGTTCATAATGAAAAGAATTTTGCCAAATGCACAAACCTGTACCAATTATGTTGCAGTACTTCAGCAATACCAGCTGCAACAATAAGAATTGGGTTGCGCCGAATTACTCAACTTAGCAGTGTTAACAGCTGTTCTTTCGGCATGTTACTTGAAAGGGACAACATGAAGTCTTGCTTCCTGAGCTATTTTGTGCCTGCTGTGTGGTGAGAGACTGAACTCTGCAACGACAGTGTGAGATTAGACACTGTATCGTGCCATCCCTGTTTGCTAATATCAGTAAGATCCATTGGCATCTCTATGAGCGTTCTGACATTTACCACCTTTCAGTCTGGATGGATTTATGCGTGGCTCTTACAGAACACCACACAGCTGTGAGCACATCACATCTACTTGTCATCCATACTGAAAAGACCTCATGACAGGAGGGCAATTATCCACAGCTACTCATTGGGTCCTGCCAGAGGGCAAAAGAGGAGCAATGTAAGGACCACATCACCTGTCCTGTTAGACCTGCACTGCCTTTCACAGTAAGAGTTCACAGCTTCTCACAGCCCTACAAGAATCAGTGTTTGTAACTTGTCCCTTCTGCTGCCAGGAATGGTATGAAATAGGTCACGCAACTTCTTTTCCACATTCAGATTCCAATCAGATCGGTATCTTTTCAGTACTGCTTTGAGGATAGTATAGATCTGAGATATTTTATCTACAAAATAACTAAATGAGGAAAGCCCAGCTAATGATCACTGGGACCAGGTTTCTAAGTCTGGTTGTGAGCAGGAAAACAAACCATTGTTGATGTGGGGAGCTGCCAATGCATATGAGAGTTTCTCTGACTATTCTTCTGCAAGTCTATGAGGAAGAATAAAAGACAGTAACGAGTTGCAGAAATGCTCAAGATAACGCTGTACAGTTTGCTATTAAAGCAACAGCAATAGAAAAACCATTCCCAATTGCCATTGTAATAATTCACCAAGAATATGACTTCAATAAACACATAAACTTGTAGCGCTGCTTCATGGCCAGTGAACTTGGGATTTTCTGAATTAATTAAACAGCAGAAAGCTATAATTAAATAGCAAAAAGCATCATCTCAGGGAAAATTCTGCCTCCGGCTGCCCAACATACAACATTTGGCTTGGAGAAGCATTATAATGTATCTGGATTGTAAACAATATTCATTGGGAATACTAAATGGAAATTGAAGTTGATATTCATTCCGGGGTTGTCCCATCTACAAGCATCAAATATATATTAATGGGGAAAACTGTACTGTAGTGGCAAATTGTATTTTGTCCTCTGGTCTGGATTAATACAGCCTTGTAGTCTTAGCAAATTTTAACTCTTCTTATCTAAAAAGCCTAACAGCTTTTTAGATAAGAAGAGTTAAATGCAAAGAACAATTAAGCATGCAATAAGTTTTTTTTTTCTCACAAACAGCTGTTGACTTTCTAATTCTGATGTTTCTTTGATGCAAAAACTCCCAAGTGTTCTTTGGGTACCAGGTAAACATTTAAAAGAAGTAATACAGCATTTATATGATGTGGATGATCTCTGATACTGTTGCTTAATTAAACAGTAAGGTTTACAGAGGCACAGCCCAAGGCACAAAGCTCTGTTTGAATTAGGTTCTGGCTATCATCAGGGTGTGGAAAAGTGTTCTTAGACTAACAGCCACCTTTCATTAGTTGACAGGCATATCTGTGGTAAGGTATATCAGAGAGAGACCCTAGAGTTTAAAAACTCATTTTGTTTTTCTGTGACAGAACTAGAAATAAATCACCTAAGGGTTTTCTGCTGGGTTTGTGCATGAGTCTTGTTTACATTCTTATGTTGAGTATAGTTTCTGAAGAAAGTGTAAGCTGTGCATTTCATAATGGTAAAGGTTCATATAGTATCTATCACTGAAGTGCTATGTAGCTGAAGTATTTTGATACTGCCAAAAGGATATCCATTCTGGCCAAAGCTTTGAGAATTTAAACTGAGGAACATTATAGCTAAAAAAACCAAAAAAACACCCACCCACCCCCCCCACAAAAAAACCCACACCCCCAAAAAACCCCCCAACCCCCCCAAAACACCCAGAAAACAAACAAACAAACACCCAAAACAAACACCCCAAACAAACAAACAAACAAAAACAAACAAAAGAACATACTACAATACTACAACCTGAGCTAAATGATACAGATTTTCCAGGCAGCACTGTAGAAAACTAGGCACAGCTGCAAGATGACCTCCTACTACATACTTCCATACAAAACATATTATTCATTCAAGTTTAAACCAAAACAAGCTAATAACTTAGACTGATATGTTTTTACTGCAAAGTGTTTCAGGACCTTTGGCCCTCACGTAAGAATACTTACATATTCCAATTAAATATGAAATATAACTGCTAGTAATATTACTTGTATTTGCCAGTGTAAGCTGACACCATAACTGTAAATAAATTTTATTTACAGTGATTTATTCACAGCCTACTAGAGATTAGATATTTCTCATACTTGCCTCTGAAGATTTTATAAGCTAAGAAGGGCCAGACTAGGTTAGATTTAGAAGCAATTTAGAAGTGCTATGAAAATTTAGGTGTTCTGGTTGAATGTCTTAATGCTAAAGATTTGGTCTCACTTTTATCCAAGTATTTCAATTAAGCTGAACTAAAAGTCTGTACAGAGACTTCAAAAGGACTTTTCCTAATATTTGAAAGTTGAGTAGAAAAAGCAGTGGAAATGTAAGCACAGTATTTCTCCACAAATATTAAAAGGTTCTGCTGACATTACTTGGTTAGGAGTAATTCAGTGCAATTTCAAACAGATTACTTTAGACTCCTCTAAAAATGCCAGGTACAAGTATCGTTGATTTATGGAAGTGATTTGGGATACGGCGGACACACAGCAAGATTTTGGTGCATAAACATGATGAATACCTGATTAGAACGTGCGGCAATAAACCATTTTTCACTTGCCAGAAGCAAAAGACAGGGCAACGCTGTCTCGTCTTGTGTTCCCAGCCTGGCCCAGTTTTCTGCAGGTCACTGCAATACTGGGGCAATGCACTGAGAAGCTGGTGTACGCCTTGGGGCCTCCATGCATCCTTCCATTCTTCCATCCCCAGAAATCCCCTTTAATAGCAAGGTGCCCTGGGAAGGCCATGTCAGAGGTTAAGCTGGTACAAATGGGGGTTGCACTAGGCTCAGGGATAAGGCTCTGGAGATCAGCCATCTTACCAGCTCGTGCGTGAGAACCGGCTAAGTTCTCCTTCCCCTCATTCCTCTATGCTTTGCCCACTGTGGGTTAGCAACGCCTTTGCAAAGGAAACCTTTTTCTTTGCTCTGGAAAGGTAACAAACGGAGCTGCCCTGATTTTCTTAGCCCCTGCTGATGTAAACACAGTTATACAGTGCACTACTTAGGTGCTGCACGGATGTGAAACAGTTGAAATGCACCTGTTGAGTGTGGATCAGATAAACATGTCATGGATTGAATCACACTGCCATTGCAGCTGTTAACAGGACTTAGACAGCAGATGGAATGCTTGGAATTGCTAAATGATGGTTACATCACTCAAAGGTAACATGCAATCTCTCTAGTGCATTTTTTATAGGAATGTCAGACTCATTTCTAAGAGCTTCTTTGATAGTGCTGATAAGACTGATCAATCAGGCTCTTTGTAGACAGACTCAGTAGTTTGCAGCCATGTAATAGTCACTACAGATATTAAGAGTTGCTGATAAAATCTTAAATGAAGAATTAATTTCTGCCAAGTTACTCATCTAAAGCTATATCATTTACACTTATTTCAAGGTAACAGTCACGTGCACATCTAAACACATTTCAAACGTTGATTTCTTGATACTCTCAACAGCCTGAGAAATTCTTATTTTATTATTATTTTACCAGGTAAAACATTAGAACTCTTACTGGTGGCCTTCTTATGTCAAAAGGTTTTGTCTTTCCTTTCCTGTCTTGTCCTGCACTAATCTTAAAAATGCCATCTCTAAGAATGAACAGGGAGCTTATTAATACTCCCAAATACCCAAGGTTACAAATGCCTTTCAAAGATAAGGATCTTCAAAAGAAGTAGCTCACATTTAACAGGGGATGAAGAATTAGAGTGGACAGAAAAAGAGACACTTCAGTTCTGAATTTTTTAACTTGGTGAACATGGATTTTCATTGTCAGTAAAACTAAAGAAGAGTGAGAGAGCTGTCTAAGGAAAAGAACCCCCCACAGCATAGGCCAGATAGCCATCAGTTTTGTTATTCTTCCAGTATAGAAATACATTAAAGAGCTGTGGAGAAATAGACTTTAGAGGTATTCTAAGACCTGTAAACATTGGTGACTTAAGAATTAGAGACCCCGGATTTTAGACTTTGTGCTTGATGGAAATGGGTTATCAATTTTATTTAGCTGGAATCATCTTCCTTTAACGTAAAAGAGAGGTAAGAAGAAAAAGCTGTGCATGGTTACTCTGGATAAAAAGCAAATACAGGAAGAGATAATTTCTAAAATGAAGCAGGTAAAGATACTGTTGTGGATTCTGACTACTCCAGACACAATGAGGAGACATTTGCCCGGATGTAGAAGCTTGTATGGACTATGGTTTAAGTCTAGTCCCCCTCCCTTTGCTCTGTATCCAAAACAGTAAATAATATTTCAATTTGAAGAAGCTGCTGGACAATCACTTCAGTTGGCTGCTACCTGAGCTGACAGACAATAACAGACTATAAAACTCATGCTATTATTGAGAACATTAGGGGCTGCTGTGTAGATGTAAGATGAAAAGTGGTCAAGCTAAGTAGGCCAGCACCTGTTCAAAGAAGGACAATAAGTCTCTTGGAAACTGCTCACATTATACTCATAATTTCACCCACAGTCCCTGCGATGCTGAATGTTGCAGTGCAATTTCCAGTGCTGAGATGGATCCCTTGCTCTCGGCCTTGGAGAGGTACGAAACAGGACAAGGAAGATGCTTAAGGAACAATCCTTAACAGCCTGAATCCTAGTTGAACCAGTTGGAAAAGCTGAAGACAAAACTGAATTACAAAACCTCTTGGTCTTAGAACTTTGATGAGGCTGGTGCTTGCAGCCAGATAAGGCTGAGGTGGGTCCATGCAGTGAGAACAGCAAGCACTGGGACTCTGCTGTGCCAAGGACAACAGGGCTGGTTTTCAGGTCGTTTTTCTTTTTGCTTTGGTGAACTGACCATGTGGAGCAAGATGCCTACACTGTGCCTTACAACTCAACAAATCATTTTAATCTTCAAACTGCTGTGCAAAAGAAATAATCCTTGCTGAGCCTCTGTGAAGTTTGTTCAGTTGCTCAGTCACTACTGAGGTGAGTGCACTGTGCAGGGTTGGATAAGGAAATTTACTGTCTTAATTTTATCTCGGGGCAAACAAGGTAGGGAGGAGGTTCTTGCAGTGATTCAGAGGCTGAGACTACATTGAAAATCGGTCATTTTAGAGTTATTATGCTTCGCTCTGCATTATTCTATTCTCTAGCCGATTCAGGTCACTCAAAATGGGTACAAAGTAAAAATGAAACAAAGAAAAGTGTTTGGATTTGGATTTTACATAGCTAAGCTCACTAAAAATGAACCATTACCCAACACGACTAAAATAAAGACAGGATCCTGTTCAGACCATACAGGACTAGTCTTTAAAGAGCATAAAAATATGTATTTTTAGTTCAACAGCTGATTCACTTCATCTCTCAAAGTTTGCTTTTTTTTGTTAATAAATAGCTCACACTGTAAATTTTTTATGTTTTACATTGAAAACTATTTTTGTGTGCATCTGAAAAGACCAGAGGTAAAAATTATAATACATGCAATGATTTGACTTTATCTCAGCATCTCCTTTGCCCTCTCTAGATATCAGAAGCACAAAACAAGATACTGTCTTGACCTTGTAAAGAGCAGTTGCTGAAAATTCAGTTCTTTATTTTTTTTTTTTTCCTAATGTTAGTAAAGTTGGCCATACCATTTCTAAGATACAAGTGTTTGGTTTTATACATTCAAGCACATTCAGATGTTCTCACAATACTTTTACATTTGACCTTCTCCTAGCAAACCTCTAATTTAGCTAACCTCTTTCCTATTAAACAAAGCTTCCAGGTGGAGAGTGGAAGTCTCTCCTCCTGGAAAATAAGGGTGAGATCTCCACCAGTCTCTCCTCCACAGCACTCCCAGGTGCGTATTCCATAGTTTTCACTGCTTCCCTCCCTTATGCCTGGAACAATCCTTGGGTAGTTTTGCAGTTGGTGGTTTGGCAAGATGATCTAGTTTAAAATTTGAACAATTTGTTCATGTACACTATTAATTTTAGGAGGATTTGTGTGGCCCCAAAAGTCCTACTGCAAGAAAAGAGAAAGGTAGGAAAAGGGCCAAGAAGAGGGTGTGACAACTAAGCACTTAATCAGGAACCTGCCTTTAAACTGGTGGGAGTTCCTTGAGATACTGGACAGAAAAATTGAATTTTAGGTAACAGGTACTTTTACTTTCCTACTTTGAGAAAATACTAAATAGAAAAATGCTCTGAAATGAATTAATGTGTTGCAGTGTCTGGATCTGTGTGTGGAGCATCTTCTGTTTCATCAGCTGTTTCATTTCAGTGATCTGAGGCCACTGTTATCTTAAAGATGCACAAAGTCTGCTGTGGCAGGGCTAAAATTTCTCAAGGGCTGCCTTGAAAAAATCCATGTGAACAAGGAAGAATAAGACCTTACATTCCATAAGATGTGCTCAAATATATTTATCAGCTAATATAGTCCCTAGCACAGACAATTAAGAGTGCCCAGATTCAGATGAATGAATAGATGAATATATAACTTTCAGCAATCAAATGTACCCACATTTAGGAAAGTATTTGAAGTGAGGTGTATTTTATTCATAATAAACTCCAATAAAAGAATTCAAATACCTAAGGTCAAGTACTTGTTTAAGGATTTTGCTGAAGCAGAGTCTAAAGGAGAAATATAGATTTGAAAAATCAATACGGTCATCTACAGAGAACTGACCATGGAGTGCTGGGATGATTTTTTTTTTTAATTTTCTTTAATTGGTTTATATTTTAGTTTTTTTTAATGTGTGCTTTTAATGGGTAAAAGTCTCATCCCACATACTTTTTACTCAGTAGAAATACATCTTCTATCTCTTCTGTCTACCCCACATGACTTGAACTTCACCTCATCTTTAGAAATATCTATATTATGAAGAAAGCTTTTGAGAGAAACAGGAGTTTAATAAATTGATCATTTAAGTCATCCGGTTTTGAGGATAATGCTGTAAGTAGCTACAACAGCACAAATGTGAGTGATCAGCTTCAGGAGTGGGCAGGAATGAATCGTTTGCTTTGAAATTTATCTTGCGGTTACAGGCTGAATTTGAATGACAAATTTATGAATCTAGAAGCTGTCAGCATCTCTTAAGATATGTAAAAGTTTGTGTGTGACTTTCTACTGCTTAGGTGTGCAAATGATTATTTTATATACAAATTAAATTACGTGCTGACTATTTACATGCTGATTGTGGATTTCCTTAAAGATGGTGCCTTAAGAATGATTCTTTGCTGCAAAGCTACTGGAAGAACAATATAGCAAAAAAAGTATGGGGCATGGTTTGTCTCTTTCAAATCCAATCAACTTAATGCACAAATTAAAAGTGTACTGTTTTTGCTGCCAGTAATTTAAATTCAGGATATTCTTAAAAACGACATTACTGTCTTGCTTCAGCAACCACGAGAACTGAGCACCTGAAATTTAGGGCTGAACCCTGGTTCATAAAAAGGTGTCTTGGTGCTCTTTTGACTTTGTAAGGGGAAAAAGCTTTCCTAGGACTGACACAATGCTGACTGACAGAGGACGATGACCATAAGACTCCAGCACGCACTGAGTTTCGGGGCAAAACCAGATGTTTTACCGAGCTGATACAAGGGAATAATGGGGAGCAGTAACCTGTCCTGCTGCGCCCTGATAGCCATTGTTTACAGGTGCCTGAAGGCTGAGAAAAGAGTCATCAATTATTTAGACTATGGACAAACTGAAAAAGCAGCACCCCTTGCAGGTCTGTAGAGGCTCAAGGACCATTTGGGTAAAGGCTGTAGTGGTGTTTAGGTATTGTGTTCTTTGCACAGCTTAGACTGGTTGGTCTCGAATGACAGCTGCATGAAACTGCAATAAAAGAAAACAGGACAGACGGTTTATAGTCGGATTCACACTGTGTCACCCTGACTCCTCTAAAATGTTATTGGAGAAGAAAATGGACTATCTATGTAATTCAATGAGGAAACTTCTCAATGTTACTTGACAGCATCAAATCTTGTAGAAATTAATGCAGGAATTGGAAGCCGCCTGTGGTTTTTAAGCATACCCAGAAAACCTAGCACTGTTAAAAAATCAGAATATGTAGGCTTGGTTACTTTACATCCCAAAATAACCATGTGAGCCTAAATTGACAAAAAACTAGGGGGAGGAAAGAAGCAATTAAAGCTGCACAAAGAATTGGGTTGGCTGTGGTTATTGTAGGGGGTTGCTATTTTCTTCCTTTCGAGGAAGGATTGAGATCAGCTGTAAGTTGTGTCATTATCTGCAATTCTTCTAACAGCAGCATGGTGAAAAACTGCCAAAGCATTTAAAATTAATTCAATCAGGCTAAGAGGAGTATGTCAAACTGACTTCTTGCCTGCAAATTATAAAATTATCTGCAGTTAAAATTAGCTTCTAACCATGCTGGAGAGGGAGGAGATGAGCTCCTAAAACCTACTGTATGCTATGATGAGTCTGTGATGTAGGCTTGATGGCCCATCAGCAGGACTTGCAAAGCCAATTGCTGGTGGTAGAGCTGTTGAGTGTATACATGATGCACATGTGATTACCACTGCAAAATGAAGGAGGTGATAATAGTAACTGTAAACTATGAATAGCAGGTTATTATCATGAAAAAAGATAAAAACACCTAGATGTTATGTTATAAAAACACCTGAGTTATGTTCTCATTTCTCTTCAAAAGTCAGCACAGCATACCGTACTTAGCTCTTGTGCAAAGTAAAATTAACTTTTTGACTTATTACTATTGGCTAGAAATGCCAATAAAATTTGCCTTAGCAAATTTCGTTTCGGCCACATCTATCTTCTGATTATTGTCCTTCAGCACCGGGACCATTACAGTCAATTACATTGTTATCTGACTCAAACATGTGGATGGCTCAGTCAGTGACTTTAATTACTTTCTCATCAAAGCCATGTTGGACAGTCTCTGAAATTCCTTCTTTGCCTCCTAGGACATTGTAAAGGACAAATGATTTTTGCTTTCTGTTCATCAAACATGACAGGAAATCTCTTAGTTTAGTTATCTCAAGTCAAGTTCTACCAAAAAAATGTATCTATTGTCATTATGTAAATGACAATCCCTGGATTATCAATGGGCTCATATCCCTTGAGATCTGGCAGGCTTTGTACACCTTTAGCTTAGTGGTTTATTTTCAAAAAAAATAGGCAAAAATACACATCTTCACTTGAAGTCTGAAATCAATATACAAACAAAATCCTTTCCTTAAATTATTCCCTTCACACTGCAAAAATGTTTTGAAGTGGTCTCCTCTGGAATGATGAAGGTTCACAACATCCTGTGCTTACACGCAAATCAGTTGTGCTCTGCTTTAGCCTTGCCAGAACTACTGGATGGGTCATATATGCTTTTTCACACTCAGTAGGCCTTCTAGTAGGTCCTAGCTGTAATTGCCAAGACACCTCTCTGCAGTTATTTTCTAGCTTATTCTAGAAATTCAAAGCATCACATCAACAACAAAAAGCCCCCCCCCCCCCCCCCCCCCAACTGTTTGTAGATTATTTTGAATGTGCAATGAACTTAATAATACTTAAGTACTTATTGTTACTAAAGTCCATGGACACGTGGATAAAGAGAGGAACAGGATGCAATTACTGGGTGTTCATATCATCAACAAGAGGATGTTGCATTATTGTAGAAAGCAGGGCAAATACCTATAGCAGATGCATCTCACAAAACTACTGAAAATAATTGCCCCATGGGGCCAGAATTAAAACTTTTTAACCAAGAGCACTTATTTCCACAGAAGGTGTATTTGAAATGTCACTGATTTCTCTTTGATAGCTAGAGCTGCCAGCCCATGCATCTAAAGGTGACATTTGAGCCAATGTTTGAATAAAAAATAATCATGGTGTTTGAATAAAATTCTATGAAATTATAGTCTAAATGCTATTGCCTTTAGAACAAACAAAACTGCAGCTGTTCATGTCATGAAAAACAGATTTAGACACGTGCAATCAGGGCGAGAACTGCTCAGAGATATGATAGCTCTCTGATTGCAAAAGGGACAATTACTCCTACAGCGTTTCTAGAATCAATGAGGGACCTGGGTGACCTAGTCAAACTCTTGCTCAGAGCAGCATCAACACTGAATACAAGCCAAGAGATTTAAGTCTTTTGATAATCTCCAAGGAGGAAGGGTTCACAACCTCTCTGGACAATCTGTTCCATGATTAATTGTCTTCTTGATGAATTTTTGTTCCCTCTTACATACAGCCAGAACACCTCTTGTTTCAATTGATGATCACTGATTCCCATACTCCTGTTGTGCAATACAGAGGAGAACCTGCCAAGAGGAGGGAACAATATTTCCTACACATTTTTCCTAAGTATTTCTCCTACTGGCCACGGTCAGAAATAAATTATTGGTCTAGCATGACCTTCAGTTTCATCAAGTGCAGTGCCTCAGGTTCCTATGACAGAACCTCCATCACTTTTATCCATAGACCACTGAATAATAATAATTACTAGTTTTTAACACTTCTGCTGAGCAATGACTAGCGTATAGAAAAATGAAGGAAAAGAAAGGACCTAATCTACAGATATTACAAAAGATGTTTGTCATTAAGTGCCTTGCATGTAATCTAGAAAACTGGATTAATTTTCTTGATAAAACAACATGTGGGAAACATCATTTAACAACAGAACCTGGTGAATTACCAAGCAGGGATGAGGAATAGGAAAGAGCACTGAGAAAGAGCATACAAAAAACCATGTAGGTGCCAAACTTGCATTTGTTAGCAAATGTGTCACTATGGTCATGAACTGGAGAGTGTCAGTGCTGTAGCACTGATTTTCTTCTGCTGTAGCACTTTTGTACCTTTGTCTTTATATAAATGTGCAAGAAGAAGAAATTGCAAGTGGTACAATGGAGGCGGGGGTGCATGATTACAACCACCCCCACTCTGGGAGGTACCCAGGCATTGCTGAAAGGAACAACAGGTTCAGACCTGAAGGAGTGCAGTTTGGAGGTGAAGCTGTTGCAACAAGCGACCTGACTGGTTTATTAGCATGGGACAGAAGCATGTGTACCGTAAAGGGTTTGGGTAATGCAGTGGAGTGCTGTCACATGATGAGAAGACTGATCAATAGGACTTAAGCAGAACTGCTGCCAGGCATTAAAAGTACTGGTGTTGAGTTTATGATCTGAGTGCACTCTCTTGATCTCTTCAGAGAGTTCACATAGATTAGCAGAGTGAGCTCAAATGTACCATTTAAATATGTCATTAATTTCTGAGTTTATGTTGCATATAGAGACATGTGGGGCACTGGGATTTCTATGCTAAAGCTTAAGGAGAAGGCAGTGCATGCACTGCTTTCTGTCCAGTGCTCTTTTGTAACCTCTGCCTTCATCTCCTTTATACTTGGAATTCTTAGCGTGTGCTGTAAAACCTGCAATTTTTTTAAGAAATTAATTTACTTTAGGATAAGTTTGTAGAGGGAAACACTACCTTTTATCATAAAAACTTCACTTATATCCTCAGAGCATCATGATTCCAATGTTATTTGAAATTCATCTAGACAAGAGAGAAGTGGATTGCATGCCATTCTTAGAACTGTGCTCCTCATAGGCTCTATCAAACCATACATTAGCAGTCTTCAATTGGTATTTTCAAAAAAAAACCCCAAACAAAACAACAAAAACAAAACCACCCCCAAACAAACAAACAAACAAACAAAAAAACAACCCAAAAAGAAAAAAAAAAAAAAAGAAAAAAGAAAAAAAGAAAAAAAAAAAGAAAAAAGAGATTGAAAGTACGAGTTATGCAGAAAAAGTTTCTGGACATTTACTTGAATTAAAAGAAAGCCAGAATGTACTCCTGAGTAATTGTTTATTATAAACACAAAGTAATTCGTAAATACTCATTAGAAGTACAAAGCATGATGGGTCTTTCGCTCTTTTTTATTTTAATTTCTTAGGTTTTAAAACATTTTAGTCTTGGTTTATAATATAAAACAAATAGTGGTGAGGATTTGGTTTCTCTTGTTTGTTATTGAGGGTAGTGCATGGAAGAACATATTTTTGGGCACTTTAAAAAAAAACCATAATCATTAACACACTGCAAATAGGATATGGGAAATTTATACAGACTTCACGGTTGTGCTGTGGACTTCTTTCACTCTGGAAAGATGTTGAAAAAAATCTAATACCTCTCCCCTCCAAACTTTTTCGGTTTGCATACTAATTTCATTTGAGAAGAGACAATAACCTAACAAATGAAGGCCAGGTAAAACACAGACCAAGAGAAACGTAAATCCTAATTTGTTTACTGTAACTGCATGCACTAGACTGGCAATGGTGCCAGTTGGTTAAAATATTAATTGCTGCAAGTATGTAATTTTCTCCCTGAATACAAAAATATTTTATCTAGGAAGCTGCAGAAAATTTTTACAAGTCCACAGATAAGCAAGTTTCATATGCATTTTTGTGTGGTATACGAGATTTCAGATTTTTACATTTACTGTATGCCACTAGTTCATGCCTAAGGTGGTGCCACTTAGACTGGTTTAAGAGGTTGCCACCCTCCCTGTCTTGAATTGGTTTACATCTCCACACCTCCCCCAGTGTTGTCATGGCACATGTGAAATCATGGCTCCGCAGCAAACTGGACCAGTTATATCAGCCAGCCAAAACTGTTTCTGTCCTTGTTATTCTTCAGCAGGATTAGTTCTGCACAAAGAGGGAGTGAGAGTTGGATGGCTGGGCCCAGATGTTGGCGGTTAATGGGTTGTATTCTGCCTGGAGGCTGGTGAGAAGCAGAGCACCACAGGGGTCTGTCTTGGGACCTTTGTATCTTTGTCAATCACCTGGAGGATGCAACACCGCACACTCATCAGATGAGCAGATGGCACCAAACTGAGGGGACCAGCCAATGTGCTCCAAGGCAGGGCTGCTTCCTGGACAGGCTGGAGGAACAGGGTAACAGGAAACTTATGAAATTCAGTAAGAACAGCATACCCCTGCCCCTGGAAAGGAGGAATGGCTGGCAGCAAAGCAGACTGGGAACAGACAGGTGGGGGAGAAACTCCAATGAACAGGCCCAGAGGACCATGGCAGAGAGTAAGTGGGACATAAGCCTCATGTTCCCTGCTTGAATGGCATCCTGAGTAGTGTCATTAAAAGCACAGCCTGTAAATGGAGAGAGCTGGTGACTCCATTTATGCAGCACTTGTTCAGACACATGTACATATATATATATATATATATTTACACATACACACACATACACACAGACATACCAACATGCCCAGTTTGGAGCCCCCAGTACAAGATGCATCAATCAACTGAGCTGAGTTCAGCAGAACTTCACTGAGATAGCTAGGGGCTGGAGCCCTTACCATGTGAGAAAAAGCTGCAGGACAGGGCTTGTTCAGCCTGGAGAACCCATGAGATCATCAATAAGATGGAGCCAGGCTCCTCACAAAAGTGCAAGGTGGAAGGATGAAGACAACGATGTTAAGTTGAAACACAGGAGGTTCTAACTGAACAGAATTAAAAACTTTTTTCCCCATGAGGCCAGTAAGGCAGTGACACAGGCTGCCCTGAGTGGTTTTACAGTCCCCACCTCCAGAAATGTTCAATATCTGTCTGGATAAAGCCCTCAGCAGCCTGGTGTGACCATATGGCTACTTCTGTTTTGACCAGAGGTCACTTCCAAACCCAATGACTCTGTGATTGACATGAAAGTCAGGGAATGCTTGAACTGGCTCTGCTATGGACTAAACAGATATGGATGTGTGTTATTCATCCCCAGGATCATGCAGTTGGGGCATATTATATCAGCAAATGAAACACAATACTTTCAATCCCTAAAAACACATGAAAGAGAAACAATGTGGTATTACGCTCTTTTCATTTACAACTACCAGATAAGCAACACAGGGCTCTTCATTACTAGAGATTGTGTTTGTCCCTCCACATATATGTAGTCTACATTTTTGTCTATTTATATCCACGAGTATGCAAAGATATCACTGCTTGAGAGGTTTATCCCACGCAAAAAATTCCCTTTACAGAGTGTTTGCTACAGTATTGCTTACATTTCTTAGCTGTCTCCACAGTAAGAAGAGTTAAATGTTTAAGAAGCTTTCAGAGGGCTAGAACTGGTAATAAGGGTGTGGAGAGATCTGGATTATGCATCACTGATTACATGAAATCAGACAGTTGATGAAGCTGATCTCTATAGACACACGTGCATATGACTATCTTGGACATATTAGGAAATAATTGGCTTGTTGTGCTTGTGTGCATTGTACTCCAAGAGATAGATAAGATGCTGGATTTAAGAGAAAAATAAATATCAATCCTTTTCAATTCTAACAGATTCTCCCATGATGCCTGAGATATGAATTACCGGTGTTCCCTTCTCATTGTATTGTAAGGCAGACACGCTTCATCCTCATCTTCTCAGAAGAAAGAGATGCATTGAAATTGAATGGCTTGCCCAGGATCACATGTTAAATCTCTGATGAAATCACAACGAAAACCTGCATATTAAGGGCAACATGTCCTGTGTCTTTCTCAGCTTATCTTCCGTCATCTTCTTCTGCTAAATAAGAAGGTTATGGGGTCAGACAAGCTATTTTTTCTATCTGCATGTGAACCACCAATTACAACCTACCTTCGTGCCAGTTATTCATTCAGTTATTCCTTAACTTAACACTGTTATTCCTGTCTGTGCACAAACATGAGCTTTACCCTGGTTGGCAGCCAACCTGCAATTGGAATGCTGTGGAAGATGCTGATATCCATCTTACATCATCTTGTAATTTAGCTTTGTATGAGCACAAAAAGAGGTCTTGGGGAAGGAAGAGCAAGAGAGAAAAAACAAAAGAAAGGGAACATCTTCATGTGTTATTATAGCTGTAATTTCCAAGTTGTGGTAGAAAAACTAAAATATGAAAAAGAAAGATTAATATTAACAGTCACAACAGGCCACACGAAGTTCAGCCTGATCTGCATAGTAATTTTTCTGCAGACAAACTTATACTTAGAACAAAGTGCAATATTTTTTGTATGGTTCACTGCATCTCCTAAAGCAAATCCATAGCAAAGTACACTCAAAGTACTGTATTGCTTGATTACATGGAAAGCGCATCATTCAAAAGCTTTATGATGCTTTTTATGCCTGGGTTTTGCAAAACACCTTCGATGTTCATTCTGGAACAGATACACAGATTTTACCATGTGCACCGCCACAGAAACAGCTATTACTACTTTTTCATTTAATTAAACTGTCATAACTTCTTTTTAAGATGTCATATTTGGGACTTTAAAACATTTCTCACTTGATTTCTCCCCCAACTTAACAGAGCAGCTGGAACATTAATAATAAAGAAAGAAATCTAAGATTTACTTTTCATCATTCTCTCCATGGCTAAGCAAATGCATTTAGACAATATATTTTCAAGTGAACCCGACTATCATAAGTAGCTAGTTCTGCATCAAGCTGGAAGTAAAGTATTTGCATTCAAATAAGATTCAAATCTACTTGGCAGAATTTTAAAAAATACACATATTCAGAGAACCAGATAATACAATTACATTATGGTATAAATAAATACCAGCTAAAAATCTGGCAAATTATAAAGATTCCTCAATCAATTAAAAATGTGAAAGTTTAATTTAACGGAGAAATATGTATGTAAGTATTTCTTCCTTTTTTTTTTTTTTTTTCTGTGTATGTACTTTTCTCACTTTCTTGTGCAAAACCAGCACAATAGCTTAGCCAGTTTAGCTTGCCTTCCCATGAAAGTTTCTTACATCCTTTCAATAAAGTAACACAAGTGAAAAATCCCATCTTTGTCCATGCGGGCACAATGTGCCTTTGCCTTAGATCTGGTATTTCTTACATACATACTCTGTGTCTGAACTTTTCCCACTTGGAGGCACTGACTACTTTCACTCTTCTGGGTAAAGTACTGTCTTTCTTCTTGCAAGGGCGAGGACACTGACATCAATTCTCATCAAGCTTTAATTTAAAGAGGACAAAATAATCGAAACATTATGTGCACACTTGTCTGCCCTCAGCTCCACAATTCATCATAATTCCAAAACATTTAATATGTGTTTTCATCTGAGAATGCCCCTTCTGGGCAAATGACAAGTTTGGGTATTTTTGAGGTTTGCCCTAAAGGACATGGTAGACAGGAAACAGAGATTAAATAAAAATGACATTAAAGAAAAATCCTAAGTACATCAGTCTCCTAGAAACTTTGCTGTCACTACTTTTCAAAGGTGACCCAACACAACCCTTCAGTGGGTGTCAAATGCTACCAAAACACAGGAATTTAATTTAGTTTCATCTACTGTGTGAGGGGAAGGCGTGGAATGGGGAAAAATTGTCCTTTCTGAAGAGCAAAAAACCAACAAAGTCATAGAAACCTTAGGAAATCCAGTAGTGAGGCAGCACTCCAAGGCTGACATCCAACTTATTGCAATAAGCTCATCAGCTTAAGCTACACAGAGAAGAAATGAGTGAAGCTGCCATATGTGAAGGGATAAAAACCACTCCTTTACCCCACACTGACCTCACCTGACTTCTGCAAAGGCCAGCACCAACTCAACCCATTTCTGTGCACCCAGTCATCAACTGAGAGCGAATATCTGTGTTTAGAAGGGGTGGGTTAGTCTGAAAAGTCAACTGTTCTTCATCTTGGTGCCTCATTTCCCAATCTGCTGGGAATAAATCTAGTTCTTATTGGGGCCATTCAGTAAATGTGAAACATGGTCTTAAATATCATGATTCATAGGCCCCCAAAATGAAGCAGCATGATTTTATGCATTAACCACACTGCTAAAGCATTCTAGCCAGGTTTAGAACAGATCCTTTCAGCCTGCTCAGGAATGGGGGCCTGCCCTAGAGGCAGAGGACCTCCTGCAGGTACTCACCCTGTGCTGAGCTCCCTCCCTCTACTGCTTGCAGACAAATGAGTGCTCCTCACAACAAACCCACATCACCATCACAAGGGCAACCAAAGTGAGGTCAAACTCATTATCAGTGGTGGTGTTACAACAGTTGTTAGGAAAACACATGTAGCACTCAGATGATGGCTGTCTTCTGAAGGGCAAGACAAGATAAAGATGATTAGAAACCAATTGTAGGTATTTCTCAGACTAGTCTCAAACTCTTTTCTCTTTGCTCTTCAACCCTCACCCAGGCACCAGTAAAACTGATTTTTAAGCTCCTCATAGTTTCAAAGGGACCACATGCTGATGTCAGGAAAAAGATAAATATCACTGAGGGTTCAAGAAGGAGAATGGTAGTTAACTAAAGAAGATGAAGTGGTTCCAGAGATCAGTGCATGAACATTTCAAGTGTCGAAATAAATTTGACACAAGGATGATACCTGCTTTGAAAACCAAATTGGAATTTTCAAGAGCAGGCTCTGGCCTGAGCTTAATTTGAACACCTAAAGACCATTGTACACCTGAGACCACTTTGGTTTAAGACAAATACAAAACAGAAGAACAAATTGGTGTTCCTTGGTCTTGGTCTGATTTTCTGAAAGTTACCACACCATGCGTATTGTTTTTAATTCATGAAGTGTTTAGGCCTTATTTCACAGCTGTAGCACAGACAATTAAAGAAATGCAGAACAGAAATTAACATGCATCCACAACCTGCACCATTTCTCTTTTATAAAGGTAGGCAAAGACTTGCTGTCATTTTGATTGCAACTGTGCATGTCAGCAGGAAACTGGGTGTGCATGTCTGTTGAACCACAGGATTGGATAAAAACAGATTTGTTTAGTCACTGGTACAATTAATCACGTGCGTATATACAGAGATACATATACAAACTATTTAAAGATTTAAAATTTCAGTAGATATGCATGCTCTTCAATACAGCACATCCGATGTTAGCAAGCAAAAGAGACACAGTAATTAATAGCCCAAGCATAAAATGCTCTCACTGTTGTATGGCTGATGAGACCACTGAAAATGAAATGTTTCTGGTTTTAGGTGAGAGGCTGCAAGGTTTTAAGTGAGAGAAAGCTAACTCTTGGGTAAGGGTGAAAGGTTACACACAGGCACATTCGCTAGGGGAATGACCTGACTGGCTTTTTTACTGCCCCCATCATGGGTTCCATCAATCCCACCACCAAGGAAGCAAGTAAGGAGGATTTTTACCAAAGTCCTTTCCTTCTCCTGGGCTCAGACTCCCTCTCCTGGCTTCTAGCACCACTGCACCTTGTCTCCCTCCCTTTTTAATCCTGTTCAGAGATTAAATGTGCCTTCAGTGTCACCATTCCCCACAGAAACTTGGTGTCAGTGTCCCAGCGCTCCACCACAGCACCTACTTGTGTTAACATGGACCTGCCTTTTGCTATTTTCCCATATTTTACCTCTAGCATAGAGCTATCCTACACAGAGGACAAGAGGACAGTTCACAGTATGGGAACCTGAAGGGATTTCACATCTGGACATCCCTTTTGTGAGGTGGTTCTCTGAGGAGATGAGCTGCCACCTTACCTATAGGGACTTGCTGGCAAATACCCTCAGTTGACAGCATGGCCAGCTCCTCTGGTTTTATCATCAGATGAATTTAATTTGCCAACTCTTAGTGTCTAACAATATTCCTATTTCAGTCTTGCAAAATTTCCCATTTTCAGAGTAGTCCTGGCTCAGAGGAGGTAAGACGTGGACACTGCTGGTGGTGCATTCTGCTGCCCTAGAAAAGTGTGCATGCATTCCCATTGTTTCCAGGGAGATAGAAAGGTCTAAGAAAAGATTTATTTGTGGGTTCTACAAACAATAGTAGAGAAGATGGGACTGGATGTTGTAAAGAAGCAAGAAAATGGGCAGCAAGAATGATGTTGTATATAAAGCAATAAGAAGCAGAAGAAAAAAACCTTGATGAAGTGCAGGAACATGCCTAATCTTGTGAATAAAATGGCCAAGAGCCGTTTTGGCCCTGAGAATAACATCATTTGCATCCCTAGAGTTATAATCTTCTTCCTTATTCTCCTCCACTCCACCAAAACCCCAAACAGACAAGGACAATGCCACCCAAACTGCCTTCTGGAAGCAGCCCCTGGGGCCGTGCTAATTCCCCACGTAGCCTAGCTGTTGCCTGGAGAGTACTGGAGACTGGGGCTAGGGCAGTGTACATCCATGTCCACCCACCCTGGTTTTGTTTCTTGTCCTTCAGTACATACAGATATGGATACACATATGGAGAATGCGACAGCTGGCAAAAGAGGAGGGGACCACAGGCCACAAACAGATGTGGAGGACCACAGAAGTCAGTGGAGAAGCAAGGAAAAGCATTATTTGCACAGCCTTCTGTACAGACTGATTGCTGTGGGACGCAGTAAGGGAAAAAAGCAGATTCCCACCTAAGGAAGGGAAAAGAGATCAGCCTTAAAGCAATGGACAGGGAAGCCACTTACATGCATAGGTGTTGACTTATTGTTGAAGTTTGAACCAGAGATGACCATAGACAAATCTGAAGTTGTCACTTTCACTCTAAAAGTGAAATTATGACATGATAAGCAAAATCAATGCCATTAAAAGGACATGATTTGTAAGCCAATCTCTTTTTTTATTCTTTTCTGAAGAAATATACTCTTGCTCAACACCTCACTTTGGTACCAGTGAAAGCAGCAAGAAGGTTAAAATTACTCATCTCAGTAGCCTGATACTATCAGTGAGCAGTGTGTATGACAGTGGCATAATTTGAAAATAACATTCATCAATAAATGAAATAGTTATCAGATCACTAAAGCAGAATTTACTGGCTACAAAGCATTCAAAGTTGATAAAATTTTTTTTGTGCCCTCTGTGCTCCTGCCTACCACTATAGGTCTTCCTCTTTTCACTGAGACTATGGATAGGATCAGAGGTGAAGCCTGGTGAACTTTTCCATTCCAGACTGTAACTCCAGTCAGTGTTCCAGACTGTAACTCCAGTCAGTGTCATTGAGAGGAATGGGTGACAGTGGAAGAGACAGTAACAATCCTTTCCATTCTAAAATCAGCAAAAGGGAGTACTGGGTCTGGTGGGGGTGGAGTTAACCTCTACCAGCCATATGGCACTGTGTGTTGGACTTGTGGTTAAGAGTGTTGATAACACACCAACATTTGGCTATTGCAGAATAGTGCCTGCACAGCACCAAGGTGTTGCTAGAGGACACCAAAAGAATGATACTCACAGTCTGTAGCCAGAGCAAAAAGAAGGAAAGTTTATTTCTTGACTTTGATTTATATAGTTTTTGGACAATGACCAAGGATTGGAGAATAAGGTTGCTACCTCTCCAACCCCACTGGTCAAACTAGAAGTCCATTAATTGTCCCTCCTCAGAGAGGAATGCGAAAACAAGCACTATGTCTATGTTACAATCCGTGAGAGACTCTACTACAAAAATGCAAACAACCAGAAGGCTAAAATCTCAAGGTAATACCAAGGTTTCCTCCTTTTCCTATTCTGCTCCCCCTCTCTCCTCCCTGGCAGCAGGCTGAGGGTGAACAAGAAGCTGGAAGGGGACACAGCTGGAACAGCTGAGTTGAACCAACTAAGGATAGCGCATATCCTAAGGCATTGTGCTCAGCAACAAAAGCTGTGGGACAGGCAGAAGGAATTTGGGGACTTTGGCTTCCAAGGTGGCTGTTGCTCAGAGATTGGCTGGGCATCACTCTGATTTTGGAAGCTGTGAGTGATTGTCTTTGAAGTACTAGCATAGATTTTCTCCTTTGCTTCACTTATTAAGCTGTCTTTATCTCAACCGTCAGGAGTTTTCTTGGGTTTACTCCTCCTATTCTCTTCCCTGTACTCCTGGAGGAGGAAAGAGGAGTGAGTAAATGGTTGTGTGGGTACTTGGCTGCTGGCCAGGGTAAACCCACTACACTAGAATTTTTCCCCAACCTTGTAAAACTTTTACCAAAGTGTAAGGAATGTTATGCATATTTTTCTGTCATGCATAGAAAAACAAGAGATATCTACTTAAAATATGATTTTGTTAATTAAAAGGAAAAACAGAGGAATGATTTAATTGCCAGCTTGATTGTAAATTTTAACATTGAAATGTACGTTTAACCAAAGTTGTCCTCAATTATATCCCAAAGTTTAAACATGCAGAAAATTGCAGAAAAACTCTATTTCCTAACTAACCTTTTACCTTTTTGGTTGTAACACTAATCAGCATAGCCAGATTATTTTGATGACTGCATAGAAAAATCTTGCAGTAAACCATCTGAAGTAATTTTTTTCAACAGAGACAGAAAAACCTCTGATATCTAAAGACAGAGATAAATTTTCATTCCCGTTCCTACTTGCTATAAAGACTCAGACATAAAGGAGAGAAAATGAATATCCTTCCTCATCTGAAAATTTTACTTCTCAAGCTGGGCATATTTATTGGAGTGGACGTAGTGTCATTATCTTTTAATAATCTTTGTGAAATTAAGTTTGTACCTCATATGCTTTTGCTCAATTATGTCCTTAATTTACAACAATTAGTATAAAGTAATATTATTTTCTGCTTCTGCAGTCCTGTTTTGGGGATGCCTTCTGGTTGGTTGCTGCCCAATCCAGGACACCATGCATCTCCATGATGTGGTAGGAAACACAGGCATCATCTGCAAACCGTGTCCCAGAGAGTGGATAAGGAAAGCTAAAAAACCTTTAGAAAAGGAAATTATATTTCTCTATTTCTGCATTGAAAGACTTTCATGACCTAATATTTAGTTCTTAAACACGCCGTATTGGCATAGGAACACACAAGCAAATTTTCAATTCAGGAATAATTGCATGGAAAAACGTAAAGAAATGCCACACTGCACAGATTTCCATACATTATATTATAGGCATTATAACAGTAAATAGTCTTCAGAACCTTCCTTTTTCAGTCTAAAATTAGCTATTCAATTAATTTATGACGGTTACCTGCATGGAAGCTTGTTTTAACACAACGCCTTCTTTTGGATGCGCCTTTCCACAAAGTTCTCCTCCCTAACATGTGAAGTCCTGGTGATGGCACTGGACACCTGGACACCTGCTCATCTTTCACTAGTGCAGCAGTCCAGCTGCTCTCTGCCCACAGTGCAAATAAACCCAACCTCTGTCTCCCAGGGTCATTTGGGCTGGAGCATGAACATGCTGTTGTTGAACAGAGAAGGAAATATTACTGAAGTATGGTTTTTAAAGATCCCAGAATCCAGACAAGTAAGCAGTTTCCTCTCTTGTAGAAGGAGCTGCCTACATCCTCCTATCCTTCTCAAAGGTATAGGAATAAGGACTGTCATGGCAAAGATCTCTTCTTCCTTGTCCAACCCAACATTCCTTCCTTTTCCTACACTCTAGATTTTTAAATAAGAGTTTATGCAGTTTTACAGCAATCTTATAGGTTTTCTGCATAAAGGATTTTGATAAATAGAAGGCTTGGTGGGGAGTCTTATTAATGTATTTAAATAACCAAGGGGAGAGTGTAAAAATAATGGAACCAGACTCTTCTTGGGGATGTTCATGACAAGGATCAACCAGTACAAACTGAAACACAGAATGTTCCCTCTGATTTTTTTTTTTTTTTTTTTTTTTTTTTACTATGAGGCCCATGTAACACTGGAACAGGTTGTACAGAGAAGTGGTGGTCTCCATACTGGGAGATACCCAAAAACTGTCTGAAAAGGGTCCAGCTCTGTCCGGATGGCCCTGCTTTGAGCAAGAGGGTTTGACTAAATTATCACCAGAGGTTTCTTCCACCCTCATCTAATTTGTGATTTTATGATTTGCCATTTGGTTCTTCTCCTAACTACTGTGGGAGGAAATTTTGGACCCTTGGTTTTCACTTAGTTTTGCAGGCAGCTATCCAAGGCACACAAATCTGCAAACATGGATTTACAAAAGAGATTCATGAAGATTTGTGTAACTGTAGAGGATGCTCCTCTGCTTGGTTCTGGACCCTTTTCTCCTCTCCTGGATGGTGCACTGTAACAAAATATTGCAGTACTAGAAATGGCAGGACCCCTCTCTTGGCCTGACTTGTTTTCCGTCATTTCTTCCCACATCTCAGGAAGCAGTCTATGTGAGTGGTATCAGTAAGGGATCATGTACTACCTTGTAGATATTCGATCCTGTGGTTCAATGTAGCTGGTTTGTGTCTGGATCCAATGAATGAAATGAAGCTCTTTGGCCAGAAGTGGTTCAGCCTCCTGTCAGTGTTCAGATGCATTTTTGATTCTCTTTGTATTATGGTTTCTGGTCCCAACAGAGCTGGGTCAGTTGCAGCTGAGCAGCTGTTCTACTTGATGTTGTGCTAAACAGATCTTTCTCTGGGCACAGCCTGTCTTCCTCTGATCAGACCTTTCAGCTTAGAAGGCTCACCTCTATATTGCGCAAAACCTTCAAAATTCTCCTTGGGGTTTTCTTCCTTCTAAGTTCTTTCTTAGTTCTTCATGTCTGTCACCATGACAGCTTAAACTTAATCTTTAATGTTTCTGTCCCATGTATCTCCTAATTCCCAGCCTTGAATAATTCTTGCTGTTGCTTTCTGTTCATAGATACCTGCCAGATACTGGCTCTCAAAAACAAATAATTTGATGGTGCTTTAGCCATTTCTTGATTTAGCAATCTCATTTTCTGACTTTCTCCCAATGGATAAATTTCTGATCCTCCATATGAATAATTCCAGTGCCGACATGTTCCTGTTTCCGATCTGGTTTTTCTCTTCCCTGAGCATGACCTGCAACTTCTCAACACTTTGAATTTCACATTAAAACCTGTTCTTTTTGTCTTTTTTGAGCTTGTCCAGTCAACTATCATTTCACCCCCCACACCATCCTGCTCATGTACAGAAGTAGCTCTCAGCTTGTCTTTTCCATACTAACGGCATCATCCTTTATAATTATAATAGGCAGCCCAGTGTAAGAAGGCAGAGGGCAGCAGGCAGTGTACCTGATCAGGGCAGAGCACTGTTTTAGGTTGATTACATGACCTAGGACATTTCCTTGTCCCTCTGCTCTCCTGCCCCTGCAGGGCAGCAGGGATTCACACAAAGAAGATGCAGAGGAGTGCCTCCTGTCAGACTTGGGGCTGCCTTACACTGTGACACACAAGTAGGACAAAGTGAAATTGAGGAATGCAAAGAGAAGAGCGAATACTTGTTTCAAAGCCATGCTGCCAGTTAAGTGAATATTGCAGGACTAGCTCCATATCTGTGACCTAGCTGTAAAGTAGCTTCAAACAGCTTCTTGTTCCCAGCTGTCTGGGTGGGGACAATTTCTTAAGCTTTGCTTACAAGAGCAAAAGTGTCTTGTGTTATCAAGGTATGATAGAAGGAAATCCAAGGCTGCTGTGGTTGAATAAATGAATGTAAATGTGGGAAAGGAACCCTTGTGTCATTTCTCATGCCACAAAGGGAGGTACGACAGGTACTTGATCCTACACTGAGCTCTTTAGCTCTTGCAGTGTTGAGTTTCTAAGAGGCTCTTGACTTTTGTTCCTTTATCCAGATTCTAGATATTGTGGTCAAGAGTTCTACTGTGCTAGCCAGCACTAAACACCAGAAAAGAAAACCACTGTCATTATTACTTATACTAACTGCAAACCCCAAATACTCTACTCCTTATCCCAATGAATTTACCACCTTGTTGATGACAAAACCTGTCACATCCTCCTCATAACTGTCATTACACTTATCTCATCTACTGTCTCTCTGCCTCTGCTTTCCCCAAAATACAGCTCCTCATTGTCCATCAGCCCACATCTTCTTGTTGCTCTTTTATAGTCTTTCTAGTCTCTTTCACTTACAGCAAGAATTTCAATAAAATATCTGGATTCATGACAAAACTATCCTCTCTTTTGTTCTCCTCTTTTTGTGCTTCCTCCCATCTCACCTCCATTGATAGGTAAAGCAGATGACAACCTATGGAACTTTATTATATTCTGTTGTGGCAAATGGACTGCTTATCTTCCCTTTAATTTTTTTAAATGTTTCTACTTTGAACTCCACATGTTTTAATTCACTATGAGTTACTGCTTTTAGTATATGTAGGGATGGCACATTGGGATGTGGCAAGTTTGACTAATAGTTATGAATATTATCTCAATGCAAAATATTAATGAAAGAGAAGGAAAGAAATTCTTATACTATTTTCTGTATGTGCCTTGACAGAATCTTGCTTACTTAAAACTTCTTCAACTTTCTGTTACTCTCCTATAAAAACTGTGATGGTATAGCCTCTGATTCCAATTTCTCATCTTTCTGTTCTCAAAGTCACACTTTGAATTTCAGCTTCAAAAGACAAGATATCATGAAAGAGACACTGTTGAAATTGTAGCTCTATCAGACCATTTGTGAGAAGAAAACAGGATGCTTTCATGTATTAACTTACTTGACACGAATGCTCTGTTCTGCTCTGAATTCATATAGTTTGAATCAAAACAGGAAACTAGAATTTTGATTTAACATCATAAACCCTTCTAAATTTCCTGAAAAAGTCTGAACAATAGTAATCTTTTAGCTGAACACTGCTTCAGTGCAGAAAGCAATCAATATTTGAGTCTGAGTTTGTTATGCAACCAGGGGCAAGAGCAGGCAACTTGAACGTTTAAGTGAACAATTTGCATTATACTGTAACCATTTTGTTGCTGAATAGTGTAGTGTTCCTGCATACTGCTACTCACGCAATCATTACTGGGAGTTTGATTTCTCATTGCTTTTCACCTCTTGAAGTGTTTTATGCCTCTGCAAAGTGGGTATTTTAAAAATACTCTTTTAGTTAAATCATATTTCATACCTTTGTTATCCACTATGAAGAGAACAAATTTTATGTCACTCCAGATGTCCATTACCATAGGCATCATGATCTCTTAACATCATGATCTCTTAACTGACTAAATCTGTCAGTATTTGGAAGCATAAAACCATACTCATTTCAGGAACTAGTGCCTTGACGTATCAAATTACCATTTTTAAAATAAGTTGTCTTGCTTGACTCTTGCACCTCCATATTCTCTTCCCCATATTAACATCGTAATGGGAACATAAAGAGGTTTAAACATGCCAGATGGCAGCTGTGGGGATTAGGGAATACCCTGCCAGTGTGCTTCCAGACCACTGACTCTCAGCTTGTTATAACTAAGCTGGAGGTTCCTATATCCTAAAACGTAATTGTGGAAGACAGCATCTGGTTGCAGCAGTAGTTCTTAGAGAAGCAGGCAAATACAGGACACATCCCATATCTCAGTCCACAAAACCATTAACTTAATGAATGCATTTTCATTTTTACAGTGTTCAGACCATTAGATGACAGGATAAGATTAACAGAAGAAAAGGGAGAAAAAAAAAAAAAAGGAAAAGACAACTTTAATCAGAGCTTTGTGAAGTGTGCTAATTATCTTCAGGGCATAAGATGCCTCAATGAAAGACTGGTTTAAGCTCCCTTTCCTGAGACTCTGGAGCTTGCATTTGTTCTGAGCAAACAGCATGTTAGGAAGGGACTCTGGGGTAAACCTAGAGTGGATGTGTTTTGTGATCAGTGGACTGTATAATGAAATACTGAGGCAATATATTTCCCTTTTTCGGCAGGGGAGTCCCTCTGGGATTTGATATAGCTACATTTGATATTATACAGAATTTAAAACTGGTAATAAATGTGTGCGTATCTGTTCCTAAACAGCAGGTATGGATTTTGATGCACTGATTATTTATTATGTGTGGAGTTTGTTGGGGTTTTTTTGCCAAGCAGTATAACAAATGTGCCTGACTATGCTTTCTTTTAGCACCTTGGAACTGTTTTATATGCATACCATGTATTAGCAGCCCCAGCAGAAAGCTGAAAGAGCCAGCAGGATGAGCAAAGCGACCAAACAACTGCAAGCCTACATGACTACTCCTTTGGTAGATACTCCTGCTCATCCTCCTCTGTTTACAGTTGCTTTCAGCTTCCCCTTCACCCAGCTGTATTGTGGGTTTCTGGTGGCATATTTACCGTCACAGATGCAGGGAATGAAGTTTGACCTGAATTCCTGTTTATTCAGCTTGATAAACTCTAGATTATGGGCCAGTGGCATCTATTCAATCCCCAGCCAACCTGAAGAACACCATCAGAACCCTTCCAAGTCTCTCCCAATGTTCCTCAGCAGTTCTCTCAGGTAAGTCCTTGAAACGCCAAAAGTCCATGCTTTGAGCAGCTGGAGCCATCCTCTCCCCTCCCTTCTCCCTGCTCCTCAGCAGCGGTACAACTCCAGCAACAACTTCTTAGCAGCGCGGACGCAGCGAGGCCACCAGGAGCTGGAGTCAAAGCCCCTTTCCCCTCAGAGGGAAGGCCCCTGCAGGAGCACTTTGGGGAATTTATGTGGTTCCCCTCAGAGGGAAGGCCCCTACAGGAGCCCTTTGGGGATTTTACCTTCCCCAAGAGGGAAGAGCCCTGCAGGAGCGCTTTGGGGACTTTATGCGGTTCCCGCCAGAGAGAAAGCCCTTGCAGGAGGCCTTTGGGGATTTTACCTTCCCCGAGAGGGAAGGCCCCTGCGGGAGCGCTTTGGGGATTTTATGTTCCCCCCAGAGAGAAGGCCCCTGCAGGAGCCCTTTGGGGATTTTACGTTCCCCCCAGAGGGAGCAGCTTCGGGGCTGCTGGCACGGCGTGACCCCGAGCGGGGCCGCCCGAGCGGCGCCGGCTCCCGGCGGCCGGGCCCGCACTAGGTGGCACTGCGGGGCTGCGGCGGGACGGCGGCAGGGCGGCTCCGCGCCCCGCTCTCCGCGCCCCAAACTTTGTCTCAACGAAGCCCGAGCGAGCTTTTCCGTGCGTTTTGACAGCGAAAGAAAAACAGGACCTGCCAGCAGAATAGTCTTATTCCCTCTCTCCAGCGTGAATGACGCGCTGGGAAGGGTTTTTCTGGGCCGTTTCTTCCAGCAGGCACGAGGAGACTGCTGGTTTCTCTCACACAAGAAACCGTGTGGCCAGAAGGAGTGGGAAATCATACCTCACAGCTGAATTTTGAATTGTAGCACTGAGCTATGCCAATGCGTTCCGAGAGAACCTTCTGCTCACAAATGCTTTGCATCTTTCAAAATCCCCCCAAATTGATCTGACCAGTTATGGAGACCTTGTTCTAGCCTCTGTAGAAATTTCCCTCCCAGACTGAACATGCACACCCAGGAGCTGAAAAACAACAGCATTCCTGATGTATGGGGGTGAAAAGCTGGAACTTCTTGATTCTGCACATGAAAGAACTAGCTGGACGCAAATTGCTCATTACAGACTCAGTCAGAGAAGCTGCATGAAAGACAGGCTGGAAACAGATGAAATTGCAGAGGAATCACCTTTGGCTAAAGCAGGGCGTAGTGATGCTCAATAAACAGTAATGTTGGAAGCAATATCAGCCTTTTCACATTCCACTTCCCCAAAGTGAAGAAATAAACGTGCAAAAGGGGATTAATTGAACATGTGACCTGGGCTCCCTGATGCAGCCCTCAATTTAATGAAACTCCTGGAAAGTGTTTGTTGTGATGACTAAGAAGCGCTCTTTGTGTACGATGAGTAAACTCTTCAGCAGTAGAGGTGGCTCATCTTCTGACTGTGTTGTCATTTCTATTGACCTATTTGGCAAAGGGAATGGTTTGACAATTTCACATCCATACCACACTGGTTACATAACTGACATCATGGCAACTTTTGAGGACGTTCCACCTAATTATGGGTCTTCTTTTGAAGGAATATAAAGCATTGCTCCCAAAAAATTTCTAGTGTTGGGATGATGACTTAGTATTTACACACACACACACAGATACATTTGTCTCTGTAAGCCTCTGCTGGTAGTATGCCTGTGATGTAAATCTAACTTTTTAAGGAGTTTAGTCAGGGTAGAGACATTCTGAGATAATGTAGGAGGGACAAAAGATCTCTGGAAGTCATATGGTCATTTGTCACAAGGGAGCTGGCAGGGAGTTACTGGAAGGAATAATCACAGTTGTGATAGGAAAACGGTGCTGTGTTTCCCTACCACAAGGCAGATTTTAAACCCAGAGAGGTCTTGCTAAACTCTGTTTTATCAGACTTCACAACTGTTAGGACAAGTTTCTAAGTAAGCTCTCATTTTGTAGTCACCTCAACAACGGCTAAAGAAAGCAACCCTGGTCAACCTTTACAAATGTGTTCCTCTCTACACCTTTTGTATTATTGTCATCCTAATCAATACCAGAGTAACTGAAATCCCCCAAGACCAAGGTTGTGACTTTCTGACTGTCCTCTTCCTGATCTATGTTCTCTAACTCCTGTAGTGAAGGGGAGAAACATCCAGAGTCAGATGATTTGCTTTGTTGTGCTAAATGATAACAATTCTGTCAAAATACATTCCCTCCTTACAAGCTTAATAGCACCCTTTCATTTTCTGTTTCTGAAATCTCGTTATCCTTTACGCTCTTAGAAATTAATAAATATACTGGTGTCTCTACATGTAAGATGAATTTTCACTTTTTTATCATAAATTGAGCATGCTTTTTAGGCTAAATAACTTTTTTAAAAAATAATTTTGATAAGAATAAAATCAGGTTGCTACCAATCCAGTCTCAATTCTTATCTTGTTCTGCTTCTCATGGCAGAGAAATCCTGGCCACATGTGAGTGATGATAAAATTCAGGTGAATGGAATGACTCCAAGGTTTTCCTTGTAAGCATTTTTCAAGGAGTCGTAGTTTACATGAGAAAAATGTCCTTCAGCTCTTTAATGGAAGCCAGATCCCTGACTCCACCTGAATTCTCAGTGAAATCAGCAGGTTTGTATGGTGTAGGAATATATACAAATCCCATTTCCAGATTCAGAATAAACTCATGATGAAACAGTAAAAAGATGTTCTTAGACAATGGTGTCTTGTGTGGGCTAATGGGATATGGCAGTAATAAATATTTTGGTATATATTTTGAAAACCTGGTTTGTTTTTTTTTTAAACCAGAACTTTAGTATTTTTTTTTAAACTTGTGTAGCTTTTATAATGTACCTCAGTGCAAAAGGTGATAGCCTTTGGAATCATGTTCATACATTAAGAAGGAATTGAAAATAAAGCATGTTACCACTAAAGAAAATGATGGTGCATCACATTTAGTACTAGAAAAACACGCAGAACTGTGCCAGGCTCTGTATATTAAACATTGTCATGGATTTCCACATTGCAATAGGACAACTCTAGAGAAATCATAATATAGGACTGATTTGTATTCAACAATCTCCTCTTTCAGGAGAGGAGAAACATTTAATTTAGATTTTTTGAAGACTTGAAGTAATTAGTTTTGTACAAATTTTATCTTAGAATTGTGTAGTTTGCACTTGTTCATTTTTTTTTTTTTCCTAAGGTATTAATATATCTTAAATATTGAAAAAATTCTGCTGGGTTTGGGGAGTTAAGCAGATTGTTAGTCACCAGAACTTCCTTTTCTAAGACCAGTCTTAAGTGTGCTTTTTTACCTCTGTTGTCTTTAATTTATTCTTGCTAGTTAAAAAACCCAGATCTTTTGATTAATCAGCTTGAAGATGCTGAAGTAAGGGAAGTTAGGCCTTTCCTTTCAGAATTAATGAAGGCATTTTCCATTATTTGTGTCACTTACATAATCTCTCACAGGAACAACAATATCTATCTGAAACATAAAAGATTCAGCAGGCAAAACCAGCTAGACATAATCCAGCCTCCCTGGCACCATGTACCTTCAATTTACTGATTATTTCCATCCAATATACTTCAGAAGCAGCTTCACAGCTCAGGCCCCCTTGGCTCTATTAGCCTCCTTTTTATTTGATTTGAAATCACTCTAAAGGTAAGAAATCATGCTAGCTGCATGATACTGTCTGTTAATTGCTCCTGCAGATAATGAGCACCCTAAGGGTCGAAAGAAGGTTACAAGGCCTATAGAGACAAATCAGAAATGCATAATTTATGCCTCTTCCAGCAGTTAACATTGCAATGTTTCTGTGTGCACAGTCTATCTTAAGCTGTTCAGTCTCCAGCTTTTCAGGCATTTCATTTTTGGATGGCTCACCATTGAACAAACTGGCAAAACCCCCCAAAATCTCCTTAGGGCTTTTTCCTCCTAAATCCTCTTCTGTCATATGCCTCAATTATTTGATGGTGAAGGATTTTGCATTTTTCTGCTCTTTGTTTCTCTCCTCTCTTCCCCACTTGCAAATAAAGTGCCAAGACTGAAAAGTATTTAAAATAATTAACTTGGCATCTTGTACAGCTTGATTGAAAAGCAGGAATTATTAATAAACATGAGCAATGCCTGTAGGACCTTTAATATAATTGTTGTTTTGTTTATGCTGACGAACTATAATGTTTGCATTTTGTTATTCAATCGTTATTAAGATTTTGAGACAGTGAAGTTATGCCTGCAGTATAAATGAGGCATTTACTACTCTTACAAGAAGAAGTGTAAGTTACACTGCAGGCTCTGTGTATGACATGTCTTCCTGTGAGATCCTGTTAACCCAGGCTTTAAGGATGGGCCAGAATTTCATATTTCATCCCTAGAAAACCAGTTACCTTGTGGATGCCTCTGATGCAGTGGGATACAGGCACCTGCAATCAAGCAGTTTTGTTTGGCCTCTGTCCTCACCTTCTCTGCCCCAAGAGTTCTCTGAAGAAGCTGATGGAGGCTGGTAGTGCCTGAGTTAATCTACTCAAATGATCTCAGTGATGAAATCTAGTGTATCTTCTGATTCACTGAGCTCAGATTGTGTCTGCCAGTTTGAATTAGGCAAACCAGTTATATGAGGGTAATCCCAAGGTATCACATTGGAGCATTTTCTGTACAAGGCTGATCTTGTGGCAGGTGGAACAAGCTGTTCCTTCCTCAGAGAGCAGCACTGTCATTTTTAGGGCAGAATAGATATTATAATTCACTGTATGACCTGTAGCTATATTCAGTCACAAGCATTTGCAGTCTTTCCTATTACTGCAGATGTGACACACAACTGCCATGGGTTCAACTGCAAATTTTTTGAGTGGAGCATCTTTTTTTCATACTCAACAAACATTTAGTTTATCCATGTGTGATAATGCAAGAAAACCTCTGTGGTGAAGGAATTCAAAATTTCATAGATTCCACAGCAGTGCAAACCCGTGGTATGTGCACCGAGCCATGAGAAATCTCCCTCCACAAATTTTTCAAGAATCTATCTTGCAATGTAAGACATAGAAGAAGTAAATGTGTGTCCATCTCCCTAAATTTTGGTCATGTTTAAGTCAGCTACTGAAACTAAATTAATTACCTGAGCTCCATTTCTCGTGCATTGAGAGAGGTGAGCAGATCTATGGGGTAAGTCATCCCATCTATATTAGATGCCCCTCCAGAAAGAAAGAACGTCCTTCAGGTGCCTCTCTCTCTTAACTGGCTATAAAAGTAACTTAAACAGAACATCTAACTTTTAAACAGAACTATAGTTCAGCAAGATTAATTCCACCCTTAACATGCAGTTTCCTCAGTATCATCTTCATAATTCAGCACGGTATTTAAATACATGCCCAGCTTTCCATGGCTGAATAACTCTAATCACATGGACTGGTTTAAGTATCTTGTTACACCAGGACTGGATGGTTTCTTGAAAAGAAAGGTTAACACTCTGCCTGGCTGCCTCTGTTAGACTCCAGGCTGCTTGTTTATGACACTAATTCTCTTTAGTTTTCTTGAGAGGCAGTGTCGGTATTTTAGAGAGCAAATGGAAAAAAACCCAAAACAACCGTTCTAGGTATTTTCAAAAGAAATACATGGCATCATTTACTGCCTCGCTCTACGCTGCATGTCTGACTAAGTGTTTGAATTATTTCTGCTTTCCTTTGCCTAATTCTTTTAAATTTATTTATTCTCTGCTATTATTTACTGAGACTGTTTTATATAACTCTGTTAAGTGTTTGGGGTCACTTTCATGGTGTGAAATGTTCCACACATAATAAGAAACCATTGTTCAGGAAGCTCCCAGGGCAGTTGATGGTAGAGATTAAGTATTGGGCCATAAATTGTATCAGTATAGTGTAAGCAGAACATTGTTGACACTATGTTCCAAATTAAAAAAAAAAAAAAATACAAAAAACCATTGCCAGTTTTTGAGCAGCTTCCAGTGATTACTTTACATGAGAATCTAAGAAACATGCTCAGACAGTTGACATGTCTCCCTTTGGCATAATGTTTATTTCAGGCAAAATTTTCCTCTACAACTGGCTGAGGAATACCTAGTTTAAGACAATTTTTCTCTCTTGTCGACCTAACTATGCATTTTCTTGCACAAAATCCTGATGACAAGAAGAATTGAATATTCAGGTGAGTATCTATAGGAACAGTGGATCACGGAGACCAATGGAATATGAAGCCCCCATCGAAGCAGAGACCAGAAAGAAGAACATTCCTAAAACAGGCTCATTTGATATAGCTTGAATTCTTGAGAGCTCATTTAATATACAAGCCAGAAGAAGAGCCTGAACCAGATGATCAATAGTGCTTCAGAGCATTGGCATATTCCACCAGAATCCTCTAAAATAATAACTCACAGTGATTCTGTTTAGGTTTTGCCTTTTTTCTTTCATATGTTCTCTGTATTCTTCACACATACATTTGTAATTCTGTCACCTATTGTATTAGAGACTTTTCCCAATACTTTTCCATGGCCTTTCCTTAAACAGAAAGACAAAATAAATTCCAGAGCTCCAAGCCCCAGGGGGTAAAAGGCTCCATGCTATCTTTGCTCTTTCTGGGAACCAAGGCCAAGAGCAGCTCTTTGAGATACATTCTCATGGACAAAATACAGCTAGTGCTGAAGGAGGGGCTCCAGAGAAGGGGCTTGAATGGGGGGGAATTGCATCACCACTTGTCCTCCTAATTGGTGCTTTTTATAAATTATGCTTATTTCCTAAATATTTTAAAGAATACTCACCCATAGGTGAGGGGGGGAGGAGGGGGGGCTTTTGTGGAAATCTGCCCCTGAAGGCCTTCAAATAAAGATCCTCTTTTATATTACCTGCTTAATAAAATTATCTGGAGTTTCATTTCCAGGTTGGGAAAAAGGCAACAACAGTAACCCTGTGACAGTGGATGATGTCTGAGAAGGGTAACTGAAAATCCCTAAGCTGAACTTACACCTGAGCCAAAACCAGAGCAATCACTGTCTATTGAGAACCAGAGGTGAAACTGAACTCCTAGAGTGAAATCTTCGTAGAATTCCCTTGTGTCCTCCCTCTCCTCTGTCAGATACCTGTGCAGGGGGCCCAGGACTGGTTCAAACATGTCCAGTGTGGCGAGGGAACAGCCTGCCCCTGGGTGATGTGAGGCTGGCTGTCCTAAAGTTCGCAGCTGTACTTGGTGCACCTGTTGAGGCTCACGGGACTATTGGCACTGACATACAGGGCACAGGAGGCTGCCCGTGATTCCTGCAGGTCTTAAAATGGGAATTACACCAGGGAGGGAGGTATGGATGGGATACCTGTGGGCAATACTAAGCAGGGCTCAAGGCCATGCTTCTGCAAGGCTGCTGTGAGGCCAGGGTACCGCTCAGGGTGCTGGTGTTGTGGTGGTTCCAGGATGGAGTCTTGGCTGGAAGAAAAGATATGGGCCTTGTGCTTTCTTCAGCAGTGTTACAGAAGGACTCAGATCCACAGATCACAATGGCTTTGAGCAAAGCTTGTGTAGGGAGAGAATTAAAATGTTAATTCAAGTTTGGCAGCTCAGCTGCTTGCTTGCACTCTGCTGGCCAGTACCTTTATCTATTGCCTCTCTCTTCCCTGCTCATAACAGCACATTTCTGCTATTTTAGATCTAGTTTTACAGTATCGTGGGGTTATGGCACTTCATAGCAGGAAGAAGGTATAATTTTAGCATTTTTTAATTCTTATGCCATGCTCTCTCAATCTGCCTCCTTATCTCCTTTTGTTCTTTTTCTCTTAAGCAGAAAGGCAACAGAAATCAGGCACTGAGGAAAATGAATACTGCTCCCTGACAACAAAATCTAGAGCCAACTGTTGCAGTCAGTTTCAATTTGCATTCTCTGGTGAAACCCTGAAGCTTACTGGGACGTGGAAACACACACGCTAGAGCAATTTATGATCATGCGCGTAGCTACTGCCTTTTTAGAAAAACTTCTTTTTTCTTGCAGTTGTTTAAAGAAAACATAAGCAGAGATGCAGACTTCTGCCAAACATATGTAACTTTTAGGACACTTACATGCAGGATGAATTCTCAGTCCTGGGGGAGGAGAAGAGGGCACATTTCTCATGTCCCCCTGCTGGGGAACAATACAAATTCAGTGCAAGCTTGCACAGAAATCTCAAATGTCAGTCCTAAGTCCCTACACACATAAATACATGAGCCACTCTGCACAGTTTGCCTCTTCTTGCCTCACTTTGGACATAGTTAATGGCATAATACTACTTTTTGTTGATTATAATTTTGCATTTTGTAGCACTGTATTGTTCCGTTTCTTAGTGTTTCATAGCAGGAAAGGGAATTTTGTGATCTAAATACATTCCTCATCTGACACCTGACATTCATTTTTGGGAGAGGCCATAATAAAACCACAATATGAGCTGTACCATTACAGTCTCGGTAATGGCTTTAGAGGGCTGAACATATTTAAATGGTTGTATTCAAAGACACTCAGAAGCTAAAGCATCTAGTTTTGACAACAGAAATACTGGTTGAAAGCGTTGCCTCCCTTTTCTTCAAAATTTATGACATTGTCATTAAAATCAGCAGCTTTTGCAAACGACAGTGAGGAGAAAGTGTGTTTGGGTGGGAGAATAGAGGGGAGGACAAAAAGGAGGAAATAGGACTTGTCACCATGGATTAATAAGCCAGGGAATGAATATTTAGGCAATAGTGCTTAACTGGAACCAGCATCAAACAGTCACTGTGAAGAACTAATAAACATTTTAGCACTCACTGGTGAGGTGCTAATGAAATTGTACGTGTGTTTTTGTGTCCATATTGGGGAAGCAATCAAAACCTAAGTATTAATTAACTAATTAATACTATCTTTAGAGAAAAAAAAATTGTTGCTTTTGGCCATCTTATCAGGCAAGAAAAATGTAGGCTCATAGGTAAGTTCATAGTCTGAGAGGTACAAGATATATCAATAAAGGAGCAAAACTGTACTCAGGCAACCCTATTTATTTAAAGAACTATATATATTGAAAATTAATTAATGACTTTATAATGCTTATTAAGACACTATAAAAAAGCCCTTTAAGTTGTAAAATATCTTGTGACTGGATTATTACCTTTACAAGACTACAAGATATTAATGATTTCACAGGATATCATAAAAAGACTCAAATATTTTCATGGTTTTCAACAATATATGATTTCAGTTTTTTAGTAAGTTAAGATGTTATTTAGTATCAACAGGTATTTAGAAAGTTCCTCTGTAGCCTCAATGTATTTACAAACACATAACTGAAAATTTTTATTTGAGCTACACATACTTATCAATTTGGAAGGCAGATTACATATTTATGTGCTTAACTATGGATCCCTTTTCCTAACTTCAGACATGGAATTTTTGAACTTTTTTTTCAAAGTAATAGGTTATTGGTGTGTTATAGGAAGAAACCAAAATATCACCCCAAAGATGTGATCTAAAAGCCTGGTGTTCTCTTCATTACGTTCCAGCTTTCTGAAGACTTCAGATCTTATCTTCTCTCCTTATAGACTTGGCAAAGTCTGTAATATACTGTTCTTGGAAGCAGCAATTTGGTATCTGAGAACCATCTTTCTATAACCTTCACAGCAGGACTATTTTACTTAATAGCAGATACAGCTCATATGTAGAAAAATGTGTGAAAGTCTCTAACTGGAATCCTTTCTTAGCTGAAGACTTTGTTCTACAAATTACTCATGTTCAGATATTTGTCTAACCATCTTCTATAATACCTTTCAATCTTACTTTTAACTTTTGTATATGCAGCTATCTGTCTCTTCTGTTTCAAGACAGCATAAAGAATGCTCTATTTAGAATCAGATCTGGAAATTGATTCACAGTATGTACAGATACTGTCAAAGCAGAAGATATTCTTGAAGTGTTTGATCATCCTAATTTGTTCTGCAGAGCCAGTTTAAATACGTCTGAATATATAGTCTGAAAGACTTGGTCTTGATGACTGCTATTGATGAAACCTCAAGTAGGAGGAAAAAAAAAAGCCCTTAATGCATAAGAGTTCCCCAAGTGTAGTAAAAAACAAACATAACACAAGTCAGTTGTGATGGACTTGCTGCTTCATTTGTTGATAACAACTAGAGCAAGACACTTCACTGAACAGTATAAAAAATTCTACAATAAACAGTTCAGGAATAGCCTGCCATGAAGAAAAATGCTTTTTCTATCTCAGAAAGCAGAACTCTGAAGGACACAATGACTAGATTGTAAGCATTCACTGTTAGAATGCTGAATAATAATAATAATGATAGCACTCATAATAACAATAACGATAATAGCGTTCTTCAATCCTTGGTCACCTTTACCTGTTGTGCTTGGCCTCAGTGATACCTGAAAACAAAGGGGTACTTTATACAGGCAAAATTTTTAAAGATAACACTTCCTCAATACACAATTCACACTTTGCCACTGTTCAACTTAGTGGTCCTTCAGCTTTCGTGTTAGGTGAAGTATAGCTAATGTGCTTTCCTAGAGATCATTTGCAGCTCTATACATTTTATCCAGCTGATCTTTTCAGAAGAGCTTTTTTCAAAGCTCTGTTCATTCTTATTGCCCCAGTTGTACCTCAGCTTCAGAAACAAACACAGGACCTTGCCTTGGGGATATCAGATTTTGCTGCTGTCTTATATTTAAGATTTTTCATACTCGGAAGCCTTATCATAAAGAGATAAACTCCTGCTGCTTTTTAGATTGCTCTGGGTCTTGGCCCATGTCCTTGTTCAAGCCCCAGCTAAAAGTGAATTCTTACAGCTGCTTTAAGTAATTGAGAATCAAAATTTAGAAGTGAAATGCTGATACCACCTTCCCCATTACAGCATTTAGCTGCTTCTGTCATGAAGCAATCAGCCGCGTATTGTAAGTGACTGTGTTGTGAGCCTCTCTGATCTAAACATGTGTTAGCTTAAAATATCAATTCAATTGCAATGCATTATGCTCTGCTCAGAAATCCCATCTGGCTCCAAAGGCTGCTGCCACAGGATGTGATGCTGCTGCTGCAAAGCCAAAGGCCTGCTTCTGCCCTTGTTTGCACAACTCTGCCTCTCAAGGAATAGCATTGAAGTGGCTGGAAGTGAAGCACCCCAGACCATGTGTGGAAATGAGTCAGCCAGGTGTATGGCTACATCATGCAAATTTCCCAGCTTGTTTTCCCAATTTTGCTTCTACGCTCATTATCAAGGAAGTGAAAGAAAACCCCTCAAAAACAGAGAACATCTTTGGATTTCTTTTCAAGCCAATGACTGTAACCCCATTTCTTTTCTACTGAATCACCATTCAAGATACTTTCAGGCATTTCTAAGCTGTCTCCTTATAACAAAACAGACTCCATAGGGGTGGAAAGTAATCACGCTTTTTAAAGGAAATGCCAAGAAAAAAGATATAAAATATTCATCCCCTAGCAGAATTTCTTTTTACTGCAAATGATTTTAGTGTCTACTGTGCTTGCAGGTGAAAATACATCATTGAAAACCTCTAGATGAGAGTCCTGGTCTCATGGCGTGAGAGAGATCTGCTGGGACTACAGTGGGTCTAAAGAAAAGGCATAGGGAGCCATTTTCAGTTTACTGTTGCCTTGGACTCACATTGCACATTTTCTGCCTTCTGCTGAGCAAATCCACCAACAGTTACTGAGGAAAGCAGTTATGTTTTGAGCTATATTTAAGGATGACAAGCTGCTATGAATATACAGAGAGTAAAAGCTACCATGTCACTTAGGGTCAAGATCAAGAAGATCACCAGAGCTCAATTTTTTTATGGCTTTGGGGCTTCTTACTTATTTAGCTTCATTACCAAGAGAGACTAACCTAGGAGCTCAAAATGAGCTCTGAATGCCTTTCTATGGCACAGGAGACTTGGAAAAGATCCAGCTTAACTAGATGGTGCTTGAACATCTGTCTATCTATCTATCTATCTATCTATCTATCTATCTATCTATCTATCTATCTATCTGTCTATCTATCTATCTATCTATCTATCTAATCAATCATCTATCTATCTATTCATCCACCTTTCTGGTGATAATGAATCACTCAATACATTTATCCACAGACCAGGAAGGAGACTATGAGAGCTCCAAAGACACTGATTAAAACCTGAAAACAACCTGAAGTTGCATAAGCTTTCAGAGGGCTTTGACGCTGGGGTGGCAGCAGATGGCTGAAGGAGGGGTACACCCCGTCATTCACTTGCCCCTGTGATGGGGACGACAGCACAGCTCACAAAGCAGCCCCTGAGCTACTGCAGATTTTAGTACAGCATAAAGCATGAGATGGGTGTTAGTTTATTTCATTTTGCAGACCAAAAACTGCAGCGAACTGGGAGGTTTTTCGTGAGTCACTCTGTTGTCCCCACTGCCGGGGACATGGCAGCAGCCTTGCTCAGAGTGATACGGCAGCTGGCAAAAGGGGTTTGCTGCTGCTGATCTCTGCTACACATGAACCCTGAAAGCCCCATGGTCCCAGGGCCCAGCACCTGCAGGATTCTCCCAATCAGTCCCTGGGCTTCTCTCTGACCCGGCCACAGGGCTCTTGGGTCTTCCCAGTTTCACTGGATAGGAGCTCCAGGGAGGTTGCAGCTGTCAGAGCTCCTGCAAAACTCTGTGACAATCCTGGATGGCTGCTGGAGGATAAAAGGGAGCACTACTTGTGGCTGTGCCAGGAAAAGTCACACTGAGGGAGGAGGATTCAATTCACACTTTTGACTCAATTATGTGAGTATGGAAGAATTCTTCTGCATCTTGAAATGTCCACAGGGTGGGAAAGAACATGCAGAGGCAGTGTTTATTATCTGTAAGGGCTTGGGATCAATAGTAATTGAGTAACCTCATACCACGAGATTCTTCCTGCCCAAGCTATTTAACTCCCGAGAGCACATAAGCCACCCATGCACAAATGATATGCTAAAAGCCCTACTCAAAATTAAAACTAGAAATTCTCACTTCAGCAGTAACACAAAAGCCATTAATGGTTTGTTTTTAAACTGTATGCAGTATATACAGAATACAGTTTACCACTTTATTAACTGACATACTGTGAGAAATAACACCCATTGGAAAAAGAAAAATATTTTAAATTCATTTTCATTATAATTCAGTTAGGAAACAAAAAACTAATAAAATACACTTAATAGGTTTTTATCCCCATTAGGTTAGGTTAGAATGTCATGCTTAATACAAAAGACGGCTACTTAATACCTTTTTGTAAAACAATGCTCCTATAAATCCCATCCCAGCAAGTAGATTTTATTCATTAAAACAGTTCCACTGAGTTCAGTGAGAAGATGCTCACAGAGGTGAACCTCCTGTGCCTGACTGGACCTTTTGTTTGAGTATCACTGTAGCTCTGGGTATTCACTGATACTTGCAAAATTCTGACCACAAAGCAAAAATGCAACGGGTTTTTATATTTTCAGCTTGATGCTCACCTAACACACAGCTGAAAAATACTAATATGTATAAAACAAGTTACAGATATGAACTCCCATACAAATGTCATAATTTGTAGTATATCCTGTATACCACTAAACTTGAATGTCATGCAAGGCACATTTTAAAATCTGCAATCCCACTTTGACATGAAACTTGCAGCTAAAATCACTCTCAACAGAGAGGATTAGTTTTCTGGTTAGTTTTGGCAAAAAAGGGGAGCAATTCTGCAGATTAACAAAGTAACAGGCACTTATATGCCCTAGCAATGAAAATCACAGAAAATTTCAGATCTGTGTTTTTGGTGTGAAGCTGGACACACTCTTTGGCTCTGTGACTGAAGATTTAAAGGTCACTGCATGATGAAGAATTCATATTGATTCTTGTTTTTGAGGTATTGTGCAGTCTTTGGGTAAGACAAAATCACGACTAAAATTTCTCACTGCTATATTAGACACAAGAAAGTTTTTTCTGTGCCAAGCATGCATCACTTTTTTCCCCATCCCTGAGCAAATATACCAGTCATAGAAAACACAGGAACCCAAAATGAAACTGGAAATTTTTTCCTTGGCAAGTTCACTTTTAGCACAACAAAAAGGGAGCAGAAGGATATGCCACCAACTTTCTGACATTCCCCAACAAATAAAATTTAGTGTGTAGGCAATATATCACGCTAGCAGAAACTAAATTCACTACTTTGTGTCTCAGGCTGTCTTTACCACTGTGTATACATTAGCAGCTTTGTGAAGGCACTATTAAATTTAAAAACCTGTAGATAATGTGACAATAATTTTGGTTGAGGTTTTTTTGCCATTCCTTGCAGCAGCAAATAATTCCTTTTCACAGTACCTCCAGGCTCACAATGCCCTTAAAGCCTGGATCCCTCAGGGGGAAGAAGCTGATCTGCAGGAGAGCAGGGCTGCCCTGCAGAGGGATCTCAGAAGACTTAGGGAAGTGACAAAAAGACTTACAAAGACAAATGAAAACTCTTGCATGTTTATATTATTTTGGGCCACCAGCACTGGAAATACTTTCACAAACTGGCCCAAGGCTGGTGAAGGGTCTCTGAAATAATAGGATCATAGAATGCTCCTTCGGGTACTGAAAGGCCACAATTAGGTCACCCTAGCTCCATGCTGAACAATCCTAATTATCTTATCCCTTCCTTGTAGGAGAAGTTCTTCATCCCTCTGATCAACTTGATGGCCTCCTTTGGACTCACTCTAGCAGGTCCATGTCCTTCCTGTGCTGTGGACCCCAGAGCTGGATGCAGCTCTCCAGGTGGGATCTCACCAGAGCGGAGCAGAGGCCAGAATTCCCTCCCTTGCCCTGCTGACCATGCTGCTTTTGATCCAGCATGGGATATGGTTGGTTTTCTGGGCAGTGAGTGCACATTGCCAGGTCATATCCAGTCTCCCACCCACCAGCACCCCCAAGTCCTTCTGATCCGGATTGCTCTGGATCTGTTCATCCACCAGCCCATACTGAGGCAGGGGGTTGCCCTGACCCAGGTATGGCACCAGCACCTGGTCTTATTAAACCTCATGAGATTCCCATGGTCCCACTTCTTGAGCTTGTCCAGGTCCCTCTGGATGGCACCCTGCCCTTCAGGTGTGCACCACTCAGCTCAGTCTCATCTGCAAATTTGCTGAGGGTGTGCTCAATCCCTTTGTCTATGTCATCAGTGAAGGTATTAACTAACACTGGTCCCAGCATGGTCCCCTGAGGAGCACCACTTGTCACTGATGTCCATCAGGATTCTGAGCCACTGACCACTACCCTCTGGATGTGACCGTACAACCACCCCCTTGTCCATCTAGCAGTCTACTCATCATCTCTTTTCAGTTTAGAGAGAGGGATGTTGTGGGAGATCATGTCAAAGGCTTTGAAGAAGTCCCGGTGTATAACATCTGTAACCATTCCCTTGGCCACTCATAGCCACAATTCTAGGGACTAGGGCACATGGTGCCTGAGCTGGGTTTGCGTAGCCTGAGGGAGGACCGGTAAAGAGGACTGTGAACCAAGAGGAGAGATCTAATTGCCATATTCTCCTGCCTAGAAGGAGAATTATACAAACCCCTCAAACTTAGAGGCACACAGTGAGTCAAAATCGCAGCAAGGAGAAATCTGATTTGCTGTAAGAAAATAGATTTTTGCCAGGGCGAGCGCTGGTACAGTTCACCCAGAGAGGCTGTGGGATCAACAACCACAGAGGTGCACAAAACTCAGAGACATGGCCCTGAGGAACCTGATCAATTTTTGAATGTGGTTTTGCTTCCGGAAAGGTTTGGACCAGATGATTGCTTGAAGACCCTTTGACCTATCTTATTCTTTCATTCTGTGACAACACGCTCAATTGGTGTGAGCTGGAAACATCATCCAGAGGTGAAATTATCAGCTTGGTACTTGTACAAACAAGTCAAAAATCCTTGAGAAACCAATCTTTAAATTATATTCCTATGAAAGCATAAGTTTATTTTAAAAAATTATAATTATTTTCTTTTAGACTGGCATAATACTTCTCAGGTATGACAAAATATGTACCTAAGGTTGCATTCCAATAACCAAATATATGACAGGATTGTTGAAAATTTAGTTCAGGAGGCATCTACCTACTATCTTTGATAGCCAGCTGATTTATTGAGACCTTCCAACAGGTTTTTGAAGCTTAGCTAGAAACATCTCTATCTGCAAATGTAGCTAGGATGGCTAATGGCAGAAGAATGAGGACAAAAAAATATCAGTAAAATGTATGCTAAATCTCCTTAATGCTGTTTTTAGTTACTTTTTTCTGTTAAAATTATATATGCAGATTCCATGCTGGTATGTAATGAAGGCTTATTGCTATTCACTCAGAATGACCTGAATAGTTTATTCATTTCCCTGTGATGCAATGAATGGAAAAAAGTGTCCAATGAGTGTCCAAGCTTCACAAGTGATATCTTTTGCATCATAATGCAAACTCACATTTTTATGTCTATGTATTGCTGTATGGACCTCTGGTCTTTTTATGACCAGTTAATAGGTAATAAACAAGGATAAAGATATCAACATAAATTCAATAAAAAAACAGAGTCACCAGAACATATTTATGAAAAAATGTTTGGTGCATTTTCCCTCATTACTAATGCTGCTGGAGGAATAAGGGTTTTTTTTTTACTGCAGTAAAACAGAAAGAATAAAAATGCTCACTAGTCATTTCTGATTGACTTTCAGGGGTTGAGATCCTGTAAAATGGGTTTGTTAAGAAGCAACACCTTAACTCTGCCAATTCCTTATCTTCCTGATAATACCTGTGTATTGCCTCTTATTTTTTCAAGTTATACTGATGCATCACACTTTTAGATAGATGAATGGACAGGGACAGGAGATCAGGAAACACAGGAAATAAACACAGGACATGAAGCATTATAGTGTTACAAAAAGAGCTATAGGGTAACAGAAACACCCATGGTCTCATAATCACTCCCTAGAAATGGGTGCTGAAAGAGAGCTGCTATCCAGAAAAGATGGAAATAATGGCAAAAGCAGTGCGTGTGAATGGAATGACAGCAGCATGTTCAGAAAGGGTTCCTTGATAAAACAGATTCTGTTTGCATACAAAATCACTTTGGGGAAAGATAGTGGGTAGTTGTTAAGAGCCTGCTGTAGAATTCCAGAGTTAAATTTGGATATGGATTGAGGTGTTCAAACCATTATTACAGTGAGAAATTCTGCACAGAATTGTCTTGTTATGGCAGCTTCTGATTTGTCAGATATAGGCTGGAGAACAAGTGCTGCTGCAGGCAGCCCAGATATTCCAGAGTGTGACAGCTGACAGCTTTTCTGAGAGAAAGCAGAGAGGATTCTTTCTAAACTTAGTTATGGAAAGTGTAGAGGTTGTTACAGGACATCTAATTGTAGCAAAATAACACTGAGTCACATAAATGTTGGTTTAATTTATATAAAATGGAAGGAGAAAGAAAAATAGGTCTGTTTGTAAGCCAAACAGAATTTTAGAGGAATGAGTGAAGGCAGCAGAAGCTAATTGTTCTGTTACCCACTTCTCTGTGGGGGAGACTTGGATTTTCTTTGAGGCAAAGCACAGAAGGATTTCTGGAGCTTTTGAACACTGAAACCCAAAAACTTTCAGAAAAAAAGCCTCAAAACCTACCTCAGAAAGAGTTCTTTTATGGAAATGAAAATAAGAATGATGAGCAATAAAGGTTGTGCTTTATAGGACAATTTTCCGTAAGGGCTCTTGAAATAAGAGCTCAAAGACAGACCCAGCTGATAGAAAATAAGAACAGAAAGGAAATCTGTGTTACTGTAGACAGAAGCAAAACTTGAGGATCCTTGTTTTCAGCCAATGCAATGAAAATCTCTCAGTCTCAGGATCCAAAATAAGCCAATGTATGAAATTCTGCTGCTGGCGAGAAGCATTTTAAGTATCCCCACTCAGAACTGGTGCCATGTGACTGAAAAGGAGGCATTTCACAAGTACCTGGCTGAAGCAGGAATATAATGCAGGCTTCAATAAAACACAAAATCTTTAGAGCAGCTTTTAGAGCAATAACTAACTGGAAACAAAGGTAAATCTAGAACCATAGGATGGCTTGGGTTGGAAGGGACCTTAGAGGTCCTCTAGTTCCAAATCTCTGCCACGGGCAGAGGAACTTCCAGGAACATCAGATTCCTCAAAGCCTTGTCCAACCTGGACTTGAAACATGGAAGTGTATGAAAAGGAATGGATACATAAAAAATGCAGTAGATCATAAGAGAGCTACAGAGTCTAGCTTAGCTCTATATCTTTCTTTTATAACCCCTTTCTCAACAAGTAAAATATAGCAGATCTAATCTGTCAAACGGCAGAAGGCTGACTACAATGCTAAGTGCTGGTGATGCTTGAGAGGTTAGGGAATAATCAAAGAGAAATAAGGTGGGTAAAGGAGCTAGTTAAAGAAAGGTACTGCAGATTATGTTGAAATGCTAATAAAGAACCCTTGGGGTGAAGTAGAGTTACTCTTATGTTTTCAATACTGATTACACTTGGAACCAATCTTGTCTGAATACTTAATGACCTTTGTTTAAAACATAATGTACTAGTACATATTGTCAATGTAGAAAAGGAGAGTGATGTGTGGAAAAACCAGGGACACCTTGCAGGCTGGAAATGTAGAAAAGAAATGAAATGTCATTACATGCATTTAGTTGCTGATACATTTTTTAATGTAATTGGAGCCTCATCAGAACGACATGACACCACAAGAGCCTGTGTGTTTTAAAGGATCATGAATTAACTAGTCCAGTACCCAGGCGAACAGGGAATTACAACCCTAGATCACACCTAGTGAGATATTGCCATGAGAAATATGGGAGCTCTGGATAAATGTTATCTGGAGTCCTCTGTGCAGTCTTGGTCATCTGTATATACCAAAGATGAATTCAGTCTGAGACTGAGGAAGAAAAAGTCTATGAAGAAAATTCAGACCTCTCATGAGATGAGAGCATGCACAGGAGAAGGAATGATTCCACTTTTCCATCAGAGTATCTCTTATTCCCTAGCCCCATTTGTCACTCACAACAGTCCCACGGGACAGGGGAAAGCAATGCAATTCCTTGTCTGGAAGGATGCATATTTGTGATGGCTGATGGCTAGTATGTAATAAAAAAAAGTATTGGCTGAAGTCTGGCTGATTTTTCCCTGTAGTGGAGACTCTCCATTTTTAAAAAAATATATTTTTTAAATTATAATTATTATTTTTTTCCTTTGTATTGGTTGATTTTTTACATCATTAAAAAAAAAAAACAACATAATTGTCTTTGAGATTTTGGTTGTTCTTTTATTCTTGGTTGAAATACTGCAGTGGATCAGAAATTCTTAGAAGCAGGACTGAAGGGCAGAAATGGGCTATATAATTGTATGAACCCCACTCCCTTAGGGAACAAGGGTAAAAACAAGGGTGGCACAAGAATAAATACGGACAGACAGCTGATAAAATTAAAAAGTCAGGACAGGCATCTGCAGGTCTCTATCACTCAGAGAATTAAACTTTCAACTGGCATATTAGATACTAAAGAGTATAACGAGTTTGAAGATTGTAATCAGGTTACAAAATGGATTATATGACAGGATCGCCTTCAGGAAGTCCTCTCCTGGACTGTCAGAAACAAGGGTATGCTAATAAGATTGCTCTCTCTATCCTAATGAGCACAAGATAACATTTTTTAAATTTGCAAAAGGACCTGAGGATCAGTTTAAGATCATTTAATTTCCAGAAAACATTTACATTGTAGTATATCATACTTGTTGATCCTTGTCACTGGAAATCGGTTTTGCCAAGTATCAAGCAGAATCTGTAACTATAGGTTGCTCTGTTTTAGTTTCTCTGTGGAAAGGGTGGGTGCTGGACTGCAGTGGTACAGAACCTGGACAACACAGGGAAGAGTAATGGCAACTTGCCCAGAACTCAAGTGCTGCACCTGATTTCCATACAAATATACACTGAATTGTATAAATATTGCATCAGAATTATTTATTTATTTATTTATTTATTTGGCACTACAAATGTAGGCAGCATTTTACAGAGCAATCCAAAATTGCTGTGAAGGTAACAAAAAAGAAAAGCTGTGCAAAAGCATAATGATGGCCACACAGAAAAATTGTAGACTTAAATTATGTTCAGTTTACTGTGCTGATATGAAGAGGGTCTGAATTTCTGATGCACAAAGTTGAGCTTTGCCAGAAGATTTTTGTAATCAACTAGTTAATAACACAATTTGCTTCTGCCAGAAAAAGTTAGGACCTATCTGCCATGTCATAAACTGCTATCAAGTCTCCAAGCTACTTCTTCAGCTCAGGCAGGAGCAGCAATTTGTTTGGAGCAGAAAGACTGGAGAACGGTGCTTGGTGGCACTGTAAACTTTGTACAGTGACTATGGTGTCAGCGTATGAACAGTGTAGGGTTTCCAACAGAGCTGGTAGAAAATGGGAAAATTTTAGGCCAGGGAGATTTCCTGGAAATGCATTTTCAACAAAATCCAGTAGCTCTGTGGTGTGTGGTGACTTCAATTAAACTTGATGAATTTATAAACTGGTCTGAACTTTTCATTCTGCTTCTGGCACTACTGTCAGTCCCCATTAAAAAATGCAGCTTTATATGACATAAACTTTGATTAGACTTTGATTAAACTTTGATAGAGGCTTTGATTAATAGCACTGTATGGAGAAGTCAGAACAAACCTCCCAGGGGCTGAAAAAGAAATTGTCAATGCACTAAACAGGAATGAGAAGCTAATCTATAATTTAAGATATGTGCTAATTAATACAATAAAAACAATGAAATCTGTGGCAAATCCAGGGAGTAATCTTGTCTATCTGTTCATTGAGGTGTGGTTAGAACACCATACCCTTGAATAGGAAAGCAGTACCTGTATGATAACTGATGGAACTCTCTTTCCATCCTGATGGTCAGCAGGATTTTTTGCTTGCTGGAGTTTACTCATTTTAAGATGAAAACCTTTCTAAAATCAAATGGCATGGGGGGAAAACCAAAGTAAGTAAAAGAAGAGTGCCAAGGGATGATTGCTGGTCTGTGGGCAGGACTCCAAGATGAGGTGCCACATAAAGGGATGGCCCTGACCTTCCTTACCTCCCTTGCCTCCCCAGGGCTGGCATTACCCATTGTCTGATATCACCCTGTCCCAGGGAGTGCAGCTGTGCTTAGAGCAAAGGCAGGAGAAACAGACTTCTGTGAAGAAAAGAGGAAGGAATTACTTATTTCAAGGCACGTCAGTCTTTTAGAGAGCCGATATTTCTTCAAACTCAAAGGAATCACCAGAGTGGAAAAGGGGGAGGTAATAGGGATATTAACACAGCTCCAGTTTAGTCCACTGTCAAACTGAAGTTGTTTGTCTTCTTGAGAAATTAGCACCTAGAAATCATCAGCTTCCCCACAAGCAATTTCATTCCTTCCACTCAGGTGAGACCTGGCTGCTGGTTGTAGGCAGAATAAGAATGAACACTGCCTCTAAATGTGCCCGTTTTGATGAAATCTTAAAGAAGAATCAGAATTTTAGATAATAATTTAGCTAATGTTTCACTATTACTAAGATATCTCTGGATGAGGACGCAGAAGAGAGATGACACTCTGTAAGGACTCTTGATGGTCTCCCACAGAGGTCTTGCTCTGCTGCAGGGTCATGACACAATCCTTGCTAGAAGCTTACACTGCAGTTTTTAAATTCATGCTTGGGGAGCCCAGGCAAGTGCTAAAGGATTCCTGTGGTGCATCCTCTTGGTCCTTACTGCAGTGCATGGGAGACTGAGAGGGAGGGTTTCACAGATATTGCACAATATTTCTCACGATCGCCATAAAGATGCATGTACAGGTCTGCACGTATTTCTTACCTTGATTAGCAGGGCTTAGTTACTGAAATGAACCAAGCCAACACCTGTTACAAAACTTGGAATCTTCAGTAATGCTGATAGCATTCTCCTGTTGGTAACAATGCTATTTTTTTGCATTTGCAATTGAAAATATAGAATGACATAACTGGAAATACTTAAAAGGTTTTTTGTTTTTTTTTTTTTTTGGTTTTTTTTTTCCAGTAATTAATGGATTAATATTAGGAATGCCCTGCTTACAGACTATTCATTTCCCATGCCAAATTTGTGGTTTGTGAAAGCCATATATTTTTAAGAACATGGACCAGTGATGTCACTTAACAATTCTCATAATAACTCTCTCCTCTGGGACAGAAAACTAAAAGAACAACGATAAAAAACAAGTAGCATTCCCTAAACAAATAAAATCAATAAAACACCCTGTTTATTGATCCATGTTGGAAATCCCTCTAACAGGCTCGGTGAGTGGACAGCTAGCTGAAGCAGATATCTTATGGCTGGGCCTTTTAAAACACCCATTTGTAGCATGATACCACAGAGACAAATTATGCTCCTCTTATGCAGCCTTACAGCTAATCCGCCACCCTATGGTGCAATGCATTATCCTTATAATTTCTTTAAGAAAGGAGAGAAAACAGAGAAAGGATTTTCACAGCTGGCAACATGCTAAAACATATTCACATTTATCATCAGAGTATAACGGTATTACTGTTTAAGAAAATGTTACAACCTTGTTTAACTTAGTTTTTTTAAATGAATCCTTTTCTCTGTGGAAGTTGGAAGAAAAAGGGGGAAGAGAGCATAAGTAAATACCTTCAACCTTCTCAGCAGAAATCTGTAATTATAATTTTATTACTTTCTGGTTTCTGATGCATAGGTTTCACAGAGCTGATTGCAGGCTGCAGGAACCACTTTTGCCTTTTAAATTGAGGCATTTCAGGTCTTCTCTAATTAACAACCACTTGCAGAGTGTATCACAGGCTTAGTGCCTACTCACCAGGCTCATTTCTCAGAGACAAATCTGTTATTACACTAAAATGAGGATGAGAGGCATTCTGTATTAATAGTTTATGAAGATAGCTAAATTACAGATGACCATACAGTATTCCTCTCCTAAGTCTCACTCTGGACTTGCTTTTTCTGGGGAGACAAATCTTGAAGTGATAAAACCTTCTCAATTGTAATAATTTGAATTTGTTGGTGTGGGGCCTCATCATTTTAGAGGAATAGGAAAAAAGAGCTTAGGCAAACTTCCTTGTACAGAGCACCAACCAATTAAAATAGAAACTTGGGTTTACTTTTCCCATTAAGATGGTAGAGTTTTAGATCTAAGGAAACAAAACCACAGGAAGAAGGACAGCTCTTTATTACATGACAGTTCAGAGCTCTGTAAAAGTAAAGCCTCTGATTTATCCACAGGAAACTGCCCAGGATCAAGATCTTTACACAGTTACCCACTTTGTGCCCAGTTCTTTTTTACCTAATCAGACTCACTGCGTGTTACTCCTAATAAGATAACCAGATCCAACATTTTCTTGGAGCAAGGTGCTGTCACAATTTCTGGTACAGTGGTAAGCACATGAGCTGTTCCTTAAAAGCAAATGACAAAAATTCTTCATTTCCTTCCTCCCTCTGTCCCTCTGACTTTCCTCTCCTCACTTCACTCCCTACTGCCTCGGTGTTTTTGTCACCTTCTGGATCCCAAGTTCCCAGTCACTTCATTCCCTTGCTAAAAAATTCCGTCCAGGTGCAGCCATAAGGCAAAACAATGGCATGATACAAAAGGACAGCTCTCAGGTAGCCAAAAGCAGCATGGAAAAAGCAGTAGTGAACGAGATAATCTAATATCTTGTCACTGACTGACAAAGCCATGTAGCAGGACATATGCATGCATTTACCATTTCAAAGAAGTAACCACACTTGTTGAAAGCATCGACCTTAGAGGGAAACCCAGAGTGTGAAGGGATGAGTACTGCTTGAGAGATGATTTGTATTGTTTCAGATAACCACGGCCGAGAACTGATGGGCATAAACATTGGCATTTTCTTCACAGAATTGCTGTTATCTCCTGTGCCGTCTCCTGTTTTGCATAATGCCATATGAACCTCATTACTGCAGTTTGCAGGGTTTTGAACATTCAGAGAAAAAAGCATAGCGAGAAGAGTAATAGTTTGATTGATGCAATTTTCACATTGGCCCAGTGGATAATCAGAAGAGCTCTTCTATTGCAAGGACATGCAGAAAGCAAAACATTATAAATCCTACCCACAACCCAGGGCCATTAAGAAAGGCTAAAACAACCTCTAATAACACACGCTTCCTTGACAGAGTTTTTGTTAACAGCTAAATGGCAGCTAGCAGGCAAGATCTGCTCTTACGCCAGGACCACAAGGCACGCAGCAATCTGAACAAAGGATAAATATGTATGTGTGGAAATTGCGTCTTCCAAATATTATAAAAAATAAATAGATTAAATGAACCCCTACCTTGGAGAGCCTGAAGCGTACGAGTCTGTACAACAATACAGAGTTGCAGGACCAGCTGTGGCGCACTTTCCAGAAAGGTGGCTAGCAAATGCAGCATACTCACATCTGCATACTCATACACCATTTTCCAATAAAACCGCCATCTGTCATTCTCTCCACTCTGTCGACTCCGGATACCCAAGTACATCGTGTGAAAATACCTGGAAATGAAAGAGAGTAGTTATAGAAGAACAGAATGGTATTTTACAGGTTATACTTCTGCTTGCAAATAACATTTTGTTCAATGTACTTCAAAATAATGAACACTTATTTTAAAAGATTGTTGTATTTAAGTTTGTAGTAGTGCATATGATAGGAGTAAACTAAACTGAAGACAAGACTAGCTTTTATAAGGCAGTTAAAAAAGCTTAGCATTGTTTTATTTGTTAAATAGTTTTTCTTTCAGGGACACAGTTTTCTAATTTGAAATATACAGGTGAAATCTTGATTATATGGCCTTTCTCAGAAGTTTTGCAAATAATGAGAGGGACAAAACTGACTCTTTAATGAGAACCTGCAAAGAACTGATTTCCTTCTCCATGGCTCTATTAGGACTTGGACCACCACCTGCACTGCAGTCTAAGGTGGTCTTACTCTGTAGCTCTGCTATGGCTGAGCTTATCCTCCTGCTCTTCCACCCATCTAATGCACTGAGTATTTCAGATGCTGCCAAATATATAGTGGTTTTTTTTTTTCCTCGTAGTTTGATTATTTTAGCTGGAGAGAAGATGTAGCTGCGAGTTCCTATTTTAGGAGGTGTGGAATTCTGGCTGTGGGTTCCCTTGGAGATCAGAAATGACTCACTATGGTAGCTCCCATGCAGCAGTAACAGTAAGAAGCAGCAGGAGCCAGGAATCCAACAGGCTGCTTCTGCTCCCCGTAGTAACTAGCAGATAAAGGTAGCAAAGCCTGCCAGCTCTCGTGGCCCGTGCAATCAGCAAGACAAACACCTGGCAACCAGAAAATTAAGTAGATTTTCATAGGTGCAGGACCAATGAGTGTTTTTAGAAAGCAAGGAATGTCTTCTGAAGGCTAGTAACCAGATGCTGTGATGCCTGTGGTGACCCTTGCAGAGCTTGCAGGAGTCTCCCGTGACGCACCTGAGTCACAGTGCAGTGATCACTCTGGGTGGCCTTTGATCCACCCTGTTATTCTGATCTGATATTAGTTATTCTGTGTCAGAAAAGCTCCCACATTGTTCCTGCAATTTTAGTTCCAAACTAATTAAGGGTAGCTGAGAAAAAAAAGAACCCAGTCTCACTTAATGAAAAATTTTGAAGATTAAGGTATTGTCTTGCATCAGGGTGCCTTGTGTCCTACAGTAGCAGCCTAGTGGGCTACTAACTGATGTAGATCTTTGTTTCTCTTTCTCTTGAGGCATCTTTCATATCCTGTTCCTGACAGCACATTCTTATGGTATTTTCAATATGGTTTCACAGCAATTTTTTAAATGAGATCCTATTTTATAATTAGAAAAAGCTCAGTAAATTTTAACCACTTTCAATATGAATTGTTTTAATTAGTCAAAATGAAGTATTTCAGTATTTCTTCTTTCCACAAGTTCTTATCTTAAAACCCTTTTCGTAACTGGTGGAGCATGATGAATTGTGAAATCTCTTTTTACAGAGGTTGCATGCAACCTTTAAACTCTATGCTGCTCAGCTGTAACTCTGGAGGTGTCTTATGCTGATGAGAAGCCTTTTGGCTTCTGACTGGCAAAGAGCCGAAGACTTGCTTGCCCCCTTGAAGAATGACCCAAAGCACCCTTGTACCCAATGCACACTCTACTGCAGAGCAGCAGTTTTTATTCAGGAATATTCACCAGACAAAACCAGGGAGTAGCACAGAGAAACAGCTGAGAGGACAGATCTGAGCCTGCAGCATCTCTCTTGACAATGCACATCACAGCAATATAAAAGGAAAACACATTAAACTCACATTTAAATTAAAATCACACCAGGTGGCTTTGAATTTTATCAAAGTCCCATGTGGGAGTGAAGCAGCAATGAACTGCTCAGAGATTGAGACCACAGAGGTACAGTAAACAAGACACCAACTGTAACTTTCATGCAAAACACTGAGCAGGTCTAGATGGGTCAGAGTGTGATGGGATAACTGGGGATGTCTGGTGTCTTTGGGGTTAGGTAAAACGAAGTGGCCTGCTGCCCAGATCTGAAAGCCACTGATCTGGAAAGGCATCTTTTGCTGCACAGTTCTGTTAATGGGGTCCATTGGACCCACAGATTCTCAGTCATGATCCATTTAATTGTACCTAAGCCTCTCACTAAAGTCCTGCAGCACAGCAGGGACAGGTAAGGTTTGTATTTCCTTCTGCAGTTTATTCTTTGGGTGGGGTTTGTTTGTCCTGCCTAACATGTCCTCCCAAAGGGCACACCTTGGAACATTGCACATAGGGGAAGCAGGCAGTATCTTCAGCATAATTCTTTTAAGATATCACTAACCCTTGCTATAAATTCCTAACGGAGCTGTGGCTGCTGAAAGTTGTGCCAGGAGGCTCTAGCTCTGCCAGTGGAGCCATCTGCAACCTCAGTTCTACAACATTTGTACAAAAAAATACTTTTCCTATTGCAAAAATGACATACTGTGGCAGGTGAGGACCCCTAGGGTTCTTTACCTGCTCTGCAGAGTGGTTGTTCATGGCAAATATGTTGTGATTAATGAACCCGTATGGAAATATTTCCTCTCCCATTGCACTTTATTGTGAAACACTGACAGTGAATTATTGGAGACTGGGGAATCATTGCTCTTTGTCTACTTAGCTCTCTGCAATTTAAACACAAGACATAGAGGAGGAAGATACTTTCTGTTTTTACACACTGGGGACCAAATTTCAGCCTAGGGTGGTATTTTTTTTTTTTTTTCCCTCTCCTTTCAATTTTGGCCAAATTAATTGCAGGCTGAAATGAACATTTACACACATAATTACTGTCACTGATTTATAGGCACAATCAGGTGATTAAACAGCTAAACACTCTGATTTGCATCCACAATTAATTGCACCAGCAATTGATGTTAGGTGTGCAAATTAGCAGTTATTAAAATGAAAAGATGGTCTCATAAAATGATTCATATATCAAAGACACTTTTTTTTTCTGTAAAATGTAGAAGAAAAAAAAAAAAGGGGGGAGAAAGTGCTTTGTTGTAGTGGCTTCCAAATATAGCTTAACACTGCAGTAATGACACATTCCATTTTATATATATATGCATTATGTAATTCCACTTCAGACACCCTCACTGGAGGCCTATTGTCAGCAAACGCCACACAGACACAGTCAGAGGTAGTTCCTGATTTAAAGGGGTTTTATATTTTCTGGTATTGTTTTAGTGGTAATTCATATTTGTATGTGAGTCCAGGTTGTGACTCTTATATAGAGTTATTCCAGAAAGATATAGGAAAGAGTTCTGCATTGCAAAATGTTTTAGATAATTTGATGTCAATGAATCTGAAAGAGCAGATGTGAATGTTATTATTTTGGTTGTGATTGCATTCAGTCAACTACAGTCTTCTGCTGCTGCTTTACAAATATCCAAAATGTGCCTATCTATGTTCCCAAGGAGCATTTAACTGATATGAAAAGAGATGAAAAAGAGTGAAGAATTGAGACTTAGAGCGCCTGACAAAAAAAAGGAAAAGAAGCAGAAGTGGGAAGTGTGGTAACAATACTGCCATCTAGTAAAGTAACTATTTTGTCTAATAAATCAGGTTTGTCTTAAAGCTTCTTATTTCACTAGAAGAGTAAAACCAAATAAAAACCCACCACTCCGCTGACTCCACAAAAAGACCTCACAATTTCTTAGCCCTCTTGTTTGTGGAGAAAAACTTAGGTGTAACTGAGTTTCTTAGAGATTCTGCAGTTAGAAGATTATGAAACCTCTCCTGTGAAGTCAGACTGACAGAGAAGTTCAGCCTGGTGAAGAAAAGGCTCCAGGGACGTCTTGTTGTGGCCTTTCAGTACCTGAAGGAGGCTGGAGGTTATGGCTTCAAACTAAAAGAGGGTAGGTTTTAATTAGATATAAGGAAGAAATTATTCATTGTAAGGATGGCAAGACTCTGGAAAATGTTGCCCAGAAAAGTTGTCAATGTCCCATTCCTGAAAGTATTCAAGGCCAAACTGGATGGGACTTTTAGCAACCTGGTCTAGTGGAAGCTGTCCCTGCCCATGGCAGGGAATTGGAACTGGATAATTGTCCCCCTGGGTTTTCTGAGTTTTTTAAAGCCTTTTGATTGTTCATAAAATGGAGTCAGACTTTTTAGCTACTGTACAATATTAGGAGCAGTTTCTACCTTTTCCTAACACATGTAACATAAACAAATCCTTTGTTTTTCATTCCCTGTCCTTTGTTTGCATATTTCTAACCTGAAAACAATTGTAACTGACAGTTGGTCTGGCCATTTGGCTGGAAGGTGAAAACTCCAGAAGCCAATCCACAGCCAGACCCACAAATGTATAAAAAGCAAGAAATAAACAGGCAGAGGGGCTCTCGGCCTGGGCTCAGCCTTGAGCTCACTCGGAGGAACTCTTTGCCCTGCAAAATCTCTCGTCTCCGTGTGATTGCTTTACGTATCCCGATCACAAATAATCTTTAAGGTCCGGTCCAACCTTGACCATTCTTTCAACCTGTGATTCTATGAATTTTCTCTCTCTTTCTCTCTCTCTCTCTCTCTCTCTCTCTTTTTTTTTTTTTTTTCTTTTAATGAAGACAGATCACTGCTTAGGTTGTCAATGCTGATTTAACAAAGCTTATATTCAGAATTAATACAATGGAATCAGAAGCACTGTATCACTGATTATCAGATGGCAGCATATATATTGTTATTTGAGTCTTAATGTCTTAAACTTTGAAGGAAGTAGAGAAATTTCCAGCATCTGATTGTTTTGATTTATTCCAGTGCATCACACAGCACAGTATACAGACCATCAATAAAGCATTACCCTGAAGGATGTGAATCTGAGACAAGACCACTAGTAGCATTCTTTTTCCCTTATATTAATGAGGAAAGGCAGTAAAGTAAAAAAACAAACAGAAAACCAGGCTACTCCTTGTGCTGTCCACAACAGGTGTCCAAGATGCTATGTCCATGACATTTGTCCATGACAAATGAAAATAAAAAATTGCCTATATTTGTGTTTGGGAAAAAAGGTACTTCTATTCTAGGGGAAGAGACATTCATTCTGATAAGTGGTTCTCTAGTATTTCCAAAATCAAGAGGCCTCCTTTTGCTCCAGGTTCACTTACTAATCTTGAGGATGGTCAGCATAGACTGAGGTACCTACATTTGAAATAGTTCTGGCAACAATTCACTTACATGATTAAAGCATACCTGCTTGTGCATTTAATTGAGGTAGTGAAATTATCTGATAATACCAAGTATTTATAGGTGTGCTTTCCGTATTTGAAGTGCTGTACAACCACTGCTTTATTAACTAGGATGAATGAAAACAATCTTAAAGAGTTTGTTCCTCAGGAGTTGGCAGCTGACCAACCTAATACCTTTCTGCAGGAGCAAAGTATCACTTTCAGTCAGCACACACAAATCCAGCTGATATTTTGGAAGCCCATGATTTGGAGGATGTGCCTTTTTCTTGTTTGAAGGAAATTCTATCTCCTTTCTCCCTTATTCTTAGAAACCTCTCCCCAGGTTTTGCTCTGGTACAAGGCAGGCAAGGAGGCCCCCAGAATACATACCAAGCAGGAGAAAATTCCTCTGAGTCAGTTATTCTGGAAGAATGTTTAAGTGCCCCTGGCCCCTGTGCTAAAGATTTCCAACCTGCCTACAATTCACCTACCCTTTTATAAGAGCTTTGGTGAATATCCTGGTATCATTGAAACTGAAGGTGCTTTTGGCAGTGATTTAGCACAGCTTGAGTTTTATCCCAGTTTATTTTACGGCATCTGAGTGTCATTTATGCCCATTCAAAGAGATTATTTCAGAAGCTGCTCCATTATGCTTCACAGACACCAGATAGCTCAGGCTTATTATAAGAGGAAAAGAGAAACCAAGCCCTTATTTCTGGTGGACATGTTGTTCCCAAGCATACGGGACTTGATTGCTCTTGCTGTATATACTTTGGCTCAGTCAATGTCTTCCAGTCTTCTGAGCTCCTCTGGGCTTCTCACCCCAAAGTTTGCTATTTGCTTTTACCTCCTTTCTTCCAGTCCCACAACTTTTGCAAGTCTTTAGCTACAAATTTAGATTTTGAAAAGTTATGTTCATCTGCTGCTCATTTAGACAGCGTGCACAATAAATATGTGCATATGCAAGTGCAGAGCCATATGTGAGTCCAGTCTGAATATGGCTCTGAGCACTTGCTACAGATTTTCACCATAATGAAATTATCCATCTGATGATAATATATATGGCTCTAGAAAAAGGTCTTCAGTTTAGAAGTGTCAAAGACCACATTGTTACCATGTGCTTTATCTAAAAAGCCCTTAGGATGATACACATGAATAAGAGACCATTTGCATTCTTTGGAAAAGTGAAATTATTCTGATTTCATGCTTCATGTAGTCCATTTTATTGCAATTGCCTAAGTCTGTAGAGGAAGCCTGCTTATGTTGCATAATCTAGTGAAGCACTTGTGAGAAGATCAAAAGTCATTAATGGTCAGTTGGAGCAGTCCTAGACATTTATTCTGATGCTTAATTTGCTCCTACATCAAACACTATATTAAACAATTTAACCATACCATAAACAGTTGTTCTTTCTGTGCTTGAGGTGTAGAGGATGAAAATCACTACTGCAGAGCTAAAAATCTGTACAATAAACAGCAATTCGGATAAGTGGTATTTTCTTCTGTTGCTTAGTTACCAGAGAAAACTTAACTGTGTTTGTATCTCAACAGTGTTTGCCATGTTAAATAACAACAGATTGTTCGATTTTACTTCTTATGTGCCTTTTTATTAGGTGTGCCTGAATACTTAAAAAAAAGTTTCTTTAGAAGGAATACTTACTGCCTCAGCAGTACATGCTAATGCTTATTATTTTTGTTCTGAAGAAACAAACAAATCCCTTCAGTTTTAATTCCTTATTCTAGGAAGGAAACAACAGCCAACTTTTAATTTTCCAATCAAATTATTTTTGATGGGGCCATTAAGGTTTAATGTGCAAAAGGAAACTGAAATGCATTCTGGAGCACAGCAGTGACCAGAACTTGTCCAACTAAGCACGGTTCTGGCAATTTACCAGCAGTCAAAAGTCTGGACTTAATTTACTTTAAATTATGAGTGCAGCATCCTCATCTGTGTCACTGAGATGAGATCCATGTGAGGACAGATCCCACTGGGGAATATTTCATTATAAGAGACATTAAAAGGCTGATTTCCCAGATATGCATACCCAACAAAGATAAAAACCAAAACCCATTTCCTTGTATTTAATTTTACTTTGCAGTATTTAAAATATCAGAAAAATAACTGCTTTACTTCCTATAACATAAAGCAAGGCACTTTATGAGCGTAAACAAAATGATTACATCTGTTTCATTACGACCTATAAAGCATTCCCCAGCATCTTCTATGACTGGGAGATCCTTCTCAAATGGCCATGAGTCGTATTAAAGCAGCTCTTTATGGTCATCTAAATTTTTACGGCCATCTGAAATTAGCTGCTTTGTGAATTCCCCAACTGTAACCAGTCATACCCAGCACTTTCCTTCCTGTCCTGACATGTGCAAACTGCAGACCTCCAGTTTGTGAAGCAGTGGTGGAGGGAGATAGCAGGACTAAGTTGGACTAGGTCCAGGTTTAATAAGGAGAAGGCAGGGTGGTCTAAAGAAATCTCTGATACAGCCTGCTCCCCTACTGACTGTCCTCACCCCTGGGGAGCAGCTGTTCAGCCCCATTGCTCAGTCCACTGTGGGATTTAACCCTGGGTGAGGCAACAAATATCCAGGAAACAAATCTCCTTGTACTGGAATGAGGTGCAGCCTGGATGCATACACTGAGCAGCATGGATGCTGGGCTGTCCTCTGCCAGGACCCCTCTAGATTTACAGCAATATACTGTCCCTTTCTTCTCTCTGTACCCTGCAGATTCAGGTGAGACAGGCAGCAAACCCTCTGCCTGTGCACACAGCGAGGTGATATGCCCACAGCATGCCTGGCACAAGCGGCCAGATCAGTCAGAAGTACCCCTGCATGTTTGCTGTTTAGTTTCATTGTCTCCACGTTTCTCCTCTCAGAACTGGGATAGTCCCAGGATGCACTTATCTCCCATGGCTCCCTGCCAGCCTGGAGGCTCTGCTGCATCCGAGTCAGCCTGTGAAGCCCTGGGCTGCCAAGGCTGCCCCTGCCATGCCTGTGGTGCTCATCCCTGGGTCAGCTTTCCCCTTTTACAGTGCTGGGGACCAAGGGAAGAGGGCAGATGGAGCTTGATGGCCATGGATCCACAAGACAGGCAGCTGATGTTGCCACTGTCAGTGACAGGGATGGCAAAACCTTGTCAGGAAATATGACACAGACACTGGCCACAGCTCCTCTAGATGCTGCCCAGATACTTCTCAGGAGTAAACATCAGTGCATCTTTTGCACTATCAACTATGGGCTAGAACTGAAAAGGAGAATGCAGAAAAGAAATAATAAAAAATTCACAGTATGCTACAGATGTGTATAGCTTTTTTTTTTGCAGTTTCTTCACCAGGCATTGCCACTGGTGCTGCATAACAACTGCCTTTCCTGTTTCAGTCACAGGACAAGGCCATTTAGACAAGTCCAGCAGCACAACTAAGAAGTTTTACTGCACTGTCATCTCCTGCATGGCATTGCACACTTGTGTGCTCTTTAACTACAAGCACTGCTTCATCAAAAGCTGATGAAATCTCTTTGGGCCTTAGAGGTTCTCAGAGGCTCTTTTGGTTTCCACTTGTGGGAAACACTGGAGTTTCTTATATATTGTCAAGGCTGCAGCCCTGGAAGTGATGCCCGTGTGAGATCAGACTCCTAAGGGCAAGCAGCTTCCCCAGAGATTAGGTATGTGACCTGCTCTGTGTCTTCTGAGAAACTGAGGGCTTTTCTGCTGTGTTGAAAGGGTCTCTATGGGTTTCCTGAAGCAATACTCCATGGAAGCAGTTATGAAAACATGGCTCTGTTGAAAAATGGCAGGGCACTCTAAAGAGATCAGTTAAAATCCTGATTCACAGTCTGCTCTGTGATTATCTCATTCTGGTTTCCTCCCTGCAGCCTTACATGGTTTGAGTGGAAGGCTATATCTGTCCTATGAAGAAGAGCTGAAATTCCCAACCAAGCGTGGTTTACAATGTGAGTTAAAATGACTTTCATTCTTCTCTTCTCCTCCCTTCCTCCCTATGTCATATTTTTCATTTGCTTCTAAGCCTGCCTGCCTGTTAGTTATCCTAAAACACCCTGAGAAGTGAATCCTGGTTTGCCTCTGTCTCAGACTGGAGATATCAAGAAGAATCGGGGATCAGAAAAGCACAGAATCCCCCAAGGAGCTCCAGGCATTCCCTGGAAAGGCAATTAGTCATGGCCAAGGATCTGTACCATGCAGCTGTCACAGGAATATAATCATTATCATAGGCATCCTCACTTCACCAGCCCCTGGGGCTGCAGCAGGAATTGAATTGTTTCCCTGTTACTTCCCAGCTCTGACAGACTTATGATGATAGCCCTAGGAAATGGTCCTGAGACCTGCCATGTGAGACTGGCAAGGAAGATGCACCTGTGTCCCAATCACCTATTTGATTGCACTTGAAGGAAGGACTGCTTGTAGAGGTAAGAGTGGGCACAGATGGAGAGCAGTGTTTCTGGCTTCTCAGCTTGGGCTACCAGGTGTATATCCCAGACCTCTGGAGAAGCAGCTAGGCAGCCTCCCATCACCACAATAAGGATAGGATCAATAAAAAGTATTAAGAACCCTTTGCCTATTTTACCACTGTTTTCACAGGAGCAAAGTGTCCCACGTCGCACTCTGCAAACCAGTGTTCCGTGGCTGGAGACCTTGCAGTCTGGAGACAGGCTCTTCCCCTGTGTACCAGTGTTTATCATTCACACTGCACACAGGGAGATGCTCAGGCCCCTCTGGGACAGCTGAGTTTCTCCCAGCATCCATCTCTCAGCCCAGGTCCACAGGGACGTGGGTTATTTATCGATCTGAACAGTTCACAAGGGAGGGTTCAACACAGAGGTGGAGCAGCAGAGCAGCTGGTGAGGTAAACACCCTTGAGCATTCCTGTGCCAGGTCACGACTGCTTTGTAAGGGAGCCCTTCAGTGGAAAGATCTCAACCTCATGGTCAAACTCACCATCTGGAAGAGGGAATACTTTTACATGAGTATTCAGAAGAACCTGTGTTGTTTGTCCCTTTCCCTGATGCCTTTGATAAATTAAGTAGATAGATCTGCCTTCTGATTATGCAGCTTTCCAGTGACAACTTTCACAGAACAAGAGCAATTATGATTTCTTTGATCTGAAGGAAAGGAATAAAATTGCATATTTAAAGCAGAGGAGATGCCTGCAGTATCTTTTGCAGAAGTCAAGAGAAGCAACAGTAGTACAAGCACTAGAGAATCAGAATGGTTAGGGTAGATGCTATATTTTATCCCCACAGACAAAATGTAATGTGTTTCCTTCCACATAAACATCTTTCTTTCATGACCACTGGTGTGTGCCAGGATGAATCTGGGTTGTGTCACTCTGGGGGCCTAGCATGTAATCTCACACTGTGAAACAGCAGGAGCTAGCTGCCTCCACTAACCAGTAAAACTGAACTATTGCCAACCTTCCCCTTCCTTCCTCCAAAAAACCTTCCAAATTGCTTATAAGAGCTTTTATAGGACCTGCTTGCTCTTTCTGGCTCAGAGAAAACAACTGAGAATTCTGTTTGGAAATATATCTGCTGTAAATAACTTCTTATTCATCCTATTTATATAGCAGTCTCTGCTTCAGCTATTTCTTTTGAAGTATTCAGGAGAAGCCACTAGCTAATCCTGCAACAAAAAAAACTCCTAATAAATTGAATTGCCATTGTTTGGATGGAGCAATCTATAAACACTCAGGAAATAATGTGGGATTAGTCACACATTAAGATATAGACAAGCAGTGCTCGCATGATCTTTATGTGATATTCAAATGGCTGGCAGTGTTATTTAACAGAAATTTACGCTAACTTCCTCTTGATGCTTATAAGTTGTCTGGACTAATGGAGAATGTTCTTGAAATGTTGCCTGCCTGAAGAATTTTATATAAGAATCAATTCAAAAACAAATTTAACAGCAAATAGCATTAGTAGGGCTGAAAAGCATCTCACAAAGAAATGGTCTTGAATACCTCACCACAAACTATATCTGAGTGCTTTGCAAACCTAGTATTCAGAAATCATAGGAATAAAATTTCTGGCTTGGGTTTTGCCTAGGGAAAAAGCTCTAGGGCAAATGACAGCATTTTCATGTCAGCCTTTCAGCAGTTCCCATAGGCCAAATCCAAAAGGTGTCAGTGAGAAAAACACTCAGATGAATCTTGAGGGAGTGTTGCCAATTTATGGACCTCCCAATTTGCCCCTTATCTATATATTATAGAAAAAGAAGAAGGAATATAAGAGGTGACATACTGGCAGCATACAAGCCATAGGAGAAAATAACATGAGCTGGAAAGACAGCAATTACATTTAGGACTTGAAAGCAAACTGTGGTCATTAGAGATCTACATTTTTCAGTCTAACTGGAGTTCTGCATCCCAATATTAGTTCCATCTTAAAAAATAGCACAAAGTCCAAGAAGCACTGAAGGACAGTAAAGTGCCTTTAAGAAAAATGCTTCAAGAAATGGCTTGTATCAAAGGGCATGAATTTATATATGCTGAGACTGAGTCTGAATTCAACAGCCATTTTGTTTAAAAGCTTACTCAGAAAAGAAGGCAGAGATAACAGAGGCATGAAACAAGAATTAAGACAGTGTTTTTTGGTTTTTTTTTTGCTATGGCAGGAATAGAAGAAAGGTTTGAAAATGTTCAGCTAAGGCTTGGTCTATGAACATTTTTTAATACTATTTTTAGTTGGATGCAAGATCAGTTTTGCAGCACAAAACACAACCATATTTGCATATATATGCATATGTATAATCTGTAATTCCCTTGCAGTGTAGGCATCTTATTCCAGCAGAGGAGGAAGACTTGTAAAACTTTGGAGATCTTACTGTTGAAATGCTACAAATGCAAGTAAACAAACATAAAATCTGTGTGCTGTGACTTCCAAATGGACATACATATATGTATAAAAAAGGGCAGCACTTTCAGTATCATGTCTGAACTCACGATCACACTGAAAATTGCTGAAATTAAGAGCCTGATGTAGAACAGGAATGCTTTCAAGGCGATCAAACTGGACAGGGACTTGCCAGAACAATAGGGCCATCTGCTCCTCACCAGGGTGAGCAGGGATATGCCAGAGCTGGAAGGCTCTTTTGGGGCTTCTGGAGAGAACATGTATGATCCACAAAGCATCTGGCACTATCCCTTTGCACCTGGGAAGAAAACACCCTCTAATTCTAATTCTCCTAAACTCAGTGAAAGTTAAAAGAACTATGAAGGATATCCTAACAATACTTTGCCCATGGTATATCCATTGAAACTGGCAAAATCAGTGTGATCTGTTTCACCCTTCCATTGCAATCTTAATCACAGAATGGCTGAGGTTAGAAGGGGCCTCTGGAGGTCACTTGATCAGGGAGAGCCATCACCTAGAGCAGGTTGCTAAGAGCATGTCCAAACAACTTTTGGACATCTCCACAGATGGAGATTCCGCAACATTCCAGACCAGAGCGACTTGTCCAAATACTCTTTCACCCTTACAAAGTGTTTCCTGATATTCAGGAAACACTGAGATTAATTTTGTTCCTATTGACTCTAATCCAGTCACTGGGCACCACTGACAAGAGCCTGACTCTGTCCCCTCTTTGCACCCTCCTTCCAGGTATGTGAGATGTTCCCTGAGCCATCTCTTCTTTGTGGTAAACGGTCCAGCTTTTCCTCAGAGGAGGGATGCTCCTGTCCCTTGAGTATGTCTGTGGCCTTGTGTCAGACTCTGTCCAGTACTCACCCCTCGTGTACTGGGGAGACCAGAACAGGACACAGCACTCCAGGCATGGCCTCACCAGCGCCAAGTAGAGGAGTAGGATTCCCTCCCTCAATCAGCAGGCAGCTCTTTGTCTAATGCTGCATGGGACGCCATTAGCCTTCTCTGCTGCAAGGATGCACTGCTGGCCAATGCTCAACTTGGTGCCCACCAGGGCATGCAGGTTCTTTTCTGACAAGCTGCCTTCCAGCAGAGTGTATTCCCCAGTATATACTGGTGCATGGGGCTGCTCCTCCCCAGGTGCAGGACTTTGCACTCTCCTTTTTGAGTTTCATGATGTTCCATTTCTCCAGACTGTAGAGGACCCTCTGGTGTATCAGCCATTCCTCCCAGGTTTGTGACGTCAATGAACTAGCTGAGGACACACTGAGACCCTTCACCCAGATCATGGAATACTTCTCAAGATGCTAAACAGGAGCAGAGCCAGCACTGACCCCTAGGCCTCACTGCTAGTGGCTGGGCTCCAAATAGACTCACGCTGCTGTCACAGCCCTTTGAGATCAGCTGTTCAGTCAGTTTTCAGTCCACCTCACCAGCTGCTACTTCAGGCCACACTTCACCAGCTTCTCTACAAGGATCATATGGAGACAGTGTTGAAAGCCCTGCTCATCTATGTGGAAAATATCCACTGCTCTCCCCTCACATACTAGGCCAGTCATTTCACCACGGAAGGTTTCTACAAAAACTAAGACATGATTGGTATTGCAGGACTTATGGTCAGATTTGTAAGTACAGCATGAGTGAAAATGAAAGCTTACAAGTAAAGAAAAATTTCAAAAGTATGTTTAGGAAGCAGATAAATCTTTTAACTATCCATGCCTGCCACTGAAAATCCCTCAGACATATGACACATGCCAGTGATAAAATTCCTTATTTAGACTGACGCCTCATCTCCAAAATGCCACATGCTACAAGTCTGATTCTCAGCCTAGACTTTATGACTTTTTCAAGGAAAATATGAGACATGTCTTCCTAAATCTTTGGATAATGAATAAAAATTTTCTCAGAATCCTAAGTGCAACTGAAGTAATACATAACACTAATGATAATACTATTATTAATAATAATAATTATAAGGCTGTTTAGCATTATTTGCTTAAATTGGAAACCATCCATATTAATACAGACAGCAAATTGTATGAACTTCCTTTAACCTCTGGAAACAATTAAGAAATTCAGTGTTTTTGGCTAATTACAGTTGCAATTCATGGGACCTGCTTGTCTTCTAAGTTAGCTAGGTAAAATACCATCGTCTTCCTGGCATTTCCTTCCTCTGTGTATCCCAGTTATCCAAGTGCAGAACTGGCTTTTCCACATTTGTGATCACTCTGAATTTAAGGAGTATTTGAGGTGAAGGTGGAGAAGGATGTAAATGTGCCTGATAAAGGAGGCAATAAAAACTATGAACTGCTTTTCTCAGCTTTTCAAAAGCACAATTAAGAACTTGCTTTATCTGCTGGTGAAGATGAGACCAGAAGCTAAAAGAGCTTGGGGAAGCAGGAAAAAGTAATTTTTGCAGTTACTTTCTTTTTTATTTTCCTATGCAGATTATTTTAAAGAGAATCTTTCCATTTTTAGACCTACCAGTTTCCTTTCTAACAGCAATCTGCCTGATTGCTGCTGGCTTCCAAGTCACATATATGTCCTTGGTTTCCAGGGGAAATTCAAAAAGAGGTAATGTAACTCATAGGACTGCTTCTATACACAGAAATGTGCACATATAGAGAATGTAAAGAAAATTTACAGCAATACAGTGAACTGCTCCTTCTGGGTCCTCTGAAGAAAACAAGGGACCTGTGGTGGATTAAGAGGGTCAAAGACCATGCAGATGGCTTTCCCACACTCACAGCCATGGCTGGTCCCTATGGGTCCCTTGCCATTTGCATCATATTCCTGGGATTTTAAGCCTTCCATGCTCTGAAGCAAAATAAATTTCTAACGTCTAGTAAGCATTACTACAGCTAACTCTACCAAAGGCCTATGTACTAGTGTTCAAAGATACATATAATTTCCTACAGCTAGAGGCAGCCATTTAGTTTTGGCAGATGTTATTTCATTTGTTCAGGCTGAAAGGTCACTATAATTCTGTCAACTTTACTTTCTGTATTTAAAATATCACCCCAAACAGGTAGCTAAGGTAACAGATTTGCTTTCTACATATCTTTTGCCATTTTTCATGTCAGAGAAGGTCTTTTGTGTCTTAAGAATACTAATTAATTTTGAGAAGAGATCTTTGAAAAAAAAACACTCAAGGAAGTGAAGCACCTCTTTAAGACAACTGTTTCAGTTCCAGATGTGCTTGATTCCATAGTTTTTCTAGGGGCTTTGACATGTTTGCTTCTGGCAGGATTTCTTTGCTTTCTCAAAGCATCTCTTCATGTAATGATCTGGAAGGTTTCCTGCTACTGTCCTCCATTTCTCTGTTCATATTTACTGGTGCCTCCTGTTTGTACCTACAGAGATGTTTAACAAATGTGACCCTGTGTTTTGAAGACCATTTCAAAAAAAGCAATTAAAGCCATGGCCATAGGGACACCTGCATTGATCTGTCTGTTGATGTCCACCATCCATGAATCCTGACTGTGCAAACCAACTCCCTCCTTCACACAGCTCCTGAACATGGCTGAATCTGTGCTAAGCTATTTTGACATGTCATGCAGGTCAACCACTATCCCTATTTTTCTAATTTAATTTGGGTTTGTTTTCTGTCATCTCAGCATGCTGAAATGGCTCCATGAGGATCACGGAGCACTAGAACTACAGGGAGAGGCAAGAGAACAATAAGCCGTGGGCATAGGGAGGAGGATGGTGGAACCACATCAACCAGCACTTGGATGAAGTACTACTGCCGTGGCAGGACATCTTCAGTAATTGGAAAGACCTTGGAGGCTCCAAGGATGCAGTTTTTCTTTGCCACACTTACCCAGGGAATACTTCACTTCTTTTTCTAATAAGAACCCCCTTATCTTTTACTGACATTTGAAATACAGTTATCTAAATGCATTTACACTCACATGTTGGTCAAATATGGCTAACTGCGCTCCAGAGAATCCCACCTACTTATTAACTAACTTATACCAGGCACATAAAGGTAATAAAGACCTTTTGCTGCATTGATTAATTCAATGCACTGTAATTTATTTTTTTTTACTGAAAAATTAAAGTTCTTATTCTGTAGTGACTTGAAAAGAAGATAAAAACATTCCAGTTTGGGGATAAATTTATGAATGGTTTGCTCTGAACATTCTGTTTTTCCATCTTGTCCTTGTCAAAATGGGCATGAAAGCAAAAGGACCAGAAAGAACTCTACAAAAGAATATTTATTTTCCTTGTAAAACACAGTAATGATCAATGCTGTCTCTAAGGACTTGTGATATTTTCTTCCATATTATTGTGTAAGTTCTAAACCAAACTGCAGATTGGTATGATATACTTGTGAAGCACTGAGACCCTAGGTTGAGATAAAGACCATAATTCACCCTTTTAATTTGCTTTTAACATTAAGTTTGTAAAAGACGGCAGAAAACCTGTTCCTTTTGTATCAACTATTTAGGTATTTCACAAATGTGTTTCTATATTTCCTTTTTTTTTTTTTTTCTTCCTGACCACACAGTTGGAACATACAGGTCAATGTGACCTTACAACTCCCTAGGGGAAAATTAGTTGCAGAGAGATGGCAAGCAAAGAAAATGCCACTGACAAAAATCAGTGGGTTTTCTGCAAAACACATTTACTGCTTCTTGGCAGTCTCTGCCCTCAACTCCCACCTCTGCTTTAGTAGCATCTGCTCTGATTTTCTTATCATACACCGAGTGGTCCAACCAGAATTTCATTATTTGGAAAGTGCATTCCATTGACTAATGTGTATTTGATTAAACTTGGCTCCAGATTACCTTAAGTTAGAAGCACATTATAGCTACATCTTCACCGAACACTGAAACATCCCACTTCCCAGAAAGCATTGGCACAGGCCCAAATTTTACTGAAATCACCGGGTCTGAGACCTCTAATTTCCTTTAAATATTGAGACAGATTGATAAAATGGGGCAGACTCAGGATTGTAGATTCAGGCAAACACATATATGTGTGAACGTGTCCCAAGCATGCACACTCACATGCTACACCATACCATTATACATCTACTGGACCCGCTAAAGGATTCTGCACGCTCATGTCCCGACTTTTTTTTTTTCCAAAAGGAGACTGATATTCAACGAAACTCTTCTAGGTAAATGAAGGCGAAGAACTGAGCTGACGTCAATCAAAGCTGTCCCACCTAAATCCATCAAAATGGTAAATTTAGGAAGTTCAGACAAAGGCAAAGAACAGGCCTCAGGCTGTTTCTCATGCCAGCCCACCTTGCCGAGTGCAGTTTGCCCTGTGGTCCCCAGGCTTGTATGCTACTGCCTTGGACTGAACAGAGTTCATGATACCTTTCTCACGCTACAATCCACTGTCTGGCTGTCTGGCTCTAAATGTTTCTGCTGCACCTCCCTGCCCACAGGGGTGAATCCAGCATTTATCATTAAGCTGCCATAGGTAGGCTTTGGCCAATTTGTCTGAAAGAAGAGTAGATTAAAAGGAAGTAAACTTGGTCTCTGCTATTCAAAATTAAAGCAAACAAACAAACAAACAAACAAATCCCCCTGAATAAGCCAGCCCAAATCTCTTCATTTAGCTGGCTTTCAACATTTTTTTTTTCACACTCTGGGACTCTGGTATACCAAGCAGGCCTGGAAGCTGATGAAACAAATCTCAGCAGTCTGGGAATCTGGCCTGTGTTTGCAACTGGTGGACCTTAACTAGACACAGGGAATGCCAGAAGTCATAAAGAAGACTGATGATCCTCTTGAGAGCTCCAAATTAATTTTAATGAACTGAGGAATTTGACTAAGCTCCCGTTAAGCTTTTCACATTTGGACTGCTGTTCCAAGGCAAACCTATGTGTTTTCATCCGTCTCAATCTTCCTGGCTTGATTTGAACTCAATCCTGATGACAAAAGGAAATACTTCAAGCGAGAGGGAGGAAATTTTCTAAAGACTGGCCTCAGCAGTGAGCAAAATCCAGTCCTAATTCTCATTCTTTATATTTCTCATAAGCTTGCAGAATCACTTAAATGGAGATAGGCTAACAACGTATTCAATAAAAAAGAGAAAGCAGAGGTCCATAAAAAGCAGGTGTGCTCACAGAGTTGAATGCAACTCAGTTTAAACATCTTTAGCCAAACACTGATGAAAATCTTGACTACTCCTCTGCAGAAAAAACAACCAGTGATATTTCTAGTTCCATCCACTAGGAGCACCAAAACAATGCCAATGCCCAGAGCTACCACCATCCTGTCCCAGCTGAATACTCCATATCTTCTCCTTGCTCTTGTCCATCCATACGGGATGTACCAAAATCTACAAGTCTGCTACTCTGCTACGGGCTCAGTGTTGTCTATAACCTCAGTCTTCTGTCTAGTAACTCCCAGATGTGAGACTGGGGCTGGGTTCCCCCAGGCTGGGGAGAACCTGCAGGAAGCCTGTGCATTCCCTGAACGGTACTCTGCTCACCACACTCTAGGTTGGTCCAGTTATTATTTCTACAGTTTTTAGGCAATTACCAAGAACCAGCAGCTAATTTTCAGCATCCAATTCACAACAAAAAGCAGATGATATTTCAGACACCTTCTCAGCATGTATTTCCTCCGAAGAATTCTCCTGTGCTTAAGGTAGCACAAGATGAGCCATTAAGTCTGGCTCAATATAGTAGCATTATCTACTTGCACATCTCTCATCATGTCTGTGTGGGAAATGGTACTGTTCAGTAACATTGTAGGTATGTTCGAAGGCTAATTAAATTAGAATCCACAAAATACTAGCTCCCTGGGAAAGTAGGTACTATATAAGTGAAAGATATTATATTTAAAATGTCATGCTAAGAGAAACTTTTTTTTTTTTTTTTTTTTTCCCAGAACATTATCTCACAGAAATTCTGGATGAGTTTTAAAGCTGAAATTTCATTAGCAAGTTGTCAACACCAGCCCATCCTCCCAAACCTCTCTTTTCTATCCCACTCTTTCCTCAAAACACCACCCATCTCTAAGTATCTAGAATGGCAAAGGAAAACTTGGCATTTTTAAAAGAGGAAAAGAATCAAAGTAAGCAACATGAAGCTTACATTTTTAGGGCTAAAAATGCTTCCCTGTCTCACACTTTATACACAAACACACTTATGAACAAACACACTCACAGAATGCCAATGTACCATGCTTGATAGATAAATTTATGTACAGAAACATAATTACCAATTAAATGAAACAAAACAGCAGAGAAATGACTGGGGACTTCAACCCACATTTTTCCTCCATTTTGAACTATTTTTAAGCCTCATTTTCTACTCAGTAAATTAATAAGTTAGCAGAGCACTGTTCTAGTTCTTCTAAAAGAGTTAGATGCAAGTAAGGCTCCTACCAATTCAATTTCTACAAAGAAAATAATCACTTCACAGTAGATACTGATTATGAATTGCATGTCCATTCCATTCACGGCAATCACAGATACACTTCCTAATGAAGACCGCTACCTGTATTGCATCAGGCACTATTTTCTCCCTTGCCTTTTAATGTACATTACAGTTTCCAATGGTTATTAAAAGCATCCTGACCAGACATTCTTTTAAATTAGTATCCCCCATAAGCTACAATATCCTCTTGAATTCTCCCGAGAACCATTGCAGCTGCAATCTGCACTTAATATTGAATTTGCACCAGAGAAGTTCATTAGCTATGAACAGTATAAGACTTCCTTTATTTGAGATTTCTTTTCATTCATCCAAAGCCACCTTACTCCTCGGCTCCAGCAAACAAACTTGGCTTCTTCCCAGTAGAATCAACTGTTAATGCACATACTGAAAAAAATATTCCTATATATTCTAAAATGATAAATTACATCTTGGATCCAGAGATTTTATCCTGAATATATTTTTAGGTTTTGGCAGTGGCTTACAAGTTAAACTAATCCTGATCATTACATATATATAATGATACTCATTCCACTTATATTCTTAGCAAAATCTGGGAATATGATACAGAACTTAATAGTTGTGGACTACAATTCTAAAATCAGAGCTACATAGATACTGGACAGATTTGAAACATACAAATATTTATTCTTCCAACAGTAATTTGAATATTTAAGTCATGGAAGCAGACCTATTCTTCTTTTTTATAAATAGAAAAAATAGAAAACCACAAACTTTAGATACATAAACTCACAAATATGTAAAATTTGTGGTTTTGAAACTTTGTATTAATACTTAGTGCTAGGTCATATTCACTTAGAACAGGTAGCGAAAGTAATATTGTGCCCTTTAAAAGGCTTGCAATGTTGTAATATATTACTACCCTCTTTGAAATCCCAACAGAAAAGAGCCTGAAAGATTAGTCTTGCAAAGCTTAGACAGAGAAGTGGGAAAGGTATTGGCTTGAGCACTGCGCTAAGCATTAACTAAATAATTTGTTACTTTTTGTCTTAAACATAATGAAATCTTGAAAAATTACTTTTACAGCTCTTTCCCATAACGAATGTGGCTCTACAGAGCATAATGCTTTGAAATGTTTAGTTGGAAAAGACTTCTAAAATCATCAGCCATTAACCCAGCACTGTCAAGTCCACAACTCAAGATTCTTGCCAAGACATCTACGTGTCTTTTAAGTACCTCCAGGGATGGTGATTCCACCACTACCCCAGGAAGCCTGTTCTAATGCTTGACAACCCTTTCAGTGAGGTAATTTTTCTTATATCCAATCTAAACTTCCCCTTGTGCAACTTGAGGCCATTTCCTCTAGCACCATTCCTTGTTGCCTGGGAAAAGGGATTGACCTGCACCTCACTAGAATCTCCTTTCAGGTTTCTCTGCAGCTGTAGAGAGTGATAAAGTCCCCCCTAAACTTCTTTTTTTCCAGGCAAAACAAACTTGGCTCCCTCAGCCACTTCTCACTTGTGCTCCAGACTATTTGCCAGCATTGTTGCCATTCTCTGGACTTGATGCCTTAAGTTTTAGCTTTCATATTTCTCAGATTTTGTACTGCCTTAGCGTGTGACTCTGAACTTCATACAAAGTGTTATCAAGTTCTCTTCATAGTTTAATTAGACAAAGCAATCCTTTTCCAGGCTGAGAACCAAGGACACTGTTGCAACTTCAGGCCCAAAAATTGTAAACAACAATGAATTGAAGAGAGCAAACTGAGACGATGGGACTTCACAAGGTGAAGCTGTAATTGGACAATTGAGCCCAAATGGACCAAAACTTATGAAAGTGTGAAAACTCGTGACTGGTCATCCATCTTGGGTCCATTTTTGGTCCATCTTGGGTAGATGGGGCTCTTGTACTGCCCAAGGTGTGTCCTTTGAAGGTTTTTAATAAATACTTTCTTTATTCCTTTAACTCTGTCCAGCCTCTGTTCCAAGTAGCCTCTTTAGGTATCAAACTCACTCCAGCAACTCAATGTCTTTCTTGTAGTGAGGGGCCCAAAACTGAACAGGGGATTGAGGTGTGGCCGCAGCTGTATTGAATACAGGAGGAATTATAGCAGCATAACTATGGACAGACACTTTCCAGCCCTCTATTTTAAAGGAAACAAAAAAATCCTGTAATTGTGTACCTTTCAAGAATGACTGCACATTAACAGAAGCGCTGAAAGCAATTATCATGGCAATCTAGGACTCTTGACAGTTAAATTACAACATCTGATATAAATGGGGATAGGATGCTTCAATACTTGATATTATGCCTTTTGGAGTGAACAGACTCAGAAAATATGTAGGTTCCTTTGTATATTAAAAAGGCTTACTTAAAATTCATTAGTTAATTTGGACAGGTTAATTCTCACACTTTTTCCTGAATGCAGTACTCTTTAATTACTATATTTTATTAAAACCTTTCTTAAAACTGTATGCAATGAAGGTACAGAATCAAAACTAGCAATGCTTTTCTAAAATGCAATCACTAATGAAAATTAGGAGAATTCAGCTATATAAAGTGTATTTGTCAAGGATTTCGAGCAGCTAAATCCCCTCTCTTTTCTCCATAGCACCAGTTTCTCTAGGCCAAATGAAGCAGACCCAAACTGCAGCGACTAGAGAAAACAATCTATTCATTCACTTTATGGCTAGTGCCTTTCAGAGGAAAAGTAGCCTTAAACTGACATAATGGGGACCTACAGAAGTTCAGTATCTCCTCTAAAGAAGTTTTGCTTAAGTCCTTTTATTTGAAAAAAAAATTGACACAGGTTATCTCTGTGCAAAATAATAGGCAAAAAGCCTGGCTGATTTTCTTTACTATACAAAGATTTATTATATCTGTAGCAGTTCTATCCATATCATTGTAATTACACCAATATTTGACCTAGACTTGCATATAGCAGAAGTAGAATTAGGTCCCATTCCTATTTTACACTTATTTTTCTACTTCTGGATTATTTCTCATAAGTGCAAGCTTGCCTTTGTCCTCTGCTTTCTGTACCACCAGGTCCTAAGGTGACATTACTAAGCCCAAATTAAGTCCAAAGTTCTATTTTCGTGATCATTAGCATACATTGAGGATCTTTATATCTCAATGGGGAATCAATCTATGACCTTTTAAAGCACATCTTCCTAGTTTGTAACCACTATTAATATCTTGACTTTTCCTTCAAACTCCATTATAATGATGAGACTTCTTCATCATGCATTTGGTTAGTCTTACAGTTAACATGAATGTCTAGTGCTGTCAATAAGCTTGATGGTTCAAAAGACCAGCATCACATATATTTTTTCAATTTATAACTGATATATGAGGCAGTGGATTAGGGACTTTACTGGAATAGTGGTCTTTTGCACTCCACAACCTCTTCCAGGCAATACACAGTGAGACTGAAAATTCACGTAGCAGTAATCGTTTGAACTAGTGCACCTCTATTTTGTTCTTTTATAACCCCGGAACTTATACACTCCAACTGCAAATAAAGGGATGTGTTTGGCAGCTGCCTCTACTATTTAAAATGTCAAGTTCACATTTTCAGCTATTGCCTTCAATTCTAAGGCAGAAGTTAAACTATTCTAGCTTGTGGGGTGGAAAAAATATATCAGGGACTACATTCCATGTCTGATTTACAGGAAAAGTATGAGAAGTCCTGCTGGTTTTTTGCATTCGTCTATATCATGTAGCTTTTCTGCGTGTTCAGATCTTAGTGGCAGGTACATTTACAGATCTAGTTATTTGAGTATATTTACGAAGTTGTAAAATTCTTTCCAGACTCTACTCTTACATACTTTCCATCAGGAAAATAAAAACTATTTTAAAGATGCTTAGATAATTCTCTTAGCTTGTTGGTGTTTATTGGTTTGGTAGAGTCTTTTTTTGGGGTTTTGTTTTTTTGGGAGGGAGGAGGTTGTGGGGGTTTTTGGTGGGTGGGTTTTTAGGTGTTTTTAGTTTTGTTTTTGTTTGGGGTTTTTTTCCAGAAATTTCATTTATTGTATACGTTCCAGACCAGAAAACTTTGTAAGAATAAGTATAACTAAACCAAATTTTATTAAATTATTGTTTATTCTGGACTTAGTGGCATGGGTTTTTAATTTCACTGATGCACATTCTGGTTTCTCATTTCATTTATTTTATGATACAAATATTTGGACTGTTAGAGTGCCCAGCTGGTGCATACAGAGCATACTCCAAGGACTGTCCCATTGATTAGACTGTCTAATCTGCCTGCCTATACCAGAAGCCACTGACAAACTCTTCCCTCTTCTGAGTAAAATCTGTGCATGCAGACACATCAGTTTTCTTGACTTTTACTGAATCCTGAAAGCTGAAGAACTTTGCAAATAAACTTCAAACCATTTTGTGGTGGTTAATGAGGACATAATTTGCTAAAAATATGAAGAACTCATGCACTTGAGTGAGCTGGTGCAATTTTCTCTTCCAAAACACATTATTTCATACAAGCCTGTATGAACTTACATTACCACAAATATTCCAATAAAGTGGTGGATAAACCCAACCAACTGAACCTCATTACTGTCCTCTGTCTCAGAGTGCATCTTACCAGGGTTTTAGTCTTCATGTCTTGGTGTCTTTACCCAATGTAAAAATAGTCAGACCCAGGCAGCAACCTTCTGAGCATTTGTGATAATCTTGACACATACTGGAATGCAATAGACTCGAGATATTCTTTTCCTGCTCCCTCTGAGACAATGAGAGAGTGAGAAAAAGCCTCAAGATCATTCATTCAATACAGTTATTTTAAAAAATCTTCAGAAAAAAGGTTTCCAGGAGAAGAATATCAGTACCATATTGTGTGCATATTTAATTTTGCATTTTTCTGAAACAAAATGGCCCAGTTCTGCTGGGCTTTCTATGCCAGCTTGTCTCTACAGACAGCTGCTCATGCATGCCAACCTTTTACAGATTTTCAGGTTTCCTTTCCATTGGTAAGAAGATTTTCAGTATCTTTTAAATCAGGAACATGGTCTTTTAAGGTGACAGCTCCTTCCACTGTCCTGGTAATGTATGTCAAGATGATCTCATTTGAGAAGAGGTTCTGATGTTTGGTATGGATTTAAGATAGACTAATTATGTGGGAAAAGAATCTTAATGCTATATATTACTCATTTTTCACATTTGGTGTTGACCTTACTTAAGTAAAAAAAAGGAGACAGTTTCACTGTCTTATTTGTTTGGGAACAATCCAATACTCAGTTATTCTCAGATCTTACACAATCTTATTTCACTCTTAGGTCATTAAAGCACATGTGGATCATCAGCCTTTGTGCAATGCCCTGGAGAAAGTTGGTAATTAACCTACTTCCATACTGACCATAAGCCATCTCTAGCTTCTCTTTGTTTCCCTCAGTCAATTTACCGTCTATAACACTGCTTTATTTTGGGATGGCCAAACTTGAGTACTTAATTTCTTTAGATACTAGATACACTGACAAAACCTTATGAAGATCACAGGGCCATAGCTGGATTTGTCCACTCTCTGGGTGCAGTAGCACTGAGATGGCAGAGCTGATTTCTAAGAAGCCTAGAAAAAGTAATTCCAGTAACAGAAAAGATCCATGAAGTATCATGCAGGTATGTGGAGCATTTTTGTTTATTAGCATATCGTCTACAAAAGTTTCTTGTTTCTTTTATCTCCAGCAATCATTACTCTCCTGCCTCCAACAGCCTCCTGGTATGACAAATGCCAGACATAGAACCCTGTTAGAGAATTTTGGCAAAGTCTCTTCGAAAGTCTAAATAAAGACCTGGCTGACAAGACATTTTCTGCAATTGTAATGGCAGGCTTAAATTCTATGAAATTAATAAGATTAGATTCTTTTCTTCATGGAAGCTGGAGCAATTTGTATCTATTGTATCATGCTTAGTTTAGTTTAGCTCTGCCTTGCTTCTTTCAGCTATTGTTTTGGATCCTAATGTAAGTGTTTTATGCACCTCAAGTGACCCCCTATTTTTTATTTTTTTTTTTAAAGAAGAGTGGTATTTTTTACAAACCAGGGCTGTAGATAAGTAATTGAGAGCATTAAGCTACATTTTTATCAGAAGCTCAGCCACTTCTCAAACATTCCTATAATTCTAGTATGAACAATGACTAGACCCACTATTTAATTGCAGTTTATTCTACTACTCAGTTTTTGAACACCTCATCTCCCATTATGCCTAGATTTCATTTGCAAAAAAGAGGAGTTACAGTAGGAGAATATGTCTCATCTTCTATGATAGGCACTAATGCAAAGTCATAATCAAGCTGCTTTGAAATCACATTTCAAACATGCCTTCCTCTGACTCAGGACTTTGATTGCAGCAACGAAGGAAAAAAGAACTGCACTCTCTCCACTTTTCCATTGGATAATGGAAAACATCCTTTGAAGATGCACCTGCAGCTTAGGCAGGATTCTGGGCTTCTGGGCAGGAAATGTGGGTTACCTGGCAGAGCTGAGAAATCTCTCATTTTCCATTTTTTTCTAACAAATCTGTGTGTTTGGAGGTAAAACACCTGTGACTAGTTTTGAGAAATAAAGGTCAGGCTGTGGACCATTATCCCTTGAGAGGCAGTAAGCGTGGAAGAACTTGCTTCCCTCTGTACCAGCACCCTTTGGCAAAGCCTACAGTGCTGTGGGGATGCAAGATGTTTGTGTTAATGCTCTCTTCAGGTGAATTCCAGGAGATTTTTAACTTACAGACAGGAATTTTGTTGTGGCTGGTGTAGCATACACAGACTGGGTTTTCCTCTGGCCTCTTTTGGACTATTACATCTATTATATGGTTGGCTGTGTTTGCAGGCAGCAGACTCAGTGATCCATGCACTGCCATCCATTCCTATTGGGAATAATGGGGGATAGCAGTAACAAATACTCAATGATTTTAGAGAATTTGGGAGTCTTGTTCTTCGTTTCCCCTGTGTTCTGCAAGAGTTGCTGTGAATTCTTTAGCTTCCCCGGCTTTCAGAGGTGTTAAAAGGTTTGTGAGGCTTGCAGACCTGTCTGGAAACTCAGAGACATTGAAAAATAGCAACAGAATGGCCCGATGAAAGAACAAAGGGCTGCAAGCCAGAATCTGTCCTTTGCCAGATGGTGATCTTAATAGTACTTTGCATAAATGTAGCATTAGGAATTTGTACTTTGGCCTCTGAAGTGGATATATATCATTAAAACCGTTTTACAAATGAGGAAACAGAGGATTGAAAAGATGCACTCAGCAGCCACCACATTGCTAAACACATATGTGAGTAATGCCAAGAATTTTTACACATAGGTTATGCAGAAAAGTAGCTACACTGCATTATGGAGATCCTTGGAGTAAACTGTTCAAAGAGAGCACAGTATGTCTCAGCAGTAACATTACAAACCTGAGCTAAAGGAGATTCTTGTTTTCAGAGACAGAGATGCGTATAACTGCTTTTGGGTATTAGAGTTTGCTCCATGCCTTATTATAAAGAACACCGTCATACAGTCAAGGGCTACAGCCAAGCATCATGGTAGAGTTCAGCATCAACACTGACCCAGGAGCTGTGTTTTACTCAGTGTGCCCCAGCAGGGTCAGAAGAGTTTTGTCAATATGTTTGGCCTGCACATTCCATGGGCAGATGAAAGCTTGTTTCTGCCCATGCTGCAAGCAGACATCAGTTTAGTTTGCCTGTACTCCAAGTAAAAAGACCTATGCCCATATAAGTTCGGCCTGGAATTACGCAGATAAATTTATCTTTTCTTAAGTTTCATCATGTATTTCTGACAAGATACCAATACTTATGTATGATTTTCTCCCCCAGTAGTTATGCATTGATATCTGCCCTAAAACACAGAGAGTAAGCACATCTTCAATCTAGCTCTTCTACACCAACTTTCATGTAGACTTCAGGGTTTCATCCTTCTCATGTGGTAGTGAATATAATTTTGAAAGAATGCAAAACTATGCCTTTAAAACATTACTCAGTAAGACATACTGCCAAGAACACTGTAAAATGTCTAAACCCAAACTGTTTGTCACTTTGGCTCCTTTATGTTCAATGTCATTTGTCCCTTGGCATTCAAGTACAATTTGATACAAAGGATACTTTAATAAGGATTTAGGGCACTATTTCTGAACCAAAGGGTCACAAAGACAGAAGGAGAGTGAAAATAAATCAGGGTGACTTGAAGTACTGTAAATTTTATTATATGATAAAGCAGAGAGAATTCTGGTTTCCAATTCTACACACATACCCCAGTCATTCAAGGTCAAATAATGCATTAACCTCTCCAATCAGACACAAGAACATAAGCTTATATGTCCTTCTTGCTACTGTGGATATAGTCTTTGTTCTTATGTCTACAATAAGTGGAAAGAAATCATAAATAATTGATAAAGACTTCACCAAGTTGAAAAGCTTAGGAACACCGTCCCAATTTATGTTTTAAGAAGAAAAAACACGGGAATATTTAATCTGCAAACAGCTGCTGAAAATGGTGGGTTAATAGGAAAGACTTTTCTTTGAAAAAAGCTAGGCTTAAATAACAATACGTGGAAATAATAGTCACTTTTATGTTTCGGGAAAAAAGTATCATAAAAAGTTTGATGCTCTAAGTACTACAGTTATAAATGCCTCAGTAAGTACAGCTTAACAGTGATATACTTCTATGTGCTCCTAGTTATGCTAATGAGATGTATGCTAAATACTTTACTGAGTACACTGAGGAAAAAACCTCTAGCATAAAACAAAGGTAAGCAGAAATTATTTCCACACGGCATGTACTCCCATTGACCCCACTTCAGCTCTGAAGTGCCTACACACTGGGAAATTTTGTTTCAGAGAGACCTTCAGAGAGCCAGCTGAAGGTCATGAGACTGTTTTGTGATTTCACCTGTACTTCCAAAAAAGCAGATACAAACCAGCTAAGTAGCAGTGAAGTACCGTGACACATTCTTATAATACAAAAAAATGAGAAGCAGAGACATGAACTTACTGGGGAAGAGAAAGCACCTGCTACTATATTAGAAACAGAGGTATTAAAAGCAAAGAAGTGAACTTCCCACCTTATCATCCATACACACGAATAACTTTGTTTTACTGCTAAACCATGGAGGAAATGGCCTTGTCATGCAGTGGCAGAGTTACTTTGTTTAACACAAACTACTTCAGGATTATACACAAAAAAATACGGTATCATACAGAGTCTGGCATCTGTTTTAGCAGCTGTCACGCTAGTCCTGCAAGGGAGCATTCAGAGCTGCAAAACAGGCCAAAGGGGACTATATTCTGCACAATCATCACCAGGAAAAGAGGGTGCCAAGTGGGTATTTGAGTCAAATTTATAAACCAACTTGCTTTAGAAGAGTGCTTCTATTTTTAACGTGCAGGGATGAGCCAAGAAACAGTGAAATAATGCATTACAAATTACAGAAAGATACGATTCTGCCCTAAGTTTCTCCCTTGTGCTTTTAATATTTGAGCCTGAAGGCTGCATTCAGCTTTGGGGTAGGTGCATGCTGCTTTATTTAGAAAAGAAATAAAATGGAAATTGCTTACAATAATTCAAAAAAAGTGCTTATAAAAAGTATCATTCCCTGTCAATGACTGCTTAGTAATTTATAAAATTTTTGACAGCCAGTAATGAGTAAATGAGCTAAGTCTTCACTTAAATAAAATGAGCCATGTCTTTTGGTTCAATATTTCACATTTTACATTGTGCTAATGTCATAAAAGAGTATTAAAATTATGTCCCTCTCTGCCTAAGACAAGGCAACACCTGATGTTCCCATGTTCTCCAGGTATCTATTGAATACCTGTAAAAATTCTAGACAGCAGAAATCTAAATGCCAGATTTCGGAAGATTTTTTCATTGACATATGTAATAGTTTTTAAATATAAATTTTTAGAAAAGCAGAGTAAACCTCTGAATTTACACACTAATTTTTTGGCTTCTGAATAACAAAATTTTAATAGCAGTGTAACAGCTACACACAGAGCTCTTAGTATGACTGATTTGGATCAGCCACAGTTTCTCAATATTTTGTGTGGCGGTGTGAGAATTGTTTTATTAGGTTTTTATAAGAAGTTTTATGTTATGGTTCAATTCACTATATCCCCAGTTTTGTAACCCTTTTGTGTTTTCTGTATAATAAGGTGTTTTGTGTCAGTCCTACCACCCCCCACTTGACTTGGAACATCCCCCCTGCCCCCCCTGCTCTGAGGCAGCCTCTCTATCACTTCAGGACCCCCTCCCAGATTGCAAAATCTCAGGGAGAGGGCTTCAGGTGATAGGTCCCCCGGGGGGAATTCTTTTCCTCTAGAGGTGGTTGGTCAGAGGCTTGGGGGTGGGCACACCTTGTTACCCCCTGAATCCCCTGATTTGTTGTCTTGTTGTAACCTCCCTTGAACCCCTCCCCCAGATATAAGGTGGAGGAGGGAGATTCAAACTCTCTCGCTCTGTGGCCTCTTTGGCCTGCGGTTTGGACCAGCTGTGGGACTCCCACAGCTCGGACGGAATAAACATCTTTTAACCTGCTAAGGTGAGAGCCAGCCTTTTCTTACTGCTGCTGCTGTCACGACACTATTTAGTTCAGCTGCTGCTGAGAAGCCGAGCCAGCAGGTAAAGATAACCTGCGTGCCCGTCTGAACTGGAAACATCTTGTAGCTGTGCTGACCGGAGCTAACCGAAGGTCAGCATCCACCCGGTGCGGGGACAGAAACAGCGACAAGAGAGGAAAGTTTTACTCAAGTTTACAGTGTGGATTTTCATTTGGGTTTTCAATAGGGTCAAAAATACCTCTCTTCACCCCCATTGAAAACTACCATGTAACAATGAATAAGCATATGCAGGCCCATTATTTGAACCAGCTTGCAAGTTCTGATAATCCCTCATCCACTTTATGAATTTATCCAAAGTTCACTATAATTTGTGAGTCCAAAGCAGCAGTATCAGTGGAAGAGCCTTATATTAAATCCATGCAGAAATTAGTTGGCTTCCTGGTACCATCAGACTGTGTTAATGCTTGTTGCCAACCACAGCTTCTGGAACATCAAGTTCAGCAAATCTTTTTTTTTATCCCATAATAGAGAATGTTTTAATAGGTCAACAGGGCAGCTTTCAGCACAAATGGGTGTGATCTCCTTACACTGATAATTCATGCTCAAAGCAGCTTTTTGTGAAGAGATGAAGATGTGCTAACCTCCATCTGACTCTTACATACCGTTGTGGCATTCATTCTTGTGTGTTATGCCAGGTTAAAATTTAGGGTTTGAACTCTGTCCTGGCTTCTATTTAAGTTCCCCAGCCTAAACCCTTCTCTCGACCCTTGTTTTTGAAGCACACTATTCTTCCAAGGTCATATTGAAGTCAGTCAAGCACATCAGCAAGACAAAGGAGCTACTTATGGTCTTTATACTCTCAGAAGTGGTTTGCCTGCAGCAATTTTGTTTCAAGTATCCTCATTCCCAGGTCAGTACAGTCTATTTTTGTTGTGAATATACCCTGCCTCCCTGCCACACATATTTACCCTTGGACAACACCTAGTTCTCAACCTCACCAGTATTCATCTGCTACTTTGTAAGCTGTCAAACAACCACTCAGGTGTTAAAAAACCCAACCAAGTCTCTCCAGAGCCTTAATTTAAGAGTTAGCAGGGAGCTGAAAATTAGCAGCAGCGTTTCTGCCTGCAGCTACGGAAAAAAGTGTGAAATGACACTTTAATGATTGCTAAGAAAGGGTGGGTAGTGAGTTTGCTACTTGCTCTTCGGTTCACCTTCCCTGCCAACTGCCGGATGCATAAGCACCGAGCCTACATTCCTGCAATTTCTCTCATGAGGGTAGGAATCTGAGCTATGGATGCAACTTTGGAAGTAAGTGGCCGTGTCAAGTACTTTGGTGAGGCCCAGCTGCCTGCTTGGGAAACTCTTTGAATATTCCTCCCACTGCTGAGTGCCCTGCAGAAAGTTTTATATACTGCTGGTTTTGAGTGCATTGGTCCAGAAAACTCCTTAGCAATTTCAGAGCAGTCACCTTTTTCAGAACCTACTGTGTGTAACTTTTATCTTCCTGATCCACCTGGAACTCCTCTATTGGTTTTTTAAGCTCTTTAGGCATTTATTTTCAGGTCCCTGCTCTTGGCCTTTGAGAACTTACTCCCTCTTTGGTGTGGGCTTAGCAGCTATATCCCATACAACCATAGACAGTGCTTGTTCTGCTGAATGCTTTTAAACCAATTGTGTGTGCTCTTCACTTTCAAATCATCCTCCCATGTATCTTCAATATACACAACTGCTTCTGTGTCAGGGCAGCAGCTGGTTCTAATACACAGAGAGTACCTCTCAGCATTTGCCTTGATAAGGTTGATTTTCTACCGCCAGCTGATAAAATTGGCTACAAAGACAAGATGAGAAATACTGCAAACGTCAAATTTGCTAATCTGGTGAGAGGTCTTACACTCACACCCTTCTGATATTTGCCTCGTTTGCTATTTGCAACCACACTAGTCAAGGTCCAACTTTGTTATGCTCCAAGCTGTGTGCAACCATGCTGCTCAGATACTGTGTGACCCAAATCCATGCTGTCACCACTCGACTACATCACTCTGCTGCACATCCACCATGACAGTTTTTCAGCTTGAGTACCAACACACCCCTAACTTCCCATTGCAGATTTCTTTCCCTCCTTTCTTATTCTACTTCATCTTAAATCTGAGGATCTTTGATGGTCAGTTTAGCCACGTCATAACTTCTTAGTGGCACAGTAGCTTTTTGCCAGCAGACAAAATGAGTTCCGATCTGCTTCTGTGCTGAAAGCCTATCATTCAGACAGCAGTATTTGACAGACTGCATTACCTCTGGTCCCGCCCAAATTGCTGGTGGCCATAGCCAATGTGTAGGCAGCACCCACAGCTAGGCTTTCGGGACAATCTGTGTCGGCTACATGGCCAGATGCGCATTATGATTAACTGCACAGGGAACGATCTGCTGGCCAGGGAGGCTCTCAACACATTCAACACTGCCAAGATTGTCATGGTTTGGTTTGGCCATTTGTGCACATACTAAAAATAAAATTACAGCAGTAGACACCAAGAAAAACAGTTAACTTCTGACAGAAATGTGAGTGACAAGTATCAAAATTTCATGTCAAAAAATTTAATCTAAGCCATCATAGGTCCAGCTGAACTCTGAGCCCGGGAGCACTTTCCATCTGCTGGCTCTGCTGTGCACCTCGGCTACATGACAGCCCAATGCTGACGATGCAGTTGGGATGGGGACAGTCACTCTGTGCCCTGGCAGGTCTGTACACCAAGGGTTAAGACTGCAGGGCACAGAACTGAACACATCCCTCCTGTGGTTTAGGGTCTGTGTGACAGAAAACAGTGCAGGAAGCAACAAAAACCGGAGAATTCACATCTTCTGTAATTCATATAATCTTCCTCATAAGCAGCTTTTTCTACATGAACCTTGACATCTCTTAATTACAGTGAGCAATTTTTCATACCAGAGAATATACATGGGATATTACAGGGATTCTAGGCTTGGTGGAGTGTGTGCAACTTTAGAGATGATATGAGCAACAACCCTCAAAATATGAGGCATTTGAGAGGTATTGGAGTAAGTGTCTATAGCAGTTTATGAACAGATTCAGAGATGATGGTTCACAGTTCACCTATAAAACTGTAAACAGTTTTGAGAGATAGATTAATTCCATGGAACATCTTGGAAACACAGTGTTCAGCTGTGATATTCCCCTAAAAGTTAAATGTATTTGTACCATCTAATACAAATATATCAGGGGAAAAAAAAAAAAAATCTTTTTACCAGAATGAATAATCACTACACAGTGTTTAGTAGTGCAATTCTCCCTTTAACTGTCTATTCCCTACTCCTGATTGTTTCAGTGATGCAAGAATACATATAAAGAATAAATAAAGTGGATGCAAGGGATTTCCTAATACATAATGACAAAGCTTCACTTTATAGATGAAATCTCAGACAATTCAATCATTACATAACCAAGAGTCTCATGGCAACTCGGGGTTGCTGTAGATGAAGTCTGATTTCTCTCTCATCTGCCTATCCTCACCATAGCTTAATCATATTCTATTTCTGAGTTATGTTACAGCACTTCTGTGACAACATAACGGGCGCCGATAGTATCTTGAAGACAAAGGAAAGCTGTCTCTGCAGCACTGCAAAACTGAGTCATGCATAGTAATACCCATTTTTTAAATAAAGTAACTCATAATTTACACATGCATTTCAAAGAAGAAATCATTACAGTGACTAAAGAATACCCCATCCCAAGACGTGTTCAGGGTCAAGTTGGACGGGGCTTTGAGAAAAGTGGTCTCATGAAAGGTGTCCCTGCCCATGGCAGAGGGGTTAGAACCAGATGATGCTTAAGATTCCTCCTAACTCAAAGCATTCTGTGACTGATAATATGCTTCTATGATTCAAAACAAACCCTGCCATTTTTCTCTTAGCATGGCTACCAGGAAGGCAGTGGTTTTTTTGGGTACACCCCCATCATAGTCTGATAACATCCCTCCACTCATCATGAGTTGTCTGAACATACTGAGCACAAAAGAATGGCTATAGGACAAGGGGGCATCAGAAAGCTCACCCTTGCTGACCATCCCTGAAGGCTCATCTCTCTACAGTTTTTCCCTTAGGAGCATTAAGACTGTGTCCTTGTTCTCCCACGTGCCTTTACTTAGAGTCAATAGAACCAGTCCCAACCTGTCTTTTCCCTGCTACACTGCATGCCTGTGATTGAAGTGGGATTTGCAGCAGTCTGCTCATGCACACCAACTGGTAGCAGGAAAACATCTGTTCGGTATGAGAGATCTTGTATTGTTTCTATCTGAACCTGGATTCATATACTTAATGGACTCTACTTCCATCACACTTTACACCTAGGTATAATAGTTTAAAAATAAAACTTTGAATTTTATGGAACTTAGAATCACATAAAAGCTTCTAGTTACCCCTTAGTCTATAGCCTTTGCTATAGACTTACATATATTTTAAAACCTGAAGACACCATCATATTCACCTGGTTCTGTTTCCTGAATAACAGAAGCTAAAAAGATCCCCCAGCAATTAGCTGGGAGGTCTCAATTTTTCCCTTCAGGAACTGTTTCCTCCTATTATGTAAGGATGCACTTATGCACTGCACTCACATTGAACTCAGGTCTCATATGATTTTTACAAGCAGCAGCAGTCTCAGTGCCTCGTCATTACCCTGTGATTGGCATGAGAAATGCAGCTGGTCCAGCGTGAGGCAACCTGACAGCAGTGCAAAAAGGGCAAGAACTTGATACACCTATTATCATCATCATCCAGGAAACTGCATCTTGAAGCCTCATATCCTGAATAATAGCCTCAAAGACTGTTATTCATAATGGCATGTGAGATAGCAAACCCAGACCTGAGCAGACATGCCTGAAGAAGATACAGACCACAAAGAGACCTTTCAGAGGGCCCATGTCATTGGTGTAAACAGATGGACAAGTGCCTTCTCTTAGTTTCTGAGGAAAGTTTAATACAGTTTAGAGCACTTTGTTATCAGTGCTCTAATTAAACCCTTATTTAAGTCCAAATAAAACCCTGAGCCATGCTCTCATTAAAGAACACTTATATTCCTATAGTCTTTAGGTAAGCAGCTAATTTTAAATGGCTGGAACATAAACTAATTACATTATTTTTAACAACATTCCATTTAGAAGTCTAGGAGAAAACTAAATGAGACCAGTTAGGTAGATAATGTTATACTCATTCTCTTCATTTACTGATTTATTAGAGACATTGATTTATTATCCAATGTTATTCAAATAGCTCCCATATTAGAAAGGCTGCATGGTATGAGCCCTGGTCATGTGTAGCAGCAAATCAAGAGGCTTTCTCCCTGCAGTGATCCAGCTACAGGGCACTGCCATGGGCACTGTGGGGTGAGGTCTGATCATCACTGAGGCTACTCCATGTGGATTTTCTCATTCAGCCCTAGCTGGGACCAATTAGACATGTGTAACAAGTTCCTTGGTGCTACTTCCTTTTCTAAAAATGCTAATTTAAAAATTAGAATTCTTGACTGGGTTTTGTTGCTGCCTTTTAGAGCAGTAAATAGAATATAAGTAACTACTGACCCCTGAAACTGAATTTTTAAGATTAAAAGTACTGCTTTTGTATACTGCTTTTCTTAAATGTATCATGGAAAAATAGTTACAAATGTTCAGATGTTTTATTATTTTACTTCTGAAAGCTTTCTGAAACTCCATACTTGTTTTGCCGTCTCAAATACTGCAAAAAAATATTTTACTGGAAGGTTTTGTTTTCATTTTCTGAACTTTGCTTCAGGATGTGTAATGGACTGATAATGTAAACAAGATCTGCTGTGATCTAAAATCAAAGATTAAGATACACAGTTAGAGCAGTAATATTAATGAGGTTTAATGACACAATGAAAAAAAAAAATTATCAGCTTGGACCAGTTTAAAAGTTTTTTCCTTGCAAAATATAAGGTTCAAATTTATATGTCAAGTCAAGAATACAAATGTTTCTTGAAGCAAAATTTCAAACCCACATGTCCACCTCCCAGCCCTGCCCACCAATCTACTGAGCCACAGTCTGCATACCCCTGGATATTTAGCTTGTCAATGAGAAGGCCTCATTTGGTTGTACTTTCAATTACTATGGCATTTTCAAATAGGGGAATCTACCAGAGAAGAGGAGGCACAAGTTTCAGAAACTCCTGTACCGTCTCTCACTATGTTTCTCATGTTAAAAAAAATTCTCTGGCTCCTGCACAGCAAGATCAGTCTAAGTAGCATGTCAGATACGGTCTCAGTTGCCTAAATAAAACCTTTCCATCCTAATTTGATTTTTCCTCTCATGGGTGTTGCACATTGACTTGTGCAATGATTCCCCTGCAGTTATTTAATTAGAGCTTAATCTTACCTTCTCACACATGGCAAGACTTCCTTGTACTCATAAACTGCAGCCAGATATTTGGCAACAGTGGTGATTTTGCTGATAAAAGCACTTTTTACTCTTTAGCACTTCTCTAGGGCAGGATGTTCTGTTCAATGCCCTCCAGTCTCGCTGCCACTGCCCTGGTCAGCCATTCAGCAAAGGGAATCAGGACAATGAAATCCATGGTCCAGGTCAATCCACAGCTAACATACACAGCAGGAACTGGGACACAGCTGAGAAGGAGCAGTCAGGTATTGATGATGCAACATACTCTGTGCTGGGGGGAAAGGAGGTGCCCCTTCATCGTGGGTGAGGAAAGAGGACTAGAGCCAAGAGCAATTAGTTCAGGCCAGTTACCAGTTTGTGTAACACCAGGGCCCTGTGAGGCTGTTAAATGTCCACCTGGAGACAAGGCTCCATTACCTGCTACTCCATTACTCCAGTTAACTCTTATCATCAACAACTCATTGAAATTAAACATGTGCTTCTAAAGCAAATACGAAAAAAGACAAAGGAAGTCTAGATCTTCTCTCAGGTATGTTTTCATAACATCCAGTGGGATGAGAATCCATACACCATATGCAGAACAGACTATATTGATGATAAATTACTTTGGTATATGACTATTTTTTTATTATTATTATTTACTACCTTGTAAATTATTCTACTGCTACTACCTAGAGAGAAAATAAAGTATTACTAGGCAGATTCTCCTGAGTGTCTATATAGCTCCCTCTAATGAACAGGGAAAATGCATACTTCTCTTCGCAGCGCTTTTGAAATTTCCAATTCTCCTTGGGTTAATTGTTAAATTTAAAAAGTAGATTTTTATTATATTAACACACCAAACCTTCTCTAGCATCTTTGTCAGCCTTTTAGATTTCATATTCACATTCTCTAAGCCGTAAAAGTATGCAGGTTACTTTACTGGAACAAAAGCATTTGTGTTTCCTTGGAACTTTACCTGCTTCTAGTTCAGAGCATGAAGCACATAAACCACTTGTAACAACCAAAAGAGAACCTAAGTAAGAGTGAGGATCATTCAGAAAGCTAATACAGACAAAGAACATAGATAATTTCCTTTCCACCATGAATGTCCTGAAGGCATCTTCCTGTAAGCAATATTCATGGGAACATCTTCAAATATATAACTACATGCCAGGTTCCCTCTGAGGAGAGGCATCTCTGTAAAAGAGGTGGAATTATCAATCAACAGTTTTTAATTAATGCAGAATGGAAATTGTAGCAAAGTGGAGCAATCTCCTATCACACTATCACTGTCATCCGATTTGCGCTCGGGGCTGGAGGTTTAGGTATCATATATAGGAAAAGAATATTAACTGTATTAGTGATTTGAATTACATGTGCTGTAATCAGAATCTGCACTCTAATGCCATACTGATGTGCCTTCTTTGCAGTAGGAGATGGAGAAATCCACAGCCTGCCTGGCTTGACACTTGCTGGAGATACTGTCTCAAATGCTGATAAAACAAATGGGAGGAAAATGCGGAATAAACCTAGAGTGGATAAGGGGAAAAAGTGACTGATACAATGAGAAAGTGGGCCTGTTAGAGTCCACAAGCATAGTATACAAACCAAGTTTAGTAACACAGCCAGCTGTCAGGCCAAAACCTGCTGTTCACAAAACTTCAAATGGGAAAGAATATCCCAAAAAAAGAGCAGAGCCTGGATAAATGAGGTAAGGCAGCAACTGATCTATTAACACTTGCAGAAGGAAAGATAAGGAGCCAAGAGGAGGAAGAGGCAGTTGGTGATGTTCAAAAGAAGCAGGTCAGAGCAGATTCCCAGGCAACCCACAAGTTCCCAGCATGTCTTTATTGTGTCAACAGCGCTTAGGGCACAGCTTCTCTCCAAAGAGTTCAGAAGTCAGTAACCTGGGGAGTGATTGCCCTCAGCCAGCAGCAGCTAATTACAGAGACCATTCAAGGCATTCATTGACATATGTACCAATCTTTTTATTTTATTTTTTTGCTAAGTTGCCTGTAATAACTTTACAGTTTTCCAGACCCACCTTTTGAAATTCCAATAAAGAATGGACACAAAAGGCCTCATGACCCCAAAACCCTATTGCTCCCAAAAGAACAAAGGGAGAGTTTTCTCTCAGTTCAATCTATAGTTTTGTCATTTTTATATCATCCTGTACTTTATTGCATAATCCATTTGTGAGTCACTACAATTCTGTGTAGCCTCCTGATTTAATTTTTTCTATTTAAAAAAAAAAGGAAGAAAAAGTATTGTAAGCATCCTCCTGTACTATTTGTTACCCATAACTGGGAATTGTTTTTATCACAACCTAGCACCCAGTGCAAATTTCTGTGCATGAAATTTTTAGTAAAATAGCCTAGACAGCAATAACCTAGTGCTGGATATATTTCTTAGCTCTGAATTGGTGAAAAGAATATTTATGAGCAGTACTAAAATTAAAACATACAAGGGAGAGACCAAAACAAAGCCTTGTTCTCTTCCAGCAAAACACAAAATGAAGCCTTTTTGAGAAAAAAAGCATTGATATTCCCATGCTTTTTTTTCCCTGACGTAGCTGCTTTTTTTTTTTTCCTCCAGAACTCTTCTGTCAATATGCATTCCAAAGTTTTATGTGAGAAAGCTGGCCTCAGAACGGAAACACCAAGCAGCCTAAGCTTAATGCCGCATTCCCAGGGCTTTCAATTTTTTTTCATTTTTCCCTTTCCATAGGTCCATCTCAATTGCTGACTCCATTTGTGATCAAGTATTGCTTATTTACAGGGCATTTTTGGTGCACTGTACTTGTGTCCTGACCTGACCCAATTTTCATAGAATCATAGAGTGACTTGGGTTGGGAGGAACCTTAAAGACTATCTAGTTCCAACCCGTATGCCATGGGCAGGGACAACTTCCACTAGACCAGCTTGGACAGAGCTCCATCCATCCTGGCCTTGAACAGTTCCAGTAATTTTGTGTTACATCTTGATGGCACTTAGTGTCCTGGGATTATTCAGAACACCGCACTTTTGGAAGAAGCCAACAGGCATTTTGGAGAGTGACTGTTCACAAACACCTGAATGTTCTGCACCACTTAACCTTAAGCAGATGCTTTACTGACAGAAGACCTGTCTACAGGTCAGATTTAAACAAACACATTGTCTGTGTGGGGACTTCCCTTCTTTCACTGCATGGTTATGTTGGTCCTTCATTCTCCACTCTTCTTCTCTGCTGCTTAGTCATGGATAACACTGCTTTTCCAATCATATTAGTTAATCTTAATAATTACAACCATCTATAGAATTGAGCAAACTTAGGGTTGAGTCTTAGACTGGTGTTTGCTGTGTCATTGTGAGCAAGGGTACTGCCAAGGCTCTGTCTCCTAGTACAGAAAAATGTAAGGATAGACACTACAATTCCATGAGGGTTGGAACAGGAAAAAAAGCTTCACTAACTGAAATAAATTAAAAACTGAAAAGTTGCCAAATGCAACTGTGAATCCAAGAAATCTAACCCAACTGTGTTTCTTGAAAGATACATCAAGTATTTTGGGGTATTTGTTTCTATCAATTTGGCCAAAGATTGGACTTGATGATCTTGGAGGCCTTTTCCAATCTTAATGATTCCATGATTCAATTCTGTGATTGTGTGTTGTGTTTCCTGGAAAGAAAAATTTCTGTGTGACTGTGCTTCACATGGGTTCAAATCAATGACTGGAGAAGTCGTTCCATGCTCTGTGACCAAAGTTAGCTCTAAAAAGCACAAGATGCATTGTAAGCCTGAAATAAATTGTTCTACAGAAGGAATGAGGAAAAAAAAAAGGCAGATAACAGGGTTTCTCAAGTGTCTGTCTCAAAGACCATTAGTTTATTACTTCATACCAATGCCCATGCAGAACAAGAAATGCTCTAAGTTGATTGTATGTGTTTTTCCAGGCAAATTATCCTCATTCCCTATATTTTATGTGATATAATTTTCCAAATCTACAAATGTAGTAATTAATCAAGCATAAATCACATAAATACACTTTATACTCTAAATTAAACAACTAATTTCTACTCTACAGTAACTATTTTTTGATTATGCTATTTCTATAGTTAAGAACAATTAATTTTGGGTTTTCCCTCTACATTCATCTCTTTCTCAGAAACAGTTTTGATTTTTCTTTTACCCTGTGCTTTACAAATAAACTTTTCTTTTGAACCAAAATTAAGACCATGGACATCCCTTTTTAAGAAGGTAGCTTGTCCAGAAGGAGCTCTGTCTCTAACCAGTGCACTATTGGCTCATCTCAGATGCAAGGCAGATAAACACATTTGGATAACATTATGGGGGGATGCATTTGGAAAAAGAGTGCAATGCTAACACTACATGAAAGAATTACTGCAGTCCTAAAACAATTGGTATATTCACATTCTTGACAAGTCCTTTTAAAAGTGATTCAATGGAAACATTTAAAGAACATTGTACCAGATTAATTAGAACGGTTTCCATTTGTAATATGGATCTATTAATTGTAGTAGAACTCTATCTTTCCATCTTTGTCTAGTGCTGTAAGATAAGTTTGAGTAATAGGTGTGGGATTTTAATTTTGTGTTATTTTAACCCATGCTGAACAAGGACTGGGATCCATTTTACTAGTTTTTCAAAACTTTATTAAGTAAACTATGCTCCAAAAGGGCTTGTATATGGCAGATAAAAAGTGCAATTCAAACAGTCTGGCATCAGATCAAATGCTGGCAGAGCTGGAAATAGACCTCCAGTCTCTAACACGCCACTCCAAGCTTGTATCATCTCATATCTCCTGCCTCATTTATTTACACTGTTTTTTCTTTACTGCTGCTTAAATGAATTACATAAACTATGTCAATAGCTGAACTTACAAATTGGGTGTATCATTTTAATAAGAAATGTTTAAAAATTTCATTTTAATTGTCAGTGGTCATACATCTGGCACTAGCTCTCTTCCTTCCCTGAACACAAACATATGCTGCTTTCATTTGTGTAAGCTACTGATCATTCATCTAAGGCTGGAAAGGCAATTATGGCACTCATGATAACAAAAATCAATAGAGCTATAAATAAGCTTTGCTACATCTCCCAACAATTTTAAGTAATTCATTATCTAGAAACATAATGCCAGCCAAGGAAATACATTGGTTTATACACTAGTTTCTACATTTTTCCTGTATTTGTACCCATCACCTTCAATGTGTGGGTTACAAGAGAGGATTCTGTAGACCCTGTAAAGGGTCTACAGAACATGCTGCCAACCCTATTGCACTTAATGTGATGATTTTGCTGAATAAACGTGTGGAAGGAGATAATAAGTGTGTGACCATACATTCACAGAGACTTCCCTATTTCCTTTACAGCCTGCTTTTTGGATCAACTCCTTTTTCCAAGCTCCCAGCCAGGTTTTCCAAAGGCCTCCAGGAAAAATAGAGTAAGTCATTTTAATAAATTCCAATCACATTTTGGCCAATGGATGGACAGTCAAAACATTCAGAACACAAAGAGTTTACACTGCTAGATGAGAAGGTGAAACATCAGAGTGTAAAAGGACAAGCCTTCCTAAAGGAAAGAAAGCATCTGAAAACTAAAACTGCTGCTTAAAATGTGCTAAAATGGAGGCACTGAATTTGAACCCTTTCAGGAAGGCAGTGAACAGAAGGGGAATTTGACAATCTGACTGGAGTAGTCCTGGGTAGGAGGACAATCAACTGCTGCAGAGGTAGTAAGGTCAAATACATTGGCCATGGACTGCCCCACTTTTCATTTTGCCTTAAGAAAACCAAAGCACTCTTTGGAATGATGGAATACTGCATCAAGAGACAAGACAAGCGAGGAAAAGGCATGATATTTTGAGGTTCTCTTCCAAATTTCTGAGCGAAGTAGCGCTGTAAACCATATCCCATACCATTTAATACATTCAGTTCAGCTCTTTTGATCGAGAAGCAGAACCTTGGAGACTTTCCACAGGCTTTTAGCAATGAATACCTCCTAATTGCCAATTTTTTATGCTTTAGTTGAAATTGACTTTTTCTTACCACAACATGAAGTTCCAGCTCCTCATATACTTTTGCAGAACAAACTGGAATCTGTGGGGTTCAATAAATTATACAATGGAAAGTGTGAAGCATTAGAAATCCGGATAATCTTGATGTGTTTCTCAGAAGACCATGAAAGAAAGCTGGATTTGATTGCTTGCCAAAGAACAGAGGAAAAGGTCTTTAAACTAAATCTTACTGGATCAAAGATGACATCTGACCACTGAGAAACAAATCTTTTGCAGTTTAGTGAGTAGCAAAAGCCTAAATAACTCCACCAGAGCACCATATATTAACACACATCTGACAATTTTGCAACAGGAGCTCTTACTATTTAATCATAGAGGAATTTTGGGCTTAGCCTCGCAGGCAGAGATATAAATATTTTCTGAGAAGAAAACCTGTAATTTCTATGCAGAGTGCACACATACTTAGCTTCCCTATACCCCTCTACACGCAGTGTAAAGAGACCTGAACTATGTCAGGTATTTTCAGTCTGGGACTGAATACACAACCTCAGTTTTTTCATGTGAGGCTCAGACTGTCTGTATTAATTTAAGCTTCATGTTCACAGTGGCTGAGTTCCCTCAGCTTCATCTAGAGTTAAAGAGTCCAGCACTCGTAAATAAATAAGCAAGTAAATCAGATTCCCATGGCTGATCAGTCAGATTTACTACTAGACATGATAGCAGATACTTTCCCAGTGTAGCTATCCGCAAGGAACGGCTTAACCCCTAATCTAAGAGTCATTAAATGAGGAAGACAACTTGAAGAAAGCTCGTGTCCTAGATACCTACAAACACATTTGTCTTGGAGCTCAGGTGTCCCTGTTAATTGGCACTGACTCTATATAGAGCCCATAAGAATATTCATAGAATGGAGAACACATTTGTAAATGATTCATGTTACCAATTCTCAATTACCCATTTGCAGCACCATTACCATATTAAATACACAATGTTATGTGCACTCTTCATTATGTTCAATGTCATTCAGTATTCTATTTATAAGCCAAAATCTGAATCTGAAACAGACATATCAATTTCTGGGAAGTCTTGTCATAATTTTAGTGACTAAAACCTGGGTCAGGGTTGGGGGGAGGGGAAAAAAAACAGAAAAGGAAATTTAAAAAATGTTTGACTGCAAAATCATTCTACGGACAAGACAATGGAAATACTGCTATAAATTTATAAAGCAGATTAGCTCTTCTTTCAACCACCAGCATGAAGATGTATCAAGAGTCCAAAACCTAGATTTGGGAGACACCATAGTATCAGTTATTCTCAGACAAGATTTCATCATAGGCACCACCCTAATACAACAAAATTTAATGTATGCACCATTTCACGCTTCTTCTAAAACATATTAGAGCGCAGGGCTTATGCAATGTGTCTCACTTCAGAATTACCAAGCTGAAATTGCTCAGCTATATTTGTCTTGAAAATAGCTCCAGTGTGGCTCCAGTTTGGGAGATATAGCCTGCAATTAATAAATGGTATGCCTGACAGGACAGTTGCCAGGTAACATTTTACTGCTAAGGCACAAGATTGCAGCCTAGCCATGCCCTTGAGGCAACCTCTGGAGATTGGCTTGATACTCCTGGGACAGTCCTATGTGAAGCAGTGTAGGCTTCTTCTCGGCACCCCTGCATCTGCCTGCTGACCCAGCATTTGGCTCAGAGAGTCCACAAAATCGGAAGAGCCAGGAAAACTTCAGCTGAAAATTAAACTCAGTATTAACAGACTAACTTCAGCAGTGGAATGAAGGAGTTCATGACAGAGGAGGTGAGAATTAGGAAAGGTTGCATGGCAATTCAAGTACCAACCAACCAACCAACCAACCAACCAACAAACCAACAAACCAACCAACCAAAAAACCCCAAGAAACAAACCCAAACCCTGCTGAGAAACAAAAGTGAAGGGGTATATCTCTACTTTTTGACTTTATGAATATTTTAGTGTATGTGATACAAAAAATCATCTTACTAAATTGGGAGTTGATTGGGAGTTATTGTGTCAACTTTTAAAGAACAATTTAGATCTACATACAGCTTTTGCTGTACAATCTGAAAGTTAATGTTTTCAGCTAGGCTCAATTGCTCTGAAAACCAAGATGATGACTCCTCAGAGCTTATTTTGAGAATCATGCAGCTAGATTGCATGAGTATTTTGATAACTGCAACCCTGATATTATTTTGGTAGGTACTCCTCAAATACAAGTCCCAAAAGAAGTTAAAAGGTCAGGCTCAGGAGGCCTTGAAGGGACACAGAGGATCAAGGCTGAGAGAAAGCTATTTAATTCTAGCAGAAAAATGGTACATTTATGTTAAATTTTGCCTTTTTGACCTGTTCTTCCTGCTTGTTATAATCTAATGAAGAGAAAAACTTTCTTTTGAAGAAGCTGTTCTCCGTAACTATATTTTCATGGAAATAATAGATCTGTAAAAAATCTATAATCCAAAAACCTCTTCAATAATACATTTACTAAACAGGGGGTCCCATTATCTATTGACCCAGGTAAGTAACAGTGAATCATGTGTTTCCACTCTGTTAGAAAGTTTGGTCAGGCCAATAATCTGGAGAGAAGTATTCATAGAGAAAATCAAAGACACTGCAAGACACTGCACAGTCATGTCATAACAGTCAGCTCTGTATCATCACTGCACAGTGTGAGAGCATGACTGAGTGATCAGGGGGGCTGGGAGGTCTAGAAACATTTTCTTCTTTCATTTTGGAGAACCTGTTGCTACATTTGTTCTAAAAAACAATGTGGTCTGAGACCTTACCAAAAGGCACCTGTTCTCTAGGATTCTGTTAGGGACCAGCCACCTCAATGCCTGTCCTTGATCTCATATGGGAGACAGCTCTTAGGGATGAGGCTAATGGTGAGGGTCATCACAGGCTGGGACTTTGGGCTTGCTTCATTATGAATATGTACACAAACACTGCAACCTGATCTCCGGCTCCTGACATCTGACAAGGACATCCCACTGACATCTTGTGCTGTCACCCACCTGCTACCCAGCTTCCAATACTCTAAGATCAGGAATACTCCCCAGACACCTATGCTTCTACCACTGATGAGCTGAAAAGCCATTTAAACCTCAGCTCCCATAGCTCTGCCCTATGTCTTGAGACAAGAGAACTAGGAAGCCTTGGAAGGGGACCACAGTTCAGGTGGGGGAACACATATTTCAACACCAGTCATCACCACTCCTTCTGTGGGCATGCCTTGAGGGGACCAAATACACTTAACATCCTGCCTTAGGCATGTCACAGCTGGGAGGAGGGACAGGAAGCTTGCCCAAGGCAGAGCAGGTAAACACATGTAAATAAATGCAAATAGCTAAGAGGGAGCATGAAACTGAACTGGTTTGACAACAGAGCATGGGCTACTTAAATACCTGATCTGAGTTAGATGATCAGTTTCAGCAGTTATGGATGCTTGAGGACAAGATGTGAAGACAAGAGATGTGACATCCACCTTGGCTTACCAGCCATTCTCACAACCTCAGGTACTGAGATGCCCCCCTGTCTTGTACACATCTCTCCCGTTTCACTTCTGACTCACAGGACTTCCATCAGAGAGCCATCTCCTGCACGTCTGTCCTTGAAATTCTGCCTATGCACATACTGTGCCACTGTATTGAAGACAGCAAGGTGAGTTTTTGCAACAAGGAGTAAAATTAGAGTTAAAAATATGGACTTTGGGAACATGCAAGGAGATATATTGTCAGTGTGCGTGTATGTCAACAAATGGATATGATCAAACAATTGAAATCAACACATGCTAAGGCCCAATCTACACTATGAAAATGTGTGGCACTCAGGCTAGCCCCATATCTGGTACAAATGCAGAAACCATCACAAAATAAAACTGTAATCATGACAGCTTAATTTAGTAATAAACTCGAATTTACTCTGAGAGCTGCACTCAGCAATTTCCAGTTTGACAAAATATTCATGAACAGATATTCCTACCACTAACCCAGTTTCAGCATAAATGATATTTAATGAAAAATGAGAGTTGAGCAGTAAATATTGATGACAGAAACTGAAAGGGAATGAGGGGTACAAAATTAAATTTATCATAAAGGAAATGTGCATAACCTATTTTGACATTTTTTTCTTGTACTTTTTTCCTCTTGTATGGTAGGTGAGAGAAAATCAGAAGATGATCATAGGAAACATGAAAAGCTTTGGAACTTTGTGTATAGAATGGCTTGAGGGTCACTGTCATCCTCCTAGCTCTCTGCAGAATTTTGATAATTTGATGCAATCTGGAAGCACTTTGGTGCCAAAGAACAGTGGTTGCCTTCCATCACCCGAGTTTACTGATCTGGTTTCCAGGTTCAGTGATTCAACCCTTCCATAAGATTAATGTTATTCTTTCACTTATTCTTCTTGAGGAAGGTATTTTTCTTGACCGTGATTATGAGTGAGTGAATAATTTTAGTGTGCAGTTTGTACTCCCATGTACACATTGCAAAATACCTGCAAGCAGATCATAATTATAATTCCCTACAGTTTAGAATTCAAATACATTTGATGCATTTTTTTTCTTCTGCCTATTAATCATTATTTGTTGTATTTGATATCTGAACAGTGAAGTTTCACTGCATTGGTCAAGCAAGTCACACAATCTTATTTCAGTCATCTTTGTGGTGCAAGATCTTCACCTGTGCTAAACAACAGCCCTGCATCTATTCAGGCATATTATTTCACAATAGTGCTTTCAAAGAATTTCACTGGTAAAATTCCATTCCTTGGAAGTTGAAGAAGGAGCAAAGGAAAAAGGCAAGGCTGGCACGCTTCCTGAAAATCTGAAATAAATGATTGGTGAAATAATTACAAACTAGACTAGAAAGAGAATGCTTAATAGGTGTAATTTAAAAACCTTTTTCCAAACGTTTGTGATGACTGCAGCGCAGCTGCCTTCTAACATGGCAATACCGAAGCTCCCAGGGCACATCCAGGTCAAAGACTTCCCCAGGAGGCAAGAGATCTGCGCCTGACCACACACATAATTCCCAAATGCCTCCAGGTCTGGCTGTCTGACTCAGTGCAGACACCTACTGCATTTCATCTGCAGAATTCAAAAAATCTTGATCAAATCCACCCTTCACTGCGTGCGTTTTCTTTACCTTTTTGTGGTGTTTTGTGGTATTTTGTGGTATTTTGTGGTATTGTGGTAGTTTGGGTTTGTTTGTTTGTTTGTTTGGGGGTTTTGTTTTATTTTTTTTTGTTGTCAGGTTCTCAGTAGGATGAATTTGCCCACTCTGTTCCATCTCCACCTCCCTCTATCTACACTGCTCTCCTGGGGAGAAAAGCACAAGGGAGGAATAGCACCAGGGGGTCTCTCCCTACCACTGGGCTGCTCTGCTGCTGTGCCCAGGGAAATTAATCTTCCTGAGTGCAAAAGTTGGTGCAGGCATGCTGCAACCATGCTGTCTGTAAACCCGGAGAAGATCTTTCTGGTATTGGCCTAAGTGATCATAGACCTCACAGGAATGCATTTGAAGTTTCCACTATCTAGTGGAAACTTCTACATGGTGGGCAAGAACATCAGAAATGTAATAGGAAATCCCAGTAGTGGAGAACTCAGTCCAGAAACCCCTAAATGATCACTGTGCATTGGTGCATTGGCTTTCATTGACCTTGGTCCCTGGACAAATTTCAGAGATTTAGTTTGGAAGGAATTTTGTCAGACTAACTGATAGAAAGTAATTAATGCTTTAGAATAAATTATTTCAGACAATGTCATTGCTGTGATGAGAAATTGTAATCCTGAATTTCTCTAGACAAAAAAAAAAAAAAAAAAAAAAAAAAAAAAAAGAAGCCAAAGCTAGGGTAAATACGTTCACCTACATATTAATGAACAGTCAGGTCGTGATAGAGTCCTTAGTATAAATGTATATTTGGCACTTGTCTTAAAGTTGAGTGTTTTTTGACATTGTTCTATTCGAGCACGTCTACCCCGGAGCAGTAGAAAAGAGGATTTATTAGTGAGATGAAGGCTGGTACCAGGCACAGAACAGAGGCATGGGCACCATGCATGCACAAGAACCAAAGAACTCTCAGGACACGCTTTGTCAGGATGGGTTTTTTAATTTTTATCCTCTGCCAGATGGAAATGGGTGTTCTATTTCGTCAAGGCTGATTCTTGTTTTGGGTACAAACTGTCAGCTGCCTCTTATCCATCCTCTCCAGTTGCAGTCTAGAGACTCAGGAGGGAAGTGATCTAACGTGTCTCGGGGGGGAAGTGACCTAACGTGACTGCCAGATCATCAAAAATTTCTTGTTTATTCCCTTCAGTTATTTTTCATTTCCACTTCCATAAGGTCCTCCACATCTTTCCTTCTCTCAGTTCAACCATGTTTTAAAAAAAGGAGTAGGAATCCTTTACTCATGAGGTTGCGCATTAGTGGTAGTCCAGATTTCCTGGCTTCATTTTTGTTAATAATTGTATTATAATCACTTTTTTTGCAGTGTATATTTACTGCACCTATAGCATACATCTTTGCAGAGAGGTCTCTGGTACAAAAATCCTTGTTGAAGAAGTAAAAGGAAGATTCAAGCTGACATTGCAAACAAGCATTTTCACAAGCATTAGTCACATCAAGGATACATTAATTATTTGCTACCTGGCAGAAATCACAGGGCTTGTTAATACCCGTTCTAACATTCAGTTTCTTGACAAATATCTACCCATAAATACAGTTATTTAGATTTTTAAATCATCTTTAAATAAGACACTGTCATATCAAATGGAAGCCTTGGCCAAATACAAAAGCAAACAACAAGCAATATCACTTTTAGAAACAGAGTACTTGACAAGTTGGATCTCAACTGCCAAGAAAATACTTGTTATGATGAAGCAACACAGTTTTCCTTCAAAAATGCACCTATAAGAAACTTATCCATTTTGTGAAATTATGTCGACTCTCAATGCTGCTCTTCAATGGAAGAAAATCAAAAGTCAAATTTTGATAGTATTTGATTCATGCTTTTAAGCTATTAAAATTTAATACTAATTAGATGCCTACAGATGATGTAATTTTTAAATTTTATATGGATATTGCACAAATGAAAAAAACCCCAAACCATCAGCACTCATATTGGAGATAATGAGAAAGGAATGTCTTCTTCAGAAGAACCTGAAATTTGGGGTTTCTTTCCATTTCACATTGCCACAAATCTGCCACCAACCTACGCTCCAAATGTTGGAATTATGCACAGATTTGAAATGTCTATTTCCTACCAACTCTGGTTCCCATTACTGTGTCAGTCAAAGCCTTCCATGTGCTAACCACTGCTCCCTTCACAGGAAAATGCCTTGTGAAAGAAATAAGCAAGTCTTTCACAAGTAACAGGGGGCTGACACAGTTGGGCTTCAGCTACAGGCTTAACACAGATTCCAGCTCTTTGGAAACTCCCTGCAGCCCAAACTCTGGACATCACAAATGTGTCATCTCCAGCATGAGATGCAGACAGAGTTGTTGACAAGTAGGATTTCCGGTTGACAGGAAAGGAATATTTTTTTTCTGTTGTATTGAGTCTCATCTTGGTCAAAATGAGACTAAATGCAAATGTTCCTGTTTTTCCAGAGAACCAGAAGTCCCCTGAGCTTTGCAGCTGCTTGGTGAAAGAGACTTTTCCATCAGACACTGCTGATGGCATCAGGGAAATAGATGCTCCTTCTTTTGAACTCTGCTTTGGTTTTGTGGAAGATTTAATCAAACACAGCACATTCTGAATCAGAGAATTCTGCCCCAAGGAATGAGCATTTCAGGATGGAACTTTGTTCTGTCAGACATTTCCTTAACATGGTACTCAGAGACACTCAACAATTGCTGCATCATATGAGTAGGAAAAACCTTTTTTCAGTAATCAGGACCCAAATTCGGTATTTGCACTCAATGGGAGATATAACTAGGAATTTATTTTTTTTTTTTTTTTTTTTTCCTTTATAGTTGTTTCCTTTGCTAAAAATTTTTAATCTTATCTGGTCACTTTTTAATCAAGACTACTTTCACAACATAATTATGTATTATATTTGCCAGTTAATTTGATACTGAAATACTATCTCTTCTGGGAAAATCCAGGATGTCTCACATATAATGTATCATAGATTAGCACAATTTTGTTTCCTAGATATAGAGAAATCTAAAATATTTTTTCCCTGCCCTCACCGTGGCCTGAGTTGGGGGGAGGAGGACAAGGACCTATCAGAAAGCAGGCTGGAATATTGACAGCTAAGTTAACCAATGAGAAGTGTCAGTGCGACTTTGGAGGGAACATTTAAAACTTATCTGCTGAGACTGCCCACTCTCTTGCTTTGGTGAGCAGCCATGAGGTGACATGCTTAGGGCTGGGCCCGGCCCCGGGTTGGGCTCTGCTGCCCCTCTGTGCGGCCGGGCCGGGCTCAGCCGGGCCTCTGAGGGCCGCTGCCCGCACAGGGAGGGCCTGGGCCGGCTGAGCCCCTTTCCCCTGCCATGGCAGCGAAGAGAGGCGGCTGCAGCTCGGCAGTGCTGGCCACGGGCTCGCACCGCGGCAGAAGGGGCCAAAACATGGCCCAGCTGAATCACCGCTGGCAGCAGAGAAAGAAAGCCTGCAGCTCCATAACAACTCTGAGCTGGACTGCCTTAGATAAGACCAAGGGGTGGAAAAAAGGACATTTGCCGGTTTCCTTTTACCAGCTCAGTTGCGCATGTGGCTTTGCAAGCCCGGGCAAAAAAAATTTAACCCTTTCTTAGTAATACAGAACTTTTAAAGCACAATTCTTCTTTGAGAGAAAGAAGAAAGAAGAGAACAGAAGGTACATGGAACAGACACTGCATAAAGTCAGTTAGATGAGAAGTGAAAGAACTAATAATATTGGAATAGGATTGAAGAAGTGGATATTTTTAACTGGACTCCTCTAAGGTAATTTATGAAGAAATGAACTGTTCTTTGCAGCATTCTTAGTAGTATTTTTTTTTTAGGTTGAATGCTATTCTAATCAAAATTAAGGACTGGTGTAATAGAGATTTATTTGGGAACTTTAAAACCCCCGCTCCTGGGTCAGAAAAGGAGGTCTCAGCCTTTTGAGACAAAGATAATTTTAGATAAGAAGAAGTATTCGTAAATAATACCCCAAATAAACTGAGAAGCTCTGTGGATAGAACATCAGTCTGCGAAAACTCCGGGTGGCAGCAGATGTGTAACAGCACTGGACTATTTTGTCTTATAGCAAACACCTTCATGAAAGATCTTAGAAGGACTCTTCTCCTAAGATAATGTGTAGTTGTGTCTAAGTAGTGAAACTGACTAAAAATCCTAAGTTGTGTCTTTCTATGTTGTTTAATAAGAAAGTTAATAGTTTTTAAGAGGAAAGAAGCGTGTTTTTAAAGTTTCATTCTGTTTTTTTTTTTTTTTTTTCTCTTCTATTCTTTTAGTGTGTGTGTTAATAAAACCATATTTTTTTTGTTCATTTTTAAGCTTAAGCCTGCTTTGTTTATTTTTCTCCTAATCTCTCCCTCCCACAAAAATATTAACACCAAAATCCCTATATTAATTAGCGTTTCTACCCGGTTTTATTAAATTAAAACCATTGCAAATGCATAAGAAGATGGCAGTCAGCTTAAAATGGGAGTTTGCAAAGATCAAGCATTCCTTACAAACAGCTTGCTGTAGCATGTTCTGTGAACCTTACTACTTGCAAAATTGCCTTTGGCATTAGTGCACTCTTTGACAAGTTCACTGTGTGACAGTGCCTTAAACCAGGATGTTTTCCTGGGTATCCTTTGGCTTAAAAATCAGGATGTTTTCCTGGGTATCCTTTGGCTTACAAATCATTTTAACTAGAAATGTCTTGTACAGTAAGGTGCAATCACTTAGCAGAAGTGCTCGTCATGGATATTTAAAAATACCACAGAGCCCCCCCAAAACCCAGCAAGCTGCCATTGACTGTCACCTCATCCAAACCTCAACTGCAACACTTAGGCATAATCAAGGCATCTCACTTTTATGAAATACTTGTGCTCCTACAGACTTGATGTAGAAATGTGGAAGTGTATATGATCTGGAAGGAATACATTTGCTCTTCAGGGCGATTGCATCGCCTGAGTCTACCCAGCAAGGATCTGTATCTCAGCCGTGCCCTCATTTATAACACAGGCTAATGTTGTACCATGAGAGATTTCATTACCTAGAGGCTGAGAGCTGCTACCTGGTTTAAATTTGTTAAATTAAGAGCTTTAGGCAGTTTTCTATGAATTAAACACAAGGAGATCTGCAAAGAGGAACAGAAAACAAGGAGAAATGTTGCTTAGTTCAAGAGTCTGATAAGTGAATTGTCTGAACACCATTTGACATTTCTATTTAAACCAACAGCATCTTCACTTGGGAAATGTCTTCAGATGAAAATAAAACAAGAATGATGTTTATCACTCATTTTTTTTTATCTCCTTTGCTAATTTACTGTCATCAAACTTGACTTCATGTCAAGATTAGAAAACTACTGTTCCTGGGTGGTTTACAGTATAAAATATTCTCTCTGTGTGTCTGTGCAGATCTTTGGTTTGATCTGCTAATCTTCCATTATAAACACAAATTAGAGGAACAGTATCCAGAGTGCAGGATGAGGATGACAGAGAGAACTGTGTTTACTCAAACTGGACTATATCCAGAACCCTTATTTGGACTAAAAGACTTTTGTCCCATCACTTGAACATTGCATTTTGTTGGGAATCACTTATTGGGAGTTATATTTTCCTCACTGAAAGCACTGGAGATGATTTTCAGTGCAGTTTTTGCATAAAGAGAGCAATTGAGAGAAGCACAGCACAAGTTTGCTTCTTTCAGTGATGGAGGTTTTAAAACTCTCACAAGGATCTGGAAAGATGGTCTCCTCTTAAGCATAATCAGTTTCTCATGGTTTTAATTGCTTTTATGATCCTAGGTTTCTGCAGAGAGATGTAGTTTTAGGATAAGAAGCTTGTCCATCACTTGAGTGGTGATTTAGAATAAGAAGTAAAATTAATGCTACGTGTACTTTAGAGTCCCTTCTAAGCTGCTAAATAACACACAGCAGAGAGACACTGTTAGCAGTTTTGTTTTCAGAAAACCTCATCTGTAATGCCTTGTTTCTGAAAGTACAGCAAAGATAGGAATAGGAAAAAAGAGAGAAAAGGAAGAAAGGAAAAAGAGAGAAAGTCAACACATATTCATAGAAATAAGACATCACTGTCTGACTACATTGAATTTCCATTCTGCCACCATTCCTTTGACATACATGACATGAATGAACCTTAGCCTGAAATTGCAAATCATATTATTAATAACAGGACCTACATTCTTGTTGAAGAGTCTTCGATTTTAACAGCTATCCAACTCATTTGAATAACATTTTGACAGGAGGAGTGTGCTACCACTCTAAATTTTAATGAAGATACAGAGATGAAAAATGTAATGATACTGTAAGCAAAAGGTATGATTCCCTGAGAGAAGTTTATTGAGTCCTTAGGGCCACTGTTGAACTATAAATAGAAAACTCCAATCACTACATTGCCATAATTCATTCAGTTGTTTGCCTTTTGCATGAAAAATGTCTATGCTTTTATCTCAGTACCCAACCAGGATAAGATGAGCTAAATATGCTTTCCTCATCCAGCAATAAAATTGAAAAACATATGCTTTTCCATTATAGAAGCAGTATATTATGCTCACTACACCACTCTGTGAAGTCTGTGACTGCATCTGGCTGATGTCTAGGTTATTTAGCATTAGCAATCACATTCTATCCATTATGCTAAAAGAACAATAATATCTTCCGGGCTATGAAATGACAGAAATTCATAGTTGTATAGACTTTGAACAGGTTTTTGCTGATATAGCAATATGAAGTTCCATGGTTGAATGCTCATTCAACTTTAAGGGAACACCAAAAGAGAAAATGTAGATGTTTGTCTCCTTCCTTCCCTTCAGGAGAAAATTAAACTATAAAAGCAGTCAGAATAATTTCCTGTCAAAATAAATATGTAAGTATGGCCATGTGCATATTATTTCTTCATAGCAATAACTAAAATGTCTTTCACCCAAGACAGAAAAATATCTGCTTAATCTAGAGCTTCAAAGAAGGACCAGCCTCCATAAATGATGAGACTGACTGCACTTCTTCATCTGGAGAAAGCTTTCTTTGAACACAAAATAGAAACAATCTACTCAATGAACTCTACCCAAAATCATGGACAATAAATTAGATGATGTCTTGTATTATAATACATGTCATCTAACTTATTGTCCATGATTTTGCCCGCATCAAATAATTTCCCAGTGACACCAGGAGGCCTCTACTCCCAAAAACATTTAAGATTTGACCCCTCTGTTTTATTTAAAAAAAAAATCAGGTTCTTGGTACTGTAAGGAGCTGAATAGGAACTCTCTGAAGAGATCAGCTGTTGCTGATATGTAAAATGAAATTCAATAACCTCCATTAGGGTTAATTTATAGTAGCTTGATAACAGTTACTCTGCATTTAACGAGTGTTGGCTTCTTTTTAAACATTAATCAAAATCCAGTGAGTCACTCTAGGTATGAAAATTGTGTCAATTACCAGCTTTGAAGAGCTACATCCACCAAAAGTAGGTCTTTTGAGGTACACAACTTATCTTTCAGCACACGACCCACAACATAAATAAGAGCAACTATGCATAAAGCATTAATAAATGTAGGTTCTATATTTACAGATTTAAAAAAAAAATAAGTCACAGCTTGAGTTTGTAATATTAAAAACAGAAGGGCAATTAAACCATTTATATGCAATTTTAATTCTGCTTACAGAAGCTAAGTAGCACAGCTGGAGCCATGTCTCTGTAATTCTACCACAGGGTGGCTATAAGGTACTAAATAAAGAAAAAAACAAACACCCTGAATTTTTCAGGCTCTTACAAAACAGTACCTTCACTTTTTCCAAAAAGGCACTTAGACTTTTAAAACCAGTGACATGGCATACCTAAAGGAAATTAATTTTATCAACATCATCAATAGAGATGTTCAGAATTCACAGCTCCCGTACTGTTGACAAAGTCAATATTTAAGAAAAGTTTCATTTCAGATTGGAAAGATAAATGTTTCTGGGTAGGGATGCTTTCTTAGAATGCCTGTTGAGGAGAGAGAAAGAACTACACATTAGTCAGACTTGTAAAAACTAAGAAAAAAGTAGAGACTCCAGTTATGAAATGCTATAAACAATAAATCCTGACAGTTGGCATTTCAGATTCTGCTAATCTCAAATTTAAAATATCAATATATAAATGAATAAAGCACATAAAGCATTCACCCCAGTAAGAAAATATACAGAAATAAACATTTATCAGGCTAATATCACCAGTCCTTATGCAGTGAAGCTGACCTAAGGCTGCAAAGCTGTGCTAAATTATATATAGCTTAGTTCTGACTTATTTGGCATGCTTGTACTGCCTCCTGATCCAACACCACATAGCCAGGGTGTGCAGGACCCTGTCCTACGAGCTTCCACACAGTCCTGATTCCCAGACACCTCCAGGTATTGCTGGGGCTGGCAAAGCCCTGCATCTCCCCAAGCATCTCTCAGGCTCAGACATCTCTGAGCAGAAGACCAGAGAAGTGATGGGGAATGGTTTCTTTGAAGCAAAGCATGAGGAAGAAACCAGGTCCACTGGTTAGGGGATCACCAAAACAAACAGACTCAATCCTTTAGAACACTGTGTTTCAGCAAACAGCCTTCCCTCACCCTCCTCCTAACCCTCAGTGGTAGAAAGGCATTTTTTTGTTGTTGGAAAAGCTCTTGACCAAACCTGAGAAGTCTTCAGAGAAGAGATGTCTTGGCTTTTCAATGATTTTTTTCATAACTCTTCTCTGTCAGTTTAGTTTATTTACATCATAAATCAAAAGGTTAAGGATGAAATGAACTCACACAACGAATTACTTAAAGGCTCATAGCAGCATCATCAGTACTTTATACAAAAGTCAAAAAATCAGCAAAACATTAATTTTAATTGTCTAGACAAATAATTATTTTAACCAGTTATGAGAAGAGAATTCCACCTCCATGAAAAACACATTAAAATCTTCAGAAAGCATAAATTTCAGTCTTGGGCTACATAGCCTGCCAAATTTTACATTAACAAATTATCAAGAGTTAACAGGGATGTCAAATATTTTATACCAGAGTGGTTAAGTGCGTTGAAAACACAGTGTTAAAACCTTTGACTTAATATCCACCATTAAGGAAAAAATGTGTAAAACCGTGAGTGATATGTCTTAAAAGTTGAAATTTTTATATAGCTTCTCCATAATGGTCATGAGAAGGCCGAACCTCAAAGATATAGGAACTCCCTGTTAAAGGTTGGAGTAATAAGCCCACGAAAAATTAAAGGTTTATGCAGATTAGTAGTAGTCTAGTCCTTTTTTCTGACTGAAAGAGATCCCCAGTATAATGATTTTTTAAGTGTTAGAGGTTGCTGTGCATTATAAACTTAAATTAATTTACATCTCCCTTCTTAGAAGCAAAACACTGTTTTTATATGGAACTAGGATAAAAAAGATTTCATTAAAGTCCTCACAGGCTGGAATCACACTGTATAAAAATAGATGCAAACTCAAAATCTTTATGAGCTCTAGCAAACAGGCAACTACTATTCAGATAACTCTGGACAAAAAAGATAAAGGTTTTAACAGCACAGAACAATTCACAGATAAAAGAAGTGTCTCTATCACTCATATCCAAAGGGACCTGAGAACAGGAAGGATGAAGTTCTCCCTCAGCATGTGGAGGATCACCATACTTAATAATTTAAAGATTATTTGAACACAAGCAATGCAGCATCTGTGAGCTCAGCTCAAGAAAGTGACCATTTGGTGACCCTGGCAAATATTCAAGGACTCCCAAGGAATCTGAACAGACACTGTTCAGTAGGTTATGATATGCTTTCATCAAACCCTCCTCTGTGAGAAAGCATTTTGTGAAGTCCATGTGCGATTTTTCAAATAGGTCAGATTTGATAAGGTATGTATAATTCAATGTCACTGACTTTTTCAGTTCCTTAAAACAGAAGCAAAAATATGATGCTCAATAGAAAAAAACAAAGAACTCCCCTCCCCCTCCCAAACAAATATGACTACTCCTTCTTCCTCAACCCTCCTAAAAATTCAGAGCCCCCCGCATGTGTGAATTGTTCACATTTTTAAGCATATACTCATCTACACCTTAGGTTAGAAGTTTTCTAGGAATAAAATTTAAAAAACTCATTGCCTTGTGGAGGTAGTATAATATATCAAAATATGTCAGACACAGATCTGCTGCCCATTGTCCCTGAACATCAGGATAAATTATTGGTAGTGAAATATGGAAACGTATCTGGATTCACCAAAACAATTTGCTTTCAAGCTGTATTGCTCAGATGGCGCTGTACATTAAAACCAGTGCAGAAGGAATAAATAGACTGTTGCGCCTTCTGGATGAAGGAGTTCATGTGGAGTCTGAGAAAAGGTTATACATGTGACTCCTCCCTCCAGCAATAAGGTTCATTATACAAAATTTCTCCTTGGCAAGGGTGACATGAAATTTTGCCATTCGCAATATTCATACCGCAGGAGACTCATGCCATTTCATTCAACCATCTGGCCACAGAACTTTGTTTTTCAGGGTATTATCCAGTCTGCTCAAATTTGGATATTGCATCATCTCAGATTTATGTGTTTGGCGAGGGAATGCAGTTTAGCTTGCCCAGCTTCTCTACAAGTCAATGGAGTCAGATACTTTTGAAGACCTGTAAAAGTGTATGCAGTCTTCTTAGTTTATCTTTTTTTTCTTTTTTTCCTGCCACATTATGGAATTCAGGCATTTTCAGATATCATCAATGCAATCTGCTTAAATGATGTCTACAATCTTTTCAGCTGTGATCGCGAGAAACTAAAGGAAAATTCTGCACTGCTCCATTCACTCAGTTCTCAGAATGGTGGCACTTCCCAGAACTGCATTGGCAATAAAAATGTGTGAAAGAAGTGAAGACCTGGATGCCAGGCTATCTGATCAGAGCTGAGGTCATGTCTCAGAAAAGTGGCCTAGTGACTACTCAGCCGAGAGCTGTGTCCAAATACCATGTCAGTGTGTCCAGAACATTGAAGGGGAGCAAATCCTGGAAAAGCCAGAGTCCAAGTTATTACTTAAAACATTCAGTTGTGAGAGGACTTATTTATGCATTTCTCATTAAATCACATCCTTGTCATTTTGCTGATATCCAGGGGCAGAAACTTAAATCCCATCTCTTTCTGCCTTCCCAGCACTCTCCTTGTGTAAGATGAAGCAAATATCACACAGTCTAATATTTGGAGCTTCTTGCTTCTGGTGCCTTTTTGCCTCATCTTAGACTGCAATATACCTTTTGTTACTCAATTCCCCAGAAAAAAAGGCTCTTCTGTGCACACAGGCTGACAAAATGTTAGTGCCTAGGGAATATTCAGACGACATGGGAGGCATCTAATGAATTTCAAAGCCTCCTGGATTTAATAGCCTTACTAAATAAGCAGGCTGGATCAGTGTCTAGGATTCAGCAGGGTTAAGGCATTCTAATCCTATTGTAGGCAAGATTTAGACAGACTGGATCATAGCCTCTCTTTTTCATGTCTTCAAACCAAGAAGTAGCAACAAATACTCCAAATTGCAGTCCACAAGGTATTATAACTGTTCACAGAGACAAGCTTCACCAGAGGTCTGATTTCTGACTTCATATGCATATATGTTTGCTTATATTATCAGTAGTCAGCTGAGATCTGATGTAAATGCTACATAAAATAAGCTGACACGTTTTTAAGGGTTAAGAGGCTCCAGAGTTATCAAACATGAACAGCTTGCTCCCACTCTGCTAGTTATGCTACAGAGCATGTTTGCCATGGTTAGATGCTTGTATATCAAAAGGATAAAAACAAATGAAAAATTATCTCTCTAAAAGCCAGATACCAGTTATCCTACTGCCCGAGACAGAACTCCTGAGCAGTTAACACTTCATAGTGTAGGACATGGGAATAAACCAGATCTATACATGAAGGTCTATTGTTTTTTCAAAAATCCCTGATATTATGTCTTCCTCACACTCATTAAACCTAATGGTACTTTCTTTTACTAAGGTATATTGTATTTTCTGTTGATCACATCTCCCAAAACAGAAGACTCTCAAACACAAAATCAAGTGATAAACCTGCTAATTTAAACATCTTTGCTACAAAAGCCACTGAAGATTTGAGCTTGAACTCCTTTCAGTCTGTGAACTCACCCCAATTAAGACAAGAAGCTTCATACATAAGCGGCACGCTAAGAGCTCACAAATGTAGTTTGCTGTATAAATTTGTCATTCTCAACTACAATATTGTACACAGAGTTATTTACTCCTTTCAAAAAGAACGTAGCTGAACCAATGGAGGTGCTTATGGAACAGAAACGAGAACATTTTTCGGAAAAGAAAAAACCCCACTTCTGTCTGTTACAGTCTGTTACATTGGGTTTATATTGTGTTTCATTTTTATACCGGAATTGTAATGTTTTCCCCTGTTCCCCTTGGAAACTATCGTGTGGTTTGCCCCTGCTCAGCTGTACCCATTCCCCACACTGGAATGTAACCCAACTCTGTTCCACTCCCACCTTATCCCTGACTGGACAGTGGCTTGTCCCTGCCTCTAGTCCCTTCCCCCTGGGAAAAAAGCCCCGGGACAGGTGGGGTTCGGTCTCTCTGGCACTGGTGGGGATGGGAACAGAGCTAAGTGCTGAGCTCAGGCTGGCGGGGGCAGGACCCCAGAGTAAAGCCGTGATATCCCCCCGGACAGAGGGCAGGCTCTGTGCCTTTTGCCATCGACGGTCATCTGGGTCTCTCTAAAGAACCACCACATCTGTCCATGAGTTTAATTGGAAAATACTGCTACTGTCAGCTCAGTGAAAGAAACAGGAATGATGCTAAAACAGAACTGATGTTTTGCTTTGCCTCCTGAACAGAGGGTTACATTGAGAAGACTTGAGAAACACATAAGGACCTCTAACCTCAGTTCATTCCTCAATTTCTGTTATTGATATAAAAAGAAAGATCCAGCTCTTAGATTCTTCCTGTCTTCTCAGTGGAGATCAGGTTAACGTAAGGAACAATTTTCAAGAATAGAGACTAAGATTAGCTCTTCCCATGTCTTATGCACACTGGTGTTAAAGGCAATGGCAAATGGCAAAGGACATGGGCTGAAACTCTCTCAGTAAGGAGAGGGATTTATGCCCAGATCTTGTTAACTACTGCTCTCAGTGGCAGATAGTGCTGTCAGTGCTAAGCACTGTTTTGTAAAAAAATAGTAAATTAAGCATAATTGTTTTGGAATGAACCAGTTTTCAGTTCTTTTCCATTTGTACTTATTAAAGCAGAGGAAAATGCAAATATACAAAACAATTCAAGTGGAAGTAGGAAAACAGAAGTTAGAAATCATAAACATGAAGTGAAAGGGTACCCAGTGAAACAGAAAAAAATAATATTGCTGTAATTTTTGGCAACAACATTGAGTCTCAAATTTCCAGATTTAAGTATAACTCCTATTAATCAGAAGGAACTGAAAATGGTCTTCATCTTCATCTTTTTCTTTCCTTCCTACATCCCTTTTCTGGGGAAAAAAATAGGCCTTAGAGAGATTCTCACAGCAATTAGACTTTGTTAATATGGGGTTTATGTCTATCTCTTTTTTTTTTTTTTTTTTTTTTCCAAAAGCATCATAAACACAACTTCTAGTCCATTTTAATAGCCAAATTCTTTTGAGCCTAAATTTTATGTCAGTAGCTTCCCTGTACATGCAGCCAAACTATAAATACAGGCATGTCTTATTTTGAAGCCAACTGGTCTGCTCATGACTAGAAGCTGAACATCAAAAAACATCAAAAAAGCAAAAAGCCAAACAAATCTCATCTGCCCCCACCTCCACCCCCCCCCCAAAAAAACAAAACCAAAACCAAAAACAGCCAAAAAAGTGCAAAGGATAGAAAGGGTAGGAAGAGTGCTTAGTTTTCAGGAGAATCTCATGGAAAGTGGTTTTCAGAAGCATGCCGGAAAGATTATCCTGGAAAGACAAATATCTATTCATGAAAGGAGCCCTTTTCTTTATTCCAGCCATTAAACACCTGAAATACATTCATAGTCAACACATCACAAAGTAGATTAGACTGTAGTCAAATTTTCTTTATCATTTAAGTATATGATCTTGTTTGAGCAATAAGCAATGTTATACTAGTAATGTGAATACATATTTAAGTGAAAATTTTGCCTTGCTACATATTTCAACCTATTCTACTTCAGTATTCAAGTCTGACTTCCATAATGTCATTTTGCTTTTCATTGTTAACTCTTCCTATCTGACAAAGTTACCATTAATAAATTTAAATGCTGAAATGTCACTGATCATAAGAACACAAAATATTTTTCTGAATTAGGAGATTCAGACAGCATTATTTTTAAACAGATTATTGCATGCTACTCTTCATAAAAATCTCCGAACCAAATATAAATGCACGCAAAAGAAACGAGATTGTGGCTAGACAAAGGCTGGACACAATGAAAACCATTTGATACAACAGAGTTCCTCTCCATCCCTCTGTTGAAATGTTAATATTTTTAACATCTTCACAAGACATTTAAAGGGTATCTATTCCATTACACACATTGCACTGCATGACCTTAGAGCCCCCCAGAAAGGAAAAAGTCTCTATGCACATACTGCTCATCTCTCTGTGGCCTAGAATGGCTGTAATATTTATGGAAGTATGTCACAAACCCCACATGGCATTCTCCTGTGCTGGCTGGACTGTTCTTAGTATGATCTTATAGCAGCTAGACCAAAATCAAGAGACATTAAGATGAAACAGCCAGATTTTCTGGTAATCTGAGGAAAGTTTTTCTCACATGGAGGAATCTAAGCCATCAATATGAGATAATGGAAAGAAATCCCTATCACAGCAGTTTTTTCTTCATTACGAAAAAGCAAATAGCAAGCAGTGTGAGCTACAATAGCTGTATGCTTACTCTGAAACTCTCCTTGTGTGAGCTCCTCCAGTGCGTATCTTGAAAAAGAGAAAAATTATGATGACTGAAACTGAAAGATAAAAATCCCCCACTTAATCATGAGTTTGACTGTAAGACAAATACCTTAACTGAGACTTAACTTGCTTTTAAAAAAACATTTCATTGATTAAAAAAAAAAAAAAAAAGTCATAACTAATTCTGAACTGAAAATAAAGAAAATCTTCCTCTCCTGGAGGAACAACTCTGCAAAACCAAGGTGATTACATTAAGTGCTCTGAGTTTTTATTAACATTTTTGTTTTCTGGCTAAATATTTGGCCCAAATTCAAGTGTAGGGGTAAAAGAATTACATGTTGTACTGAACTCAGTGGATCATCAAAATATGCTGAGGAGAATATTGGACAAGGCTAACAGTGCTGCTCATAGGATCCATAGGAGGTGAAAGAAAACAAAACAAAAACCTAAGCCGATCTCTGTTGTAGATTGTCTGGAATTTTAAGCACAGGGTAGCACAGTAAGACATTGATATAAATTAAAACCCAGGCATAGTTACCTGGATGTTCACAGTCATCAGTGACCTTCTTGCAGGTCTTCCTGGATTGACACTACTGATTAGGAAAGAACTCTGGAGGATCTCAGGGCACAGAGCCATGGACACACAGAGGTCACGAGAAACAGGCTCTGATGTAGGATCCTCACATTCAGCCTCCTCTAATGAAAATACCCATTGCTCCACAAAGTAGCCTCACATAGTACCTCATAACAAAGTGAAATATAAATCCCTCCTCCTACTCCTGAGCATCCTGGGTCTCTGAGCAAGTTCTAGGTGTTTTTGGAGAAAGGATTGCTAAGAGTATCTCATAGCAGATTTGAATATTAAACAAGAAATTTCATTCTGCTTGGCCCTGCAGAATATGGAGAGAATAGTTGCATTGCTCTGATTTGTCCTACTTGCATTGCTTCTCACTTGCTAAATGCCTGTTTAACCTGAAGTTCAGGTTGTTGAAATAATTAATACATTGCTACATTAAACACAAATATTACAGCATTGGTAAAACAAATGAACAAACCTAAAACTCCAGGACTGAAGCAATCAGGGATGTTATTGCCTATAACTAAATGCCTCAGAGCTGTTATTGAGTGCTCTTTTTCAAACGTGGGAGAACTACCAAAAGAGCAGTTCCTCTGCTCCCCCTTCCTAATCATACATTTCAGTTTGGCAATGTCAGAAGAAAGGTTGCCTGTGCAAAATTAATCCAGTCCCTTTGGTTATACACATTATGATACAGGCTTGTAATTACACACTCACTCACTATTTTTTTCCCTCAGGACCACTGAGGGAAGGAAGGAAAGAGTGCTCTGCTAAAATTCAGTTGGACAAGCTTCAGTTTCTCTTTTGTTTTTTCTTTCAGGGTTATCTGGTCCTGTGCCATTGTATTTACTGCTTCCTGACCATCCTTGCTCCATTTTCAGCAGTGCTCTTCACTGTGATACTCAAATGATTCACATGTATTAACTGATTTATTTTTTAAGCACTTCTCTGACTACATATATAGTATTATAATTCCTCCTATTTGAGGAACTGCCTGGATATTCAGGTGTAAGTTTCCACTCACCTTGAGTGAGCATAAACCAAGACTTAATGAGTGCATCTGAGCACCCAGAAAAAAAAAAAGAACAGATGCAATCAGTGTCCATTTGTGAAGGTCTGGTTTAAAAGATTTATCTAGAAATCTATAGAATTTATGGCAAGTATAGAATCCAGGTTCACAAAGGAAAATTTAGCTGTCTTGAACCTGAAACTCTTTTTCTGAGTGGCCTTGTGCCATTCAGAAACTTTCACATTTTGCAGAAGATTAAAAGGCATTTTACAGAAAAAACCCAAGCTATGTTACTGCACAGTCCAAAATCACTCCATCTCCTCCGGTCACTCTAACAAATTTGGTAGTGTGTTCATTGTTTGACTCCTTCCACTCCACTGTTATCTTTCTTACTCTTGATTCTCCTTGTAGTCCCTATCACCACTTTTGATGGCAGGATAGTTTTATTCTAAACCCGCTCCAAACATTGTTGAAATTTTAGAAAGATAATCCACAGACAGTCTCTGTAGACAAATCTGTAGACACAGCTCCCAGAATAAGCAATTTCTGCTGGTCAGTGTAGAGCCTGGCACATGCACAAATAAACATCTTTAAATAAATTTAATAGAATTTTCATGTAATTTTAGTGAAAATTGGTATTTTTATTCAATAGCACACTTACGAGGAAGGAGGCTCTCTTACAGTATCATCCTTTATTGAAAGAATACTTATACATCTGCAGGAGCTGGGGACTGGTTATGACTAAATTTCTTTGGGTATGAGGAAACCTTTTGTTGACCTGTACACTTCTTCAGTCGAGGACAGTCAGTCAGTTTTCTTATATGGATCATATCAGTTCATAATTTTCAAAGCATGAATAGTAATTATGTTGCATTTATGATGCTTAATTTGATTTTTAATTTGGCCTCTGTGGGTCAGTGCCTCAGTAATACTGCTGCTGCAGATAGGCAACATCATGTGAAGAAATCTGCATTCAGGCCAGCTGTGTTTATGTATCATTCACACTGGTACCATACAATGAAGAAAATCACAAATTTGACTCTAATTGTGGCAGCTGTGTTCAGTGAAGTGTCCAAATTAGAAGCGACCTATAAAAGACTGTATTACTTGTAAAAGGAATGTGCTCTGGGGCATTTTCTACACAATGGAATATTTGGAAGCAAGCTTTCAAAACAAATAGGAGATTATATGTGAATAAAAATCATGAATGATGCATGTAACCATGGATGAACTTTCTGAATGTACCTTCATGCCCTTTGATAAAACATACTTCTCAAAAGTCTCAAAACATTTGCATTTCAAGTTCCAGTAAAACTGATTGAAGCAGGGCCTGACAAAAAAAAAAAAAAACAAAACAAAAAAAAAAAAAAAAAAAAAAAAAAAAAAAAAAACAAACCCACACTAAAACCAGTTTTGAGACAAGGGTAAGCATATTCTGCAAATATTAAAGTTACAGATCTGCATATAGTGAAAGCAAAAAATGTCACTTCTGCAGCATAAACTGTCAAGCCAAAAATCATTACCTCATCCAGAGATCTGAATCCAGGAATTCCAGCCAATTTGCTAGTCTACCTGGTGGTTTTGTCAGCTGTATTCTGGACTTACTTATAAATTATATCTAAATTTTTCTGTCGTGCCACACAGATATCACTGACTGAAGGACTTACTGAAAATGCTGTGCTGGAGTTAATGACACTTGCCTTGTAAAAAACAAAAGCCAAGAATATTTACATATATTTTTAGATGTGATTAAAATGTTTGTAGTTCACTTTTTATTCAAAACATTGGCTTCCCAAAAGTGTCACTGTTTTCTATACATTCAAGAAAACAGATTTATGGAAATTTCAGCATTCATTATTTTTTTCTATTTTGGTATAGCCTGCACCATAATGATAACCTGGCACTTTCTTCACTGAGTGCCTAAAATACTTACAGAATAAAATAAATTTAAAATGACTGAAGCCTCTCTTGACTTCTAAAAAAAAAAAAAAAAAGAAAAGTTTTAAAATTTCTGAGTGAATCAGACTCTGACAAGATTTATATGCATATCCTGGTTCTGAGTTACACCAGATCTGTTGCAGAAAGATTTAAATAGAACATTCAATTTGTGGCTTAGTACTGCAGCACTCCAAGCATTTTTTGTTAACTGCCCAAAAATACAACTGAATTCTCTATCTCCTAAACATAAATTCCACTCTTAAGTAGGTCATTAAGGTTATCTTTATGTAAAGCAGCCCGTAATATGAAGAAAGCAGTATGACACTCCTGCAGACATAGAAAATATGCTCTAGATGAAATCCTCACAATGGGGCAAAATTTCAAAAGTCCTCAAATTTTTGAAAAAAGCCTCCCAAAGATCTCTTAAAATAGGGTTTGGTCAAAATAAAATGGTTGTCCAAAAAGACCTCTGTGTGGTTTCACCTGAAATGCATATCAGTCTTTTTCAATGGATGTTGGAACAAAAGGGGCAAGAATCGCAGATATTCTAGAGGAAGGATGAGAACTCAGTGGTATTGGGAATTTCAAGGAATAGCCTGGATCCTATCCTATGAGGCCCAAGATATGAAATCCCAGCATGCTTGGCAAAAAATATGAAGTATATCAATAAATGAGGAACAGCTTGCTAGACAGTAGTGAGATCAGAAATAATAGCAGATTATGGACGAATTGGGACTAAGAGCATGACGATGTTGCACATATGTATCCAGAAGGAAACCTTCTGGTCTGCTTAATTAGTGGTGACACAGCTGGAATGTAATGTCTGCTGTTGCCCAAAACACAGTAAGGCAGTGACAGGCAGACTGGGGAAAATTCAGAAGACAGCAGCAGAAATTGTTAGATACGGTTCTTGGAAACCCAAAGTTGGAAAGAGAAACTGGAAGACTTATGTTGGTTCAACACAGACAAAGGACAGAGAGGGACATGTAAATAATGCACATATAAAGACCGTTAATGAGGAAAATGAAGAGAGTGTTTCACTAAATTATCTAAATCTGCTGCAGTATTGATACCTTAGGTACATAAATAATGATTAGATTATAGGTACTGACCCACTAGATGGCTGCACTTCCAGCTTTTTTTTTTTTTTTTTTTTTTTTCTTAGACTGGTTAAAGACCCAAACTTGTAAATATAGGACTTTGCTGTAATGCAGCACCTGGATAGAATTATATAAACAGGTTCCTGGAAGGTTTCCTGAGGTTAGGACTTACCCCCAAGCATTCGTAGCAGATGTGGTGCTGAGCGTGGAGAGAGAGGCCCATAAATGAGCTCTGTATTCAGACATAGCTTGGGCTGTCGAAGGTAAACCATAAGATGTTTTATACAGAGGTGGAGCATCACCACCTCAGGGGCAGTTCTTCATTGTCTTGTTATGCATATTTACTGCCAAATGCGGAACTCAAACCCTCCAGCAAAAGTGGCAGGATTCAGGGAAAATTGTCTTAAGTAAATTTCTGTACCCTTTCTGTTCAAGCCTGAACAGGCTTCAGTCACATACTGTATGCTATGTAAGCTAACCTCTGCCTCACAGGAGAGGGCAAGACCATTTCACAACTTCTGCTGAAGATCTTGAGGTATATTCTACAGTTCCATCTTCAGAGGGCAAGCCATGGCCGCAGTCCCTCTTAAGGGAGGAGCCTGGCTGGGCCATGTTTCACTGCTGACTTCTTACATTCCAGTCTTACCCTCATAAATAGAGCACCCCACAGAGAATAAAAGGCTAATAGGACTTCCTGTGCTTGAATAAGAGGCTGGAGCTTACATTCACACATTGACTTGCTTCTTTCAAAAAATCCTGATTACTTCTGAAGTTTGGTTCTATTCCTCTTTGGGAAAATATACCATGGGAACAAAATTAATTTTCAGTGTGCCTCTCTGTTAGCAGCAAGAGTGCCTTGCTTTTTTGGTGTACTGTGTTGTCGCAATGGGAAAATAGCTTGAGCAACAAGTGATGGGAATACAAGCAGTTTAAATCTAAGAAAACGGACTTCTTTGAACTGAAAAATGGTCAAAACAGAAGATTTGTAAGAAATATATCTAAAGGCGACTTCTTTGCAACCGTTGCAAAATGTATACAATATGCTCTCATGTTTGAAGAAAGGTTGCTTTTTGCTGAAATACTTAAGTGATTTCAGCTTCCTCATGCCTGAACAAAAGGCAGAGTTTTTTTGTTTTTTTGTTTTTTTGTTTTTTTTCTTTCCATTTGCAATGCTGCCATTAGAATATAAATTTCAGGAAAAAGGAAAAAAAAATAATAGAAATAAAAAGCCTGTAATTTATAGGGAAACTCAGGAACAGATAGGCATACCTTCGACTTGCCACTTTCAAATCTTCAGCTACACATATTTTTCCAAACAGAACTAACCAGTTTGCTGGTTTAGTTATGGGTATAATTACAAATCATCATTGTGAATTTAGTCTCTGTTACTTTCTCTGCATTTAGTAGACTGTACTTGTTCTTTATGCTGCAGCATTATTTCAGACCTCCCTGGACTGAAATGTAATCTTCTTAGATGTTTTTTCCGCTGTTCTTGTAATCATACACCATTCAATCATTTGAGAATCTTATCTACTCCTCACTCTCCTCAGCAACTCTAATGGATGACCCTTGTTCCCAGTTCGTTCATTCCACCTTCCTGACGAAAGGCACCCAACAAGAAGCATTTCCATCTGACCGGGTAATACAGAAGCAAAACAGACATTTGCATTGCAATCCGCTCACTCAGAGCAGTGCAGTTGATCCAACGCAATCCTACCTGACATGTGTTCATTTGCGTGAGCTCAATTTGCAGTCTGTTTTTGATTTCTCCTTATGAAATTGGTTGTGAAACTTCCTGGCCTTTTTTCTTTTTACTACCAGACTGTTGTAAAATTACAAGTAAAAGACACACTGTAAATAGAAAACTCATATACATGAACACAAAGGTAATAATTTTTTACCTTTTTTTTCCTCCTATTAAGATGAACTAAAATCTAGAAGCAGGGGAAAAAGAATAGTCTTTGCTTTCACATGAATACAACTCAGCATGAATGTTTCAACTCTAGTATGGCTAATATGACTCATGGAAAAACCTAAGGCCAGGGTTTTCTCTCATCTTAAATCTTGATGGACCAAAAATAGACATTTACTTATGCAGTTTAAATCTTTGAAACCATAAGTTAATAAAAATACATGCAAAGGGCACATGAATTCTGTCAAATTAAATCAACAAGTAAGAGATACAGGGAGAAGAAAAATACAGGGAGGAGAAAGGAAAAACAATACCTGCATCATTTAAATACTCACATTAGACATAAAAAATACATCATAAGCATCTCAGTTTATGTGGTCCAATAGTTTTAAAGCACAGGAGGCTACTGTAGATGAAGGTATCAGGAAACTGAACAAAATCAGAGATGAAGTCTTTTCATTGAATGGTGCCTGGAGCTATTAATTGGAGAATATTGCTGCTTGGCTGTAACTACTCTAGCACATAGTTTTCTTTTTTATTATTTTTTTTATTATTTTTTTTATTTTTTTTATTCTTCCTTTTTGGAAGAAGGCGGAGAAAAACGAAATACTAGTGATGAAGATGAATGGGGCTATCACCAGAAGCCTGAGAGGGTTCTGAAAAGGAAAAATCACAATATCTGCGGTTTGTGGGCTGTTCATGAAAGCAGCTGAGCTGAACAGCATTTCCCAAAGCTTGGGAGAAAAAAAAAGATTTTTTGAAAGCAAAGGTGTGATTTTTTGCTTTTTACCATTTGTTTTGATGACCCCTAAGAAAGCAGCTAAATAAAGTTCTCTTTTGAATAAATTAGTTCGGACTTGCTTTAATTTAGTTGCAGGTATGAAAAAAGCAGTAAGATAGCTGAGATGGCATATGGAGGTGAAAGATGCATACATCAGAAGTGAAGTCCTTCAAAAGTTGCATAAAAAATTATTTCATTCTTCTTTTACCTGAAGTAACTGAAGTACATCTAAACTACAGTTACAATAACATTCTCAAAGCTTGTAAGCAGCAACAGTAATAAGAAAAAATGGAATTCCTTCTACATTACCTATTGTCATTTAACATGGATGGATGGATGGATGGATGGATGGAGGGATGGATGGATGGATGGATGGATTCTATTAACACCACAGGAGAAATCCACCTACAGTTCACAGAACCTAGTCCGCTGTTCAGAGGCCTCAATCACACGCCATTTCTCCATGGCCTTTCCACTCAATAGTCAACATAGGAATGTAGTATTGAGAAACCTGCATTAAGCATAGAAGTTTCGCATGGAGTACAAAATACAAAGCAAAATGTCTCAGCACAGTAATTCAAAAACCCAACACATTTAAAGAATTAAGTGCCCAGAGTTTATTTACCAGAAACACCTATGGCAGAGTTGCAGCTGATGTCCTATTTGTTCCCAAGTTAAAGTACTCGAGTCAGTGTTACACCAACAATACTCTTGAGCACATAATGTGACTCTTGGGGTTGGTGCTGTACAGGGCTGGGAGCTGGAATTGATGATCCTTGTGGGCCTTTTCAACTCAGCTTATTCTGTGATTCTGTGATCTCAGGCCACCAAAACCCACATAGCCTCATTCTCTGCTGAAGAAGAACTATCTGCCTCCAAAATCCAACCCAATACACTCTTACTTTTTCCAATGAATGAGTACATTAAATTACATCTTAAACTGCAGCTATGTTTTATATTCAGCCAAGACCAGCCTATAAGGTAACATCTTCATGATTAGACTGACACTCAGACATGGGAGACATCCAATTTTCCTCTTGTAGCATGAGGTATTTCAAAGCTAAGAGTGTGCTACAACTACCCTGTTAAAAGGGGTTGATTTTTTTTTTTTTTTTTTTTTTTCCCTACTGAGGTGGAGACCACTGAATGAATCCACAAAAGAGATTAAGGCTTCCAGGACAGACTTCTCCCAGCATTGTTCCTACTCAAAGCATGAGTGCTACATAAAAGACGGGTACCATCATTACTTTCTCTGATGGATCCATTTAGAAGAGTGCATAGCCTTTCTCCTCATGGGAAGGGCCTGAATCCATTATTAATTAATTCAACAGTTATCCTAGTGTATTAATAATGTGTGGTGGAAGTACTACCAATGCATTACCATGCTGCATCCTTCAGCTGCTCTTTAAGGCCTTTTGAAAAGTATTTTCTCATAATCAGAGTCGTTAAAATCCTTTTATCATTGGAAGAACTGCTGATGATGTTCACACTCTGCAACTGGAAAAGTATTAGAGGCTAGAGTCTCTGATCACAGTTTTGAACGGTGTCAGCGTTAAAACTTGTCTTAAACTCTGTCAGTGCTCAATGTGAAAAGAAACAATTTAAGAGTCAAATATTCCTCTAACTCCTGTTAGTGCCTTGAAGTGATGTAGGTTAAAATGGTTCATTCCCGCAGTGGTCTCCTTTTTGTAGAGAGAAGGCAAAGGCTGAACAAATCAGTGCAGGCTTGGGCCAGGGGTACACTCCTGTGAGTTACAGCTGCAGCTCCTCTTCCCCATTCCCAGTCTTTGAAGTCAAGTACTGGTATCATAAAATCATAGTGAGGTGGAAGGGTTCAAAAAGTAATCTTGCCCACATGCTAAATTGAATCTGCTAGCACAAACTGAATATTCTTCCCTCTACCCTTGAAAAGATGGTTAAAAAGAAAAGAAAAAATTCTTATCATATACACTTCCAATACACAAAAAAATGTGACAACCAAGTCCTTTATGAGACACTTAATGGTCTTTTACCATCCAGGTAAATCACTGTTCAATACAGAACAGCCAAACTCCCCAAAAGGACTTCTCTCATTCAGATTTGTGTTTACTGACATCTACTGGTTATTCTGACTCATATCTTCATTACCAGTGGAATGAGAGAGGTTACTCCATTTGGCACTCTTTAGGTCCAGCTATTTGGTAGCACCAGTCACAAAAGGGGAATCTGGCCCTTCCTGTCCCAATGTATAACACAGACAATCTAATTTGCATGTACTACTTCTAAAAATTATCCTTCTAAAAATATGATTCATTAATAATCATTTGTCAAGTTCATCCCTCCCTAAATACTTTTCTCCTTTGTGATACCCAAGCAGGATCCAAGGAGAGTCTTTCTTTAACCACACAGGCAACACAGGCTTTGCAGAGAAACACTGCTTGTAGCATTCAGTCAATAGAATCATCCATTGGACCACAAGAATGAATTAGATGATGCTTCTTTCACAGTGTACTTTGCCAACAGATACAGAAAGAAATCACTCAGTGTAATGGGATGATTCACTATCACCTATTAACTATTTAGGGAAGAATACTCCAGCTAGTACCCTCAGTACAGAAGAAAAAAAAAAAAAAAAGCAAGCAGAAAGTAACAAGTATGGACTGAAAAACAATGAATGGTACATTTATTCAATGTGATAGATGTTGAAGGAACTTTTTCAACTGAAGTATCAAAGGTTTTTTCACCTCACCTGAAAGATGACAATTTCAGGGAAGGTTATTGCACATCCTTCTATTGTGCCTCAGTATTTTTTTAATATAGTCTGGGAGACACCACTGCTTCTTGTGTCGAAATCAAACAATTCTCTCTGAAATACTGTCTGAAAGGAGAGGAAGTCAGAGTTGGCTCTTTGAGCTAACACAGCTGGTCAATATGAATGGCAAAATTTGAATCATCTTTAAAGAATTTCAGAATCACAAATTTTCTTTGCTATAAAAAATGGTGTTAGGATTTGAATCAATCTTCCAAGAGAAGTATCCAGAAGATTAGCATTTAACTTACTTCTAAAGCAGCTAAAGACTTCACAAGAATATTTCACAGGGTTTCAAAGGAAGCAATTTATCTCCAAGATGAATTTAAGTCCAATAGATGACTCAGTCTATAATATTTTCCTACCAAAACTGACTGTTCTTCTAAAATCATCCAATGCTGTCTGATGACATCAAAAGTTGAGCAAGTAGCAAGGTTCATAAGAAAGTACCATTCTCCAATTACCAATGAGGACAGAATTCTGGTTTCTTCAAATTCCACATTTTCCTTTCTCTCTTGCACACTGAAATCTTCCAATAAAATTATCATAGACATTAAAAGTATTTACCTCCTTCACTCTTCCTTAAGTAGGTAACTTTTAAAATATAAACATAGAACACCGGATAGGTGTCTGCTTTAAATGAATCATGCTTTCATGAGGTTCATTACTTAGTGTAAGAGTTTTAGATACCTGGATTATTTAGGTCAAATTTCCTAATTTTAGAGAGGAAGAGTTAGAAAGAACACTGATCTCTTGTGGATGAATTGATGAAAAAGAATACTTATTGATAAAGAGCAATGCAAAAGAAAAAGAATACTTATTGATAAAGAGCAATGCAAACGACATATCAATCAAACTGAAGGCAAAATATGGGATTTCAGGCAAAAAGTCTCACAGGAACCCAGGAGGTATGAAGCATATCTGAATAGACACTGAAGAATTGGACAGTTCACTATCAAAAGCACTTCAATTTCAGTTCATACTTCCATAGTCTAGAGACTAATAAGAAAAAATCAAGTTAATATTCTCATAAACTGAGAAGGCTTATTGGTATTCTGTGCCATATGCTGATAAGGAGGTTCCAAAATTCTGTTATTACCCTCTTTGAATATATACCAAAAAGTTTTACAGGGTTGAACAATATGGAATGCCAGAAAATTCTCATGGTGCTGCATTGCCAAGTAATATTCCTTTTGTTCCATTCTGTTAGGTGCTACCTGAGATGGCAAGGGCAAATTAGGAAACTCAGTAATATCACAGATAAGTGCTCCTTTTAAATATGGAAATGCATTCTACAGCTCCCAAAATAAACTCTCAGATGAACACACATCACCCTGGGAAGTTTAATTAACCAGTGTTTGGGTTTGTTTATTTTTTTAAAAACATCAGCCTTTTTGGAACACTCTATAGAAGCTCTGTTTGTTGGCCATTGAAATGTTCAAGGTCTGATTTTCTCTCTGAAAAAGACGCACAGGTTTCTGAAAGCTTAACTGGTCAAAGATTTTATCATGAAACTATGAAAAAGTTAAAACCAACATATTTTCATTAATAAAATATCCTTTCTACATAACCCTTCTAATACAACGGAATGAGGGGCACTAACTTAACTGGAGTATCAAGTGTACAGTGCTCAAACTTATTTTCATTTTTAAGCAAATTTAATTCTGTCATCTAATCCTTTAGCTATATTGCTACAACAAAACTGCTGTCCCGTACATAATTAAAGTTTTATTTTTAAGTACAAAATGCTGTCATAAAAATTCCTTTGTTAGAATGACAAATGTGAAGTGCTATTCTATTGCTGGAGAGCGAGAGACGCCCTCTTGATTGGGCTTGATAACTCTTGGAGAGGTTTTCAGAGAAGGGCACAAAAAAATCATGAAGTATGGTACCTAGATTACCTAGATTACCTAGATTACCTAGATTACCTAGATTACCTAGATTAATATTTCTCACATGTGAGGCACATAAGTTCACCACCATGAACAATGCATAGTTACAAGCTTCATAAAGGAAATAACTCACAATAATAATTCTTTGTTTTCCTATTTTCTATAAACTGTCCTGAAACTTTCCTCAAAAGCATCATGATAAAGCATACCCTGAAAATCACAAGCACCTTGAAGATGTACTAAATAAGGAGAGAAAGCATTCCAAAATCAAAGGCCACTGCTGCTAACCCAGTGCTCTAAATTTCCACCTGAAGAACATCAGCACTACCTGAGGATCCAATCAACACAGCTCCTGAGTTTCAACCAGAAATGAACAAACAGCTGCATGGCAGATCAGGAGGTATGCAGGTAATACACTGCTTAAAGAAACACCATCACAAGGTAAGATGAAAATGTAGTGCTGTGGCTGGATACACAAACTAATCCTAAATGAACTTGTGGAGTACCAGAAGTAGTGAGAGGTCTTACTATACCCTGCTTTCTAAAGGGTTACTACACAAACAACTACTTCAGGACCTAGATCATCTTTGCTTGATTACAACATTTCATCTTTTTGTAAACAGATGAAGCATATTTTAAAGTGGAAGCAATTATTTCAGATACAGATATAGATTTTAAGCCTTTTATATCACCATGAATAATGGTAGCAAAACTATCTCTTTTTAAGCCAGTAGGTATTTTAGCCTTCTTCAAGGCTCAAAGATGGAGGTGGGATAAAAGTGAGAAGAAAAGGGGAATTTTATCTTTCCCTTACTGAAACAAGAGCAAGAAGAATCTTTGCCCATTTGTGAATATGAACAGCTGAAGATCCAGTAAGATCAAAAACCCAAGCAGTTAAGAGCCTACCACCGATCTCTTTGGGCAGAGTGGCTTCTGGATTTGTTAGACCAAATATATATAAAATTACATATTCGCTTGCTTACTCACCCATTACACCAACATCTCTATTCTTTGACTATTGTTATTTATTAATAAACATAACCTTGCTCTAGAGCCTTTTATTGGTAAATCTCAAAGCACTTTTCAGTACTGGTATTTAGTTAACTCTTTTCTATTAGAGATGGTGAAGTACAGGGTAAATTGATTTCTTTGGTTTCTCTGGCAAGACACACAGAGGGGGAGGGAAGGGAGTTGGTTAAGAGACTGTAGCATTAAAGATACTTCCCAAGTAGCAAGGTTTTTAACTTCAGTATTGAAATAATTCACTTTTCATTCATCCTTACCAGAAATCTTTTTACACTTCCTGAAGAACCGATGAATGCCCTGTGAAATTTCTACCTACAGACATGCAGTGTCTTTTGGAAGAGTCCTACTTTCCTTGGGCAATAGTGGAAATGACAGATTCACAACTGAGCAATAACAATCTAGAAAGAATTTGTTACCATGGTTTGTTTTCAGCAAACCATGCAGCACTGTATTCACCTGATTTACAGAGTTGTAAAGAGTTACAGAATGAACTCTAGCATGTGTCTCATACTTTGAATCCTACAATATTTCAAAAGATGCCTCTTGCCCGTGTTTATTGCTTCTCAGTTATCACAGATGAAGAGTATCATAGTCGGAGAGACAGCTATTATTGTTAGCCCTGTAAATAAAGTCTGGAGTTTGAAAAGCAAGCTGTGTTCACCGTGATCATTTATCAGCAAGATTTTGACATTCACAACTTCATTAAATAACTTTATCCACGACACCAGATAGACCAATGTTCTTGGTATCCTGCAAGGTAACATCACTATCAGCATCACTGAAAGCATGAAAAGTTTTCAAAAGAATGACTCTTATTAAAAGGAAAGTTGTACAATTTAGTTCTGAATACACACAGAGAGCAGACTGATGAAGAAAAGATCATTTTAGAAAGCAAAAAAACCCCCTATCATCACCAGTCTAAGCCCTATTTAAAAAATACAAGCTTTATTTTATCCTGTTCCTATTGTAAATAGTATACCTAAAGTCCCATTAGAGCTTTTTTGTGACATTACTAAAAACAGTTCCTACCCAAGGAGTTTACAGTCTAAGGTAGACCAAAGAATCCCATGAATAAACCCAATTTTAACTAAAAATAACAACATATATGATTCTCAAATCTGTTTTAGATTTATAATGAAATAGCACTCTGAAAGCCAAATTAAACCAAATTTTTTTTTCAGAACATTTGAAGATGAGGAAACCTTTTTTTGAAAATGTTTATCTAAAGGCTATTATATATATCCACATATATATATTTACAGGTTCAGATATCAAATTGGATAATAGAATATATTTCTGAACAAAACACTGAAAACATAAAGTATTAACATATGTAATACCTCAATTTGGTATGAATACATTCTGAGATTAAATTGTAGTTATTTTTAACTTCGAAAAAGCAAGAGGACACATGCAAGAGGGTGTGCAATTAGTACCCCTATTGAATTTCAAAGCTGTTGGGATGTATGGGAGAAAAGAAATGAAGTATACCTGTGTGGATCCTCTCCACCTCCCATATTGCTCATGAGATATAAGAATATTTGGGGCTAAGTTTTCAGAGAGGACTAGTAAGGATACAATGAGAATTAGCCACAATGAGATTTCAAGAGAAAATTAAATTCATGATGACCCCAAACATCAGTCTAAATTCTGAAAAAAAAAAAAAAAAAAAAAAAAAAGCCAATTAACCTGTGCCAAATGGAAGCTTTAGAAGTTCAGCTTCTGTACCTGCAGAACTCTTCTAAATGTCTTAACCAGGGTAACTGGGGCGAAGCACTTTACAGCATGACAGAGACTGTGGAGCTGCTCCAGAGTGAACCCAGTGACTGGACTAAATAATTGGGATCAGCTGAGAGGAGCATATTTCTGCGTGAAGCACAGCCAGAGCAAATTGGCTTGTGCAATCTGCATTCAACAAGAGACTCACTGCTAGTTCTTCAGTCTCCCTCTATGGTACCAGTCACCAAGAGGAGCGTGTGCCTCAGTCTGGCATGCTGAGTATGGCTCCCTGGCTTGAGCTTACAGAATAGTGCTAATAATTCTCCCCTTGCTCATCTAAGGATCCTATATGCCAGACACAACAGTGAATGTCATGCTCCATAACTCATGTTTTCCAAAGGTTCATAGCCCTGGCAGATGGAACCTGCCATGCTGAAGTGCAGCAGAGTGTGAACTGGCAGCTCTGTGCTCGAAGAAACCCCAGCAGAATCCAAATTTTTCCTCTGCTACAACCTAAGCCTTCTCCATCAAGTGACCTTGCACACATGAACCACGCACAGGCACAGCGTGGTGCACATTTCTGCATACGTGAGGTGTTTAATGTTGAATGAGAGCTAAATGGAGATATCTTCTGAAATTCAAAATTTCATTTAGAAATCAAAATCATGGAAATACAAAATAATGCCAGTAGAAAAGGCCTGATGGACGTCATCTGCTTCTTACTGGGGACAACTTTGAAGTTATATCAGGTTGCTCAGGGTCTTTTCCAGTCACATTATTAATATCTTCAAGAATGGAGATTTCACAAGCTCTCTGTGTAACCCGCTGTCTGGTTTAACTGCCTTTAAGGCAAAGAACTTCTTCCTTATGCCTAGCAGTGATTCACATCCATTGTTTCTCATTCTTTCACTGCACATCTCCAAGTCTGTCCTCTACCATGGTATAGCTGAAGTCAGAAAGCAGTTTTGCTCTCTGTAAATGATCGGGGATAAGATCTGGCTCGGAAAACATTTTCAGACTTTACTCAGGTTTTCCAAGTTTGGCCAAAGCAGTTTATTTAGAACCCCCCAGTGATTAAAATATAATCTGCAGCTTTCATTTTACAAACTGTTACACAGATTGAATGCTACAATAATTTTTCTTTGTAAAATAGGCTATTGACAAGTATATTTCTCTCTTTAATGGTCCACAACTTGAGAAGTGGTGCTAAAAGACATTTTTAAGCATTTTTGATAAAAATCCACTAAGCCAGCTCCATGTCACATCATATGTGTTCAGAACATCTGCATGGTGAGGAGAGGCTCACAGCGGCTCTGTCACAATTTACATTGCATCTTAATATTACCAGAGAGTGTTCATCTAGAATGACTACCTCACTAATGAATCAGATTTGGTGAGCTGCACATAATGGAGGGGCAGCACAGGTTGGAAAGGGGTTGGAAAGAGCTCCTTTTTCTGGACCCACACTCTCAAAAGAAGCATGTGTTTCGTCTCCAAATCATGAACTATTGAATGCCAAAAGAGAGGCATTGGCATCACCACCAGCCACATGGATGTGCTTTGTGGCAAGAAATAAGCACAACTATAACTGCAGAAGATTTTTGAAACTGAATTCTCTCCTCCATCTGAATTGCATTCCTCTCTGCAGGCTGGAGAGAGAGGAACGGTATGTAAGTCACGCCAACAGATTTAATATAATTTGTTTAATTCTAATAAGTAAGGTATTGGCATGGGTAATTTTTGGATCAATTTTCTTACAACACACATTTCAGTACAAACCTGCAGTAATTCTGTTTCAGTAGCTGGAATTGTACTAGTGAAGAACAGCTGTTATTTAGTGAGGATTCAGACGTTTATCTAGTTACACATTCACAGTTCACTCATCTGGGTCATGAGTGCAAACCAGAGTGTCTGACAGAAAACCTACAGGGTGCTAAGGCTTTGCCCCAAAGAAACAGTGGAGAAAATATATTCCAGAAGGGTCAAGAGAGAAGAGAAAAAAGATAAGAAAACAATCACACATATAAAGTGGGTGTTTAAATCTTTTTCCCTCCTGGAAATGTAAAATGACAGTTCTGGTGAATGGCTCTCACATGATGCTGTCACCCTTCATTCTGCAACTCTGGCTGAATGACATCTAACAGAAAGCTCTTTTCACCTCACCTTCAGGGATTAGATTCTTGGAGCATACTTAGGTAACTTCTAGATAAATGTTCAAGGCATTCAAATCTGTAAAGCGAGGAATAATCTGACAAATGTCTCATGGTTTATTCCTGTATACAACTAATTCACTGTAGTGAATAGTAATAACTATTGGCTTGTACAACCTCATTATATCAATAGGTAATAAATCACTGTTCTTTCTTTCCAGCAAGGAAATATGGAAATGAAAAGCATGATATTTAATATACTGTTGCTTACAATGTTATCTGCATGCAGCCCATCCCTAATATGTATGAACACCATTAAGTATCTTCCCCAGCACAGTTTTCAGGACTGTGCTCCTATGTAGCAAGGCCCTCAGCTAAAAAGATCATATTATAGATACAGTTTTACACAGAATAATCTATTTATCTTATTGGAAGTTCTGTTAATTTAAAAAGTCATTGTGCTTCCATCTTGCATTGAACCACGCTCTTTAAAAAACCCTACAAATCATACCTGCTCTGTGTATGAGCTAGGTCAGCCTTTTGTTTTGATAACATCTTTTGTCGAGACTATTCTGTGCTAGTCAGATGAACACTGGAAAGCCAAAGCAAAGCAATTCAGCACCACCCATAAACAGCAAACCAAGGCTAAGTTATCTCAACCTGAACTGAGTGTGCACACCCTAATTGCATTAGCAGGACTCCAGGATCTCCTAGCTCACACAGCTGTGCTTCTTCAAGTACTTGGGCCATTCTTTACATACCCTGTGTGGGATTTCTGAGCTGATAGTCCACAGGATGCAAAAACAAAGTCTTAAGTGGAAAATGGGAGGCAAAGGAGGCAACATCCTCAAGTACATGAGCCTGACATGAGCACATAAGCATGTGCTAGACCATGAGGGCTAATGAAATGACCAGGGTCATAGTAGGCACAGGTTTTGCTCGGCTCATGCAGTTTGTTAGGACTTGTGATCACTTTCTGTATTGATTGCCAGGCAAAGGACACTGATGAAGGCTGCAATGGTAGTGAGAGTATTTAAAAGTAACTTAAGCTAACGCAAGGAGTACTACTAAGCAATATCATCACTGGATTATAAAAGTTGTCTCTCTCTCTCCTACGTATAACTATTCTGCAAAACTGCTGCAGATATTTATTTCCCTACTAGTCAGATTCTTCAGTAAGAATATTATTTATTTAAAACCTCTTTAGCACAACAAAAAGCAGAAGTTTCAGATGGGCGCACAGACGATCCTCCAAAAGGTCAGACAAGTCAAGGCTGGCATCTTAAGGAGGAGGATAGTCAGATTCCATGTCAGGAATGTAAATGTATCAGTTACCTGATGTAAGTTATGCAGTAGTTCAGCATATTTTAATCCCAATTGTGTCTAAACGCTGCAATTTCATTTCTACAGCAATAACAAGCATTCTAGTCCCTCTGTTGATGAGCTTTGTTACCTACTGTTAGTACAGGTACTAACGTGGTAGAAGACAAACCTGTGTGGATGCCAGAAGCCACTCTCTAATATCAAAAATAAGTTATTTTGTTTATTTGTTTCCTTCTCCAGAAATATCTATGTGTTATTTCAGCTATTATGGTGCTAAGGGTATTAATTCATGATAAAATTGATGTATCATCTTGAAATTTAGGACATGTGATGGCTGGTGAAAAAACTTTGCAGAGGTCTTCAAATTCCACTACTCTAAAAACCTCAGAATTATGGAAATATTCTAAATGGAGTTCTTTGAAAGGCTAGGTATAGAGGAAAGCACTGAGTGCATGAGAAAGGTTTTTTTCCCAGCCAGTAGAGTGAGACTGAAAGCCTAATTTATCACTCACATTAATACGGCAGATTAGCATGCTATGTGGCATACATTTCTCAAACCCCCAAAGTCACTGTAAATTATCAAGACAGCCACTCAGGTAAGTCAGCTAATGTATGTGGACATAACTCTGTGTGGGAAGATGAGGATGGCTCCCTGCTGAGCACAGTGCCAGCCTGGGGAGAGGGGGCACACGCACAGAGAAGCATGACCTTGCCAAATTTCCCCAAAACCCAGGGGAAGAGGGAAGGTCCCAGCACAGAACTACCCTGGCTCTGCCATCAGAGCTGGCGATGACTGCACCAATTTCCTGAGCTGCACAAGGCTTCTTGCCAGCTGTGGAACAGGGAAGGGGGTTGGGGTCAGCTCTATCAGCAATAAATGGAAATGGGAACAGAAGATACAGTCAGAAGAAAACAGGGTGTAGAAAGCTCTTGGCAATTATAATCATCCAAATTGACATCCTGTGCCCGTAAGAATTCTTTATCTTTGTTTTGGAGATATTATTCCACCAATGTTGCTCAAAGTATACCTCTAAATATTATACATATGTACATATTACATCATGTACAATCCATCTACTGGTTAGCTGTCAAAAATATACTGCAATTATTTCGGTTACTTTGAAGTATTTTTTTTTTTTTTCCCCCTGAGTTACTGTAGTAAATATAATAGGTCTTTCTTTTCTGTTTGGTGATCCAAAATATTGAGTGAGTACAGAAAACACAGCATACACCTCAGATGAGCATTCAAAGGGAGGATAGTGCCACTCAAAAATAAAAGAATTTTCTAAAAATTACACAAAACATTTTAGCTAGATTAGCAAAGAGTTTTGCTTAAACCCAGTCTGCAAGTTTTGGCAGATGACCACTGAAAAAAAATTTGGCTGCATCTACGTCTTGTATTAATTTGTATCTGGTAAAACCTAGCTACACTTTTGCCCAACAATTGTATTTGCATGTCTACTGGATTTAAATCACAGTTGCTCATTAATGCCCTATCTTGTAATCTAATCCCAACTACTGACAGGTGGGCTCCCCCAACTCCTCTTGCTGTGTTAATGCTACAGAAGAAGGAGACTTTTCTGCATAACCAAAACATCCGCTTTTGCTTATACTTGAGGAGAGGTCTTGGACTGGGATAACAACTGCTGACTCCCTGTAACCTTGGGCAGATTGCCTCACCCTTGCATGGCTCATTTTAATCTTCTGTTCAACATGAATAATAACACTGGAGAGCACTTTTATGTCTTTGGATGAAAGACTTAATACAGTACAAAGTATTTTTATTTAATATCGGAATATAGCTTTCACAGTAACATCTTATATGGAGTGGAAAATGATGATCTTATATAATCTGTTGTATACGGACACTGACAGCTTATCCTTGAGGGTTTGGCAAGAAATAACTATTAGAAGGTAATGGCTGTGAAGAATATTTTTCTCTGTCCGTGATACATCCCCTAGGACACAAAGGTCTCAGCAATTGGTTTTGTTCCTCTTTGGAGAAAAACACATTAAACAGTATCAAAGAAATACCGTAGTCACTTGGGAAAATGCACCGAAATCCCAAGTGTTATTTTGTATGGGCAGAATTTTTTCTCATTCCAGGTCCTAAGTAGCCATATGAGCCCCTTCCAAGATAAGCATAATGAATGAGCCAGTAAACAGGCACCATTTTATGTAAATTTCCTCAAAGGCACAAAAAATTAAAATTCTGTTTGCATTTCGAACACAAGCAAGAGCTCAGATTCAAACTGCCATTGAAACAGTATATCAGTGCAAATCTACTCCCATTCACAAACCAAGGTAGCTCCTGGCTGTGGGTGGGGTGGAAGATTCACTCCCTCCCCCAGGATAGGAGATGCTCACAGTCGGGCCCATACACCTCTGGATATCATGTGGCTTTGCAGGAACCACACCAGAAGGGTCTTATGAGGTATGTCACAAAAGCAGGAGTTTCTAGCTTGTGAGCTTTACGCTACAGTCATGTTAAAGTGCGTGTGCTTGCAGAGCACCAACATACCAGCATCCTTCATATATATAGAACATATATCTGGGGCAAAGAAATTCCCCATGTCTATACCTCCAATGTGTAATGAAGCAAACCCCAAGTCAGACTCCATCAGCATGGAGCATGTTAAAGGGAGTTCAGCCTGGAAACCACAACTGGACATTTGTGGAAATGCTTCACCCTACTATTGGGAGAAAACAGAGCAACTCATAGATGGATACCACGCAAATATTTGCAGACTAGGGGCTTTAATGAGTTTGTTTCAGTCTTCCAAGTCTTCTCTTCAGAATATGTCTCTAAAGAGAAGACAGTTTAAAACAGAAGACAAAGTAATCTCTGGGACTTTGATGTATAAAAAGCAGACCTGAAGACAACAAAAGCATAAAGAATGTACAACAAAGTGCAAACTCTTCTAAACTAGTAACACTGCAAACACTTTCAAGCTGAGACTCTGCTCCTCTAGTGTATTTCTAGATACATTGAAGTGTCTTGGTGATAAATCATGCAAAATAAAATCAGCATTTTTCTCTAATTTTGTAATTAGAAATTGGGATTAAATTATAGAAGACCAGTTAAGAGATGTCTTAATTTAGAAAAAGGCAACAGAATCTTAGAAAAACAATTCTGGTTTTATCTATTTTTTAGTGGTGGTTTTGGTAGTATTTTGGTTATTTACTTTTCACCATTGGATGACCAAGTCAGTATACAGTGTGGGTCACACATGGCAGACCTGATAAATGAACAGAAGAATTGAAGAAGATAAATGAATAGAAGAATTTAAGGGAAATGTCAGCTTCTCCATTAAGGAAATATTCAAAGTATCAGAATACATAAATACTGAAAGATGCCTCAGAAGTATAGTGACACAGCTGGCGTTCCACAAATAAATAACCTTAGGAAATTTGTATCTACTCAAATGGAGAAGAGATAGTAAATAAATATTACCTGTAAATAAATCTCTAGCAAATGCTTCTGTAAAACAAACCAACCTCTCCAACACAGTAAATACAGATGTTTGTTTGCATGCTGCTGAAGCCAAAAATCTTGAATAATTTTGGCCATTAGAGTGTACTTACTCTACTTCTATTTGTCCTTTCCTTTAAATAGAAATCTAATACTCCATTCTCCCTTGAAGGCATATTAGAAGATAAAATGCCAAAGGATAAAACAAACACAAATTAAATGGTGTTAGGAATCCCAAGAGAAGAGTAATTCAGTTTACATTTTTGGGGCGTTTTAATTGCTGGTAAATTACACTTCTGAAATCACGTTCAGAGGATAAAATGATTTCTGCTCTGCCTTGTAAACCATTTTCACAATTTTCAGGCATGAAGCCAAGGGACTACAATGACATATAGATGCCCGGAGCTCATAGGATCTGCACTTCCCATACATTCATTGGCATAAAGAAAAGTTCAAAGCATGCAGTGTATTCATTAAGAGAAAAAAATTTTGTAGCTTACCTGCTCATTGTCTACTCTGTTACATGAGTTTCCAAGCGACAAAAAAACCCCCAATATGATAAACTGATGATAAGCAAAAAGAAGCAAAGAAATTAAATGAAAATTTGACCATACCTGACCACATACTTCTAAACAAAATAGAAATAAATATTTTTTAAAAATTCAAATATTTTTTATTCTGAAGCCCCATCCATAATAGCAAAATACAGCAAAGTATGTAGTTAGTGAATGGCAATTTTTCAGGACACAACCCTATGTCACTCATAACTGACACCTGACATTTTAGAACAGGACTTCATTGCTGCTAAGGTCAGCCTTCAAAGTACCAAGCACCCACAGTGCAGTACAGGTATTTTATTAAGGGCCCAACAAACTGCAACCTGTAATGGCTACAGTAGCTGGGAGTGAGAGAGATGGAGCTGTTATTATGTGTTTGGTAGCTCATGTTATGAGCAACTGATAATAATGAAAAGGAAACAAATACTTTGGTATTCAGAAATGGGGATTATTCTTTAAACATTTGTGCATCTCTCTGTGTATTGCAGTACCTTAATTACGGGACGGGCTGGGATGCACTGCATATTAATAGAAGTCAAGTAAAACAGATCTCCCACCATGCTTAATGTTCTTAGCTCTTAAGCGCCTAACTCTAATCCTTAGAGAGACATAAATGTCCTAAATGAGGGCTGTTCATAAAATATCCACCCCCTCAGTCTTAAAAGTAAAATTTCTACCAAGCAGGATCTTGTAATAAGGTTTTGTCTTCAGTATTTTTCTTTATTTTTGTTATATATGATCAAACTATTGCTGTCCTGAGACAGCAGGACTCGATCATGTGAGTATTTAAAAATATAATGAGTCTTCCCACTAACAGCAGTGAAGTAAAATAAACACAGGTGCTACAGGTGCTACGCTGAAAATGGACATGGTTACATGGTAAAAATGTCCCATCCATGGGATCTGTCAAAGCTCCATTTCCACAGTTCCCAGACATCTAGGGATAGAAGCAGGGAGCAAGTGTTTTAAAGTTACTTATTTTCTCTCATGACATAGTCATTTGGCTCCTAAGACTTCACTAACTTTGGTTGGTTCATAAGCAGTTGTTCAGGCAATTTACACGCTTTCACAGCCATTGAAAACAAGCAACGCAAATTTCCTCACCCAAAGAACAGTTTTTTTTAATTTTTTAATTATCAAATTAAAGAAATAATAATAATAATAAATAATATAGCAGTGGATTAAAATCATTGTCCTTTACCCATATAAGAATTCATTTCATGCCAAAGCAGTGTTTTCTGATTTAGTGGCATTATGAAGGGATAGCTATGTTTATGCTAATTTACAATGCACAGAAGAAAAGGTCTTTTGATCAGACATTTTATTTTCATCACTTTGATTGACTGTCAGCCATACTAATTATCATAGAACCATTGATCATCATTTGCTGCTAACTAGAAAATGTTGACATGTTTTCTATGGCATTATTTAGTATGCAAAATTGAGAAGAAATTGTGCTAGACCTAATAGGGAGAATTTTCATGTCCGCTTCATTTAAGGAAGTCAATATCGATTTAAGAATAAAATAAAGTTCAAGAAGAAAAGTCCCTCAAAACAACATTCAGAGTAAAGAAATGGAACTGTGTACATAATAGAAATGCTTTCTATTTATTTTTGCTCATATTCTCCCTACACCTTTCTCGCTGAAATCCATTCCTTACCCAAACCCAGCTCCTGAAGCAAAAAAACCTTGAGAATTTGATTAAATATATATATATATATATAGAGAGAGAGAGAGAGAGAGAGAGAGGGCATTTCAAAACTAAGAATAAAGTGCGAGTTCCTCATAACTTTTTCAAATATAATTTTACTTTAAAAACCACATTTAAAAATCATACCATATTTTTTTAATCTAAAAATAAGTTTTTCTCCTTTGTGCAACAATCCAATATATAGAATGAAAGGAAAGTATCATGATACACCTCAGAAAAGGAACAACAAACAATATTTCTCCACAGTTCAAATTGGTGCACTGAAGACTGTGGAGCTCTAATATATTAATTACTAAAGAATAAATTTTAGTGATAATAATACATTATAATAATACATAATGCATCATTGTAGTACTAATACCAATACTAATATATTAATGAATAATAGATTAAAAATGAATTACCATATCTTTTAATTTCTCCATAAAAACTTTGTGTAGTCTCACAGAATCAACACAGTAAAGCCCTGTTTACTCCCTTGGCAGCTTCTTTATGAAAAAAAACCAAAAAACCAAAAAACCAACAACAACAAAAAAACAGGCATAGTTCCCATTCAGGAGCAACACAATTCAAACCTGTAAATGTGGCTTCGAACAATAATAATTTTCTATTAAAATGTCCTCTAGTAACCCTAAAAATCCTTCCTCAGCAGTCACTTAATCATCATTACAGCATTGCATAAGCACTGCATAACTAAGAGCAGCACCTCACAGATCCCTGTGACCATGGGGTTCCCATGGTGCTTCTGTGGCAGTGAGAATCCACAATAGGGTCGTATAAGATCTTGAGGAGCAGCTTCACCTTCATTAGAAAAGTAAACACTGCTGGCAATAGAGTACAATATTTTCTTTAAAAATACTTTTTTTAAAAATATGAAAAACCACAAAAAAATAGAGTGTTTTCGCCACCATTTTTTGCTATGTTATGGAAGCTGTCAGATATGAGCTGTCAGCTGGTTGAGTAAAAAAGGTTATATAGCAATTTTTATGAGCTGAAGGAGAAAGCTGTTGCATATCTGGCCAATAAAAAATTGTGGGGGTGAATCTAGAGGTTTGCAGAAAGTATCTCCCTCCCTGAAAAGTCTTCCTTGCAGAAAGTACCTCCCTCCCTGAAAAGTCTTCCTTGCATCTGGATTCAGGGCTTTTTTCAGTAAATGTTATCCAAGCCAAAGTAATTGGTTTGAACCCCTGGTCAGAAATGGGTGAGAAGACACAAGGCGTATGAGTTGACACTGTGTACAATCACTAAACTATACATGGTCTTTATTTTTAAAAAAACTCATAGGTCTGAAAAAGACATTTTGTCTTTTGGGAAATATACCTGTCTTACTGGTATTATGAGGAAAAAATAATTCATTGGGTGGGAACACTTAATCATGCATCCTACATCCCGTGCTTCCACTCAAAGTTGCAAAAGTTTAGGAGCCACAATTGCATCCCTGTTTGGTCAGCAGCCCTAACTGTCCTTACCCTTCTCTGTCAAATCAGAGAGAAGACAGATGCTAATTTTCAGTCACATATTGTAATCCGCTTTTAACAAGGTTACGGGAAACAACTCATATTACCAGCACATTTTATCAAATTATATTCTTCCCTCAAAGAAAAGCATTTTTTCTGATATCTTTGAAATCAGCTTTAAAGATGATTCTTTCTGATTACTGTCAACACTGAAATGTCTCATGTGGTTCTGTGGCTATACTAGCTTTGAAATTTTGGACTTTTTTTTAACTCTTATGACTCCCTTCAAATAATTTTCATTAAAAGCGGTAGAGGCTTTTTAAAAGTCAATGGGAAAAATAATGTAAAAATGGCTTTCTTCTCCTACTTGTATTTTAGAATAACCTCATTTTCTGGTTTTAGGTCAAAAGCTCCACAAAATCCTAAATTTACCTGAGACCACAATCCCTTTTTCTCTATATTTAATAAAAAAGTGGCTAGTTCTTTCCTTTTATGGATGAAAGTCTTTTAAAAACCCTATTGACAATAGGCAAGCATAACAAAGTTTGTTGTACCTTAACTTTGAGGTATCTGGGGCTTTGAAATAAAAGATTTTTGCAGTTACAAATGTTGACTTGATATTGCATGCAAGTTTGAATATAAATATTACAGGTAAAAATAGCCTGAAAAATTTCCTGCAGCTGTGAAGCTGGATTTGCCAGTGGTCTGTATTTATACAGTGAAATTTCCAGAAACCAATATGGTTCAGCTAAGGAGACTGAGGGACAGAGGATGGGATGAAGCAAAAACACGAGAAAAAGTCAACCTGTCGATTAAATTTTTGAAAATGTCACACCAATGTTTTATTCAAACACTTTATTCAGAATTGTAAATGATTCTTTTGATACAATTAAGAGCATCTGTGAAGACAAGTTTTGTTACTGTAGCACAGGGGTGCAGTAAATGAGGAGCATCACCCTATAGTGCTTCTGTGTGTGTGTAGCTACGTACCAAAAGTCATCTCCCGTGCCACCCAGTCTCTCATCTAACCTGGTAATTAAAGCACAGGAAAGAGGATATTGTCCCTATGATAGTAAGAAAAACAGAGGGAATACACGCCGATTTTGTAGGAGGAAATGCAGGAATCTATCCCACCTATGTTTCTTTATACCACTCCTTTCTTTAACCACAAAATCACTTTTAATCATGTCTACATGGCAGAGTCAGCCTGGCTACAGCAAACAAAGCTTAGCTGGAGCCCAGCTTAGTGTAATTGTACTGGGTACAATTACTGGGTGTGCCTAGGATGGAATCAGCCTCCCCACTCCCCACAGCAGTCCTTGCAGGGCTGTGCTTTGCGTCGGCAGCTGGAAGGAGTCGGTAGCACACCAGTGTTCTGGTACTGTTGAGTGTTTTGGTCCTGCGCTGGCACCATCACACCAGCAGCGCCTCTCCAGCACTCTGCTCCCCTCCTCCAGCAGGCTGGGGGTGGACAAGGGGTTGAGAGGGGACACAGCCAGGGCAGCTGCCCCATCCTGACCAAGGGGTCCATACCATATGACAGGATGTTCAGCAATAAGAGCTAAGAGAAAGGAGGAAGGAGGGGCATTAACTATTGAGGTGTTTGTCTTCTGAAGCAATCACCACATGTACGAGATCTCAGGTGGAATCACCTGTTGATGGAGAGCTGAGATTAAATCTTCACTTTATTGCCTTTATCTCAACCCATGAGTTTTTGATCCTACTTTTTCCCTCTGTCCCACTGAGGAAGAGGAAGAGAAGTGAGAGAACGGCTTGGTGGGCACCTAGCAGTCGGCCAAGGTCCACCTACAATAACACATAAACACAGATAAAGTAGAATGTATACATCAACAGAATAATGAAACTTTCCTTGGCTTATCATCAGAGCTTGTTTATGCTGATAAATAAATAGATAAAATAGAGAATGGCAAAGTTTGATGAAGAATCTTTGTTTTAGGCAGTCCTCCAATAAGCAATTTCTTTGAATGTGGTTAGATTACACAATTGTATGTAGTAGCCTGCACATATTTCATAGGGTAAAAGTTTTAATTATTGAATGAATAATGTTGATTTGGAAGCCACTGAGTGATAGTAGCTATAGTCGGATGCTGTTTAATATCTACAGTCAATTTTTAGTATTGACAGACATTTTAAACACAAAGGTGTTTTTTTTAAGCATTAAAATCTATTCTGTTGAGCTCTTAATGGACACATAATGTGTTTAAGAAGTAAAGTCAGTGTTCTACTTCTCTATCAATCTACAATAATATTTGTTCAAAAATTTTATTCTTAGTCACATGCTATATCAAGTAATGTGATATTATTGATGCAATTTATCACTCAGAAACATTGGGCATAGACAGATTTCATAAATTTAAATAGCAGAATTTATTCAGCAGATTGTGCCAAATAATACAGTCCTTATAGCCAGCCTTGCTGGTTCTAGAAGGGACTTGACAAATAATTTTTCAGGTACATTTCACTGCTACAGACATAAATGTCTCCCATTTTTAAGTATGTCTAACAGCTAAAATGTGCAATTTACTTTTATATTCTTGATGCCATTATATTTTTTTTCTGACATCAATATGTCTGAATAGGCTATTTAATCCCTTCAGGATCCTTCAGAAAAACCTTGGTATTGCCTGCATAGAGGCTGTATTTTATGTAACGTGTTTTACCACGCAGAAGGAGAGGCACAGTGAGCTTGAAGTGTTCATTGCTGCAGCAATGAACCTCCTTCCTCCTGTCTTTCCCTTCCTAACTCTGACCTTTCACACGAACCTTGATCACACTCCCTATTGTTAATATTTATTTTTGCAAAAATGTTGCAAAGGAGAAATAATCAGGGATATTATATATTATGTCTTTCAAGGTATTTAAACACCATTAGGGACGGAAAGAGATTAGGTTCCACCCTGCATGCTCAGTAATTAGGTGTAAAATTTGATAACCAAAAAAGAAGAGGAAGAATTCGGATGCAGAGCACATCTCCCCTGCTTGTTCTGCTTGGCCAGTATGGAAAATGACTGCTGCAGCCTCCAACTTCAAGTCCTGCGTCTCCCCTGCACTTGACAGGGGAAGAAAAGGCAGAGTTAAGGCATCTTGTAGAGGCCATCTGCCTTTCAGCAACACAACTGCACAGCTGATGGCTTCCAGGCAGCTTAAGGCTCCCAATCCTCTCCTGGCAGAGATAGGCTAAATCCACTCTCTCATGAGCTGCAAGCAGATCTAAGCCCACTGACTTGTTGCTGCTTTGGATTTGTGTTGGTCTGTGTGAGAGTACCAGCCTGACATGACAGTGGGTAGCATGGAGAGGGTTGGCTGTAAAAAGTTGTAACTGTCATTTGATTTTCCCAGAATAAATGATCTTTATCAAAATTTGAGTTTTCTGCCTGAGCTGTGACATCCCCAAATATTGGGATTTTTTAACATCAGATGCTGCATCACCTTAAACAATAGTAGATAATAGCCAATATTAAATAGTAGTAATATTTATAAGCTGGACATTCTTGAATTCTGAATACAGTTTACAGTTTGTGAATACTTTTCAAGGTCAACTTTTCCAACCCCTCCTCATGCCTGGTATTATGTCACTATTTATTTGTAACACATCCTCACCAAGAAATACCAACCAAAACCAGGGTTCTCACAAGACAGTCCCTGTATGAAGAGTCTCTACTCAAGGAGGTTCAGCCTAAATCAACAAAATTGTGTATGGAAGTAGAAGGGGCAAACAAAGAGGGAATGTATTAAAACTGAAAGAGGAAAAGCTTAAGTTAGATATTGGGAAAAAGCTCTTTACTGTGAGGGTGGTGAGGAACAGGTTGCCCAGAGAATCTGGGGATGTCCCATTCCTGGAAGTGTTCAAGGCCAGGTTGGATGGAGCCCTTGTCTAGTGAGAGGTGTCCCTGCTCATGGCAGCGGGGTTCTATGATGATTCTATGAACTCAGATTTGAGCAACATTTAGTCTGAAACGTTATATTCTGAAATGTTAATATTCTTCTAAAGCTCATCTCTGAATACCACACAACCTGAGCTGGAATCACAAAATGGAATTCCATTATCTTTCATATGTAAGTAGACAGCCAGAGCCAGTTCAGTCTCTTGCCTTGATTCTACATAGTGTTTTTATGTGGAAGTCAACATTCATTTTCTTCACAGGCATTTTCACATCTCTTAACATGATAAACAGGGTTTAAGTGGCTCTCTGCCCACAGCTCATTTCTTGCCCGTATGGTACAGTTTGTTTTCTGCTGAGTTGTGACAGTATGTATGGCTGTTTATGGGCTGTTCCACAAACAGGGTCACAAAACTCAACCAGAGCAAATCCAACCTTGTTTTAACAACTTAAAAAAGGGGTTCAGGAGAGATATATAAAGTTGCAAATAAACTTTCTGAATAAACTCAGGTGCTGAGAGATCTTATAATGTGCTTTTACAGATGCTTTCATTACCCTATATATTGATAATACTCTATCTGAGTCTCTGAAGTTGACTCAAAGAGCAATTTCAGACTTTTAACCTGAGGGATTTTCAGGACCATCTACATGACAGGGGTGGTATGGCTGCCTGGGTATTGCTTACAAATCCTGTCTGTGCTAATGAAATTGCTGTTTTACTGAATAATTCTGGGTAAGTAGAATTGACACAAGGCTGTGTCATGTCTCTCTCTACCTAGGAATAAGGGAAGGTCCCTTGCTAGAAAGACCTATTTAAGTAGAAGCACCCCATCTCAATAATGAGATACTTCAGAAAATTCCCCTTGGAGAGCTTCTTTGAAGGAATTGGGCTAGAAGGAGTGGAATTTCCTCAAAAGCAAAACAAAACCCAGACATATTCCTGGGTTTCAGAGGCCTCAAAGCGTGAACAACTTGAAAGGAGCTGACATTCTCAGTGTCACAGGAAAAGAAAAGACGACAGCTCTGCTGCCTTTACACAAGATCTACTGTAATTATCAGACCATGGATGAGGTAAAGTGGCTACACAGAGGAATGAGAAAGTGTCCTTTTACTCTAAAGAGAATAATGAAGGGACCAGTGGCAAATCCCACTCACGACCCTCATTAATATTGATGATATTCAGAAAAAAAAAAGAAGAAAATAAGGAAAATACATATGGATCTGCTTCTCTTCAAATGTATACACTTCCTTTATCATTAGAGTGGTTTCCCTTCTTCCCTGCTCAAAGGTTTTCCTCCTGGTCAGTTCAGTTTTCAGATGTCCTTTGGCCAACTGATCTAAAAACATTAAAATGACCACATTACTGGGGCTCTGAGGGATGTCCAGGGTGTCCTTCCTTTGGGGTTTTGACTTTGATCAGTGGCATGTTTCCAAACCAAACCCCACACCTGTCCTCATTTACTTTGAGAAGGCTCATTATCTTTTGGTCACTGAGAGATCTCAGGGCATGCAACCACACTTCTTTTGGACATAGAAACCCCCAAAGCCATGACACAGAGTGCACCTAACAACCCACTTGAATTTTTAGTGAGCTAGTCTAAAGAAAAACAAGGGAAATTCTGGCAGCATGGACATGAGGACTTCTGCCAGTTTTACTCCAGAGTACCATGCCAGCCTCTGCAAGCACATCCTTAAACATTTCCACAGCCAGATAGTCTAAGACTGATCACAGATGCTTTTATTTCAGCATCAGGGTAATGCTGGGGATTGTGTCTGACAAGCTTCACAAGACTCCAGAAAACTTAAAAGCCTCCAGTGCAGCAACCTGGCGTGTGGCAGTTGACAATACATCCATGCAATTTCTTCTAATTTTTGCAGCTAATGCCTTTTAGTTTTAAATTTACGCATTTCAAAAATTTCACTGCCCTGTTTATATCTCACTTGATTGAAATAACTCACTACCATTTCAGATTTAATCATAATCCCAAAAATAATGCAATTTCTATTAAAATACACATATTCTGAAGACTATCAGAGACTGACGCAGAGTATTTGCTAAAACTACACAAGGGAGCTCTTCTGTGGACTGAGAAGAAAGAATGACTGAGACAATCCATCAACATAAATTTAAGCTGTATAAATATTTTTATCTTGCAAACTAATTTGCCAGGAATTAAGTGTTCTTCTGCACCAGTCATGACAGCACATTTTATTCAGAGTTTTGTGAGGTTAACCTCATTCATGCAAAAATTTTCTTTCAGAAACCAACAGCTAACTTGTAAAAGGAAATTTGATTAATCTTAAGTAAGCTACTTTTTATTTCACTACAATGCAGTATTAATGGGAATAACACAAAGAATAATGGAATTAAGAACTCAGTAACAGCTTAGACAACATCCCATTACATCAAATTTCAGTGTGTTTCTGTAGTAATCTGTTCTGCACCACTCCAGTGTGCTTATGCAATCAGAGCAAAGAGCTGTTACCAAGGAAACCAATCAACCCAAGACCCCTCGTGTGTGGAAAATTCAGATATTTAACACCAAAAAATCCCATAGAAAATAACTTCAAATAGCAACTCAGACTGGACCTACCTCTGACATTTATAAGCTCATGCAAATCTGGTCATTGTTCTAACCTTTCAGTTAATCATTTTGCAACTGTGGACTGAATAAGCAGGTTTCTGTCAAAAAGAAAAAATTAAAAACTGTGTTGGCCCAATGGACAGAAAAGTTTATCCAGTGTTATTAATTACAACAAAAGTGCAAACAGCTTCCCACAATTAGTTTTCCATTGGTTTTATTGAGCCTATAGCCAAAAACCCTAGGTCTGCTCTCAATATTGGTCAGAGGACTGGCTTTATTATTAAATATTCTATTGCATAGCATGAACTGATACAAAGCCTTGCTATCAATGAACAGGTTAATCATAAAAGAAAGGCTTGACTTTATCCCATCACACCTTGTGGTAAGAAACTTCTTTCCAAAGGTGCTAATAGCAGTTAGCTACTTAACAAAGGTAATGCCCAAGTTCCTGAAACACGTATTTCTTGTAAATGGCTACAGGACTGGATACCAAGTAAGCTGCATTCACCAGCAATGTACAGACCTGGATTCTACACAGAGAGAAGCAGAAATGCAAAGCTCCCTGCTCATTAGAGTTCGAGTTCTTAAAATTATCAACTAATTTTGCTAATAGAGGTGGCTAACTTCAGATGCTCAGTAACAGTGTTCATAGATAAAATTTTAATACTTTTTAAAATTTTCCATTTGAAGATTGTTTTTTGAGAGATTGTTTGCAACAGTACTGGCTAAAATTCAAAGCAGAAGTTTTCTAAGATGTACAGCTCACGTAACTGGAGAGAAATTGCTGCCCATAGACACTGAGAGAGTTCTTAACTGACAATTAAGTCCTCCAGATGTAATTTATGAAAACATGGGAATACTACTTAAAATACGTGTGTAGATGGCACAGAGCTACTTTTTGTGGAAGTCCATTAGCTTTGTGGCACATAATCTTGAAAATGAGCCTGTATTTTAATATGCAAAGTACAATTTACTGTCTCTAACAAGCACTGATACCATCTTATTGTAGGACTGTACCTGTAAAGGACACACTGTAGATAGAAAGATTAAATTGGAAATTAATTCCTTACTGAACAACAGACGGCCAAAAATGAAAAGATTTTGAACATATGGAACTAACAAATACTAATCAAGCTTAACAAAAATTTGCATGCTTCAGGGGATTTAACAATAGTTCTAAATCATTTGTGTTACTAAATATGCACACACTGCTTTGGAGAGATCAAACCCTCCAGTTAACTTCATTTGTGCTAATAAAAGTCAGAATAGATATGGCTGTCCTGCTTCACTGGTAGAAAGCAATATTGGAGTTAGGAGGCAGGCACACAAAGCCCTAGATCACCCTTATTTTCAACACTGCAGAAGTGAAATTGTTTTTACAGAAGTATCTGTCACTTTTAGGAGAGAGACATTACATGAGGAAACAGATCTATGTTTCTTGAACAGCTTAACTGAAGCCAACGTTGTATATGATAAGGTCTTATAATTGTTAAATTTAGTGTGGGTAAATACAAAAAGGCCATCTGTCTAAAGGTTTCCTTGAAGCTATGTTAACCCCAACTGCTTATCTACCACCTTCATCAACTCTGAGAGCTTAAGTGATTATCTAGCAGAAAAAGATAAAAAAAAACCCATTTGGAGGGTTGCTTTAATCTCAGTTAATGTCTATCAGACAAAGCAAAAAATTATTTTTCTTTTAAAAGCAGTAATTTTGAGTGTTTCAAGATAATTGCTAAATATCTAGCATGGAATCTGTGTGAAGTGCATTTGCCAGGCTCATTTGGATGTTCCCCTTCTTGCTGTGGCCAAGTTGAGAGGAGCTAACTGGCCAGTGAGGGGTTGCAGCAGATAACTCTATGATGTGTCACAGGAATGTTAAATAAAGCACCTTTCCTTCTGGTGCGCAGAGTACTCCTATTTTCCTTTCCTTTTTGAGCTAAATAACTGTTGCCACACAATAAATTGAACATCTCGGTTCTTGTAAGAGTCACCTGTTTTGTTGCAGATATGTTTCATATCATTTTTTTTTGTTTTGTTTGTTTTCCTCCATGGGGAAAGATGATTGCACTGAGTTAAATGCTAGATGTCTCCAGATCAGTTATGTGGAAGTTAACATTGCAAAAGCTCCGGCCTTTGAAAGTTGGTCTGTGCTTGGAAAGTCAAATTTAGTGTTTTCTGATGGCCACATCCTCCCTGTTTCCTTTTAGGTTTACAGTGGAATCTGCAGGATAGTCTTAAGATGCCCGGGCTGATGTGCAGTGAAGTGGTTTGGGTACCAAGCTAACTAGGGGTAATGGCACAGCGGGGCCAAATCCACTGCTCTGAAGCAGACTATCCAAGAAGAGGAGTAAACTGTCATTCATTGTGCAGGTGTGGCCTTTGTGTATTTTCCTTTATTTAGTTGTTTGGGGGGTTTTTTTGTTAGTTAAATTGCTAGTTAAATTGCTAGCTAATTGATAGTTAATTTAGTTCAAGTACCTCAACACTGCAATGGATCATAGCTATGTGCATCTAGCAACAAAGTAGTTAACAAAGATGTTTATGCTACATAAGCTATAGCAGAATTCAATACACTCCCTGGTAGTTTAATCATTACTTTGATGCTAGCCCAAATTGTAATAACAAATTTATTTCAGTAACATAAGTAGATGAGTCCTGGCAGCACTGTGAATAGCAAGTCTACTAACTAGTCTTTACTATATTTTATACTTATGCTCAGTCTTTCTTCTTTTTCCAAGGAAAAAACAAAGGCAGAACTACTGTAGAAGGTCTCAAACAGAAGTGAATCACCAAAAACTAACTAGCTTGCATGTGTGGTCTAACAAGTCCATGTGTTCACAGAACACACCCTCAGAGCCGCTGGGCAGTTTTCATCTTATCCATCTCCTCTTGATACAAATAGGGGCAGATTCTCATCAGCAGTCAGGCTCCAGGAACCCAAGTCACACTATGCAGTGCCTTATTACATGGAAAAAACTGCTTAAGTGTGAAAACATTATCAAAAAAAGCATCTCCCTCTGTTAGCTGGAACATAACTACTGCTGACCTGTGTTCAGTGAAGGTGTTAATGGAAGATATAACTACAGGATGTTTTTTGATCTTACTGTGTTTAATAGCACACACATTTTGGTCTTAGGCAAAAAAAAAAAAAAAAAAAAGAGTATTAGTTTCCAGCATGCTGGAAAAGAAATCCTGAAGGCTGAAAATTCACTGCTTTTTGCAGAAAAAGCCTCCTCCAGCCAGAAATATCACTGAGATATTTTACAGCAATACTTGCAAAATAAAAGAAAATATTTCTTTCATATTAATGACCATTAACTCACGAAACCATAGTTTAACAAACTACAATTTATTAAAAGTAGAAGATGAAGACTGGCTAAAGAGGAAGTTTCAAATAAAATGCCGAGTCATTAATACATTTGTTCTTCTGTGACCAACTGGATTATTAAATGCACTGAAATCATTAACTGACTTGTAAATGAGGTTCTGAGGCTTTTGATAGCAGGCTTGACAGATGTTTCTAGCTTCAGTAAAAGCTCAAGTTGAAATCATAAGGCAATATACATTAAGAATGGCTATACAGTATGTGATATATGTGCTAAAGTTAATTCGTGTTATCAAATTATAAAGGGTAAATGTTCACTGTATAAATATGAGTGTTAAAGATTTGTTCAAACTAATATGGGTAAAAGTAAAATGGAAAAACCAAAATAAAAAAATTTCCTCAACTCGGGAGCACGGGAGGGACACGAGGAAAGTATGATTGGAATTACCAGAAAGGGGGCCTAGAAACTATCGCTGCCGGGAATCCCTGAAAGGATACAAAGGACAACGGAAAACGGAGATACAAGTCCGGAGACCAAGATAATCACTTCAGATGGATATCTCTACTCGTCTCCGTCGAAAATTAACATATCCACGACACACCCGGGCCCAACCATCAGCTTCATTGTTCCACCCTACCAGTCCATTCAAACTCCCGATACCGGGACTTGCATGATTAATGAAGACGCCTCGGAGAGGATAACGTCAGAATCCCGGACTTCACTCCACGAGCCAGTGTATAAAAAGGGGCGGCTGGAGACCGAAGTTGTGAACTTGGGGGGATACCAGGCTGGCAGAAGCTGATATCCGTGTTCACCCAGCGGCGATCCCGGGCTCGACGCTGTCCTTTTAGTTGTGGCTTTCTGAGACTGATATTTTGTCTCACAATAAAATTCTAAATTTCTGATAAATCTAATCTGGTCGATTTTATTTATAACACAGTATAAGCACTCCATATAAGGAGAGATTGATTCACAAAAAGATTGGAAGTGTTGTTACTTCCTATCCACAAAAATTTAAGATTTGTATATATGACTAGATGCAGCGCTCAGTAAAAGGCATTGATCACTGTCGAACTGGTAAAGGCTCAATTATTTAGAGCTGAATTCAGGTGGGTAAATGTTTATACAGCTTGCTGAATTACGAAACAGAATAGTGAAACGTAAAAGTGTCATCAGAGGGCAAGACTTGTTTTATGTATGAAATACCAGTAATTGCTGTAATATTTACTAATCTTATATTGAAGAACCTATATTTTGATAACTGTATTTGAACTGTGATTCTCACTAGTTGGTCAAAAGCTTGAGCAAATAATTTTTGGTGACATTTTTTAAAATATAAAATCTCAGTCATAAAAATTGATTATTACTTAATGCAGAAAATCAACGGAAATTAAAGACTGAATGAATTCCTGTGTATTTGAAAGAGGATTTTAATACAGACCTGTTCATTACAAGGACTAATGGTAGCTTTAGCAACACACAGGGAAAACAGGACATATTATCAGGATGGTAAATATTTCTGTTGGGAATTGAAAGAAATTTCATTAAATAACTTAAACAATAAAATTTATTTATGTCAACTTTTACATATATCTAGGCAGAATAAGCAACCAGATGAGCTTATTAATAGCCTTTTTAGGTTTAAGTATTCACTCAGGAATTTATATTTTGTTTTTATCACTCTAGGAAAGCTTTGGCATTAACCTAGTTTTTACACGGTATTGCTTCAAAATGCTAAGTCAAATTAATAAAAAAGGAATAGGTTTTGAATATTTTGTCCATATGGATTTTTCCACTCTCATATCGAGGTATGCAATTTAGGTAAACCAGACTTTCAGTCTTAATTGGTAGAGGAAAGACAAATCCCTACAACCTTTAAAAATTACGAACTGCATTTTCAATAGACCAAGATCCACTTTGCCTTATGTTGGTTCTGCCTTGGCAAATGAATTGTAGGTGTTCCTTTCGAATTAAGTCTTGAGATTACTGTTTTGTTTTTTCTAATAGGCTCTTATTTTTTAATGTGAATTGTAATTTATATAACAACCACTTTAGTCAACATAAAAATTATTAAGCCAAATATATATACACATGTACATATATATGAAAAGACATGAAAAGACCTGAGAAATCAGGTGGAAATAAAAGATGCATCTGAATTCCCTGAAGCTTGTTTTGACTTCAGAACATGTGAAAATTTGTTCTTAGTGAGGACTTCTCTAATTTAAAAATATAGTCTGGTACTTAACTGGCTGCTGCCACTTCTGATTCAGGACTTTGTTTTGACCAGGAAGCAAAGAGCTGAAGCATCACTAGAGTCAGCAAAAGACTGCAGAAACAGCAATCAAATGATTCAGCATTTAATAGCAGATGACTGCTAAGCCATTGCATTGAATCAGAAGGCAAGTTATAGTTTATGTAGATGAGAACAGGAATATTCTTTATACAGTGGAAAAACTGTTCCTTTTGGCACAGTACAGTGTGTAATTAGCTAATAAGAAGTGGAGAAATCACAGTGAGAACAGCCTGACTCTTATAATGAGAAGGAATAAATGCTATTTACCCATTCTCTTTGCAATATACAAATAATAAAGTGAAGGTCTCTGAAAGCCTATAATTGCACCAGCAAAAGAATCTAATTTAGCCATAATATCAGGGTTGCCTATGCAATGACATGAAAACCTTCTTTACAATACCAGTGTTTTGCTTTCACCATTTACCATGAGCAATCATGACCTTGGGTCAGAGGCCTGCCTAGTACCAAGGGTCTTTTTCATCTCTGGCTCCTTTGCAACAGCCCTAATAATTCCTTCACTGCTAATTGCCATGTGGACATCTGCCCACTTGGAGCTCTACTAAGAATATTGGGTTTGTTTCATAAGCAATTGCAAATTAGTAACGAGTCTGGCTACTGTCAACCTGGGTGGCTTCAAACCAAGAACCAAAATAAAGTGAAAACCTCGACCTCCTTCCATTATGTAGGGCCACTAAATTAAACTTAATCCAGTATCTCTGGAGCTACATGGCAGCTGCTGGGATAACATCCAAGTTGCACAAGTCCAGGAAAGATGGCAGCATCAGGGAGCTGCAAGAAACAGCCTTCTATACTCAAAACTCACATCCTGATTCTGGCATAATAAGTACTGACAAGGAAGAACTTCCCCTCCTAAAACAGAGCAATTTCTAGTGACAGGGAAAGAGAGGAAGAAAGAAGAAAGTGGTACTTCTGCATTTCTTTAACCATGTTGTGACTAATCCAACTACATGACATACAACTGTCCAACAAAGGAAATAAGATAGAAGGGTATATTTTTTTCATTGTGTTGCGCAGGGATTTAATTATACAACTCCCGTTAGTGTTAATGGGAATCACATGATCCCATCCTTGTATGGTGCAAGTAAAATGCACCCAAGAATATCAATCACTTCTTGGACAAGAAAAGGTATCTTAACATAGCTAAATGCTGAGATTTAAAAAGGGTGTGCAGAGCAGAGAGAGCATTGGATGTGAAGGCTGATTGGGGAACAGACCCAGGAGGATATGAGAAACTCAAATTCTGTCATAATCTATAAAGGCCTGAGATGAGAACAAAAACGAGAGACAACAGGTTGTTTACAGATAAGAAAGCATGGTGCTAACAGTCTCTGCAGATACAAATTCGTTTTGGTTTAAGAATATTATAGCTAGGAGAATAGTTACAGTGAAAATAGAAAGCAGGATCCTAAAGCCTGTAATCCTTAGACTTCCCCAACATAAATGGGTATACTAGGTGAAAAAATAGCTTGGCCTGTGGACACTAACAGGCAGCTGGGAGATGAATGTATGGCACGTTGCAGGGTATGAATGTCCAAAACTGAACTTCTGAGTCCTCAAGCAGAAGCTCACTCTTGCTAGCTATAACTGGTACAAGCTGGGAAGAAATTTCCTAACACCTGGGCTAAACAGAACTGGCGTGTCCTGAATCCTCCTGTTAAGGAGAAGACATGAGACAGAGCCACCAATTAGGAGATTAGGTTGCACCTTGTACTTGTGCACAGAGACTATACAGACTGGGAAATTGAGGGTTTGGGTTCTGGATAAAACAGCTGCTGTCAGAAAGGATTGCTGAACAGAGGAGGTGGTCTCAGAAAGAAGAATCATATAATCATAGAAAATTTTGGGTTGGAAGGAACCTTAAAAATCGTGTGGTTTCACACGCCACCCCTTCCATTGGCAAGGACAACTTCCAGCCTGGAAAGCAGTTTGATATCTTGGCTGGAGGAGAGGTCCTGGAAGCCAGGGAAGATCCTAGAGATGCTTAGGGACCTTAGGACCTTAGAGATGCTTAGGATCCTAGGATGTTTAGGGACCTTGGCTGGGAGTGCTTGGAGAAGGGTGACTCAAGTAATATGACATGAACGAGCATAACTTTCATTTCCATGGGCAGCAGTGATCCCTCTGTGGAGAATTCAAGACCACGGAAATCAAGGGTGTAAGCTAATCAGGCAAGGTTAAAGCTCTGCTCTCCTCTCTCTCTTGAATAAGTCCCTCTATCCAGGTCTGCTACCAGCTGCTATTTACTCTGTTTCATCCAGAACAGGCTACTGCACATTTTGAATCCCATGTTAATAACATTTTGGAGTTTGCTTCAGCTATGCTGCCCTCTAGTATTGAGTCTAAAAGACAAGTTTTATTACACATTAATGGAAATTCTACTTGATTTCCAGTGATAAGTGTCTGTGGTTTTTGGTTAAAATTATCTTGAACTTTATTCCAATTTATGATCCAAAAGTCTTAGGCCCTGCTGTGTATTGCCCAGAAGAAATAAATCATTGGAGCCAAACCACTGTGAAATCAAAGACAGTGAAGACTTGAGAGGCAGAAATACTTTTCTCAGCTTTCCAGTTTAAAAAAAAAAAAAAAAAAAAAAAAAAAAAAAAAAAAAAAAAAAAAAAAAAAGGTAAGCTATACAAGAAAATGGTTGTTATTATCAAAAAGGTATAAAGTTAAAATTTGACCTTTCTGTGAATTAGCCAAGGAACTTACAAACAGCAGGTGTTATAAAAGTAATATATTAGACTTAATTATAAAATATATTTCTTGGAAGTGATCCTTAGGGAAAAAAAAAAAAAAAAAAACCAGTTTAGACATTAAAGGAATAAACTCTGAAATAAACTTTTTACTATTTTTATTGCAATTCAGTAAAATATGTAAGAAGACATGCTTTTCATTGTCATCTTAAAACCCTAAACTCCATGGTAAAAAAAAATCCATAAAAATACAAGGCTTCAGAATTTATTCCACTCCTATATTCAATCAAATCATGCTGAATAAAAGACGGACAGAGGAGGCACAAAAAGGGAGTAGCTACACAGGATAATGAAAGTGATGGATCTCCCTGAAGCTTGACTTGATACTAAATAAACCTCTCCTAGTCACTTATTGGACTTATTGGGACCATTTGATTTCATACTACTGAATGAACATTTCAGTGGGCCAAAAATAAGCACATAGGTTCTTCCAACCACCCCTAGAATGAGCCTGCCCTTTCCCAGCACCTACGTGAAGCAAGAGAACTCTGATGGGAAAAAAAACCATCTGAGAGAGACTTATTCTACAGTGTGAGGGAGACTCAAATTCATGCCTATCCTCTGCTCAGTTCTTTGGTGGGGGAAACATATATGAACCATTTCTGTGTCTACCAGAAGCCAGCCTGTTGAACAGAGATCTAAAGAGCAAATCTGGATCACTCTACTACTACTACTACTACTGCTACTGGCTTTTCTTGCTGTTCAACAATAATTTCATTCTGGATTTCATAAAAAATCACTAAGAATTATTTTTTAAACAAACAGGTTAAGAAAATGTTCCAGCTTTTATCAAAACAGCATCTCAGATCTTTTGAGGAGTGTTTCCTAGAAAGGTCTATTAAAAAATTAACACATAACCAAACAACCAAATGGAGGATAATATACAAAAAGCAACCTAATGTAATAGATCTTATTTTATTTTTCCTTATGTAGCTCTTAGCTCCCTTCCTGTGACAGGGAAAAAAAAAAAAAAAAGAAAATTGGGATAATTTGACCATTTTGTATTCTCTCCTTCCCTTGTCACAGTAGTCACCTGACTGCTCTTCTGATCATGACTGACTCTGGGGTTCACGGAATGATGTAAGTATCAGAAATTTGATGGAGCAAGAGCACACTCACTTTCAAAACTCAAAGAACTAAGAAAAGGAATGGATTCCCCCATTAAAGCAAAACAGCAAAACAAACAACAAACTAACAAAACCCCCACAAAAACAAAACAAAATTACCCAGTTCCATCAGGAACTAAGAATTTCTGTAAGGTGCTGAGTACTTTCACATTCTATTGTGTTGACTAGGAGTTGATGGAATTCAGTGATACGCATAACAAACAGAACAAATACCCACATGCTTGGAAGTTCTATGCAGAAAACTCCATCATTTCATCTGTTATTAAGTGTTGCACTAAGCAGAATGCAAAATTTTTCATGGGGTAGAGCTTTTGTGAATCTGTGAGGAGGTGGCACTGTTGCCAACAGCTATACATAATGGTGATCTATTTTAACTTCCTCTGTTGTATCCCATAAAGACACAAAAATCTTTAACTGTGAGCCTAATCCACCCTCACAGTCTCCAACTATTTTTTTCAGTACAAGTAAAGGGTCTCTCTGGCTCCAGAAGATCACCACTTATTTTTTGGCTTCATGAAGCACCAGAGCTAGGGTTTAATTCATCAGTCATAGCATTTGTGTGTCTAAGCAACAAATAAGAATAAAAATGAAGGAAGCAAAAGCTTTCAGACCATTATTAATTTCATTGTACCACCATGGCATTCTATACTGGGGGAAAAAATGACGGTGCTCCTCATATGAACAGCACTGCTCTTCCATCCTTAGAAAACATTAAGAGCAACGAGGGGCAGCCATTAACTAGGAGATGATGGTGATTCAGGGCTTCATACACTTATAAAATAAAACTAAATTGCTTCTATATTTAAATGTTTGTTTGGGGTCAGAAATTACCCTAACTGATATTATGTAGGGTGTTCTTTTCCCCTCCTGTTTTTATTATTATGAAAAATACATGAACAGGTTGGAAGGAGTTTTGAGCTGCCTGGTCTAGTGGTAAGTGTCCCTGTTCATGGAAGGGGGTTAAAACTAAGTGATCTTTACAGGTCCCTTCAAATGCAAAACATTCTATGATTTTTAAAGTTGTGCCAAATCCATATTTCTTGAAAATAATTGGTTGTTTTCAACCACTGGCAGAACTCTGCAAATACAGGTGAAGATAAGAGAAGTATTTTGACCCCTATTTTGTCCAAAATGCTATGTATGCTCTGTTTTCTGAGCATAAAGGAGAAAAAATATTTTTAGAAGTGCTAAGCCAGCAAAAAAAAAAAAAAAAAAAAAAAAAAAAAAAAAAAAAAAAAAAAAAAAAAAAAAAAGCAGAGTATTTACTGATACAGATATTGCATATTTTTCATGAAGGTCATGAGATAAAATTGGAATCCATTTAAAATAGCTTGTGCTTTGATTAGCCATTTTTCAGCCCTGCCTTCCTTCACACAGATTCATTAATATACCCCTAGAACTATCATTATCCCAATATTCAGAAGGATTCTAATTTCAAATTAAATACATTCAGCATCATTGTTCCTTCAACAGAAAAGAGACTGCAGAAGTACATACATTACTTTTTCATAAATATTTTTCTGTGATAGCTGCCTGAAATGAGATGTTTTTCTAGTCCTTCTTACTAGAATATTATGATTATTTCAGTAGAACTGTGAAGATTTTCCAAGATCAAACACCTCAACAAATGTTCACCTAACGTGTCCTAGCTGTCGTTCCCCTTCCATAGCCCAAACTACCACCATCATGGAGGCTGTGCACCACTTTTTGGGCATGTCATTCTTATCCACTCAGCTGTTCCCTCTTCCTGCACAGGAAGTCTTTCCTAGCAGTGACTCCAATTTGAAGATTTCTTGGTCGTCTTGGCCACGGAGCACCAGTGATTATATTTTGTCTTAACCATTTAAAAGAGAGTTATTTGTCCTCTCTTTCCTTTATCTTGGCAGGGCCCCTGAATACTTCTGTGAAGTAAATATTGAAATGAAATCATGAATACAGCGATAGTTGCATATGTAATAAATATGAGAATCACAGCATCACAGATTATGCTGAGCTGGAACAGACCCACAAGGATCATAGAGTCCAACTCCTGGCCCTGCACAGCACCATCCCCATGACCACACAGGCAAATTCAATTGTTTCAGAATCAGACCCCATGATTACAAGGGGTCTTGTATGCTCTTACACTGCCTTGAAAATGCCCAGGCATGGGATGCTTTTACTTTTCCAAAGGCCCTGATCTTTAGCCTCCTCACACTAACCGGCATTAATATTTTCATTGAGTGGTCTGGGAACCCAGCTCACAGATGAGTCTTCTTGGAGATCTCATCCTGGATTATAATATTTTAAACTACAGAGTATTAATTAAACAAATCACAATTTGCCCTTTCAGTTTAGCTTTAATCAGGAAAGCTTTTTGAATGTGGACATGATCTCAGTGCAAACCTGCAGTATTATTAATTAAAATCAGCAAAGTTACACCTAATTAATGAGAGGGTAAATGCCAACAGAATTTGGTCTCTTGCATGCCACTGGTCTACTCAGTCTCTACCTTGGACAATAAATCCATAGAGACAATAAATCACAGTACATTCTAAAGCCATAAAATCCTTCAACTTGCCAATTGGAGCACTAAATGAACATATAAAATAAGCTTTAACTTGTTATTCATGAGTGTTAAACTCATGAACTGGTAAAGCAGGATATGTTGTGGCGCCTATTTTGAGATGTATGAATGTCATTTAAAAGAATTCTAGAAAGATTTCTGTGAAGAGTGGTAATCTTTAAAATATAAAGTAATACAAAATAGGCATTAACCTATGGGTTTTTGTTTGTCTGTTCTATATCTGTTCTTTTTATCAGTTCTCATGGGATGCACACTAGAGAACAGAAAATAATGTCACATTTTTCTCTGTGAAGCTTTGTAGATTTTTTTTTTTTTTTTTTTTTTTTTAAGATACTTAAAGGGTCAGGAGTGAGATTAGCACTGTCAAGAAAGGGCTTTCTCAAGCTATCCCCCATGGAAAGAAAATTAACACAGCAGATTAGTCACCTCAGCGCTGAGATATTAGCACGTGATACACTGCACCGTACCATGCTGCTGTTTCAGTGTTGCCAACTCATGCAAATCACACAATAATTGGTATTTTCCCTAAGGCTGGTATAATGAGATTACATAAAAATAATACATCTTTAAAAACTAATACAATTCTGAGCCATATGCTTAGGAAAAATCTTGAAGTAATTGTTCTTGATCTTAAAAAGCCAACAAATAGAAGAAAACAAATTCTGAAATTCATTACAGTTAAAATTTTGTCCTTTTTAAGGCCATGGAGATCACCTAAAGATCAAGCTGCCAGCACTGCAGGAATGTCAGCACAGTTAATGGTCCCATTTCCAGCCAACAGCTACTGTTAATATTTTCTGCTTGCCTCTCCATCACATATTATGTGGATTAGTTCTGGATTGGAGCTTTTTTTCTCTTAGGTACACATCACAAGTTCAATATGTGTCTTTGAGGGGAAAGAAAATCTTATTTAACTGCAGTAATTTAATTCTTTTATTAACTGGACACTGTCTGCTGTTGCTTAACCAATGAAAGACTACATGGTTGTATGCATTCTCTCTCTTCAGTGGAACAATATGGAAAGCCAGTGAAAGAACTGACAATGTGAGAAGGAGCAGAAAAGAAATCACTGCACTAGGCATCTGGGAGGAGCATCGACTCAAAACCTTCAAAGGAGAATTATGTGGCACAAACTAGAGTGCAGCAGGGCTGACAGCAGATAGTGGCTACTGGAAGAGTTTTGTAGTTTCAGTTCATGGAATATTGCTAGTGGGAGTTTTGCTGCTGTGCTGTGTGTTCACCAAACAGGCTTCTTCACCTCTTGCAAAATTCTTTGAATTACACAATGGAATGTATAGAAGTATATCACTAAAATTGTCCTCTATTACACTTACATTGTTCTTACAAGTACAGTAAGAACAACCTGCCCTCCATTTTCCAGATCCTTTATTAACAGGATTGCTCACCTAACTTAAAGCAACATCAGGTACCTTGCTCTAGCTACTCATGTCACAACTCTGCAGATTAAACAGCCTACACATTATACCTCTAAGTCATTCAGAAACCAAAGCTAGTAAAGCATGGACTCACCTGTGTCACACGTTACATGGATACCCTCATATGTATATCTAGGAACTCCTCAGAGGCCAATACAATGTGGAATGTGAATTCTGTACTACAGCATATACAAATAGTAAGACAAGGAAATTGTCATAATACTGGTTTGGGCCAAGACAATCAGAGAATAGACTTCTCCAAATGATTCAGTGTCAGCTGGAAGCAGCTGAAAGACACAGTCTGACAGCATCCACTTCCCTAAGCCGTGACCTCAGGATTCCCTTCCTTTGTTGTCCTGGTTTTCACTCTGGCAGGTCAATAAACCCAACTCCGCCAAATCTAGGGCCTGTTGCAAGCAGTGTCAGCTCTTCTATTCTCTGAGCTGATGGGTGAGAGTTTAGAAATTATTGTTTATAAGCTTTAATGCTGGTTGACCTTACATACACACATTGTGGTAGACTTTGGCATGTTACTGTCAGCCTGTGTTTTATGTACGAGTATTTCATTTTAATGACACAAATTAAGACCCAAAAGGGAGATGAGAAGTGAGTATTCCACTGGTTTTCTCTATTTTATAGGTAGATCCTAAGACCCGAGGGCATAGAAAGTTTTGTTGGACATTTTCCAGCACAGAAAGAAGCAGGCATTCAGAACCTGAAGTACTTAAAGTGATAATAAATTATTTGTAGTTTTAAAGTTTTTCATGGCATTCATACTGCTTTCTAAATCGAGTATGGAGAGATGTCTTGCAAAATTGATCCTACCTATTAATGCTAGAATTTTACTTCCTATTTTTCTTTCATAATATTTTTTTCTACTGATAAAAATCCATGAAGTTTGTTATGCTTCTGCTCTACTCAATGCATGAGATTTGATCTGCCTAGGGAATTTTTAAGAAGCAAATAAAAAAACAAAAGGAATTCTACTCACGATTCTTTAAATAATACTTAGCATCAGGAATGAAATATCTCAAAATCATTGTTGGCTTTTATTGTTACAAACTTGGAATTGAGTTTCCATCAGGAAATTTATCTGCCTAAGGGAATGAATTATTGCATTTAAGTCCCTTTAGTCTGTAATTCATTGTTTCTGAGTAAATGAAGTAATTTTAAAATAATAAGACTTAAACTAACTTCTACTAAGTAGTAGTAGTTAAACATTATGCAAATAAAGATTATTCTGTGCTGGTGGAAATGTTCCTTCTTCTAAATATTTCCCTGGTTACACTCTACCCATAGAAATTACTTATATATTCTTGGCAGATCTACAACAAAGAGACTGTGCATTTGATTTTACAGAGACTCTTTTCCTAAGGCAACCCTCATATACAGAACTTACCTTTTCCTGCTTTGCAGAAGGGTCTGATCTTCCTTTATCTATGGAAATAAGCTATAACAATGGTCTCCAAACTTTTTGGATGGTGAACACCTATCAGTAAAAACATTTTCAGCAAAATAAATTTCATTCATTCATTAATTACACTAATGTTAATGTATTATGCATATTGCAAACCATACACAACAATTAAAACAGAAAAGGATGAGCTAAAGATGAAATAAATATTATTTTTTAAATTGTTATATTAATAAATAAATAAACTACTATTATCTAACTTATCAATGGTACAAAAAGTGTTTTCTGCCCACACCTAAATGGACTGTCTCATGTGTTGACCTTACTTGGAGACAGCTGAGATAGAGCACCAAACTTCTCATAACATGTGGGGTAAACGCACACCACTATCCTATCTGAAGTTTTGGCCTCTGTCACCATGATGAACTGATCTGCTGGTAGGTACCTCAACTTTCTTTCCACTCATATACCCAGGCTTATTTTCAGAGACACCAGGGCTATGTACCCAGGTTTCATCAGAAAATAATATCAAGGTGTGTTACAAGGGTGAGCACCCTAAAAGCAAAAAAAATGTCCTGGGTTCTTCATCAGTTAGATGTCTTCACTATATACCAGCCTTATTTTTCAGCAGGTCCTAATGAGTTTGACATCTGCAAGGGACATCTCTCTGGAGAGAAGGCAGGATGATAAATACAGTAGCTCAGAACAGCCTCTTTAGAAACCATAAGAATAAACAACTGGAGAAAACACTGACACAAAAGCCAGGTCACATCTTATCTTCCCTGACTTCAGTGTTCTCCCTGAGGCCTCTGTCTGGCCCTTCTGAGTCTGGACAGTTTTGCTCCTCTCTCCCCCAGGGAGCAGGAATAGAGAGTCAAGATTGTCTTCAAAATTACCTAGTTCCTTACTTTCTCTCTTAAATGCTAGCAGAAAGGTTGTCTAAGGCCATTGCCATCTTCCTCTGTGTGTCAGTTGTCAGGCAGAAATTAACTCTTTAAAACCAGGTAACAACTCAATAATCAAATTGTCTAAGACACATAAAAGTCATAGGACCTTCATAGCTCAGTAATGATTTTTACTGTCTCTTGGCTCTGACAGAGTGTGAACACAGGATCCTCAAAGGCTGTAATTCAGTCTTCTATGGGATATACAAAAATTCTGTCTTTCCGCTAAGTCCTTTAAGCTGATTCACATTTTACTTTAGGTATCCTTACAGAATATCAGCTAATTTTTCAAATGAGTACATTACAGTCTTACAACTGGAAAAAGATTAGCCAGAAGTTTCTATTTCTAAGTATTAAAAGAGATTATGGACTCATAGCAACTCAGATACGGTGTATTTGCTCAAAATCCATCTCATTAAAAATGCTATGTAAAATTCCTCAATCCTGGAATGCTTCAGAAAGAACACATAATTTAAAAAAAAAAAAAAATTATAATCAAATATTATGATCGGGCAGTTCTAATCAAAGTGACAATTCCAGAGAATCGTCCCAAATGATACAGCATCCTGATGCCAGGATTTTACAGGTTACATCATATTTCTCAAACATTTTCTCAGCACTTCTGGGAGGTTCTCTCCCTCATTTCCAAGCCCAAGGCCCTTGTTTTGCCCCTGAGGGAGTGGTGCAACTAGAAAATAGATTGTTGGAAAACACTCTCTGGATTTCACCAATCTCTGGTCCCAACAGGCAATATGTAATCTTGTCAGTAATGAAACTAGCAAATGTTTCTCTATGGTCCAGGCCCGATTTATTTGAAGCAGATATTATATATAAATCCATTATCTATAGAAATCAGTAATGCAAAATCTCAATTTCTAGATTTCTCCTGTGCCCTCTTGTTTGATTAAAAGCACTGCTTCTAGACAGGAAGAAGTTAGGCAGAATGGCAGGCAAACCCTATCAGCAATTCCCTTTACAGGCTACAAGTGAAAACACTGGACCAGACTTTCCCTCTGATGTCACAAATCCCTGAATCTGCTGTCTTAGGTGCAATCATGACATTATCACTGCTGCGCTCTGAACTCAGCTAAGAAAGGGGATGAAATTAGACATCTTCAGTTAAAGACATCTTATTTAAGACTTGGATGTCTCTTAGATGCTCGAGCTAATTCTGTAACTTATACTGACAAATTTTCAAGCCTTATTCTTGCCTATCTATATAACCTCATGCCCCCAAAGGACATTAATGAATTGCTTGACATCAGGTCAGATATGCTCCAAAAATAACAATAAATTTGTCTCCATATTTTAGCTTGGGTTAAAAACCCCAAAGGCTATGGAATCTGCAAGGTCTCCCCTTCTTGCACCCACCAGGGTTCTCTGAACTTCAGCTTGTCCCCACATTCTACTTCAGTGTAAACTGACAGTTTTCTGAGAAGATGCAACCTTTTGATAAGGATGCCTTCTGATTACTCTAAATATGTCTAACATATACATCTATTTAAAAAACAAATACTCCAAAGAATCCAGGTTTAATATCCTCCAGACACACCTGAATCAACCAGTCTTTGAAGGGAACTAGAAGGAAATACTCTAAACAGCTAACAGTTTCTCTTTCAAGGATTAGTGTTTAAATTTCTAGTTGGGAAATACTTGACTACAAAGACAATATCTGTTTTATGGAAGACAAATAACAGTCTTCAAGGAGGATGATATTCATGTATCCAAGCATTTAAAAACAACTTTGTAGCTGAACATTTTTATGCTTTTTTATTTGTGTCTGGTTCATAAAGCAATGAGTTTTCATGCAGCTGCTTTGATCGGATACTCAAGAAGGGAAGAGCACGGTTATTTACCAGCATGCAAGTTCTTCCAAATCACAGATATCTAAAAGATAAAAGCTCAGATTCACCCCACAATGCATGAAGAGCCATCTGTAAAGCTGCCAACGTAATTGCTCACAGAGCTCCCCAAAGAGCCAGATGCCACCACTTGAACACATTCCCAACTTAGTCATCTGAGTACTGAAGACAGGAGGGAATAGCAGGAAGTTGAAGGGTCAATGGTATGCCATTTATATTCTGAAAAGATGAAACGGATTTTTGGAGAAAATTAAACTGAAAGGACGTCGTGCCAAACAGAATGTGCTTTAGCAGCACAATTTAATACTAGAAATAAATGTGTGTGTCACTCTGGAGTTCTTAGAATATGAAAGGCACGAAAATTGTGCTCTGATAATAATACAGAATGAAAATGTGGCAAAATTTCCTCATAATTAAAAGATGTAGTGAAGATACTCTTGCAACTTTTTTTTTTTTTTATGATTCTCTGCACTTTTCCAATCAGAGCTTTGTTTCCAGAGCTTATTCTTGCAGTAAAATTAAAGCAGGCATTCAAAATCTCATTTTCTTATGCACCTGTTTCTCCATTTTACTGGCAATAGCTGCTGTAATTTCTGTAAGTGCTTGGAGGATGATAGTTGGTCTTAAAGGCTCTTGTAATGGACAGAGGGTAACAAAAGTGGGTAATAAGAACAGATTCAAAGTACAATTAAAGCACGAATTTGATATTTTATCAGCTCTGTAGCTTCTTTGTATCACATTACCATTACAAAGCACTGAGTCCTGAAGTCTCCAGGAGTCCACAAATAACTTACCACAAAAATTATGATAAAACATCAATCAAGAACAAACCTGACCAGGATAAATATGTTAGTCTCTGCATCAGTGGAGCTGCAAGACAGCAGCTGAGTCTTTATCCCTCCTCCCTGATATTTTTCCTATCTCATCCCAGTTGTGAAGATGCCTTTCTCCTCTTTGCTTGATAGTATTAGGGTCTCGTATGGCACCAAACTGGATTCTCCTTACATGTTCTTTATATTCAGCTGAAGGAAGAGGCAACATCTCCCTCTCCATGCCTGTAGCTGAGATAGTCAACAAGTCAAAAGCATCACAACAGTGCCAGGAAAAATGGGACAGATGAACACAGTGGCTCAGAGAGGCCCTTATGGGCTTGGCTTACTGAGGTTTGTCACCCTCTCATCTCCGCAGCTTCAGCCTTGTCAGGTCCAGCTAATGCTTCATAGCTCATTCGGGAGACCTATGGCCCAGGCTAAGGTGGGACATTGCCACAGGAATCTGCACCATTGAAAGGCTGGTTCTCCTCCCCTTCCTCTTCCTCGTCATTCCCGTCTCCATTGTTGTGCAGATGTCAAGCCGTATTCACAATCCTAACTGGCAGTACTATTACCCCTTCTAAGTCACCTGATTTGATAATGGAAAGCTACTGAATATCTTGCTTTTTCTTTATACCATGGCAGTACTCTCCTCTTGACATCTTCATCTCAATTACTCCCTTCCAACTTATCATCAAGAGAGGATTAGGTCCATGGTGGTCTATTATTTCTTTACAAAATAAAAAAAATGTCAAATGAACTTCTCTATCCTCCTCACTATTTGGGACATGCTGTTACTCTGTTCTTGTAATAGAAGAAACACTTGGTATCTCCCTGCTCTGATATTCAAAACCAAATCATATATAGCAACTTCCCATGGCAAAACCAACTATACCACCACGTGTACTGCACTTCTGGAGCTGGACAACTATTTTCCTTTTCTTTGACAGAATAAATCATATTAATGAAGAACAAATTCTGACTGAAGAAATACAGCTGCTTCTTGATTGAACAAAAATTCCAATACAAGAATCAAATCTCAACTACTGGTTGCAGTAACAGTCTTTATTTTTTGATCATTAGCCTTTCTTTGACTTCTTATCAAGTTACCAAAGGTTTGTCACTGCAAGGGTCACCCAGGAAAGTTAACTGAATTAATTTTTAAAGTGAATTAGTCAAAACATATTAAACGTCTGTGTAGACACTTTCATTCAAAATTGCAGCACACTTAATTAACTCATTTTCTCTGGAAATTAAGTTAAATTGAATCAAGACACTTTTAATTCTGATTCATAGTATCCACATGAGAGTTTAATGTCATTTAATTAATCCACTGTGGATTCACACTTCTATTTAATTTGGATTACCTTTTTGGAGGGTTCCAGTACACAGTAGCTGGGATGCTGGACTTGGGCCAGGATTCTCAGAATTTAAAAATAAACTACGGAGCGGTGATACAATTAAAATTCATGACAGAAAGCTACCCTCATTTGATTTCTGTAATTTATGAAGTGTTAAGCTCCATGAGTTAAAACAAAAGAAGTCATTTGATAAACATTTTCATTGAAATATTATATTTTAAAATCTCCTGGAATTAAATCCAGATGAAATTTATCTGTTTATTATTGGCATGGATGGAAACTCATATCACTCACAGATCTAGATAAGATTTAACTGATTTTTCCCTGCCCCCATTCTTGACTTCATCTGCCATGCTTTTTGTCATGTCATTTTTCACTGTTCTCTTGGAGACACCTGCTCCCCACCTGCTTCCATCAGAGTTGTTCGAGGCAGAGCTCACCAGTAACAGCACTGTGTTGCCATCACAGGCTGAAAGGATTGATCTCCTTGGCTGAGAGTAAATGGTCTAAAGATTTTTTGTTACGGGGGGATTTAGTGAGCCTCACAAACGTGCATGTCCTACAGGTGCTCCAGCAAGCCACCAGCAGAGATGATTTTCCAAGAAGTTTATTTCTCCTTCAAGGCAGGCCTCAATGAAAGTTTATACCAAAACAGCAGGAGGAAGGACTATGGGCAGTGTCATGCAGCTTCATGGTCCCAAGAGTCACAATGCACACCATTCTGGGCCCAAAAATGTGCATAGCATGCCTCCTCATATACACTCATATTCATGTAGAGATTTCTTAACTTCCATCCACTGAAATGACACACAGTTATCAAGAAACTCTCGTCTTCTCAGCCGTTACTGCTGGAAAACTGCTGTTAGGTTTCAAGATACCACTGGTGGAAATTAGAACTGGTCCAGCTATAAAGGGACAACATTTGTAACTGTCTGAAATTCACACCATCACACAGCACCAGAAAGAGGGCTGTAAAAATAGTGAGAAACTATGGATCTGAATGTAGTTAGTATTATCATATGCAGGTCTGTGCTTTAATCCTAATGCTTATAATCTCATGATGATCAACTAGTGTGGAGAAGGGAAGGTCTGTGTGTGCTTGCAGGAATACAGATACATATGGGGCTCTTTTTGCCCAGATAGAACTATGTCTTAAAAAGAAAAAAAAAAAAAAGATTAAAATTTTATTATTATTTAAAAATAATATTTTTATATTCTCTTCTGTCTAGAGTAAGAAGGGGTGTTGCCCCTTGGCAGAATTCAAGTGTCCCTTAAAGAGAAATTTTACACTGACAGCATTCAAGTTGAAGTAATGCAATTAAGCACTTGCAGAAAATATTTAAAGAATTGAGAAAGTTTTAAAAATACTATTTTAATCAAAAACTATTAGGAAATTTTACTTCGTTTAGTAGAACGGCTTTGAAAAAGTAATTTTCTTGCCAATAGTACCAATAAAGATTTTAAGTTTCTAAGTAATGCAACAAAAATTGCTTCAAAATGGAAATGTAACCATTAGTGTCACCTCCTAGCAGCAAAAGCAACAACACCATGACCAATCTGAGCAAATTTAGAAGCTAACAATTTTAGAAGTACATGTTGGGGTCAAATATTTTTTGCCGTACAGATGCTTGCTGACAGCTGTCAATAAGAAAACTGGCTCTTATTTTTAGTTAACTTCCAATTATGCTCTTCCTGACTTCAGCATATGAATAGAAAGTTCTTTTAGAAAAATCTTTCACATCTGCTCTTTTAACATTGGCAACACAGATGAAACTATTTATTTATTTTTTACCAAGTCTACCAAGTCATGCTGTCACTTGTCTGCAGTTTTGTGAACTCACCATGAAAAAAAAAAAAAAAAAAAAAAGAAAAAAGAAGAAAGAAGTGTTTACTTTTCCCTTATAAATGTAGACGTGTGCATACAAAACAACACCTCTCTCATCTGAATTTATTACACCTGCCCTTCAGGAACTGCTACAGGCACCATATCTTAACACACTGATCATTCACCTCTGCCTACCTTCAGCGCCTTCACCCCTGGGTTGTGTCACAGGTCAGTGCTGTCAGTTCAGGGCTGTTAGTTGACTCCCAAGCACGCAACACAAATCTCTCTCAGGCTCTCTTTTGGTAGTGCTGCCGGAGGTGTGATGGCTTCAGGATTAAAGGCACGAAGGCTTGTAGAAATGGGAAATTTCTTTTATTTGTCCTGCTGATACACTGGGTAAAGCAGCCAGTCTTAGGATTTGCTGTCCTTCACCTGACATCACACAATTCCCATACAAAATGATGTTCTGACTGAAAAAAAGAGGCATCTCTATCATCAGGAGCTTGGATACCTTACTCGATTGTGTTAATTTCTAGGAAATCCCCTTATCTTCTGCTATTATTTTCTGATTCCAAGCATATTAACCATCATTGCCAAGATACAAATTTTATAAGCACTTTAGTTATGGTCTCTGCCTGACAAAGTTTACAGGTTAAAGGTCCAGCCCTGCTCAGCAGGCTTTCAAATGGGACTACTTAGTGTAATTACCCACAGAAACATACTTTAAGACAAGGCTTGGGACATAAAGGAAACAAACACATGAGGGAGAAAAATTTGCTGAGAAGGGCTGAATTTCAAATTAACCGGAAGCTGACAACACATTTTCTGCCTTACATACATCTCTATATACTTGAGAAAAATCCCCAAGATTTTGGTTGCATATCAAACTTCATTTTGCACTAGTAAATACCTATACAGATGAGCAAAATACAGAAAGAAGCTTCAAACATTTTAACATGGCTTACCTTCATAATTAATTTGTAGCCATTAAGGAACAGTGATAACTCACAACTTGTCTATGAGAATTCAGACATCTCATATCTTGCTTACAGAGTCATTAAAACCCCTAGTATATCAAAATCTCCAGCTGTTTAAGAAGGGAACAAAATGGGAGTTAAACACCTTTTTGTTTAACAAGGAACAGACAATATTTGTATTTTATTGCAGATAGTTTTCATCTGTGACCACTTAATATTAGTATCCATCTACTTAGAAAAATTAATTATCTATGAAAATAAATAAATAAATAAATAATTTAAAATATTATGAGAATTTATAAGTAAAAACTCTTTATGGACAATATAATTTACATTTATGAAGCCTACCAAATAAGTAATATCATCATCTGTATTCATTCTTATTTATGAAGCATTTATCTTTGTACTGCTTAACAGACTAATGAGATATGTCAATTCTTTTGACTTTACAGAGAGAGAACAATGGCTTTAACAGAAAAGCTTAAACAGCTCATTTACTGCTGTGTGTTTTGAAGTCTGGTAAAAAAATCCTCTCCACATCCTACAAAATTAAAAAGGACAGCTACCTATGGTACAGAACAGTTATCTTTCTATCCTCCACACAAATTACATGATCAATATCACAGGATATTGATATCACCAGAGCTGAATCAATGCTACACAGAAGGCATTTGTGAACAGGAAAAGTAACACTCCCACCTTTAATCTGGTAACAGGGAACAAGAATGATAAGGGTAGGCAGGGAGAATGTCAGGAAATGCAAGAAAGGGACGGCAACAACAGCCCAGGGCTAGAAATACAGAAGCAAGGAAGACAGCAGGGAAAGCCACTTGGGGAGATATTTACAGTGTCTGACTATTTCCCATGCTCCCTAGGTTCCTCCTACAGGCAACAGAGAAGATGGGATCTTCCAGGGCGATAATTCAAAGCACCAAGCAGCTATAACCAGTCTTCTGCCATCAACTCCCCTCCTGGGGGAGACTCCCTCCTCCAAGCTGAATGCAAGATTAGGTTTCCTAGGATAAATTCAGTCTTTGTGAATTCCCATACCACACATTTTCAAAAATGTCAATCTCCTAGCTCTCATTTTAAAAGCTCTGGTAAAAATTCTCATTCATGTGAGTGGCAATACACTTTGGTCAAGGCTAGTACTTGTGAATACCCTGTCCTAAGCCCCACTCTGAGACAACCATGGGGTGATGGTAGCACGTGCTACGCCCTCACAAAGTCTTCCACAGAACCTGAAACAACACCTGAGCTCATGATTTCAGAGGTTTTGATCCCAGAATATCCACTGGCAACCTTGTAGACTCTCTGTCTCGCTGCATCATCTCAATAGATGTGTGGAACACTTCTTAATTTCTAGATCCCTGGCAGGGCAGATCCCCAGAACAAGCTGACCAGTTCTATTAATGCTGAGATATTTCTACTTTTTTTTTTTTTTTTTTTTTTTTTTTTTTTTTTTTTTTTTTCCCTTTTGTTAGTCTTAAATGTAGAGTATAAAATAAGATGCCCAGAATGTTCTCAGAGAGAATGTTTCCAGAGAGATAGTGTCTGGACTGAATTTCAGATTGAATTTTGGATGTAAATTTCCATGATATTTGCATTTTTTTTTTTTTAATTGGTGGCATATTTATACTTATCTCAGTTCTTCCTCCAGCAAATCGAGTATTATCTAATGATAGTTCAGGTTCTCCAGAGCAGTGTTATACTTAATCAGTTATTCTTTCATGTTAGGGAGATTACAAGAGAATATATTGTATGAATAATGTACTAATAATTATGTTACTACTGCGCTTCCTAATAACTTTTCAGTTATTTGTGTAGCAAATGAAAGTAACCATACCCAACTCATGTGGTCCTGGAGATGTCGATGGTCTCATACTCTATAGAGCAGATGGAACATACACCTCAGTAATCTTCAATCCAAAAAAATAGAAAACTCGACAGGATAGGAAAATATGTGACCTTGGTCATACTCTATCACATACTCTATCACATTAGCAGATTATTCCATCAAATAACATCTAAAGTTTTCAAACAAAACAAATCTGCTATTATCCTTTTGTTAGAATCCACAGCCGTATGTTTCGTTAGCTGTATGTTTCAATTCGCCTTTCGAATTCGGGGTTTTTCTGTTTAAATTTTCTTTCCTGGAACTTTTAGTATTACATCAGACAATCAGAAAAATTTTTCATAAAAATAAAGAACATTCTTGGAGATCTTGTTGCCCTTTAATGTCTGTAGACAATATTGTCTTGCCTGCTTTCCCAGACAATCCATAACCGGGGAGAATATAGCTCTATTAACCTTGCTTTATCAGCCAAGATGTCAAAATCTGTGCTATAAATCTTCATCTTAATCATTTATGATTAAATATTCAGATGAGATTATGTGCAACCTAATTCTACACATCCATCTCTACATCCCTAATTAACAACAGACAGCAACCAAGGGGGGAAACCACCATCTTTCTAAAGTAATGAGACAAAACTGAGCTTTTGTAGACAACTTTCATTTCTAAGCACTTCTTTTTAATCACCATTTAAGAAAGAAATATGATTAATGACATTATTTATATCAAATTATACATCTGCTGCTTCACAATAGATAGTTAAATATTGCAGTGTTAGTCCCAGTAGCCCACAAAATTCTTATTTTTATGAAAGCTCACTGGTTTCAATCTTTCCCCATCTGTCAGAGAATTTGACATCCATACAATGGAAGATGCATGGGAGAAAACTTTCCAGGGCTCAGTGGGTAAAATTCCTCCCTGTTCAGAAAAGCAATCTAAGACTTAAGAACCACTAAATCCCCTCTTGGTCTTTATTTCTATTTAGAAATACTTTAGTTTAAGCACCAAATTTGAGACATTTAAAATCTAACTTTGAGAGGGAATGCAAAAATGTACCTCATACTGAAACTGAAGTTGTTGATACACATCACCAGATTTTCAGAAAAATCAAACTTGAAAGCTACTAAAGGCATTACTTAAGCTGAGACAGCCAACTCAACCTATAAATCACAGGCTCTAAACAAAAGAGATCTTCCAAGAAAAGACATAAAGTCTGTCCTTCTATCAGCCTGAAACTGACTTTTCATGATACTTTCTAGAACAGTGCAAATAACAGATTCTTTGTTTGAATGAGATGATTTTAAAAAAAAAAAAAAAAGCTTAATTAAAATCTCATGTTGGGGAAGGAAAGAAGCAAGAAAAGAAAAATATAATTATGTACTCTTGCATCAACCTGGAACAAGTATGACCCAATTCATAAATGAAAACACTAAATTTTGAAATGACAAGTTGCATTTTCAGCGTGAAACTTTCCTCCATAACGTGCAGGCATTTTCAGAAAATTACTGGAATAAAAGCTCTTCAAATTTGTCCCTTCTCAACCAAAACTACTTGCTAAATTCAACCTGACTCCATTATTATTTCCCCAAATGACATTTTTTGAACTTATTTGGGGAGGAAGCAAAGGAAGGCGGGGAGGGGGAATTGCCTGGCTCCATCCTCTGCTGGTTTTTCTAATTGCATTTAAATGATCTGTGCAACTGGTCTCCTACGACTTCCCTGAGGGGTAATATTTCACAGTCTAGCTAATCTCCCTATTGAAATGTGTCCTGTTTTTCAGCAAAAATTTCACTACTATAAAGCAGAACTGGAGTAAGTTTTATTGACTTCTAAAAGTTTTTAGGTTTGTTTTAAGATCAGGAAGCATATAAATACAAAATATCAGCAGTCTATACAAGTCTGGATGGTCTAGTAGGGCAAACTAATCTGCCATCCAAGGTGCCTCATGTCTGCTGATGGGTCCAAGTCTTTTAGTCCAATAATACTTTGCTGTGTCTGAATGAATGGTAATTACCTTTCTTAAAAAAAAAAAAAAAAAAATTAAAAAAAAATTAAAAAGGAGCAGTGTAAGCCCCAACTTTTTTTTTTTTTTTTTTTTTTTTTTTCAAATTACACACACTTAATACTTGATTTATTAAGTCGTTTCTCTGTCTCACTCATGCAACTGAATTTGTCTGAGTTTAGCAAGCCCAGGCCAGTTTTTTCATCTGCTTTTAGCGCTTGCAGCACCAGAGCTTTGTATACATCTCTTCCCTGTGAGGGCTGCTGAAGCATCACTCACCAAATGTAAATCCCAGCTCTTTGGGGAAAAAAAGTTCCACTGCTCTACTACTCTCAGTGATTGAGTAATCCCTTTTGCAACTATTATTAGCAACCTTACTATACAACTTAATGGCCTGATTCTAGATTTTTTTTTTTTTTCCCCTAGGTTGACTAAGATACTACGTGCTTTGTGAATGTCTGAGCTGGAGTCAGTAGGCTGGTTACAGGAGTCAGACACATCAGCAAACCCGTGGGGACTTCTTACGGAGCCCAAAGCAGGGGTGCCTCTGCCTGCAGACCAGCGTGCAGGGTAATGTGCCCACTCACCTCTTGTACTTTAAACTGGTTTAACACTCAGTAGAGTACTACCTCATTAGTAAGGGCTGTTGCATTCTGCACAAGAAGGAAGGCAATCTTGGCTCAAACATAAGCACCTTTTTTCAGATTGATTCAGTTTCTGAATCACCTAGCACCTAGATTTACATAATGCAAGGGAAAGGAGACACATCCACATCTGAGGTTAAAGCTCTAGTATGAACTGGTCAACAAACACTACTGAGCACCGCCTGAAGAAAGTGCTTCAACACTACTTGATATATACCTGTGTCGCTACAATTATAAACAAGGAATATATATTCTAGCCCAGTGATGCAATACTATTCTTTTTCTCGTTTAGTCTCATTCCCTGGCTGTCATGCTTATTCTGTAGCAGCAGTTGAGAATGTTTCAAAGTATTAAAATTAAAACAAAGACACTTCCACAATAACATGACATTATTTCTGCATTTTAATTTAAGGATACTACAAAACTCTATACACACAAACCTCACAAGCACCTCAATTTGCAGGAAGTGATCAAAGTACCCTGAAACCCCAAGCAGGGAGTCTTTCAAAGTATGAGGAACACGGTCGAAGAAAACACCCAGGCTAGCTTTTGTTTGGAGTAGTGTATCCCTACACTTTGGATCTAAATGACATAAAGTTACTCAATCTTCAGTGACAGCTGTTTCTTCCATCACTTTGCAGACACAGAACTCAACACTTGAATGCTCCCAGGTGATGAGCAGCCAGTAAACTCTCACCAAGACTAGGTGTCTAAACTGAGTTGTTGGAGTCCAGGGCATTCCTTTGGTTGCCCTGGAGGGTCAGGGACCTGGGCAGGGGGGTCTGGGACCCCAGCCCAGAGCTCAGAGAGACACTGGCTTTGGTCTCAGTCCATGGGAAAAACTTCCTACACTGAGAGAAGGTTTACAGGTCACAAGAATGTGAAAAAATAGTAGTTTAGCTTATCACAGGGTGAGAAAATAGTAATTTTAGGTTCCTAGCATTGGAGTGAATGGGGACAAGATGGAGAATCTGGGGCGTTGTCTCCTTCTTCTTCATTCTCCTTCCCTCACTCCATTGCTGCATTGACGTGGCACAAAGTAGTTAGTGAGGATTGGGTCAAAGTAGAGATGACCTTTTTAGTAATAGTGATAGACATTGGTAAGAAATAGTAAACAAGAAATACGTAGTAATTAGTATAAAAGATAAGGACAGCCCAGCTCGGGGGGAGACGTGAGGAATCCATGCAGCTGCAAACATCTTGTCGGACTCCGAGAAAATTGTAAGATAAGAAACAATAAACGAAGTATGCAACCTTGAAAAATCTAAACCTGAGAACTCCGTCTCTTCCTTCGGCTCGGCTCGGAGCTGTGCAGGGGAGCAAGGACCCTGAAACCATCTCAATGTTGGGGAAAGCCCCCGACACTGAGTATTGTACCTTTTGAAAAAAACTTGGTCCTGTAAATAGATATATTGTCATAGCAAAGATTTAGCAAGATTTTCTGGCTTGCTGCAACATATGGAAAGCTCTAGTTTAACTGTGGTCTCGAGGTATGCCACAAATATACAAGCTGGAATCCTATTTGGGAAGATGTTTAACGGAAGCTTAAATCATTGACTCTGAAGTTTTTAAACCCCTTGATTTCATAGCATGCGACAATACATCTCTGTGGAGCTAAATTAAACTGTAGAAAGACTCAATTAGTTTTGACTGTATTTCTGCCAGCATTTTTTTTTTATCTTTTCAGATCACGCCTGAAGAATAAACAAAATCCCAGTATGCTCAGACTAGGCTGTGAAATGCAAACTTCTATCTGATATAAAATTCAGGATTTTGAAAACACCAAGAGCTATAGTTTGGAAATTCTGGCAGAATGGTAATGCAGTGATTTAAACATATGTCTCCTGGATGAGAGGCTGAAAAGGAAGAGACTAACAGCAGGCATGTAAGCTCTGAGTGTGCCATGAGCTTTGGGTCACCCAGTGAAGTACTGTGTGGCTGTGGCCACACAGTGCCCCGCATAATTCAGCTGCATTGGTTGTACTTAAACACATCTGCCAGTGAATGGACTCCTTTCATACTCTGCAGTCTCATGCTAATCCCCTTCTGGTCCAGCTCTAATGAAAACTTCCAGGTTGCATTTCAGGATTTTACTTGCTGGACAGAAAACATATAGCACACTTCCTTTTCCTATAAAATTCAGTGAAGTACTGGGAAGTTCCCTGGTCAGTCTGTCAGTGCCAATCTTTAGTAAATCATGTTACACTTTATTCTTCCCCCCTTGTCCTTTAACTCTATGTCTTTATAAAAGTTTTTAAAGGAAAGGACACTTATAGCATCACTTACTCATAGATGGATAATTATGAATAATTTTATTTCTCAGTTTCCTAAATATGTAGCTGTTCTCCAGTCTTATGGTACCACATCTATATTAACAGATTTAAAACACAGATGCAATTCACCAGCTCTTTTAATATTCTGGAATTGGAATTATTAAATCCCTTTGATTTTTCAAGGAAAAACTCATTTATTGTTATTTTCACTGAAGTTGTGGTTATTTCTGTTTTACTACTAGTATCTACATAACATCTTCCCTTTACCACTATGATAATAGAATTGTTTTTACTGAAAAATTAGGGAAATCACCAAGTTTATCTAGATTATCTTTAATATCCCTTCTCATAAAATAGCAGATGTCTTTCTTCCTTTTTCTGTCCCTATTACATAGCTGAAGAGCATTTTGCTATTTGTTTTTTTTTTCTGTAAAGGCCAGATGAGTTTGGTTTTGAAAAGTCTCACTTTATCTCCAAACCTCTTGACCTCTGAGCCTTAGTGCTTCTTAAACAACTGGGAAGGAAAGGAGGCAAGGTGGCAAGCCATTATTTGCAGATTCCTAATGGTGTTGCAAACACACATTTCATTTAAGAGCTACACCCTACAATTTTTTCTCTTTTTTTGATGTTCAGATTCCCCGCAGTGATAGCATTATGAATTTCATAGAAATTTAGAATTTCTTTATATATTTGTGGGAGCAAATTTCTCTTACTAGCCACTTGCCTCAGTTATTTTGAGAAATTTTGCTCTTTTAGGGAAAACAAAACAGAACAAATCACTTAGCAACTTTATTTCTTCAAGAAACATAAAATTGAGTTATCTGTCATCATGCTGTTGAAGGTTATTCAGTGTTACCTGTCTTCCATAGTGTCCTCATCTCTTACTGAGAAATTCTAAAAGTTCTAAAATATTCCCATAAAAAGCAGTACACTGTGACACATCCTAATACATTAGCTACTTGATGAAGACTGTCAGCTTCCACATGAAAACATCCGTAATGGTTGCTAATACGTTGTGCTCTCCAGTATCCATTTAAGCAGTTTAAATCCTCCACAATGGATAACATTTTCACAGATTTCTGGAATGCCTACCCTTCCCTTTTCACAACACTACTCCAGCAGCTCAGTGCTAGGCCAGGTAAACCACCTTTGGAGACCTTCTAAAAAAAAAAACTTTTTAAACACATATATCCCACTATTTCAAGATATCACATCGTAAATACTCAGTAGAATACCAGCAGGTCACTAATTTCAGTTCTCTTTTCTCGGTAGCACACAACATTCAAGTCTTTATTTCCAATGATGAATTCACATGATTCAAGTCCTGCACATGATTCTTGTCTTTTCTTGCACAGGTTTTTGATGGGTCTGTATCCATGTTTCAATTTTTTCTTTATGGACAACATTAAGCCACTGAGCCAATCAAGTACAATCCTAGGAACAATGTGCCACTGACTCTTTATCAGCACCTTTGAGTTTTCTTTGTTAACCAAATTTCTGTTCACATTTCTATATCCACTGTTCTATCCTCATTTTCCCCTTTTTCTTCCTCTTGCACCTATTTTATACATATATATATGCATATACATATATGCTTGAAGTCCTTCTTCCAGATGTATCAGACCAAACTGAGACCAGTTTTTAAGCCAGACAAGAATATATCTTTAGATGTCTCTTTCATCCAGCTGCACAATAACAGCTGATGCTTCAAAACACATCCCTTGTTGCATTATGAGTTATGTGCTGATCACCATTGCTCTATCATGCATCCAATCTCTCATCCCTCTGGACCATAAAGGAAATTTCTAAACATCTTAAAGACACTTTAAATCAAAGTAGAAACACATCCACAACTGACCTAATGTTCCTTACTTCTACATGTCACTGACCTAATGTTCCTTGCTCCTTCCATGCATGCCGTATGATCAGCAAACAGTTTCCAAAATGACAGTCTCTGGTGGAGTTCTGATGAAAGGCCAGGTTAGCCAGGAAGTTAAATAACAAGACCAGCATTACATTCACAGCAATGAGCCCAAACCTGTGGCATTTCCTTTCTTCCAGGAAGCTGAGATTTTCATGAAGATGGTAAGGCTCCCCTTGAACCATTCCTAAATCTATTCAGTCTATAGTGGAACTTTGGAGAAAGAATTACTCAGTGATAGCCTTCCTTGTAGGCAAACAGGTGGTGAGAGAAGTCCTGGCTTTTTATCTTATCAGCCAGATGAATTGTAGAATACTGTAGAAGTTTGAAGGGCAATTATTTTCTTCACAAGAATACGGGAAAACCTGTAACTCCTCAGTCTTAATTTCAATCTCCTGTTTTCCTGGAGAAATACAGTCCTGGACTGCCCCTCATCACCAAGAAAATTACAAGCCTCTATGTAAGAGTTCATGATATATCTTAGACATAAACACTGTCACAGATAGAGGGCTACCTAAAAAAAGGCTTTCTAGAAGATACAGACTGTAAGAACACAAAGGGCAAATGCATAAAATTAAGCATTGTACTCAAATTCTCTTGGTTGTAGGCATCCTTTGCCTTCCATACAAACACACTTCCATGGATAGAAGATAAATTGCTGTGGTTTAAATGATTATAGCCCTAAACCTTCATAGGAGTGTTTGCTGTCATTCAGCCAAAACTGAAGAAAATGTATGCCAAATTTGTGACAAAACAGCATGAATGCATTTGAATCACTCCAGAAAAAAACATGCATGAAAAGAGAAATCCTAATCTGAATTCAGATATGCAGTTCTAGTAGTATGCCAGTTTTGTGTTTTCCTATCAACAGGCAAAAGCAGTGAGAAGGAATTTGTCTCTTTTTCACCACAGCTATTTATGACTGTGAGAAAAACAAATCTTGCCGGGTCAAACCAGTAGCTAATGCTCAGTGGTGTTGGGTTACTAGTGGGAATGAAAGGGGGGAAAAAAAAATAAAACTGGCTCTTTGAAAAATGCGAAAGAGGTAAAACTTCCAGAAAGTGTGCTGTCCTCGGCTGATGGATCCCCTGTGTCGGACAGTTCAGGAAGGGTAGCTACAGCCTTTCACCCATAGGATAAATCAAAGGTAACTAATATACTGAAGTACTGCCTCAAAATAATAACAAGTTAAAAAAAAAGTGACAACTTTGTGAGATGCTAGTTAACAAGGTTCAGAGAAGAATATTCACATGCTTTAAAGCTGGTCCTGGGCTACAATTTGGATTCAGAACACAAACAAGCAAACTCTGATTTAGCATGCAATTAAGAAATCCTCTCTGAATTATGCAACTTTCATTTACTTCTTCAGAAGATATGAGAACACTGCAATCACTTGCCCAGTTTGATCCCAACATGCCATGGGGCAAACAGAAACCCTAAACTATCATATTCTATTTAAATCATATGTAGGCTAAAGTGAGTGCAATTGCTTGGTATATTAAATTACTACTAGTGTGTTGATAATTCTTCATGAACAATCTATGACTCTGAATTATTTATTGAGGAGGAAGTGGCTTTTGAAGTGAACATTATTTCTCTCTGAAAGCTAATGCTTGAATATGATAAAAATACTTGCCAAGAGAAAAAGGAAATTAAAGAAGATACTTTTGTGACTGACAGTTCTGAGATTTTACCTTATTTCATCATGCACTTCATCTCTTTGTGAAGTGTATAGGCTAAAATGAGGTTCATATTTAAAAAAAAAAAAAAAAAAAGTGGGACAGCCTTTGTAAGGTACATACACATTCAGTGATGGCAATTAACCTAAACTATTTCTATGGCTTTGTGCTTCCTTGTTTTTAGAATCCAGTACTGCTCATAGAAACAGAGCTTTGAGGGAGCCACATAGCAGCCTTTGCTCTGGCATCACAAGTGGTAGATCACAGAATCAAAGGGCTTTGGCTTGTAGTGCAGATGAAGGACACTTAACAGAGCATGGAGTGGCAGCAGGACAGAGAGAAGGACCCAGTTCTCCCACCGGTCCTTCAAGTTTGCAGACAGACTTTTCAAAGCCTTGTCCCCTCAAAAGACTTCACAGGTTTTTGAGGATGGAGAATTGAAGGCACAGATGAAGCAGTGACAGGCTCCCACACAGTAAGATAAATCCAGTGTAAGACAATCTCCATTATGACCAAATTAGAATTTCATTGCTTGAAGAGGTAGTCTCACAATAAGGTGCATTCTTGAGTCACAGTGGCAATATTTACACCCAAAACAATTGCTTGAAATGAGCATAAATCCTATTGTCTTCTCCATACCTGTTAAGTTTGCTCTTCATGAAGAATTCTGCAAAGAATGATTTATGAGATGCCATTAGAAGACATATTTCTATAATATTTCTGTCGTATTTATTTGTAAATGTTTTATATACAGTAAGCATGCATGAAAACATTTAGTAAATTTTCTGTGAACAGATTTGAATGTTGAGTTTATTCTTATTTCAAGGTTATTCTTCAGTTTTCAAGGTGCCAAAGTTAATTTCTTTGATAACCAATCCTTTGTGCCTACTAATTAGAAATATCCAAAACAATTTGCTATTTAAATCATATGTCATTGCTTCTGATCCTTGATTGGATGAGTAATGAAATTAAGTAAGACCCACATGAATTGTGAATATTACTACTGAATATGTAATTAAGGTTTTGATTAATATTCTGGCACTCAGGCTTAAAATACACCTTCCATAAGTATTTGCACTCATAAAGCTCAAGCTGAAGAAATCAGTACAAGTCATTAACACAGTCAAACTGAATTCATAAGTGAACTTCAAAAGAATACTTGTAAGGTTTTTCTTATGATGATGGTTATGTACAGTGTCCTTTTAAGTTTGACTCCCATATTAGTGCTAGCTGTCAAATAAAGCTGTTGGCCATCTTTTCTCCTTAGGTGCTGGTATAAATTTAAAAACTAGGGATATAGGTTTTGTTGAGGTATTGAAAATATCCTGTGTTAATACATGCTGATTATTTAAATGCCCATTGTTTCAAAGCTCACTGAGTAATTTTGTGGAAATTTAAAATCCATTAAGACATAGCATTATATTTAAAAACTTGAAATTTTATGGTTTTTTTCATATAATGCACCTCCATTTCCCACCTAGAGTATGCATTAGGAAAATTTTTCATGTCATTACGGAAATATACTTAATTATGGTGACAGTCAACATTTTTCAAAGTATTTTTTTCCATCCAATACTTTTGCACTTCAAGAAAGCCAATTAGAGTACCTGATAATTAACAAATAGCAAGATATGAAAGTATTATTTATTTTTTCTTTTGTTATATAAATCTCCCATTTGTAAAACAACATAAGAATTAATTATAACAATTTATTAACATGAATTCTGACACAGTATTGTATTCCACACACCTGTCCTAATAAAAGATAGACCTGTAGGAAAATTCTGATTCTTAGCAGAAAATAGGTTGACTCCCTTGTGAGTGCACAGTGTGTAGCAAAGATATGGGCAGTGTAAGGAGAGCTAGATTCAAGAAAAAGGACTGAGTCTAGGCCTGAAATTGGTTTTGGAATGAGTTAGGAAAGGCACTTGCTCAAAAATACTCCTCTATCTTAAACATGGATTTAAACCACCAGAAGTAGTAGCAATTCCTCATCACTTCTATTACAGAGCTATCCCCAAACCTCCTGCTGTTCTAGGAAGTTTTTATCGGAACAGGAGAGCCCTCTTCCCGCTTGCCACCTTTTCATCATGGGTGAGGCTGGAAGCTGTTTATAAGTTCTACTGGAAGAGGAAAGGGTACACAAAGATTAAAGACTTGCTCTGGGCTGTCTCAGGCAAGTACCACTTGAAGAGCCTTCAATGGACCAAATCACACTTTGGTTATGAGACAAGCATTCTCTCTCTAGAGGAGTGATACTTTTACACTGATGAGTGCAAAGCATCCATAAATTCACAGAACGAGCCAAAATTCTCAGTCTACCCAAGAGCACGTGAGTAACAGGTCCAAACTGACAAGGGAACCGGTCCATTTCAACTACAGCCTTTGCAGTTCCTGGGATTTATATTCTCCTTCTCCAAATGCACCATCAGGGGTGGAGCCAGCCTCTTGTGAGACAAACTCAGGAACCGATAGGTGACTTATTTTACACTCTATGCTAGTTTTCCCAGCAGCCCTCTTGATTTAATCCAACCATGAAGAGAACACTCCCGATTACTAACTAATTCTCTAACCCAATTGAATTCTTAATGGGCAACTCTTCCACAGAAGCGGCACAAAGAGTATGTAGATGTTATAGAAAAAACAAAAATGTCCAAAATTTTATTTTTAGGTACCATAAATAAATAAATAAATAAATAAATAAATAAATATGTATATATATAAAAATGGCATACTTAAGGAGCAAACATAGCCCTTAGTTCAGAAAGATCATTTTCATACAGTGTTATCAGGAGTTCTTAATTTGCCTGTGTGGTAAAAATTGCAAACAAATGGTTGTTGACAGTAAATCCAATCCCTGCTTTTGACACATGCATTAACACACTATTATAAAAGTTCAAAGCTGTTATTATTGAGTTCTCTCTGCCACATTAATTATCCTCTGCGCTGCATTTGGTTTCACTTGGATAAATCTTCTATAAGTAACCAATCTTTACTTACAGAACATCTTTTTTTAATATTCTGTGAGCTCTGTTTACATTAATGGGTTTTTTTTTCACTAATTCCGTGTTGAGTCTAGTTTCCAGTACCAATACAACTGGAAATGTTCTATCCCCAGCCTATTTGCCTGCTATCACCCACACATGTCATTGTTTCTGAAGCTGAAATGTCCAGTGCTTGGAAGCTTCAGGTTGAAGTTGATTTTAGCACCTCCACTTTGTATAGAAAAATTCCTCATCCTTAGGCCAGTTTTCCACAGCATGCTGGATCCAGCTTAAAACAAAGCAAACTAACAAATAAGGAAACAGCTCCAAAGACTATGGGATGAGCTAACCTGAAGCAACAAAAGTAGTAGGTGAAAGAAATAGGGTGAAGGACAGAAATTTTTTAAAGCTCTATAACATATTCTGAGTGTAATAAGCATAAAGCCTTGTGAAAATAAATCTTTAAAATAATAAAATCTTACTTTAATAGCTCAATACTATCCATTATAGAGAGATACTAATATTTTCAACATATTTAACTTAAAACTTGTTTTAACCTAAAACCTGTTTTGACATACACATTGAAATGATAATTGAATTGTTTTTATCTAGAACATTTTCCATCTGAGCATCTCAAAGTATATTACAAACAAAGGCTTCATAATATTCATAGACTAGACTAGACTGAAAATGCGTGCTAGATAACTAAAGAATAACATCTTCAGAAGCATGCTCTGCTTTTGACTGCCCAAATTGAGCCACCTTAAATATCCTTCTTTTTAAGAAAAAAAATTATAAAAATCTCCGCTGCGACTGAAGTAAAAGGGAGATGCATTTCTTAATTTCTAAAACACAGACTAAAGGCAAGCAAAAAACAACCAAAATTATGCATACTGAAAAGCTGGGCTCCACTTTCTGTGGAGCTTGATTTGAGTTGGGAAATAAGAAGCTGGGACACAAAGATAGGGTTTTATTTCAGCTACAAAACTTCTGCTGACATTGATAAAAATCAACTACAAAAATGGTATCAGGAAATCAACACAGAGCAAGAACTGGGAACTAAAAAAAGATTTAAATTGCAGTTTTAAAATTGTTATTTAATTCACTTCTGCAAGAAATGGCAGAGCAAAAGTGTGGAACAACTGTAGTGCATGCATCAAAACCAGTTTTCTTCTATATCTTTTTCTAAGTTTGATTACATATGACAATGAAATGTTGATGAAAAAAATGAATAAACTAACCCTTCAACTAATTCAGTTCATCTGGAGCTACTCCTATAAGGTTAAGCAGGCATTTTGATACAGATCTGTATTATGGTGCTTTTTGTGGTTATACTATACACGAAGTTTGAATGTTTGTAAACAGAAATACTGGTAGTGTACTTTTGGGGTAAGAGAAAGATAGAAGGTTAAAGGGTAGAAAAAGGTAGAAAAAAAATAATTAAACCATAAAAAAGAAAGACAGGGAAACCTGGTTTTGGTCTCACTACTAGAGACCCTATTAGGTCTTCCTCTGTGGCCTCATAACATGACATTTCTGTCAGTGTTATGTCACAGCTCCAGCAGGAAGGGCAATAAATGTCCTCATTCAGCCTTGCCTAAGCATCAGTGCAGAAACCAATCAGGGAAACAAGAACTGACCCCTCACAGCTGGAAAGGGCAGTGGACTCAAATCTCCTAAAACCTGAGCAAATACTCTAATCACAAGGGGCATTTCTTCAGTACTATAAAACAAGGCTGAGTCTGAAATATTTGTTGGGGATATAAGCTTGTCTTTGCTCATAAAGCAGATTTGAGCAATGCTTGCCAACTGGATCCACTAAGTGATTTTGGTGCCACTGCAGACTAGCATCTGGTTTGCAATGGGCATAAATGAGAAGGAATTCAGGCTGTGTGTGCTGGGGAGGTTCTGGACACAGCTAAAATGCAGGAATGCAAGCCTCTAGGCAACTTTCAAGTTGAACATTATGGTCCATTTTGTTTAAGTTCCTCCAGTAACTTCATACAGAATCACTGAATAAAAATGTTTGGGGTGGGAAGAGACATCTGGAGACCATCTAGTCCAAGTCCTCTGCTAAATCAAGTTCACAGAGCAAGTTGCACAGGATCCCATTCAGGTGTGTTTTGAATATCTACAGAGAAGGAAACTCCACAAACTTTTTGGGCAGCTTGTTTCAGTGCCCTGTCACTCTCACAGAAAAAATCTTTCCTTACAAGTCTGTTAAGCCAGATTTTCTACATCATCTTTCCAGGTCTATATGCCTTAAGAACATCTCAATTCTGCTTTCAAAGGAAAGTCCTATAATAGATCTGTCTCATAGAAGTATTTTCATATAAAGTGAGACTATTAGGGTTGAAGAATAAGAAAAGACACAACTCCATCCACACTCTTCCTTTAGATAAAAGCCCACACACGTTTGTAATGACAAAGCTTATCATTCCACACAAGCCACTATTGAAAGGTGAAAATATCAGCATAGTGGCTTTCATTGCTTTCTATGCATGTATAGATCTCTCTATAGATAGCTGATGTCTGGTGTTTGACATTTAGAGGTACTTTCCTTGGACCTGCAGGAAGTAATCCTATGTACTATACATGGGAAAGCACCTCTCAAAGAAGTTGGCAGGATCCTAGAATAGATCCAATGTTTACATAAAAACGTCCCATTAAAGCAAGTAATGTTGAAAGCTGTGGCAATGCTAACCTTCATTTTTAAGGGCAGAAATCTATCCTATATATAACAGCTGAGAGAGATAAGGAAAATCGTCCATCCATCTGTAAGTTTATTCACTTTTTATTCGCCATAAAACATCTGCATCTTTCTCTAAAGCAGCTGGCACCATCCTTGGTACATTAGTCTCATCTAAGTCACACCTTCCAACTTTAGAAGAACAAAAAATAGTTACTTTCCCTGTCATATCATTGCCTGCTAAAATTCCTTTGAAAACAGCCCACAAAACAATGTCACTCCGTGTGCTCCAACTCGTGACATCAAATCATTTATGACTGATAACATTAACCACCCCCGCTGATTATCCCTGCCAATCAAAAAGATTCATATGGCTCGCCATAAAAGACTTATACCATGAACATACTGAACAGCACAGGCTTGTTGTCAAAGGAAAAGTAATGAAAATAATAACATAATATAGCAATTATTTTATCTTGGGGGAAAAAGTACATTATAACCCATTTCAGCCATTCAGGCAGGGAAACAGAATGAGAAGGAGAGTGATAAGAAACCACTTTAGCAATCAGAGCCCACAGGGAGATGATAATTCATGTTGTGGTTGTCAGAAAACTCAGGTAAAATCTCTTGGAAAATATATATATCCAAGACCTATTATTTTTTAATTCTAAAATTTATGAAAAGATGTTTTAAAGTACTCTCTTTCCTGTCAGCTTATGTCAGACTGATATCTCACATTTTTATTTATCATTGTTCAGATGACTACTCACTGCAGTGAGAGTTTATCTAGCATTTTCTCTGTGTATCTAACATTTTTGTTGTGAGTTTTCCTAGACATACAACTCTTCTGTTTTCCTGCCTGCTTCTACAATTTCTCAAGCAGTCACTTAGGAAATTATTCAAATAATTCCTCTTTGGTCAGTGGCTGAAAGGAAACTGGAGTTAGGTACACCATTAGAAGTATTAACTGATATTCCTATGCTATTTCAGAACCTTCTTCCTTTTCTACATGATCCCTCATGTGCTCTTTTATATCAGCCTCCTTTCCTTTTAAAAATCAAGTAAATAAAAGCAGTACTTTTTATAGTCTGTTTGCCCCTTCCATGCCTATATGTCCAATTGACACACTGCATACAACTGACAGCTGTGTTAAAATTGAAAGAAAAGGCACTTTGTAGATATACTTTAGCAAACAAAAATTTCTACTTAAAGTGCAAGCAAAAGAGCTATTGATTTTGTCTGTGCCTGATAAATTCCTCCCAAACAACCTGTTTACTGAAAATCTAAGTCACTGCTGTGATTTATCTGCTATACATTAAAAGTTACTTAATTGGAACAGAGAGACAGAAGAACAAGGTAACACTGTTATAAGTGACAGAGGAATTGATTTAACTTTAGTTTTATTAGAGCTTTTGCATCTTTGTGGCCAAGTCAGTCCTTATGGACAAATATTAAGGACTAAGCCAGCTGACGAGGAGAATACTCTTCTGAACAAGTTAAACTGTGATGTAGATAACCTGAAGCATGAAGGAGGGTAACTGAGGCTACAGATCACGCTGTGGTGTTACCCTTTCTTGCTGTCCCACAAGAGATGTGGACGTGCAAACTGACCTTTCAGAAATAAATACTTTCCCTGATGCAAGTAACAGAAATTTTAACAAGAAAAAACAGAACCAAAAAACCCACCCTTATATGGTTGCAAGAACCTTCTGTGAGTTTGTAACATTTAGAAACAAATCATGATGTGGTGCATTTCTTTGGATTTGTGGTATGTACATATAGTCATCCCTTCACAGCATCAGAGGACTCGAGAATAATATCTATGTATGGTGACATGAAATCCTCTGAAACACAAACCCTTGCAATCTTACCAATTTTCCACTCTTGGAAAAAGGCAAATATAAATTGTTCCCATCTATAAGTTTCTAGAAAGCATTCTGTGTATGAAATATTAGTTTTCCTACTAAGTCTATTGTGCGATCAGAAATCAGTGCTTAAACAGTCCTTTGAAAATCTGAAAGCTTGTGTAACTGATAAATATTCTCTACAGAAAGAACACTTGTTAATTATTAAAGTACAGTATCTTTCTTCTAAACTACATCAGCATTTTTTACACATAGCTAAGGTTATTAGAATAAACTGAATACCAAATCTGATTTGTATGCAGACTTGTAAGAGATTTTTAAGAACATAGTAAAATTTCACTCCTGTGTTTCCAAAAAAATATTAAAGGCAACAGACTTCATCTGCATACCACTGTCTTCAGAAAAGAGAAGAGGAAAAGAAAAGAAAAGAAAAGAAAAGAAAAGAAAGAAAAGAAAAGAAAAGAAAAGAAAAGAAAAAGAAAAGAAAAGAAAAGAAAAGAAAAGAAAAGAAAAGAAAAGAAAAGAAAAGAAAAGAAAAGAAAAGAAAAGAAAAGAAAAGAAAAGAAAAGAAAAGAAAAGAAAAGAAAAGAAAAGAAAGAAAAATGGGGAAAAAAAGAATATTTATTCTGATGAGTATATTACCAAAAGTTGAAGTGTAGTCAGGCCCCTTAAGGGTGGGCTGCCCCTTCTAATCCTACTGAGAGGGAAAAACCCCACAACTTTATTTCCTGTTTCTGACAGCCCACAACCTTTCCTGAGACCTAAAGGTACAGCAAGCAAAATAGTTAATCAGTAGGATTTTAACTCAAGCACTGCAGTAACTCAGTAAAAGAAATATGGCATTGCTGAGTGGCAGCATTTTGCTACACTGAGAGACAGATGGGGAGGATATGCAATAATCTTGTCTAGGAAATGGTTATGATTCATAAATTTGGACTCCATGTGACAAATTATCTGACAGATTTCAAAACAGTGAGAAAAACTGGTGTCAGATTGAGATATTATCACATCTTAGTGTGAAGTCCAATGGCAGCTGGAATTATTGACCACATAACTACACCAAACTCCTACATTGCCACTGAACAAAAGTGTCAAAACTACTATGTAGATCAAAAGTGTGAAGAGAAATGAACCTATTTAAGTTCAGAGTCAAGCTAAGACTGATGATGTTTTTCTTAATTTGAACTACCTTGCTGCACTTCCAGTTTTGGGGCTGGTCATGCTCAAAGTGAGCACCTGAAGAAGTCATAAGGATTTTGGCAGGGTAGAGACCTTCTTCTTCTTTAATTCTAAGAGTGTCAAGTTATTGTAGAAGTGAACCTTATGAGCATAAGCAATGACATTTCTTTGGCAGATGATCCAGGCCTGTGAAAAATGTTCCCACAGGGCACCAGAGAAATTACAACTCGCCCTGTCTGAGAATCCAACATCACCTTTACAACCTTGCTCCGACTCCTTTTTTTTCCCAAATAGGAACCAGGAAGGATGAGGTAAATAACAGCTTCTTAGTACTACGCATAAACAGATATAGCCAAAGCATAGCATCATTTGTCAGGGCATGAGATCCACTTTGGAACAGACACCTCTCCTGGGCAATGCCACCAGGAAGGACAGGTAAGTAACTTGGTGTGTCCTCCTCCTTCTCTAGGTGGTTTCCCACAGAGCTAGGAAGTCTCAGTCAAATCCTCTCACTTAATCATCTCAGCATTGCTTCAGCTATCCAGAAAAAATTTTAAAGGGTAATTTCCAGTCCTCTTCTTTCCAATGATTCACCCTTCCTCTGGCCTTGTTAGCTACAGAAAGTTGACAGTTCCCTTTCAGGCACTTTGACTGCAGCCTTTCAGACAAAATGACACACACTGGGGGAACTCCCAAGCACTCTGAGCACCAAGACAGCCTGCTCACACCACCCTGCTGCAAGGCACAGGAGCTGTCTCAGGGAGCTATTTCTTGATTTCCAGATGCCACAAGATGGGCGCCAGCAAATCCGCCAGCCTCCTCCTCTTGTCCACCCAACTTCCCGTGACCCGCACTCCTCCCAGGGCTGACTCTCAGGACTCCTTTACCCAGCTTCAGGAGCATGGCTATCCGAATCCTGCCAGACCAAAGGAACCTCAGACAGAAATTTTTTCTAAAGCAATGTACCAGCTCCACAGATGCCAAATCAATGCTGTGATCCCTTACATCCAGTCACCAAGTCCTGCTATCCGCAGCAAAATCTGAAAGTCATGGCTAAGCCTGTGAAGTTTAGTGAATCAAGGGCTGTGGTTACATACTCTCTGGCCAGGCTCACAGGACAATAGTTTATCTGAATCTTACTGGCCCATGTAAACCTACAGAGGTTCTTAAAGACTCTAAATTAAAGCATCCACCTTCATTTTTTCCATTCAATGGGATAGAAACATCCTCCCTGTACGCCCCAGAGTCTACTACTGCTAGGACAGGTCTCTCACAGCACCTGCTTGGGAGAAGAGGGCTCCATAGTGCGGTTTCCATGCCCAAATATTGATGAAAAGCAGAACACACCAGAAGTATGGATAAGGAAACATATCTGTATCTATCTCTGAAGGCAGAATCCCATCAGTGACCATACCTCAATGTGAAATTAGATGCCAACAAATGTCTAGTTGCAGCACTCTGTTGTGGCAAGCAGATCCTCAGACACTTCACTGAAATTTTAACAGGTGGACAGTGTTATCAGAAAGTCCATGAACAGCCAAGCCTCAGAGGAAAAATATATATTTATATATATTCTTCTAAAATGAGCCATTTGATATTCTAAAGTTTTTGGGGAAGGGAAAGTTACACCAATTTCAAAATTTTTAAAAATATATGGTTTTATTCAGAACTGATTGGCAGCTTAGCTGCTCCTATAGCTTTCCTTTTTCACACTCTAGGAATAAAAACTGTTTTAATAATTTTAGATTGCCTACTTCTAGAATTGTTCCATACCACATTAAAGACCTCATTCATTTCCCATTAGCACATTTTAGTTAAAATTAACACATGATCATTTTCAATGATCTGGCTTTCCGTATGTTTGTAAACAAAAAATTAATCTCAGAGGAAAAGCTTTGAAATTATTAAAAGTCATTCTGACAGAACTAATCACTAAAAACACATTTTAACAAATTCTTTCATTTAATTCAAGAATATTAAGCACACTGGGATTGTCAGTTGAACCACTCTTTCCTCAGGATGGCTTCTTTAAATAATCAGTTGACACCGTTGCCCCCAAAACCTTTGGCAAATTTGGGAAACCATGGGACAAATAAAGGGAAATTGAAGACCTCAAGTTTCAATTATTTTAAGAGGAGACAGAAGAGAACAAATACCACACAAAACCAGAATGATCGCCAGTTTCAGTAGCTTGAGAATCAGGCACCAGCAAACTTTCTCCTCATTCCCTGGTAGAGAAATGACAGACATATTACTGTCATTTTTACTTGTGGGAAATTCAATGCAATAAGTAACAGAAAACTTAAACGTAGTTGCAGAAGAACTTTAACCAGGGGCAAAAAAAAAAAAAAAAAAAAAAAAAAAAAAAAAAAAAAAAAAAAAGAAAAATCTGAAAGCTAAGAAGAAACATAATGAGAGGCACAGAACAAAGGGTAACAGGTTTTGTCAACTGTTGGGATGGTGACCCCAGCACGTGTGCACCTGTGGTGCTCGTATAGGCATCATGGTCTGTTCAGCTGTGTCAAAAAAAGAGTTAGTCTCCAAACACAGGCAACTGGAAAACACTTCAGATCATCTTTCAGCCTAAATATCTTGAGCTATTTGCTCAAGCCAGTGCCAGTGGTACACTGCAGAGTAAAAGTTCTGGACTATTAAGTGTCCAATTAGAGATACTGTTTTCCAGAAAATTTCTACAGATCATGTTAGTTCTGACACCATGTTTATGTACAGAGTTTCTCAGGGTTTGATCTGACCTCTTCTCTTTGGTGATGATTATTAGTTGCAGATGTCTCCAAAGGCTCTCCCTAACAAGGAATATATGTAGGGAATTAAAATGGAGCCACTTTAATCTATTATGAAGAGCTGATATGAAACAGTCCATACTGCTGACCATATAATTTCCAAGTTTGTGGAAAACTGCAAATAAATACTACAGTTACTGACAGACAAGCAATTTGATGGTTCTGTTTCACTGGAAAAAAAAGAAAAAAAAAATATAACAGGCTAAACCATAAATAATATCCTGACATGCCTCATGAGTTCAATATTCTGGTAGTCTTACACTGCTGCACATATAACATGAAGAAAACTTACATATGATCAAAAGAGACTCTAGTTTTAAATATAGAGGACTAGGTGCTTTTGCGAGGAGGAAATCTTTTGTTAAGAGACACTGTGCTTCATCAAAAAGCAAGCAGCTGGAGAGCTCTACATCCCAGACACCTCATCTGACAGAAGTGCTGTACAGTGTTGGATCCCACCCTGCTCCACCCACAGCCCTCCCTGCTGTTTGTGTTCTCCGACACAGAGTCGTGACACCAGACCTTGTAAAACTCTCTTCTCTGTCACTCAGCATGCTCCACACTGTTTGGCTTCTATATGTATGAATATAAACATGAATTTCTAATTATAATTTAAGCCATTGTACTTACTTTTCTGTCTCTGCAGAGTGGGCACTAAACATTACACAAAACTCATAGCACTCAGAAAGTCCTAAACTTAAATTGTGTTAAACAACTCTGAAGGTAGAACATAAATGAGTATACAAGCATTCAAGATCTGAAAAAAAGCATACTTTCCGTTCAAAATTCTGCTTCCCTTTCAAGTCATGTCATCTTTAATATGAGCACACCTGTAACTCTTAGTTAGTTTCACAAGTTTAGAAAACTGAGTTTGTTACAATGAACAAACTACTTTGTAAAGTGAAAGGTACTTAATTGTGGCATCCCAAGATCTTTGGTCAACTATCTAGCAGCACTTGGACTCCTTGACGCTTAAGGGCCACAGGCAGATCTGAGCTGTACTGGATACTGTGCTAAGAAAGCAAAAGACAGCCTTTGCCCAAAAGGATGAGATAGATATTAAATGTGCCAGCATTAGAAATTTACACTAACAACAAATTAAACTCCCCAATGAAGTAGTGAAAAGTCCCCAGTGTTTCCAAAACAAGGATGACATAATTTCTTTCCATCCATCAGACAAGAAACACAAAAGGTAATTTCTGCTGTTGCTTTAGTGCCCTTGCCCTACTGCATGACCTTCTTCAACACAGCATCTATCTTCCAAAATTATATGTGAAAGTTTTACCTCTGTATACACAATACCTTCTGAACTCTGCACTTTTCAGGCAGCACTAAATGTATTTGCAGGGCATTCATCCTCTAGATGAATCTTCCCCAGAAATTTGCTAAAATTGAAGGAAAACTTTACTTTTGAAAACTATGATGTCATCTCCTTTTCCAGCATGTGCCTTTCACAACCTACTTCAGCACATCCTTTCCATAACGCACAGTACGTCGCTTGCAGATGGGTTTGGGAACTGCTACACAAAACTTTGATTTAGATTTGATTAGATTTAGATTTGATTTAGAAGACATCCCTTTAAAACGTCACATATCTAGAAAATGGATATGCATAGCAAGGAGATGACTGTTCGCAGCACATGTAGACATAGATCTCAAAACGCGGCATCAGGGCGTTACTGGAAAGTAACTCTTCACTGCCAGTGAAGTTCCCTGCTGGCCGCAACGGTGTGCTGGCCGCACGTGAAAAGACCAGGAGATGTGCATTACCGGGGTATGTCCCCTTTTTCCAAGCGGTTCCCTTATTTTACCGAGCCGCAGGCGCAGGTTTCCCGGGAGGTTCGGGGCACCTGGCGCTGCGCGGGCTGGAGGCAGCCGGGCGCCTCCCGTGCGGCGCAGGACGCGTCGGGACCCTGCGGGGCTCCCCTCGGCACCCCGCGCCCGGTCAGCCCCGCGGGAGCCCGGTCACCCCGGCGGCCCCGCGGGCCGGGCCGCGCTGTCCCGAAGCGGGACCCCGAGGCGGGGCAAGCGGCCGCTCGCCGGGCGCAGTCCCGCCCGCGGTCGGGCGCGCTCCCCCGCGGCCGGGCGCTCAAGCCCCGGCCCCCGCACGCCCCTCGCCCTGCTCCTCACCTCCAGACCTGCCCCAGCTGCAGGATGTGGACGAGCGACTGCAGGAGCCAGATGCAGAAGGCGCAGGACGCGGACCGGCCGCCGCCGGAGCGGGGACCGGCGGCGCCGCTGCCGGCGGCGTTGCTGCTGCTGTTGCTGCTGCTGTTGGTGGCGTTGCCCTTGCTGGCGGTGGACGCCTGTCTCTGCGGCGTGCTGGGGCGAGCGGCGTCGATGTCCGCGGCCGCGGAGCCGCTGCTCACCAGCAGCTTGCTCTCGGCGGCGGGGCAGTGCCCGGCGGCGGCGGCGGCGCTGTCCTCGGTGCTGAAGTCGTGAGCGAACCAGCGGAAGCTGAAGACCTGCACGGAGAGGGAGCCCAGCAGCACGAAGAATAGGGTGAGCCCGAACCACCAGCGCTGGCCCCGCAGGTAGTAGTCGACCGCCAGCCAGATGTCGGTGCCCACGTCCGCGAAGTACAACGGCCAGGGCGGGCCAGGATCCAGAGGCAGTCCCACAGCGAGTAGCGCCGCTGCTCCCTGCCCAGCCGCAGGCACAAGGAGGACGAGCCCCCGCCCGAGCCCCGGGAGCCCCCGCCACCGCCCCCTCCGCCGTCTCCTCCTCTGCCGCCGCCGCAGCAGCAGCAGCAGCACCGGGAGCCGCCGCCCGAGCCGTCCCCGCCGCCGCCGCCGCTGCAGCACCCGCCCCCGGGCGCTTCATCGTCGTCGCTGCCGCCGCCCGGCCCGGCGCCGGCGGGCAGCCCCGGGGCCAGCGCCTGCACGGAGCCCGAGTGCTCGGAGTTCTGCAGCGGCGTGAACGCAACCTCGCCGCCCTTCTTCATCTTCCGCCGCCCGTCCGACTTCGCGGCCATGATGCCTCCCTCAGCCCCGCCGGAGAGCGAGCGGGAGCAGCGAGCGCTCCTTTATCCCGCGCCTCCTCCTGCTCCTCCTCCTCCGCCTCCTGACTCCTGCCTCCCGCCCTCCGCCGCCGCGGACCCGCCGCTCCCCGCGTCCCCTGTCCCCGCTCCGCGCAGGGCTGCGCGCCCGCGGGCGGCTCCTCCGCGGCAGCCGCGTCCGCAGCGCCTCCTGTCTGCGGTGATCCTCGCTCAAGCCCTCCAGCCCGCCCCGCCGCCGCCTCCGCGGGGGCCGGCGGTGCCGGGGCCGCCGCCGCGCTCCGCTCGAGCCGGGAGCGAGGCAGGGCTGCGCTGCCCGAGCAGCGCATCCCCGCACCCCGCCTCCCCGCCCGCCTCCGCCCGCACCCGCCGCCGCCGCCACCACCCAGCTGACTGACGCCGGGAAAGAGTATGACCTCATCCCTCTTCCCTCGCTGCCACCGCCCCCCCGCCCGGCACCGGCAACCGGCACTGGCGCAGGGGCGGGGAAGGGGGCGCTCGGCGGCCGGGAGGGGAGGCGAGGGGCGCGGCGCTGCCCCGAGGGTGCGGAGCGCGGGCCCGCGGCGGCGGGGGGGAGGCGGCGTCTCGGCCGCCCGGCCCGGGGGGGGTGGGCACGGCGGCGGCCGGGGAACGGGTCGGCGGGAGAGGTGGGGGTGTGGCCGGCGCGCCCCGGGGCCGGGGCCACGGGAGCAGGGGGCGCGGCGCTGCCGCCGGCTCTGCTGCCGATCTCCGGCGTCCTTCCAACAGTTTGGGTTGCGTCCGTCCCGCCGCTGCGGGGGGATGTTTGTGGCCGAACGCGGGCGGATGCCGACGGGGCGGCCGGGCGGGCGGGGGTGCCCCCGGGCTTCTCCCTGCGAGCCGGCATTCTCGGGCTGGGGGGAGCCGCCGCTGCTGCCGCCCCGGCGCGGTGACTGGGGACAGCTGCGGGCGGCGATGCCCCGCCGTGACGCCCGAGGCGCGCAGCGGGACCGGCCCGCACCGCGGAGCCGCGCTGAGCGCCGGTCACGGCGAGTCCCGAGCGGGGCGGCGGCCGCTGTCCCGGCCGTCCCGTAGGAAGCGCTGCCGACGCTCCCCTAACTTTGTGAAACGCTGTTGCGAGGTGCACTTCTCGGATTGTGCCGTGACTCACGCTGCCTCAGAGGCGTTCGGGGGAAGGTGAGGAGACACCGTTTTATTCCGCCACCTGGAGAAAACGTATTTTAGGCGTAAAATTTACCAGGAGAACTCACGACGCCTTTCACCGCTCCCCGCCCCTTTCCTCGCAGCCCCGGCTGCTCACAGAGCGCGGTCGCTCCTCAGAGTTCACCCGGGTGTTTCGGTAGCAGAGCTGGCTCCGCCGGCAGTTCCCAGCTCGGGGCGGAGGGAGCAGCCGAGATCGGGAGCAGCCGTCCCGGGCGGAGCCGGCTCCACTGACGCCGCGGAACACAGACTCCCCAGGGCGACCCGCGGAGCCCGGCGAGGGACACAAGTGAACGGTGGCTGCCCGGTCACGGGAGGCCACCAGCATCCGGCCTCCGAGAGTCACACGGGAATCACCGGACTCGGGCTGCTGGCGGGGTGGGGGCGCATCTACCGCCCACCTTTGTCCCTTCTGCCCTCTCTGCCCCGCTGCATCTTCAACCATACAAGTTGAGCAACTAATTGACCCCTTCACCTTTTTAATTTATTTATTTATTTTTTAAGCTTCTGGAATATTTTACGAGCATGCCCTCTCCCTTCTTAAAATAGAGCAGTGAGTTCGTCCAACCACGTTGCTGGAATATTTTAATAGGAACGGCAGTGAGACTGATAGGGTAGTGTTATGTTAAGCTCTGTGACTAAATATAGTCCCTTTAACTTCATTAATTAAACAGAAGAAGTCATATGGACAGCTGAGAAATCTGCCTTCTAACTCTTAAATGAACATGGTAAGTATGAAATTGCCTTGAGGAAATTAGCTTTTACTGATATATACCCCAGATTTCAAGAAAAGACTGCAGCATGTGTTACAGTATTCAGAGTGCTGAGCACACAAAAATCAAACTTTGGAAGGTGAAAAGCACACATGAAACTAATTTGACTAGTTATTTTGCATGTTATCACACAAGAGTCTTTTAATTACATTGTCAGATAATGGTTCTTAAATGATACACATTTGCCATGCAGTCTCTGTTACAAGGGTATAACTGCACTTTATTTCTATTCCTTTTGGAACCCAGTATTTTATTCTCATTACAATCCACATGATCTTTCTTGCCTGAGACTTGTAGTACAAATTGCTTCTTTCTCAATATGTCTTTTAATAGTTCAGTCAGCACCTATATATAATACAATATATTCACTTGAAGTCCCTTTCTATCCAAACCATTATATGATTCATTCTATGATTCCAGGATTACCTTGTGCTTAATGATAAAGCTAACTTAGCTGCAAGTTTGTGGTTTACAACCAACAAGTTTTCAGTGTTACTCTATTTCATAGTATGGTTTGCATTTGAAGGGGCTTTAAAGGCCATTCAGTTCCAATCCCCTGCTGTGGCCAGGGGCACCTTCCACTTTGACTAGGTTGTTTAAAGCCCCATCCAAACTGTCCTTGAACCACTCACTACCAGGGATGGGGGCTCCCCAACTTTTCAGGGGAACAATATGTTCCAGTGCCTCACCACCCTCACAGTAATTGTTTTTGGTCTTTTTTCCCCTAACATCTAATCTAAACCTGCCCTCTATCAGTCTGAAGTCATAACTGCTTGTCCTATCACTACATGCCCTTGCAAATAGTCCCTCTCCAGCTTTCTTGTAGGCCCATTTAGGTAGTGGAAGGTGCCATAAGGTTCCTCCAGAGCCTTCTTATAGTTATATCTTCAATAAAATGGTTTAGTGTACGCTTTAACTTACTTTAATTGAGTCTGTTTGACGTATACAGGTCTAAAAGATGTCACAAACTTGTAATGGAGGTTATAGTGTGATGCGTGAGTGGCAGTAGGGGAACAACCATGTTCCTAGAGCTGAAATCCTAATCTAAATTGCTTGGGCTGGAGATGGGGTAAGAGAGTAACTCAAAGGCATCAGATTTAAGAAGGAGAGAACAAAATGGAGGAGATCAAGGTCCAACATACTGAAAGGGCAGAAGGCAGTTCTGAGCAATGCAGGAGATATTTAAGCGCATAAATAGCATCAGTCTCACTGTACATCATCTTCAGAAGTCATGGAATCTTACTTAAACCTACTCTACTGCTTGCCATTGGAAAAGTTAACTGTTGGGGCCAAGAGTCCCTACATCCTCCCCTCCCTGCTCCATATATGTGACAAAATTTCTGGTATATTTGCCCTAAACCACTTCAATAAATACCAGAATTTGATTGAACTAGGAGCTGACCCATCTTCCAGGAAGATTTCAGTTCACCCCAGTGGGCTCAGACCTGTAAATCTGAAAGCTGTTCAGTTTGCAAGACAATTTGTTGGGAGTGGTGGGACATCTTTACACTTTCTTTCCTATATATTTACATCTCCTCTCCTCTCCTCTCCTCTCCTCTCCTCTCCTCTCCTCTCCTCTCCTCTCCTCTCCTCTCCTCTCCTCTCCTCTCCTCTCCTCTCCTCTCCTCTCCTCTCCTCTCCTCTCCTCTCCTCTCCTCTCCTCTCCTTTTTCACTTCTTTTTTTGGTTGGTTAGGTTTGCTCTGTTTGGATTCAGCTACCGTTGCATTTGAGAGGGAAATAATATTCTTCTTCACACTTATTTTCATATTAACAATAGCTGTTGGTTACAAGAAAGGCAGTGCAATAGTTGAACATTTAAACTTAAATTAAAGGCTGTTTGATACTTGATAAGAGGAATGTCTTCTGGTTTGTTTTCTCACTTTAAAGATAACAAATGAAAAGGATCCCAAATAACAATAATAACAACAATAGAACCAAATTTCCTCTCTGTTAGACTGGCATAACTTCTGTGGAGCTGTATCAAGGCCAGAAGTGTTTGTATACACACAGTGTACAAACCAGCATGCATTCCGCAAGCCAATGTTGTTACTAAACCTCAGAAATTATTAATTACAAAATATAATTGAAGGTTGAATATGAGATTGCAGACATAAACACATATTTCATAACCCAAGTGCAGACAACCAAGTACATTCATTTCTCATGTAAAACTAGTTTTCCTCTGAAGGAGATTTTATTCATGGCTTCCTTTTCCTCTCCTTTCTTTAAAGAAAGACATTTTAATGTGTATCACTGCTTTTGCTTTGTTCTGAGTTTCCCCTTTTTTGCCTCTTAGAAGCCAAGTCTGCTTTAGGAATACTTTTTGTATTGTGTGTATATGTCCTGTTTTTTCACTGTAGACCATTATCAATCCAAACCTAAATGTCCAGAAAACATGCTTCTAAACCTCTTATTCTTTACTCAAAAGAATTTTTTAGTCCTTCACATCCAAATAATGATGTTATTCCATCTCTTCTTTAGCTGTGTTGTACAGGCTGCCCTTTCAAATACCCTCAAACTTTTGCTTGTGTATCTCTCATTTTGCAATTAGAATATCATTATACTCTACAGGTCTTCTAATCTATTTTTGCACGTATCCTTCAAAATTATTCCAAAATCTATTTTCTTTTGTTTGGCAGTACTTTTGGCAATTGCAGTTTACTGCTTTAATTTCTGCATTTTCTTCTAGTTCAGACCAACTGAAGCATTAGAATAAGCTCATTTTACCTGGGTTTGACGCCCTCTGGAACATTCTGGCACAAAAGCTTGCCTTTCTTACTCTAGTCAGTCCTTTAGGGAGTAGTTCTTCATCAAGGAATTGTGTATAATCCTGCTGTCCTGGCAGGGCTTGTGATGTTGAGCAGAGCTCTTGAGCAGCCCCTCCTAGAAAAAAAGTCCTAAGTCATAAGGAGTTCCCTGGTGATAATCCTTCAATCCTTCCTCCCTTCCTTCTTCCCTTCCCTTCCCTTCCCTTCCCTTCCCTTCCCTTCCCTTCCCTTCCCTTCCCTTCCCTTCCCTTCCCTTCCCTTCCCTTCCCTTCCCTTCCCTTCCCTTCCCTTCCCTTCCCTTCCCTTCCCTTCCCTTCCCTTCCCTTCCCTTCCCTTCCCTTCCCTTCCCTTCCCTTCCCTTCCCTTCCCTTCCCTTCCCTTCCCTTCCCTTCCCTTCCCTTCCCTTCCCTTCCCTTCCCTTCCCTCCCATGTTATTTCTCTCCCAAAGGCACATACTGTTTTCCTGCACTGTGCTTCCCTCTGTCTAGATGCGTTTGACACAAAACTGGGTTGACCTGAAGGAGAATCTGATGAACATTTATTTTCTCTCTCTCTCTCACTGACTCACTCACTCACTCACTGACTCACTCACTCACTCACTCACTCACTCACTCACTCACTCACTCACTCACTCACTCACTCACTCACTCCCATGTCTTCCATACAACTGGCTTTAAATGTTTTTCCATGTTCAAATAGTGCCCTCAGGCACAGATGCACATGATAGGAGCATCAAGTAAGAACCATTCTCCAAGACGATCACAGACGATTCAGTAGATTTATGTTTAAACTATACACACAGGTGTCAGTGGAGGTTGTAATATAGGTTGTATGTTTAACATTTATGATCTAAAATACTTAATTGTCTTTTTGCCCAACTAACAATTCAAATAGGCAGATGACACTGTATGCTCTGGTACCGGAGATACCTCATTGCAAAGGGAGGATACATTTCCTTTCAATTAGGACAATATTTCAGCTGATTGACATAAACACAAATCAGAAATACATGCATAAACTGGTATGCTGTTTAGATAATTAATATTATAATACTATCTATTTTTAAAAGTATAAACATCAGTTTTTTTCTTTAGCTTTAGATTATTTTATTTATAGGTCTACATGTAGATCCATATAAAAACAATTTTCAAACTCTGTATTTTTAAAATTGCAAAAGGAGAATGGATCAAGTATCTCCATACCTTAGCACACTTTTGAAATTACAAATAATACTCTGGAAGGTCCCCTGGCTTTGGAAATTACTCTGCTTTATAACACCATGGTATTGATACGTGTGTTTGGTGCACCTTCGACCCTTTTCTGTAGCATGCTGAGGTTCATGTGAAAATGCCAACACACACACACCCACCACATGAGATCTCAAAGGACGAGATCCAACGTCATGGGGTTCTTAGGTGAACACCTAAATTAAGGAAGACTATAAATCAGAGCATTGGGAATGATTATTATATCCTTATTGTTTAGGCAAACACATTTTAGGCACATACTTAAATTTCATGGTGAATTGTGGTTGTAGTTTGTTTTATTATATTTCCAGAATGTCTAAACATTAGAAACATATAAATAGATTCAATTGTACACTCCAGATAGATAGATAGATAGATTCCAGGTTTAAGAAGACTGAGAATAACGATGCTTTGAAGATAGCATCTGGATTTTTAAATGAGTTATAAAAGAATAAATTATTTCTTGGGATTTTTTGGTAAGATTTAACTCAGGATTTCTTAAATTAACATTAATTACTTAGAAATGGATGTCAGTCACCTTTCAAGTTTCTTCGTAGTTTGTATTTAAATATATAATCAAAGATAGACATAAACATATAAGGAATGATAGAAGAAGACAGATATACAGGAAGAGAGTAAGGAAGAAAGCTTGCAACATTTTACAATGCTGACAACACTTTTGCTGCTATTGTGCATGCAAAATCCAACCAACTACCATGCACATCACATTTTATGATAAATGGGCAAAGCATTTATAGAATGCCTAAGGAAATATTAACATGCCTTCTGACACTGTAAGATGTAATTAAGAATTTTCAAAAAATTTAAAATAAAATTAAAGGTTCCATTTTCTTTCCCCTTCTTAATTCACCGTTTAAAATTAAATGAAGTCAAGCAAAAGAAAAGGGTTTAGCCACAGCACAGGAAGTTATGACACTATTTTGCACTGCTAAGTACAGAGGATTTTATGAACTTTTCCAGCCTTTCTTCATGGAGAAGTGCAAAGGACAATTTCAGCCTGATATGTGAGCAGAGGTTGTTTATATTTGCAAAGACATTTATAAATACTAACAATGAAGGACTAGATGGCATTCATTCAAGATGTCTAAAGGAACTAAGAGGAGCATTTGGTACTTCCTTTCTTCTTATTCTCATGCCATTTCCACAACTGACAAACCACAGGATAGATAGATGCAATACAACTGCTCATTTCTACTTAAAAGGAAGGAATCCTTTCTTATATATGATGAGCTTCAGAAAAACAGTACTTGGAGCTGCTGGGAGAATATTAAATGGTCCAGTCAAAAAGTCAGAACATAATTATATTTTTTTTCAAACCCTAAACATCAACAGCAAAAGAATCTGGGATACTTGTGGGCTTAAAAGGGCAGAAACATGTCATCTAGATCAACCTAATAATAGATATATAGCAGCACACCAGGAGAGGAGGATGAGGAGAAAAGATAGAGTTAACTGGACTCTAATGGACATTTTCAGACTCAGTTTTTTTGAGAGTTTATGATATGATCTACAGGGTAAATATCTTAGCACCCAGCTTCAGGCTTTGTCTGCACTGCATAGTCAAATTCTTAAGAAGAACAGCAGAAAAATCTTTCACAGATCTTCAGTCAGGTTGTAACAGAGAGAAGCAGTAAAAGTCAAACCCTTCTCTCCACTACAGCCTTGCCTCCTCCAGCTGATTGAGTTATCTCACTGCTCCTTCAAAAACTTCTTTTGTGTGTCAGATTCCTGGATTACTTGTTGACCCAGGCAGTCTTTTTTCCATGCTACATCTCTGTTCCTCATGGAAGCATCAGTAGCATCAATATCTGCCCAGGCTCTCCACAGGCAGGGCAGGGTGTTGGGAGGAAAAAAGCAGAGCAGCGCCCTTGCTGTGTAGGAACAGCAGAATGCACACAAGGAGGTACCTTTGTAATGTCCCCGTGTTTGGCCAGCAATTTTTCCAAAAATCATCCCACTGGCAAGGGACAGAGATTAAGTGACTTCTGTGCCAAACACAGCACACATCAGCATATACCATGTGGAAGAAGCATGTTTGGGATTTGGCACTAGTCAGAAGCTAAATATGCTAACTGGCATGTCTTCCAAGCAAGACCTGGGCAGGAGGGTAGATGGTATTTCACATTTTCTTATCAAAGTGTAATCCCCTGCTGTTGTGTGCTGCAAGCACCCATGATGCTCTTGAAATGAAGCCCTCTGCAGTGCTGGTCCCATTATTGAAAGGGTTAGAGAGTTGCATACACAGCTCCAGATCCAGGGAAGAAAATCCAAAACCTGATTTGGACACTGTATAGATAGAGAAAATAATTTTCAAGTATGGAAGGCAGCTGCAGAAGAAGGGTATCCAGTGTTAGTAAAGAAAAACATATTAGGAAGGCGTTATTTACACTAGATAAATCAGAAATGGCATCAAAGTGAGCTAATATTACAAACTACTAATGCAACACATAATAGTGAAACAAATCACATAATAGATCACAACAAAGTGATTCAGTGTAATGAATACTGATACCAAGTAAGTGAACTGTGGGCTCTGGGGATACAATTTCCAATCCATTCCAGTGAGTGTGGGGGTAGCAGTGTGACCCAAAAAAAAAAAAAAAAAAAAAAAAAAAAATCATCCATTGCTCACACTGACCACATCCACACCTTTTGATGATATAGGTAGATAAAAATTATGTTAAAAAGTTATATTACCTACCAAGGCCAAATATAGGCATTTAATATTTTTTCTTGTGTCAAAGTAACAACTGAGATCTCATTACCCAAGCAGATGTCAGCCAGCTGTCCTAATTTCATAGAATATTATGAGTAAACAAACATTAAACATATTAAAAAGACAGCCAGACAATATTTTATCAACACAGATTACAAACTCATTTATTTCTTATTATTATAGAAAGCCCATTGCTGCTGCAGAACATGGTAGTTGAGGTTGAAATAAATCTAAAATTCCGATCTTGAGAAAGATTTTAGATTTTGGAGGTACAATAGGTGAGATCTTTGATTAAGATAGGGATGTCTTATTTAGCTTATATGAAGTATTTGTATTTTGATCACACACATGAAACTTCTGGTTACGTGCAAGTCATGATTTCATTTTAGATTGTCTTTATTCTAAATCCTTCCTTAGTCAGTTCTGGCAATATCAAAGCCTACCAAATCAAACATTAATTTGTGCATTTATAGCTAAATACTTTTTTTTTTTTTTTTAGTGCGCATTTGCAAAAATAATTGGGCCTTCTTTTTGTTTCTCTTTGACATAATGACATTCACACATGTAGCACTGAAAAGCTGGTTTGGCAGCTAAGGAGAGGCACAGCAAAAATCAACGAGCTGAACAGGGAGCTGCCTAAGCCTGCCTAAGCTATTGCAGTGTTACTGATAACAGCCTCTCTTAAGAGACCCTTTGGATCTAAAGGTTCTCAGCTGAGGTTCTGGCTCAGCTACAAGATTTTACAATCAAACGTCAGTGAGAGGCTTACCGACGCAGGGTGAATTTCTGAATAACAAGATCTCTATTACTGTCTGTTATGGTCTTAAGAGAAGCGATATATAGTAAGGCTCGAGGGTTGTGCGGTCAGTTTGGAATATGATTTTGAGGAAAACTAAATTTTAATGAATGTTGAAAAAAAACCATCAGATTAATAGATGCTGACGTATTTGAAACGAGCTAAATTTAGCTTACCCACAAATCATTACTGAAACAAAAATATTTGAGTAAGTTACTACATATGTCTACCATTATGATTGCTCAGTTCAAGTCCACAGAGCCATGTTACAGATTTAAGCTTCTGATATCTAAATTTCTGTCATGCAAAATTTTTGTGCATCTGTAATGGGATCAGAATTCTGTGTTCACATTAGACATAATTCATTTACTGTAATGTTTTTAATACATTGTTTTGACTTTGCCTCACAGTAATTACAATGCCATCAGAATTATAAAAGACAAGTAAATCAAATCAGCATGAATTTGGAGAAGCATCACACTTGGAAAGAATCATAAATCAAGCAGCTGTGCATAAAGTTGCACTATGGTAAGGTCATCACTTTCATCTTCAGAAAGCCACCTTAAGGGAAAAACATAAAAACCTGTCATAGACACAGCACATATAAAACTTAAGAAACAATTTGTGAGAGCCTACATCTGCACCTTTGATTTTCTAGGAAAGTTTTTCCGTTGGTTTATAGAAAAGAAGAAACTAACATGAAGAAAATAGTGACTTTTAAAATTTTTGTTTTAGTACTCACATATGTGTAATTTTAAAGTGTAATTAATTTTATTAATATATTTATGAAATATACATTAATTTTATTTGTTGGTCATATAGGTAACTAATAAATTGCTCTAAAGAATAACATAAAATCAGGATAATTAGAGTAGGAAAACATGTTCTGTGATAGCAAGTTATTGTCCTTGTAATTCATTCCAGGAACTCTCTCTTTCCTTTATCTCTGTTAGTTAAAACTGAATTTTAACAAACTAATGAGTCGCATGGTGAGCCCAATCTGAGCTCTGTAAGAACCTGTGGAGTTTTTGCTGTAGGTTATGTGAGAAACAGGCCTGAGTCCCAAGTTTGGGTAGACTAATTTTTCACTGGAACCATGGATACAGTGGTATTAATTTCCAAAGTTAAAAATATTCTATACTTTGGAAGGTTTATGACAATCTACCTGATGTGATATCTACGAAGGGGATAGTTTGGGAGGGATTCCCAAACAGTAAGTACAGCATCAAAGTAGCTCACATCTGAGGCTGCACCATTCAGCAGCTGGGAGATATGGCTGAAATAAACAGGTCCAGGCTGAAACACAACTGATTTTGGCAGCTAAAACTGCATGTGAAAGTCATAGAGTCTAGGAAAGGTGCGATGTGTCAGCTAGATAACAGGCATTTAAATGGGTTAGCAAAGGATTCAGGTTTGTCAGTGATTAATATCTTTTAGAGATGTTATTTGTATTGGAGAAGGCTTTTTTATGTGTGAGAAAGAGCCCATTCCCCAGCCATGAGAGGAGGAGCCCCTCTCCACAGGCCATGAGAGGAGGAGCTCCATGAGGAGCTCCATGTCTCAGCTGGAAGAGGGCCATGAACTCTGAGTTTTCTCTATCTGAGGAGCCTCTGGGTCACTGAGTACTCTGGGGTTAACCTCTTAATCTCTCCTACTTGACAATTTCCAGTTTGAGTAGGTTGATATATTTCAAGGTAGGCACATAGCTCAGCCCCAGTTAAATGTCCTTGTCAGCAGCGTGTAGAATCAACCTGTGCCAGTCACTCCCCCACATTAATGATGTGATTCAAGGTCTTGTGCTGGTGTCTCATATACCTCTGTGCTTTTACTATAAGATTTTAAATAAAATTGAAAAAAAAAATCAAATCTCTGGGGAAAAAAAAAAAAAGTTTGTCGTAATCTGTCTTCTTCAAGAATCTTCTTCTGACTGGTGTGGTCTGAGAATTCTTACAAGCAAAGGAGGTGAAGTGGCATCAACTGAAAATCCTGTCATGGATTGTATTGTGTTGTATCCAAGTGATATTGTGGTTTAAGAACTTTTCTACATGCCCACTAACTTAGACTTAGGTATCTAGATGATTAGAGAGCATCTGAGCATGCTTTGGAGGAAGTTGAAGCAAGGGAATTTTAATGTTTTTGGAAGATATTTAATGTTGTTGAGGTCAGTAACACCCTCATGCTCTCGTGATTTAGACCATAGAGACCAACTGAGTATTCAAGGACTTTAAAAGTTTATTTTTTTTGTTACAGAGGCTGGGATTTAGCTTCCAATAATTGTCAAGTTTACAGAAATATTTAGGGAAAAGATAAAATGAAATCCTCTTGGCTACCATTTCTGTTTTCAGATTACCAGGTAACATTCCTCTTTCTAGGTACAAGGAACTTGTAAATTTTCACACTTCTGTGCTCTCCAGATGCGTTAAAAAGCTAATTTCCACTTGGGAGGATATCAATATGTTTGCGTCAGTTATTTATTCTGAAATTCTGAACTGTATATAGTAGTGAACAGTCATTCCAAATATACCCTTCAATTTAATTTCCAATTTTTGAAATGGTATTGTTTCAGTTTGATGCAGACTGATGTGCACCTTCCTTTTGTACATCCCTTTACCCAAGGAACCCAGTATCTTCATCCTATTTGCTGAATGTATTCTGGGCCCATACAAAGCAAACATTGAAACAGAAGGATTCTAATGTTTTAATGTTGCCTTTGCTCCATAAAATACACTACTTATTCCTCAAGATTTGAATCTATGCTGCCATATTCCACTGCCTCCTTTCTGATTCCCCTCCATCTCTGTTTGCTTATCTCTGATATGTTTGCCAGAGCTATTTATGTGCTAATGCCTGTATAGTGGTTCACCAGACACCTTTTACCTCTTGAAAATACACATGAATACTTTCTTTTGGTAAAGGCATTTAATTATGCCTCTCCCTCCTCCAATCATCCAGTTTTAATTGTTTGGAAAAATCTAGTGTCTTTCTCTAACAATTTTCTGACTAGTTAGTTTCAAGTTGGTCAAAGTGCTCAAGAGTCATTGGGGATGGACTGATAGGAATATAACATTGTTAAAAACAAAAACCAAAAAACAAAAAACAACCCCCCCCCCAAAAAAAAAAAAAACCAAAAAAAAACCCCAAAACAAAACAAAACAAAACAAAAAAAAAAAAAACCAAAAAAAAAAAGGAAACAACAAAAAAAAAGTTATTACTGTCTTAGGAAACCAGACAGAAACATCTGAGAGACTTGTGAAAAAGAAAACAGCATGTACAGAGTGATGATACTGACCTACAGTTAAAACGATGCATTAAATTCCTAGCTGCAGCTGTGATTTCCACTTTTTCTAGAAACCAGCCACTTGCTGTGGAAGGGAAAAAAAAGAGCAAATTTAATATAGCCAAAACACAAATACAGCATAAGAAAAGTTTCTAATTTCATTTCCCATACCCCATGTGGTTCAGTACTTCCAAGTATATTCAACATCAATAATAAAACTGTAACACAGATGATTCAAATTACTACCAGCTTTTCTCAGTTTTACAGGGAAGGTCTTTGATGTTTTTGACAGAAAATGTAGTGGAAGATTTTTGTTACAACTTAACTTATTTTCCCAGATTGGATAGAACCAGCAGCAAGACAAATGAAAGAGAGTGCATGGTAATATTGAATACATTCTTGAAAAGCCATTTTGCCCTTTGAGGTACTTGGAAATGTCCTCCAAATGCACCCCTAGTGGGCATTCTACTACTCTTTTCTAATTAATATATTGATATGGACGTAAACCAAGTGGTGAAACTTAATGCTTCTCATATCCCTATTTTTCCAACAGTCATGATTCAGAATAGCATTTTCATTTAAGCCAGCACTCATATTTGTTTCAGCTTTAAGAAGATATTAAATATTCTACTTTAATCTCCTATTTTGCTGTGTGAAGAAATACCTTCATTCTTGTGATATAGAATTTTTTTCATAGAATATTTAAAATATTAATATTTTAAAACCAAAACTTTATTTTATATACAGTGTCTGTGCTGATGTCTTTGGTTCTGTTTGCCAATGCAAACACTTAATGACAACATTTTGAAACTAATTAGGATCATACTGCTAGTAGATGACAACATTTTGGTATTCTTTACATGTCCTAGAGATAAAGAGCTATATCCCATCTCATTATTTTGGTTTTCAAATATTTGGACAAAGTACTAAGTAGGCTAAAACCAATAAAAATATTCTTATTTGTAAATGCAAAATTTTAATTGCACATGCTAAAAATGTAATATAAAAATATTTGCAAATTGTGTGGATTTGGATAAAAAGTAAAGGTACAGTGATGTTTCTTGTTTTTTCATGTTTTTCAATGACATTTTCAAAAAAATAGCTGGGTTAAGTAGGCCATGAAGCTGTCAAGGTATTCCACCTTCAATTCACAAGATTCATTTATTGATATTGGGAAGTACTTTTGAAACTCTTTTAATGAAATCCTGTGAATGGTTTAATATGTCATAGACTCTACTTGGAATAGATGACCTTTCGTGAAATCTCTAAATCAGAGTCAAGATTATCAGCAATAAAATTTTTCAGTCTCTCAAATTTACACGACACTTTACAAAAGAATAGAAAGGCAAGTTTGCTCTCTTGAAAAGATTAAAATCTAATGCTTCATCCTTTATTGACAAAACTCCAACAGATCTCACTGAAATCTCCAGGTATGGAGAAATCTAGAGGTAGCTAGGATATATTAGCAAACAGATGAAACATCTCAAAGAGGTGTAACATTTGAGGAAGCTTGTGGGGATAACAGCTGATGTGGCAAAAGACTGTTGGAGGTAATTTCAGAGAAATATTTAGAGGAAGGTTGTCATGTCTAAGATGAATTGACACACACCAGCTGTGCTAGGAAGGCACTATTAGCAGCTATGTGATGTTGATCAGGACACAGAGAGGAAAAATAATAATTTTGTTGACAGATCAGGACCCAGGAAATAAAAGTTCAATCTATTATTTCCCCTGCAGACTTCTGTGCAACTCTCAGTACTAAAAGTCTGCCTTTGTGGAGTTTTCTTCCCAAATCGGATCTAAACTGAACTGTGTGCATGTATAGCAGTTATCACAAATAAGATGAAAGTCAGCAGGACAATGTTGTTTATTATAGATATTTCAACAGGTTTGGTGTTTTTTCTGTTTTCAACACCATGAAATATACAACATGACTGGGTAGCTGGGAAAATAAAAAAGCTGTTCAACATTGTCCAGATAGGAATTGCTATTTGCAGAGTTTTTCTTGGTTCATCCTAGAAATGATAAACCTTTTGGCACTTTATTATGCCTCATGCACTTAGATTAATCAGATATTATTAAACCTACACCTGTTTCTTTGAGACGCGTTAAGGAAACTTCACCTGACTAGAGTATCTTAATACAATCAGACATTTTTGATTCAAGTTATACATTCCCTGCAAATTCAGTATATGTATGTCTCTATATGTCTGTACCTATTTTGATATCTTCATATCCTAGGGGGTTTTAGCCCTATTAAATGTAAGCTCAAAAGATTATATGTATATGCCCTAGTCTCCTTTTTTTTTTTTTTTTTTTTTTAATGTAAAATTCAGGGTTTGGAGGTTACTGTACACAGAAGCATTTTCCTTCACTGTGTGGTTACATTCCATGGCCACATACCAACTGGACATCAGGGCAAGACTGGTGCACACTGGTTTTGTCAGACTTTCACAAGAGGAGATCTATGGGTGTGAGAGGGAGCTACAGCATGCTTTGACCAGAGTCCCCAAACTTACTCAAATCATGGAAAGTTTAGCCTGAAATTTGACAATTCAATCCTATCTTATTTAAGATATCTAATAAGGGTTTTGGCTGAGCAATGTTTGAAGGATAAAACTGTCTGAGGTTTATTTCAACTAGATCACTCTTAGAAAAAAAGCTAATTATAGAGTCAAGGGAAATGTGATAGAGGGGGTGAAAACAAGGGCAGTAAAGCAGACATCATTTGTACACAGATTTGTATTATCTAGCTGTAGCGGTACTGTGACTTCAAACACCTTTCCAAATGTCACACAGATCCTTAAGCAGAAGATGTTTTCAAGGCTATTGCACACAGAATACTTACCAAATCCTTTCCCATCATGGCCAATGAATGTAGGCTGCCTAATTTTTTTGTCTTAACCTTGAATATATCAACCTTTAATATTAAAACACAGTTATTAAAAATACTGTACCAATGTTTGGAAACTTACATATCTGTCTAGGTCTGTTCTGAGACCAATTCAAGTGTAATAGTAGAAATTCAGAATAAGTGAACCACTAAAGTGGTTTGTTTTCCTTACTGATCATGTGTGGCACAGATCCTCTCCTCTTAGGTCTCAGTTTCAACACAAACAATTCACTTTTTAACTGAGACAATCCCTACCACTTTCTTGACTTTCATCTACTGTGAAAACACTTTTGGTCTCGTGAATCCTTAGCTGGTATAGTCTTCTAAAATGTTTTTAGTATTGATACGTAAATAAAAACTCAGGAACGTAAAAGTTAAAAGCTTTTGCTACATTAACCATTATTCTTCTCAAATGTGATGTACTTTAAAATATTACATTGTCTCATATTGCAGATTTTTGAAAAGAAATTCTTTTTTCCTAAGACCTTTGACATCACTGGCTACAGCTCGACTTAGCTGGATTGCTAACAGGATTTCTACTCTTCTGTTTTGAAGGGTAATGACACCTCATGTGTAGTACCAGGCAAAAGGAAGTGCTACTCAGGACAGTATTTCACTTGCTCCTTGTACCTGTAGGTAACTAGATTTATTATCCTCCTCAGTATAGAAGATAATTCGTGGGTAAATATCTCACCGATAACCTGGCTGAAGAAACTCAGACTAATTCCAGGTAAAAAGATGATTATTATTGCTGGAGATAATGAGACAGATCTCTTAAGGTATATATTTTCACTGGAGTTCTAATTATTTACTCATTACTTTTTAATAACTCCACAGGAGAAAGTTACAGAGAATACATATATATTTCTTTTTCACTTAAGGGTAACCATCACTGTACTCCATTGCACACGTGATGATCAAAAGGAGCAATTTCTTTGCCAGAATAATATGTTTATTAAATTAGGAGAGCATCCAGCCAAGGTACTAGGACATCATGTAGAGAATTTGCATTCTTATGCGAATATCTGTATCTGAACTAAGGGTCTCTGAATAACAGCCTAAAGCACGATGGATATCGGAATCAGGCTGAGGTGTATGGTTCCATTTCATCTGGTTTTAGGCTTATAAATTCAGGGATGCTCACAGCACCAGTTTCCGTGGTAAAGTGAAATGATGGGATGTAGAGACTGATGTGTCCTCATGCACGATACTCAAGGTGTGTGCACGGCACAGGGCAGTGCACACACGTGCACACGCACAGGCAATGCACACTGTGCATTTCAGAATGAGGAAATACATAACTGGGCACATAAGTGGAGGCAATATGAAGATGTATCTGGGACTCAGAGGCAGAAGAGCAGCAGAGAGAGCTAGATGCAATAGAAGTAAAATATTCCTTGGTGAATCTAGTGAAAAGAAGAAACACAGAGCGAGCTGAGACTATAACTCATGTAGTGATGTGGGAAACAGAATAAATGCCTCAAGTTTTCTAAAGAACTTACATAGGTTTAATGTTTGCTTTTCCAGTACAGGAATGAACCTATAAAATCTGTGTCCTCACCTTTCCTCTTTCTAAGGGGTTTTGATGCTCCAGTGAGTGAGCAAGTTGGAATACCTCAAATTTGTTCTCATTCCCAAACAAAATAAGACACACATTGGCATCAGTCCCTACTCCCCTTTTGTCACCTGTGTACACTTTAATAGTATACTCTCTCAGGTTTTTTTACTTGACTTCCTTGTTTATTCAAGTTGTTATCTGTGTCATTCTTTCGCTTCTCTCCTCTAATAACAAAAGATCCTGGAATTTCTCTCTGTATTTTGGACTTATTTGCATTCACAGAAAAGCCTCTGAAAAACAGAAACACTTTTTTTTTTTTTTTTTTGGTAAGTAAATAAGATGTTAAATGAAAAAAAACCTATGAATTTATGTGGAACAGCAAAAGATAGGCATATTTTTAAAATATCTATGGACAGAATCACTCTATGGCAGTTACTTTAATTTAGTGTCTGCTCAGTGTTTTCACCTATTATGCTATAAAAAAAATATTACTAGCTTTACACAATATTTTTTACTCATTCATTTCAAATACACAGATAGGACGCTCCTTCGCAACTTCTTGCACATGCAGTTTTTTAATGTCCAGTTTGCAGCCTGGAAAGAAGGAAGGAATATAGTGAAAATGTTCCATTGCATGACAATTAATTAGGTAGAGTGTTGTTGCTGTAATGGTGGCATTTTTACTATACTAAAACTTCATTTTTTCATTAATTTATCAATGCAACAACTGAGTTTAAAGTGCTGGAACAACTACAAGATTCTTTATTTTGTTCCTATTTGTAAACCTCAACTTAGAAATTTAGGAGTAAGCATTTCCTTTGTCTTAGTGAAGCAAAGGAGTGTTGTCCTCACTGTCCTTGAATGGGCATGCAGAAAAGTTTCATCATGACTCAGGCAGGCACATTTGAGAAGGAAGAGCCCAAATACATGTCTGTTGCTTCCTCCTCTGTGACTGGTTGACAAGAGGATTGGAGCTCTGTTCCACATGCAGAGCAAAGAGGATCTCATTAGGCAGCAGGTAGGAAGGGAGTTCAGCAGCTCACTGTATCCCTCTGTTGTTTGGGAAAGATTGCTCTCTGACTTACACTCCTTTAGAATCTTCTGCCGGGGCTTCAGCTGCATGGTCCATCTTGCCACTAGTTAGTCATGAAGACTATTCATTTTCCCTTCCCTTCTATTATTTGTAGCTTCAGCCCTGTTCAACAAACTGCATTCCAATCTCTTCTACTACTATCCAACTCCCTTTAATTATAGCAATAGGATATAATCAGGCTTCTGTGGAGGAATCCAGGAATTACACTCATGACCTGCCAGGTGCATAGAGAGAGAGTCAGAAGATTCAGGAAGGGACCATGAACCGTCTGGTCTTAAAAACTTGCTCTGATAAGGAGAGAAAGTATAAATGCATTGGAGAACATTGCCTGGACTGATCAGTTCTGCAGGGTACATCCGACTTCAAAGAGATTTTACGGGGTTTGGGATTTTTGATTCATAGTCTTGGTCCAAACTAGTCTCAGGTCAAACAAGTCTAGTTACAATGTGGACGCCCTTACTAATCTGAAGTGTTTTATCATCTAAATGACTCCTTTGGAAAAAATATCTGTTATACATCACAGAATTCATACAGAATTCATAGAGAGTTCACAGAATTCACAGAATGACTAGGTTGGAAGAGACCTTCAAGATCAAGTCTAAGCCATGCCCTAACACCTCAACTAAACCATGGCACCGAGTGCCACATCCAGTCTTTTTTTGAACACATCCAGGGACGGTGACTCCACCACCTCCCTGAGCAGACTATTCCAGCACTTTATCACTCTTTCCATTAAAAACTTTTTCCTTATATCTTACCTATATTTCCCTTGTTGCAACTTAAGACTGTCCTCTCATTTGTCAGTTGCATCATCCCAATCCTCTCTTCATAACGCACACAGAGGCAATGAGCCCGATGTCCCTCCTTTGTGAACTGTGTTTTCCAACCCAAAAGGTGAAGTCTCGCCTGTCATGCTCTCCGTAGTGCCCTTTGGCTCCGCACAATTGCCACATTCAGTGACTGTCAGTCAGACAGATGGCTGTAGTTAACTTTCACGACTGAAGCTGTGGGAAACAAAAGCACTGAGCTACGTGCTTTACTTCCCGCAATGGCATGGCAGGGCTGTCCATCTCCTTCCCTTCCCCTCTAGACCAGCTGCAGCCCCACACCGCATCCCCCTGGGAGTGAGCAAGGCAGCCTGTGCTGGGGTGCGGGACGTGTTCACCAGCCAGGGAGTTCGTACATGCTTACTGCCCAAATGTCACCTTGCACACTTGCTTGAAATCGGGTGCTGTGCCTAAAAGGCTCTTATGAGGAGCCTCCAGATGAGCAAACAACAGCAACAACAAAAGACGGATAAAGTGCAAATATAGAGCCCTTGTTTCCCTAGAAAACTGTCTGAAAATGGTCAAGTGTGATGCGTAGGAATGAGTCGTTATTATATATAGCAAATTTCATTAATGGATTTCAAACAACTTTATCATTAATTCTTTGAATTAGTAACATGATAGCCATCCTACAGATAAAACAGAGAGACGGTGAGGTCAAGACAATTTTAAGGAAGTTCAGTGGCAAGACTTGCTGACTGCCAGAGGTAGAATTTCCCTCTGAATGTCACAGTGAGAAAACAGAATTGGGGGGGGAAACAGTGAAAATAATTGAATCACAAAAGGAAAATTAAACAATACCAATTTCTTACTTGAGTTATAATTATTCTCCTAGATAACTTATTAGTAGAACATGTATTAAGTGCAGAATATAATTATATTCTTATTAATTTTCTTTTTTCTTGTATGCAAAGGAATAGTTTACTTTCTTCACGCAATGATGTTATAATCTTTAGATCTCAGGATTTTAATGTGTCAAAATGTAGGATTTTCATTATAAAACACTACCCTTTAGAAAAAAAGCCAAAAAGGATTTAACTCTGGCAGTGACTTTGTTGCTTTTAACAGGAGGCTAGCTGTGTGATATATGTGACTGATTTTAGAAAGTAAAAAGTATTTTTCCTGTTTTGCTGCTGATCAAAAGAACAATTTTTTCCAGTTCTCCCAAGTCAACAGCATCCACAATAACTAGAAATGACTAAAATAAAATTATTCAGTATTATAATGTAAAACCATGTTATTTAACTGTATGGGAAAATTTGAAAATAATATGTGTGAAGTACAAGAATGGATTAAAGGGTAAATTTTAAAATACTTTAAGAGAGAGTATCTCATTTTTCTCTCCCTGATGTACATTCTGCAATGACTGGAGAAGGGATCTGTCCCCTGTGTCACCATGAGTATCATATATACGTATGCACTAAATTTCTCCCAATCAAAATATTTCTTGGAAATACTGTTAGATGATATGTAACCACTGCAATATCAAGCAAAAAGAGATCTTGTTAAGACTGTGCCACAACCTCACAGAGCTATTTGACAACATGGCATTCTACAGTCAGATGTAATTAAAATTCAAGCACTTGAAAAGAATAACAAAACTAATTTTTTTTTTTTTTTTTTTTTTTTTTGCCATTTCTTCCTTATAAGTGTTTTACCACCATCTCCCAGATCTGAAATTTGAGAAGTGAGGCTAGACTAGCTCAAAACTAAAGTGAAAGGATTGAATTGGGAAGGTTTGATTCTTGTATCACAGTGTCAAAGAGCAGTGGACCTGCCCCACGAGAGTGGACAAGGTCGAAGCTGAGCACAACCCCAGCTCAGGCAGTGACCAGATTCTGCAGGATCTGTATGATGCAAGCAGAGCTGCCAACAGTCCCAGATGCCACAAACAGTGAAAAAGACCTGGGATCCATCCTGGTGATTGACTTGATGGCAGAAGGAGAAAGGGCCAGAGAAGGAATGAGAATAAAGGCTACAGCATAGGTCCAAGGTCTGTGCAGAAGAAGGGGGCAGAGAAAGAACTAGAGAAAGATGCATAGCATGTAGCTCAGGCATGACCTGACCGGGACATCCTCTGCCCATCGTGGCTGGAGGTTCCAGGTGAGTCCAGCCAAGGCAAGTTAGATCTGTAGACTTATCGTGGCCCTGATACACTGGAGCCAAGTTGAGAGGTTGCATTCATGATCCTTGGATCAGATCATACCATGGATAGCGCTGGGAGAGTCCATTGTACAAAGGAGGGCAACTGAGGGAGGTTAATGTAGGCAAGGGTAGGAGGGCTAAAATGCTTAAGTAGTGGTCTTTGTTTGGGTATCAGATCACAAGTGTAGCAACCAAGCTTTTATGTCTCTAGTGTACTGAATAAATTAGAAAGGGGAAAGATTGAAGGAATCTCTGAAAAGAAATTACATACAACAAGGGTAACATATACAAATGTGACAACTCCATTAATTTTATAAAATTCTAATTATTTCATAATATCAATATGAATTATAGCTCTCTGTTAAATTTATAATCACCTTGAAAGTAACATAATAAAGTTTTTTCACCTTTTCAATATTTAATTGTTTTGCCTTAAAAACCACAGTAGTGACAAATTCAGCTTCTGAAAGCCCTGCGTGTGAGAGGAGAGAGACAACACCATGTGACCCCTCTGGATTCCTGAGGTGCAAGCATCTCAAAGGAAGGTACAATAAAGGGAAACTACTTATGTATATACTCAGCTGGAAGCCTCTGCTCATTAATACACCCAAAGGCACAAGTGTGCACTGCCAGATCTCGAGGGTCTGTACTCTATCAACTGCATTTTGATGGCTTCAATTAGCCATTAGCAAATGCTTCATCACAATCCCAAGAAGATTTTTTTTTTTAAAAGGAAAATATAGTTGAGATAAAATACTAAGGCACTCTATGAATGACAGGGCTGTATCTGAAATTTAACATCACATGGCTTCAGGTTATGGTGAGTGTGATTAACAGCTTTCCATTCTTCCAATTAATACGATACTGGTTTTGCTTTTAGCTGAGAAAAGGGAGAAAATAAATTAGGTTTAGAAAGCTGTCAAAAAGCATATCTGGTTTTCACAATAAATTGTGAGTAAATTTGTCCATAAAGATCACTTTTAACTTCATGTGTACCAACTGCTGTGGAGCTGCTTAAATCTCTCTTGAACATAAATGGCAAAGATTTGGGGGAATCACTGTCCTAGATTCTTTTTCTTCATTGGTTGGAAATCCTTCCTTGAAGATATCTAAAGCATGGATGGAAAGAAATAAAAACCACAGAAATGAGCTATTTCATTTGTTTGTTTTTTTTACTTAAACTAATAGAAAATATAATACCTATTCCTTGTTTGTGATTTTTTTGTCTCTTGATTTAAGAATATTTGCAAAGAATAAAAAATATTACCAGAGGGGAAAAAAAAAAAAAAAAGAATGGGGAAATTATTCCAAGAGGTCAGTGACAGAGAGAGAGCCAAGGTCATAAGGACTCCAGTCTCACCCCCGCCTTTATCGCCCATGCTCTGTTGTTCTCTCCTCATTTCTGTGTGCTTGTACCTGTATCCTGAGTACTTCTGCATGTGACAGTGATCAGTCTTTTACAAGGGTTGCACTCAAATGCTTTATGTTAATCTGAAGGTCCTCTTTGTTTCAGTCTTGTGTGTAGGAGATGAAAGGCATTGAGCCCTGTTCTGTACCCATACTGTGTAAGTGGTCAAGTGAAAATAACACATCTAAGCAATATAAATTCTAATCCTAGATACAATTTTTAGATTTTCAATTGCAGCAAAAATGTGCAAAAAAAACCCCAAACCTCAGTCTCTGTCACTTCTACTGAAATTATTCACTTACACTGAGATTATTCACAGATTTAATTTTGGATGCATTCAGAGACCTTACTGAAATTGGACCAGAAGTTCCAATCCAAAGTGTGTTGGGGTAGTTAATTTTACATCTACTTCAGCTCACTTTAGATGAGCTGACTAATTTTTTTACCAAATAATTAATTTGTTTTCTGCATAAAACCCAAGCCCAAATTATTTGAATATTAAGTATCATTATTTGATCTGTTAGCTAAGTTACTATTTGTTCCATCATATGGTGGCATTCAGTATGCAGCACATTAGGGACTAGGATGGATTGTAGGTGAAAGGATTTCTTTTATTTTACTTAACCAAGGCGACAAATATAAGAATTGTTGAGCTAATTTTAGGAGACATAAATATTTGGAGTGTATAAAGGTAATAAAGCTGAAGATTATATGTAGATTTGAGCTGTTATTTACTGAAAATATTTGTTTGGAATGTGCAAACAAACAAAAAAAATCACTTAATAGTAAATGAGCTATAAAAAATCATGTTGATAATGTTGGTAATATGAGCAGCTGAGGACTAAACAAAAGAGAATAGAAATATTACAATATTGCAAGAAAAGGATATTTCTTATAAATTGTTCTTTGTAGCATATAATAATGCTTCTGTGCAATCAAGTAAATATTGCATTTCCCACTTTATGGTACAGAAATTAAGATGACTGGGTAATATTTTCCTTCATACATTTTAAATTATTATCCAGTCTCTATAAATCATTAAATAAAGACAATAAAAAATTCCGTTTTGATAAAGGTTTCTACTGTAATACTAGGACATGTTAACCTCCTGAACCACTCCACTGCTTTGAAGTAGATTTATACCTACCAGAAAGTGCTTCTTTTAATGGCCACTGTATAGGGAATTCAATCCATCCATCTCCATTAGAAGAAAGAGGAAGTGTTTTATTTATGGTGAGACTAAAGGTATCCAGGGTTGATGTGTTTTGTATTTTAAAGTGACAAAGAGACAACTGGGATATGTTGTTTTCCAAACTCGGTAGGCCAAGTCTCACTTTATAAAGCATTCCCAAATTGGACGGCAAATGTGTCTAGGAATCAGCAAAACAATGAGTTAGCATCCAAACAGAGGCATACAGATAAATGCATAGGTAGTTTACAGGAAGAGAGGAAGTTGGCTGTAAAGGAGTCAGCACAATCCTGGACCCATTTGGTTCAGTCTTGGTGCTAAAAATCCAATTCACTTCGAAAGCAGCAGAACCAGGTTGACTGTAGGCACTTAAGGACATTTTAGCTTTATCCTCTAGGGGCATTCATTGTAATTGTTCTATCAAATTCAAATTACATACGACAATGATTTCTAATGTGAATAAGTAATGTTAATGTCATTTAAAATTATATGCATTATTAACTATGACTGTTTGTTGGGGGAAAAAATATTATGCTTGATCATCATGAACTTGAGAAAGCCGGGAATTAAAAATGAAATCTGGCACGCAACTGAAAACTTCAGCTCTGATTTTCTTGAATATCTAAACAATAATACCTCCAATATTTACAGCACTACATGATTATTTCTCTTTAAAAGGAAACTCAAAGAAAATTTAAATATAGGCAAATCTATATATTATTTTACATCATAAGTTATTCGGTTCTCAGTCTGATGTTCTACTTTGTTTTCCATGGAAACTGGATTTGACTTGCCATTGCTTCCATAAAAAACCATAACCATCTTGGATACATTTTCTGACAACTTTTCAAATTCTGATTTCGTTTCTTCTTGATGTTTTGTGAAATAAGTCCTCCATCTGCCTTCTGAAGAAATAAAATAAGGAAAATAAAAAGGAAAAAATTTAAAGGATGTTTCTGTTTTCATATGTTAACAAAGCTATCTGATATAAAATTTCTAAGACATACCTTGTTCTACATGGGTCACATTATTTTATAAGCATGTCACCTGGGTATGGAGCAGCTCCCTAAGTTTATTGCCATTTTTTACTATTACAAAGGGGAAACTATTGTCATATTAGTAAGTATAATGATGTACTGTGATGAAAATATTCTCACATTATTATTTCAGAACTGATTAATAAAAAAATCAGTGTAATGACAAAAGCTATACCTGAATTCATTTGCTGTCTTCCTAAAGGCCAGACAGATGTACTCCTCCTCTCCTGAACTTCTAATTTAAAAAAATAGATCAAATGAACATTTTTGTAGAACAGTGTCTATATGATAATAAAGGTCTGTATTCATGTCTAGTGAGGCAATTGACTGAGTATTATATCATTTAGATTAAAGATTCAACTAGGAAATGCACAGTGTGATTTTCTATTTAAGCATCATCTAAATAACATACTATTAAATAAACTGTCTCTAGGGCTGGCTCTTTACTGGGAAAATGGTAGTAACATGAAGATTCAAGTATTTTTCATTTTAAAGCTTTTTTTTTTTTTCATTTATGCTCTGGATGAATGAGCACTAATTGGATGTCTTTAATGCCCATTCTACAGGCTGATGTTCCTCCCACAGATAGTAGCCCTCATTGATTTCATTGGGATTTGGTAGAGATCAAAGCTGCTTGTAAACATTAGGTGGTGACCTGAACTGAAAATGAGAAGACTTCTTTTGAATTCTTAGCCAAGACTGGATTTGCCAATTATTGTATAAAGAAACTCACAGGAACATTTGTCCAAATCAATGAAGTCTAGTACAAACAGATCTAAATATTCCCTTTTTTTTTTTTTTCAGAGAAGTCCCAACATACAAGTTAAAACAAGCTGAAATTATTTGCTTCTGCACACTAACAGTTTCCACCCCACCCCCCCCCTTTTTTTTTTTTTTTCTGGTTTCAAATGATCAAAAGTTAGAGATCATACAGCAGAGAAAATTGATTGAACTAGGATCTTCTTCAGTCTCAAGAGGCTATTGCTGGACAAGTGCAAGAAAATGCCCGGGGAGTTAGGAAGAAAAAAAATAGAACACATTTTGTAATCCAAGGACTCATCTTTACTGTCAATTAATTTCTCTGAGAGACATTGTCTTAGGCACATTTCTGGGCCTTGGTACCCACTGATATGGTTGGAGTGTGTTGTGGTAGGTCCCAGTTTGCACACCAGATTGTACCAAAATCCATGCTTGGATTGAAACCATGACACAGGGAGGGAGGGAGGGAGGGTGTGCATTCCCTTCCCGTCTTGACAAAGAACCACAAGCAGCGGGGTCAAAACTGCTCCTCTGTGGCCTGATTACTCACATGATGTCAGTCAAAAGTTTCTGGCAAAGTTTCTGGCAAACTCCAGTTTCTGGCAAAAGCTGTCCAAGCAGTGTAGAATTAATAATGTAAATTAGCCATCTTGAATAAAATGGAGACATTTTCTCCACTGCTTAAACATAGTTTTCCCCATTTTTTACCTCATTTTCACTCTGCCTAGCAAGTAACTGGTATTAGAAGCTTAAAAAATAGTTTTCAAGTGTAGAATGAAGCCTTGGAATTTGTAAAAAGGAATAGGACAATTTGTTGGCATTTACACCACTGAAAATCTGGAATAACAAAGCAGATATCTTCTGGCAAATAGTGGTTATTAAGTGGTACTAAAACACAAAGTGTTCAGACACAGTAATTCCCTGTATAATGGCAATGTTCTACAGGAATATTTTAAAACACAACTTGTTTGTAGAAGCAAATCCTATAGCTGCACTCTCCAGTTTGGAATGAATTTCTTAGGGGATGATAGTTTGAAGATAGTGTTGACCCGTGTCATCCAGAGTTACTGAGGCAGATCTTTTTCCATCACGTCTATCTTTAAGCCATGTTTGAGCCATAAACAATGTTTCTGCCCCTGGAGAGGCTGACTCTTTCACAATAATCTTCTCCAGAAGCCAGTCAGAGCCTCTCCCTTTTTCAACAACCATCCTTTTCAGAATACCAATATCTACGGCCTCCACTCGAAAAATATCCACCTGAAAAATTCAGAATCAGAAGTCATATGGCAACAGAAAACAGAACTGTGTAACTAAATTATCTTGAAATATTAAAGTGAGAAGAAAATCAGGATTTTTTAATTAATTCAATAGATACCAACAGAACTAGAGATGACAAGTTTAAACATACTAAATGCCTGCATTAAGAAGTGTTTATTCCCTTTGTGGTTCTGCAATTTACAGCTAAACCACCTCTTTGCCCACACAGATTGCTTATACTCACTTCATGAGAAATTTTCCTTCCCAAAATTGATGCTTAATGACCTACAGGGAATATGTTTTACACATATCTTACTCTCAACAAAATAGACCCCAAGGGCTATTTCAGAAAAGAAATACGGGGAATGAGAAGGGTAGAAATGAGCATCACAGAAGGAATCTCTTAGGAAAGAATGACAGACTTAGTTCCAGATTTGGATTAACTTGTAAGATTAGTTTCAACATAAGTAATTGAATTTAAGGAAAAAAAATTAATAAAACTATGTTGAAATAAGTTCTGCTATTCTTTATCAGTTAAAAAAGCCACAATATTTTTACAATGTTTAGAACACTGAACTAAGATTTCTAAGAAAATTGTGATGCATCAGACATTCAACACTTTCACAATATGTGGTTCTGGCTTTTTGTGTTACAATTATTTCCTGTTTCCTCAGCAGAAAAACAGACATTAAAGTCTTGACATAGAAACTTTCCACATTTTTTGCTTTATAGATTAATGAATTATCATCTCATTTCTACTGGGGATGAAAACTGTTAAAATCTAGTGGTATTTGTGATGGAACTTCCAGCAGGATTTAAACATGCAAAGATGGTTTTGACGGGACTAGGTAGCAATAATGATGAAAACACTGAGTCCTGAGAAGTTTTGAAATCGTCCCAATGTAATTCACACTGAAGTTGCCCTGCAAGAAGGCAGCAACCCGTACCTTAAAGGTTTATGCAGAGATGAAACAGAGAATAGCAGTTCTCTTGCTCCACCAGTCACAGTTTCTTTCCTGGACAGGTTTTCCAGCTGAAAAACTAATGAAAGTTTTGTGTCACAGAGATGAGCCTAACCAGCTTGCACCTTAATAAGACACAGCAAAAGCTCAAATACTGAGCTTAAAATTGCAGATAATATTTGACCATCCACTTTAAAAAGAATCCCCAGAAACAGAAAAAAAATAAATTTGTTTAACTTTTGTTTCTTGTTTTTCATTAATATCCGTACATGTGATTTTGAACCACAAAATTTTGTGCGTTTGTGAACCACACTTTAACAGTGCCCTGAAAATAACAATCAACCTGTCAGTGATTACTCTCTAAGTTCTAGACAGAAAGGTGATATTAGTCAAAAACTGCTACAATGTACTGTCTAGTCATCACATCTGCCTTATCACTCAAGTTATCATGTGAAAGGGGAAAATGAGGCAATGATATTAAGGAAAAAAGCTGAAAGAGGCACTTGAATAGCTATGCTTCACAAGGAAGTCAGGGTTACCAGCAGCTTAGTGAATTTACAGCAGAGCAAATACATTGGAATGGCTGAAATTCTAGATGGAGTACAGAACTGCAGGAAAAGAGGCTCCTCTTCATGTTTTCCATAGCTAAATCAAAAAAAAATAAGGTTTAGTGTCAACACAACCATTTTATTTTATTACCTATTGGACTAATTTGATGATTGAATACCATTAATTTGAACTCTTAATTTACCTTAATTGTGATATTAATTTGATCACTCCTTTATCCCAGCTTTAATTGGATTGGTAAAGTTATATCATCATGTCTGAATAAAATTAATTTGTTACACTTATTAAATAAAATGTTTTAAAATACACGCAGTTAGGAGATGACTGAAAAACACAGACTGAAGTAAGAAACATACAGACCCCTGTGTCTGTCAGTAAATATTTTAAGTTCAAAAAATGTGAAAATTTTTCCAAAAATTGCTGCTAGTTCTTGCAAATTATTATGCTTATTTTAATGCATGACTGTTGAGGTTTAACCCCAGGCAGTATTCAAGCCCCACAGAGCTGCTTGCTCACCTCCTCACCAGCAAGAACAAAGAGAGAACGAGAACAGCAAAAGCTAGAAAATCTGTGGGTTAAGATAAAGTTTTATAGAGAAAGTGACAGCCATGCACACCAGCAGAGCAAAACAAGGAATGAATTCAGTGCTTCCCATGGGCAGGCAGGTGCTCTGCCATCCCCAGGAGACCAGCACTTGTAGTGGTTACTTAGGAAGACAAACACCATCACTCCAAATGTCCTTCCTTCCTCCTCTTTCCTGCCATTTTATACACTGAGCATGATGCCATAAGGTCTGGAATATCCCTTTGGTCAGCTGGGGTCACCTGTCCTGGCTGTGTCTCCTCCCACCCTCCCATGCACCCCCAGCCTCCTCACCAATGTGGCAGCACGGAAAGCAGAGAAGGCCCTGGCTCTGTGTGAGCCCTGCTGAGCAGCACTGTGCTCAGCACAAATCCAAAACAAAGCCTCATACCAGCCAGTGTGAAGAAAATTAATTCTACCCCAGCTGAAAGAAGCACAATTATTTTATGAGAAACCCATGAGAAAGCTCTTGTCAGATACTTGTTAGAATAATTCCTTTTTAAGATAAAACAGTTTTCCAGAGAATGACTCATTTAGTGGCATGATCATCAGCATCTCCCAAAAAATCTATTTTGTCAGTGATCTACTCTTGGAAAGGAGAGTTAGGAATACAGGAAATATATATATAGGAGTACAGGAAAACGACAGTCATTCTGCTGGCCTCTTGACTTGTGCTGTCTCTAGAAGGATAGCTGGGTCTATCCTTGATGGTTAACGAACTTTTACTACTTATTAACTTCGTGACTTAATGAATCAGGGGCAGCAGCTGCTATGGGTTATCTATGACCTGGGGGATCCAGCCACAGGTAAAAGCAAGTTAGCATATATAGTTAACATACAAAAATGTTTTCCAATTCCTTTTTTTCCTATGAAAATAAGTTTGTTTTGATGGAATAAACATTTGTGAAAACTTTGATGTTTGGTTTGTGTTATACACACTATATCATTTGTTAATGTGCCATTTTAACAAGCTCACTTTAGAGAATGTAAAATCTCAGAAATCCATGGTCACATCTGCAGACTACTCAAACATCTAATAAACTGCAAGTTAAGGAACTATTAAACAGACTAGAAATTTTGTCATCTGGGGTAAACTCAGTTCATGGACAAGATTACGTTTTCTCTTTATGTGTATATTTGAAAATCTACACAGTGTAATGAGTTTTATTGTAGTCAAGAGACCAAAGAAGAACTGAGAAAGAGCAGCAACTGTAATTGTTAGAGCTAAAAACAATTGGCTAATTTATTTGCAAAATTTAATTCACTTTTCTCCTCTCAAGCTGTCTGCAAACAGAGAGATTATGACATAGATTTAATTCTAATTTTATGAAATTCTATTATTATTAATAATTTAGCTAATATTTTTGTAGATTCATCTGAGACCATGGATTAGTCATAAAATTTTCTAAATACTCAGGTTGTTGACAGGTCTTCTATGTCACATGATATTCTAGCTTTTATTTGACTTACAAATGGGAACCATCTAAATTACAGGAGGGTTAATTCTTCTGTAAAAAAAAGAAAGAAAGAGGGAAATACACAGAAGATAAGCAAACCTATAGAATATTAAATTTATCTTTATCATTTTCCTCTAGGGAAAAAAAAAAAAGTTAATTGTTTTTTAGTTACTACTAGCAAATTAGGTTTGAATGGAGAAAAGTCACCTTAAATATTGATAATAATACATATTGTCTAATTCAGCAGAGCTTATATTGAATTTTCTCAGAATAGCATTAAAGCAATTTGTATGTATGTACAGCCCACTAAATGTTCTTAATTAACATTGCCTGGAGAAAGAAAGATATTCTCCCAGTCTGAGCGGCTAAGTTTGACAGTGGTGGGGCCATACATCCTCTGTGGCCCAGAAAAGCTGCCGTAGCTTTTCAAAACCAGAATTGCTACTTTTCATACATCTTGGCTAGGAAAAAAAGGACTAAAATATTCCTTTATAGCAACAAATCCAGCAATCCTTTCAGCATATTTAAAGTTTTTGGGGTTTTTTTTCTTTACTGCTTTTCAGATTTTCTTCAAACGTATCTTTCTTTTCCTGGGACCCATGTTTTGAGTCTTTTCTCTGATTCTATGACCCAGTTTATTATGACTTTATTCAGTTCTCTTCTGTGTCAGTGCTGGCAACATATCACTGTCTGCAGCAGCTGCAATAGCTCTTGTAATAGAAGAAGCATTTGAAGAGTCACTGTGCAATATTTACCTTTATAAATGCCAATCATTTTACAGGCTTGGTATTGAGACTTGATGGTTGGTTAATGACGATATTCCCAGAAGAACTGAAAATGGCAAGTCAAGACACACCATATGCTTCATTTCATCAACCTGTATGCACAAGTGATTTCCCACACCGCTAATGTTAGTATCATTTTAATAGGCTTTTATTGGAAAAGGAGTCTGAGTGTCTGGGAAAAGGACCATTTCTATTAAGCTTAGGGAACCTATTGATTTGCTGCCTGATTATTTTGATCTCATTTGTTAATCTGGAGAAACTCTGCTGATAACAAAGGAGTTTTAACACAGGTGAAATAAAGGCCCCCAGTACAACTCAGCCCAATCAGAAACAGAGTGTGAACATTCCTGGAAAAGGAGAAAAAAGAGAAAAATTACTTTTGCCCCTTCTGACAGTGGTCCTATGGGCTCTTCCAGCTGTGCTGGAAAGAACTTCTCCACCCTGTCCCAATTGCTTGTCGTATCACTACCTTCTCTTAGATGGACGTAATCACCTTTTTATTTGTGCCAGGATAACCACAAAATCAGTACCAGCCAAATTTTATCAAGATAGACTAAGTGAAAAAGCCCAAATCACTAATGATATTAACTGCTTAAACTCAAATAAACATTTGGGCAGAGCAAATGTATTTCTCTGTGCCAGCAGGCTTCAGAGGTGGAAATATTGGGTGGTAAGCTGCAGGGATGACAAGCACTTGATAGAAGCACTGTCTTGGCTCAGCTCAGTGGAATGATGAACAGCACCTCTGACTGTACCCTCACTGCCTTGTAGTACAAACTCTTCTTTAAAAACAGGGGTTTTCATGCATCTGAAAAAGCCAACCCCAAATTTCCCTCTAGGCTCACATTTCTGCAAACATATTTTGTATTATGTTAAATTCTCAGCTATATAGTCATTGAAATTTTTCATCTCTGCATGAAAAAAGTACTGTAGATTATAATGAATGAATCATTGGATGTTTCTGATAACCCACATTTATCATAGTTTATCAATCTTCAACAAGATTAGTGAAGAATCAGTGAAAGAATAGAGGTAGAAAAAGACTCCAAATATATTTGCCCTGCACTGATCTTATGTTAATAAGCTTTGTATAATTGGAAAGTAATCTTTTTGAAACAAGATTTCTATGCACAAAACATCAGCAGGAGTAAAAATAATAGGGGCATCTTATAGTGATCAGTAGCTATGACAATTCTGCTAAAAAAGACATTTCAATCAGACTTTAAGTAAAATGTATTTAATAAAGTGCAAAAGGACTGCTGCATAGATCAGTATCATCAGCCACATCCAAAGCTGTAGTCATAAATTATATCAAACAAAAGAGGTTTAAAAATCAAACCAAAACAACTACAAAACACAAACAAAAGACAGCCATCACTTTGGGCAGATTCAATCTCATCTGATGCAGCCTGATTGTTGGACTGATTTAATAACAGTCCAAGTCTGAGATCTGGTTTAACAGGCAAAAAAATAGAATGACTGTAATTTTCTTCAACTTCAGTAATGCATATCATATAATATTTTGATTAAGACATTATAATCAAATATAATACCAGGATAATAAAATGTCTAACTTGTATGTCTCCAAGTACAGCTGTAAAAAGATATTATTTTCAAGCATATTTCATTGCATTGAGGCCAGTTAATAAGCTTATGCTCTTTAGTATTTCCATGATTTATCTGGAAGAAAACAAGATTGCAGAGATTATGCAAATACAGTCTCCAGTTATGACACTTGAAAAAGTAGGGTGTTAAATTGAGGAGTGCTCTGAAAAGATTTGTGAGAGTTAATAAATCACTGGAAAGCCTTCCTTTCAGTGAATCAAGCAGAATAATCTATTTAACTTGTCAAAGGCATACTGATTTTCTTATTGTCATAAATACTGTCAAAGGCAGTAGAAATTTGGTGTAAGAGAGCTATCCAAACTAGAATTCAAAAGTGTGACAAAATTCAGTTCCTAGAAGTTAAAGTTTGACAAATTTAGACAGAAAATAATGTGAATCTCTAATATTTAGAAGAAAAATATCCTTAGGCATTGAAACAATTTTCCAGCTAGATTTAAACTTTATCACGGGTAGCCATTCTTTTGGAGTTAGATATATTTTCTAAACTATTTAACTTGAACTGAATTTAATTTACTTATTGCTGCATTGAGAAAATTGATTGAATATTTTATTTCCTGAAAAATGCACACTTGTATTAACCACAGATATTTTAAATTTTTTTTATAAATCAAGCTAATAAATTTAGCTGCATTTTATTTCAAAATGACCTTGTTTATCAAAACCCTGAAATGAACAGGCCATAAAACTCACTTACCCAACCTGGCCTATCTAAAATAATCCTATAAAATAAAACAATTTCCTGCAAAGAAAGCAGCAGGTACTCTCTGAGGTTAACTAATTTCATTTTAAGATAAGTGTCCAAATGGAGAGAGAAGAAAACCATCACTCCCTTTCTGCAGCAGATGCTTAAGCCATCATGTTAGAACAAATATGTATAACACAGACAAGTAAAACTGAGATGCATTTCAGCCGTAGAAATGTCACTTATGGGATTTATTTTTAAGATCTATATAGACAGAATGAAGTACTCCCCTCCTGCAGTTAATTTTAGCATTAATTAATTTTGCCCAGTTTTTAATATTTTGCAACAAAGTTTTATATGCTTTCTCACCCTGCAAGAATATGTCAGGAAACCAAAATTAACTATTCACAGAGCTCTAAGCAGTGGCCAGTGCTGCTTAGGCAAACTGGGTGATTGCAGTGGGATGTTCTGACTCTGTCCCTTTTAAATTTCTCACCGTCTCTAACAACTGACTGGGAAATGCCATCCTGGAGATATCGATGAGAACCGCACATGACTCAGGTATTTGCCACTGTCTCCTAGAATTTTATAAATCTTTAGTAATGTTCTTACTTTCTGCCTTTCTCCTCATAGTTTCCGACAACCTTCACCAGTCTTTCCTTCGCCATGGTGGCGTTCCATATTTTCCCTGTTCCCATCTGATTAATCCTTCTGCTCAGGATTTTAACATGGTGTAACCAAAAGTAGCAGTCAAGTGGCCAAGGTGAGCCGCTCCAGCGCTGGCACAATCCGTAGCTGAGCACTGCAGTGCGGTACACAGGGGATATTCCCAAAGGAACCTCAGGGGTAGCAGAGAGCCTGCAGCTCGTGCCATGGCAGGTGACAGGATGCAGGGCCAGAAGCAATGGTGTCCAAGCTCCCATGTACAGAAGAAGCCCTGAGGGAGCGCAAGAAAGCAGGAGTGTCACAAGCAGAGCCTGGAAACGCTGAGGGAAAGGTTGAGGTACTTACTACCATCTTTGCCTCAAGTCTCTAAAAGTAAGACCAGTTGATCTTCCAGTCCCCTGAGATGTAAAACAGAGACAGAGAGTAGAATGAAGCCCTACAATCCAAGGGGAAAGGATCAGCAACCTCCTACAGCATACAGACACACATATGGAGCTGGATGGGATTCACCTAAAGGGTACCTAGGAAGCTGGCAGAAGTGTTCACCAAGCCTCTTTCCATCATTTACAAGCAGTCTTGGCTAACCTAGAAACTGACTGGAACTTAGCAAATGTAACATCTGTCTACAAGAGGGGTCAGAAAGAGGATCCAGGGAACTACAGCCTGACCAAGATGCCAGGGAAGGTCATTGGTGCAGATCACCTTGAGTACCATCACACAAAACACACAAGACAATCAGGTGATCAGGCTCAGCCATCATGGCTTTGTGAAAGGCAGGTCCTGCTTGACCAACCTCATCTTCTTCTATGACACTGAGCTGCTTAGTGAATAAACGAAAGGCTGTGAAAGTTGTTTAGCTGGACTTTAAGAAAGACTTTGATACCGTTTCCCACAGCATTGTCCTGGGGAAACTGGAAACTGGCTGCTCATGGCTTTGATGGGTGCGCTCTTCTCTGGGTAAAACCTGGCTGGATGGCCAGGCCCAGAGAGTGGTGGTGAATGGAGTTAAATCCGGCTGGTGGTTGGTCACAAGTGGTGTTCCCCAGGGCTCAGCACTGGGGCCAGTCCTGTTTAATACCTTTGCTGAGGATTTGGATGGGGGAATCAATGATGATTGGCACCCTCAGTCAGTTTGTGGACACCACCAAGTCAGGTGGGAGTGTTGATCTGCTGGAAGGCAGACAGGCCCTGCAAAGGGATCTGCACAGGCTAGATCAATGGGCCAAGGCCAATTGCATGAGGTACAGCAAGGCCAGGTGCCAGGTATTTGCACTTGGGTGTCAAAAACCCTATGCAATGCTAGAGGACTGGCAAGAGTGGCTAGAAAGCCACCTGGTGGAAAAGGACCTGCAGGCTCTGTTTGACAGCTGCTGAACATGAGCCAGCGTGTGCCCTGGTGGCCAAGGCAGCCAAAGGCTTCCTAGCCTGTATCAGCAATAGTGTGGCCAGCAGGATCAGTGCAGTGATTATTACCGTGCACTCAGCACTGATGAGGCCCTACCTTGAGTGCCGTGTTCAGTTTTAGGCCTGTCTCTAAAAGAAAGACACTGAGGTGCTGGAGCAAGTCCAGAGAAAAGGCAACAAAGCTGGTGAAAGGTCTGGAGCAGAAGTCCTGTGAGGAGCAGCTGACAGAACTTGGGGCGTTTAGCCTGGAGAAAAGGAGGCTCAGGGGAGACCTGATTGCTTTCTGCAGCTGCTTGAAAGGAGGGAGGTGGGTGGGGAAGGCTGGAGTGTCGCAGTGTCCTAAAAGCGCTGACCAGCGCAGCCACAGGCTAGCTCAGTTGGTTCCCACTGCGGCAACGTTGGAAGGTCGGGGTGGCAGGCTGGGCGAGCCACCTCCTCCCTGTGGGGACTTGGATCCCCCACACCAGCGACGGGCACGACGATGGTACAGCAACCGCGGCAACCGAACAAAAGGCTGACTCCTCTGAGCAGGGTACAACAAGGTTTTATTGAGGGGAGAGGGAGCACGGAGCCCTGCACTCTCTGTCCTGCTGCCCAGAAGAGCCCCGAGAGCAGGCGTGCAGCAACTTTTAAAGGGGGGTGGAAACAGGGGTGGCGACAACCGGTCAGCCAATTACAGAACTTGGGGGTGTAACCAGGGGTGTAAACCACAGAACAGGGGACCAACCACAAAACGCTGGGAGGGGATTTCCAGGGCCCCAGCCTATCACTCGACACCCTCCCTGGAGCTTTCCAGAAGCCAGGGAAGGGTCCTGGAGTGACTCTCGCCCAAGGGGAGAGAGAGGGGATTGACAACCTGGGTACAGGGGGAAGGGATGATTGACAGAAAACGAACTGGGAGCACTTTGGAGTAAACAAGTCTGAACTATAACAGAAATAGGGGGATACAAGGAACGAACCATTACATAAAAACATGTTTAAACTCATATAAAACAAAAAAAACAAATTGCACACCACCACAGCTGAGGTTGGTCTTTTCTCCCAGGTAAAAGTCACAGCATTAGAGGAAATTACTTTGAGCTGTACCTGGGGAGGTTTAAGATTGGATAGCTGGAAAAATTTCTTCACTGAAATTGTCAAGAATTGGAACAGGCTGCCCAGAGAAACAGGTAGTCAGAGGACATGGTTTAGTAGTGGATTTAAAAGTGCTGGGTCAATGGCTGGAATTGATCCTGAAGGTCTCTTCCAACCTAAACAATTCTATGATTCTATGATGACCAGACACTAAATCTAGTGTTCATTTCTGTATAACAATAACCTGGCCAACAGCTTACCACTGTGATTAATACATTTGGATCAATGACGTTTGGCAACTATTTAATCATGTCAGGCATGCTTTCCATAAGAGAAGGTTTGTCTGCAGTCACAAAATAGCAGCACTATCAATGCTGTGGGATGTGGACTTTACTGGCTTCCTACTTGTAACCTCAGGACACTGCCCCACATTCTGATTCTTCTTGGCACACATGGACTTTTTCCTGAAGTATTTTTTTTTTTTTTTAATTGTCAGTGCTTAATCTGTGAGTACTGAAACTGAGCACCAACAGTCACCTCTCACTGAAAATTTTTGTATGTGCTGCAGTTACCATGGCACCAACCTGAGCAGTTGATGTCTAAATATAGGGCAGGATAGAGAATATATCTTTTCAAATACTAATAGAATGAAGACAAAATTTTCAGAGAATTTATTGGTTCTGTAATGTGGAGTACTTAAAATACTGGCCAATTTCATACAACCTAGATTAAAATACTTAAATATCAGTCATGGCATATTCAGTGTACTTTACTGGTTTTGATGGAACTGATCTGAAAAAAACCACACATTCTCGAAGAGGAAATTTTTTTGATAACTCACAGCTGAATGACAGAGCATACAGCAAGTCTATCAAAGGCCATATAAAGAAGCATCAAGAATTACATTTGCTGAAGAGCATTGCGCGTCAGAAGCAACATGGGGATACTCTAACGATTTTACACAACTGGGCCCTGGTTTTCACAGCATGTCTGTGTTAAGTATACTTGGTTCAAAAAACTGCTCATAAGCAGGTAATATCTATCAAGCTTAAACTGACTCACAAAGAATGAATGAATACTATTAGGATTTCCTGAAAGCTGAACTGCATGAAGAAGTGTGCTAAGATTGCATTGTCTGTCCATGCGGCTTTTAGGAGAACATCAAAAAAGCCATCAATGTCACAGCAATTTGAAAGACTGTGGTTCTTGCAGGACAAGTCCTTACACTCATTTTTATGAGTACATCACCAGAAGCTTAGCTCTCAGTGGTGACAGCGCTGCCCTCTCAGGGGTGAGCTACAGGGCCTTACTGGTGAATTAATAATATCACACACATTACTTTACCTCCAAGTTCTCTGATGTTCTCATTGGTGTAAGGACTTTGGAAAGGCACAAAGCAACAAATCAGATATAAGATGCTAATTCATTCTTTTATTATCATGTAACCTAGCTCATGAAAATAAAAAAACTGTTAAATGAGAGAAGAGTATCTCTAATACACTGTAAACTTTACTGAATATTTAAACATTTCGATGTATTTCTGCATAGTTAAACTGTTGCTTGCAACAGCCCTGACATTCTGTGAGACTAACACCATATTTTGATGTGATTTCCAACAAAAACACTGTTCCAGTTCACTAGCTGTTACTGTATAGTCAGGGGAAAAATTATTGCAAGCAAAAGCACATTTTAAAATGTCAGAACAACTGTTAAGATTCCGAATGCAAATTCTGCCTCTTATTATCCAAATCCCCTAAACCACCAAGTGCAGACTCTCCGACTGCAGGGGTGCTTGGCACAATATGTGATTGGGTTGGTATAGAAAGAGACATTCTACACTTGAGAGTCTTTTTGGAGATTACTTTTAAAGGGAAGAAAACATTGGGAAATTTCCAAAACATATAATGAGAAAATACTGCTGCATAGGCAGGAGCCTTTCTTGCAGAATAATTTTATACTTTTCAATTAACCGAATACCTTTATTTTCACTGAACAAAGAGTGAATCAAGACTTTTATGTGTTTCTCTATTACTCATCTACTAGCAATTTCTTTTGAGAGCCCTAAAATACTCCTGTGCTGATATCTACATTTAGAAATATAAGGATACTGTATTATATTCACACACTGCTCCTATAAAATGTCAAATAAATAATGAAGAGATAGCTACATGCCAGATCTGCGTCTTACTCTGTAAGAAAGAAAAATTCTGAGCTAAACTGAAGTAGATGCAAATACTATAAAATGTAAACTTCAGGTTATAAATCTTTGGGGTTCACTTTTACTTTCTTAGACAACATTTCTAGACATGCATCCCTGGTCCCTCTTCATTAAAAACTACCAGTCTAGAAATCAGATTTCTCATTTGTGGGACTATGATTTAAGGAGAAATACAGTAAAATTTAGATTAAACTAACTTTTACTTCATGTGGACAAAAGGACTGCAGCTCTAAAATTCAGTTAAATCAGCTTATCAGCAAGCCATAATCTGAACTTCAGCATTAGGGAAGACAAATGTGACTTTATCAAAACTGAGTAGCCTTATCCACAGTATTTAATCCATTAAAAATGAAGATTTAAATTCTCCAACATTTCTTATGAATCAATATTTCAAGTAGGTGAAATCCAGCAGTATAATACCTACTTTCAGTTCCTGCTAAATGGATGATGCTAGGGGGAGTTAGGAGCTCAGCTCCCCCTAATCACACATACCATGTCTCTGCTTTGGCTATCAGTCTGGGCTGATTTGGAAGCTTGCATCTTTAGACAAACTCTCATTTTTTCTGCAACCAACACTAAAAGAAAAAAATAACTTACTGGTTGCAAGACACTGGCAGACTTTTTTCTAAACTTTAACTATTCCTACCCAAATTTTCTGTAACCGATGTTTGTTTCAAAATCTTTATAAAATTGTTTCAATCCTCAAATTTGTTTTCAAAAAAGAGCCAGAGTAAACACAAGCAATTTTTTTATTCCATGTTTAAAATATCTTGTGATCTTTTCAGCTGAGAATTTCACTCCCTCTGTCCAGAGGTTCTGATAGGCACAAAGTTTTGTGTCAAAGATACACATTTTGCTGTAAATATACCCATGTTTCTACAGCTCATTCAGTACCTAAATTCCCTCCAATTTCTGCTTATACTGACAATGCATCAAGGAAATGCATCTCTGGCAGCAATATTGGACTTTGGCTGGTCTATGTCTATGAGCGACAAGACTCAGTCCTGCACACTGAATGAAAGACCCTCCTGGTACACCTAAGAAAACTATAGAGGGTAGTGTCTGACAGTCTGGAGAGAGACCAAGAGCCAGACTAAGGGGTAGACAGTAAAAATCAGGGAAAGGTGCCATAGTCTGAAGAATGGCATGAGCAGAAAAGAGATACTAAAATTTTAATATAAAATTGAATATAAAAGCACTTGATATAGTCACTTTATTAGCTGTCTGTATTGCTAGCATCAGCTGCATCAGGATTGGAATTTTCCACATAAGGTAGAGATACTGATAGCTGTTGTAATGCCACAGACAGACACACACTTCATCACAGACTGTTGTAAACTGGACTTTGTAGACTTCTCTATTCCCACTAAATCCACATTAATTGGGCTGGGTTCTAAAAGTGAAAAAATATCTTGCAGAACTTATAAGTATACCTTTCCTTTAGTGAAAATTTTATCTCCATTTCTAATTAACTTTCTTCTGCCAGTATCTCCCAAGGAGTCTTGCAGCATGACATACACATCTGAATCTATTCCTGACCCAGGGTTAGCTCCTGTAGTGATGTAGGGAACATAGATTTTCACTGTGGAGAAAAAGAGATCAAATGTTTATCAAACCTAAACCAGTTAAAACATATGTTATTTAATATTTTTTTCTTAATATGTTCATTTTTCATCCTATCTGGAGTGAGCAGAAGACAAAAATATATTGTAATGCTTGGAAAAGCACATAGATGCATTGTAATTAGAATTTAAGAGCAACAATTATAAAGAATAATAAGCTAAATAATTTGAGTGGGCCTGAAACACAGGCAGAAGAAAAATAAATTAAAAAATAAGCACATAACAAATTGGTAAAAAAGCATGTAAATAATACTCTATTATCTCTTGTATGCATTTAAATATATGACACTCCAATGAAAAAGTTCCTAGGCTATGGATGATACTAAATCACTCAACAAGTACATCTGTGTTCAGAGCCTCATGGAGTTCAAATGAAGCTGGACTCTGTCAGGAAGAAAACAACTTGAGTATTTCCTCTGGATCATGGTCTGGTCAGTGCCTGTTCACTCTGCACTCTGCACTGGAGTTACTGACCTTTGGAGAGGAGATGACACGTGAGAACACACACTGTGAGCACACAACCCTTCAGCTGAGCACTCCTTGAAAGGCTGCTGATGTAGAATACCTGTTTGCACTCCCAGAGAAATGCGTACATAACACACTGGTGATATAGTCCCTAAAATAAGAAAGAGATCACATTCCCAAAGCATTAAACTGAAAAGGTGAAAAAAATGTGGGGTGAGGTAAAGAAAAATGCCTGTACTCACGTTAAATGCTTCTCAGAAAAGGAGCAGCATTTTTAAAGATTTAAATATCTGTGTTCTTCCAGAAAGAAGTAAATCTAAGAAGTATTTAAAAGCAAAGAACTTTACCAGTGAATTTCTCATCAATACTTTCTCAAATTCATATTCAAGAAGTTTTTGCCTGAGTGCTATGTTTGATACTAACTTTGAAAACACAGCAAAAGAGTCAAGAATATACAAATTACTTCTATGCTTGAGCTAAACCCTTAACTTCTAGAGTAGCCTAGGATGTTATCATGATAGAATATTCATTTAAGATAAGAGCTCTTCCATTTTTCTCTAACTTTGGTTCTAGAATCTCGTAAGAAACACAAAAAAACCTAAAAATATCCAGTCTTGAGGGGACCAAGGCAGAACTCTGATGGAGTTTGATGACATGCAACTTCTAGGTCACAGAAAAAGAATGTTTGCAATTCTAGGAACACAAACAACAAGATCTGTTTGGGGTGGAGGAGAATAGATCTCCTTCTTGTCTGAAATTACCATAAGAGATTTATTTCCTCTGTGTTTCCCTTGCTCAGTCTGTGAGAGAACCAGATCATATTATTGAGGGAAAACTAAAATCTGTTCAAAACCCTTTTAATAGTTTCAGTGCTGTATGCTTGTTCTTTTATGTGTCACAAACTGGTACCAGTCAGACGAGTGCATAATGCTCAGTTTTAGGATGTAAGATGCTGATTTTTAAACACTGGAGTAGACTGGACCTAGCCATGCATCACCAGGCAGAAATGAACAGAAAATATCTGCTAAATCCTTTGGGCAGCCCTGAAAATTGGACATTGTCATTGACCAAATCTATCCCAGTGTTTCTAATTTTTGACAAACCTGATGGAAAAGGAGACCCAGCTGTGAAAACTGGAATCTCAGTCACTCTTCCTACTTCTTCATCGGCAAAGTTATGATAAAATGGGAATTCTAGAACATTTTTAGTGTCTCTGTGTTGAAGCTTTACCTTAGCAAAGAGATAAAAAGAAATAATTTCAGCATCTGTTACACTCTAATGCAAACTATAGCTAAAGACAAACTTATAAACAGCTATGACGCATCATCTCAGAATTTAAAAATAAGAGGAAATAATTTTTTCTAAAATGTTTTAGAAAACATCCTTTTAAATGAGAAGGAATAAATATATTTCCCCAATTAAGGGTAATTAAAATGTTTTCAACATTATTTCTGCAGAGACTGCAGTGAGGGAAAAAAAATTTAAATTGTTCAAAAAGTTTCCTTTATGTGACCTATCCATCCAGCATATGGAAGAAAAAAAAGTGTTGATATGGGCACATTTCAGCTTGTGAGAAGTGCCAATATGTCAAAATATTTTTCAGCGCAGAACGTTTTCTTATTCTAAGTAACAGGAGAAAGAAAAAGAAGAGAAAAGCTGAAATACAGAAATTAAGAATGCTTTCTGACGTGTATATATCAGTACATATGTATCACTTGAATATATAGACATTGATATAAGTAATTTCAATGTCTATGAAATTCTGTGTATGAATAAGAAAATGGTAATCCTGAGCTAAGTAGTTTATTCTTTCTATAATAAATCATATTTTAATAATGAGATATCTTACACTATGGTATTACCAGATACACTGAGATAAATTCCTATTTTCTAAAAGATTTAAACCTAGACCAGACAACATGTTTGAAAATACTTTGTAGGAAGTAACCCTGATTTGAAAAGGGCACATATAATTCACTCATTCAATTCTTTGTGACCTAACTCACTAAAATCTCCAAACCTTTAAGCCAGCAAGAAAGCCAGCTTCGGTTAGGAATTGTCACTGGGAGATGGTAGCTTTATTTTGTCTTCAAAATACTCTTAGTGTTTTTCATTATGACAGACACACTTAAAGGAGTTTTTTAAAAGAACTGTGAAGCATTATGCTAGCACAGTGCTTTTCCTTTCATAATAATATCTACATTCCTGAACAATTTATTGAAACTCAGATTTCATTTACTGTGCTTTATTTCTTCAAGGAGTGAAAGAAGCAAAATGAAGATATTGGCTATTACATGCTGCAGAAATAAGGCATACCTTAATTAATTTTGTTCTAGGCATTATTTTATAAAGATTTCAATTTTCTCAAAAAATCAGCATTATTATTTTGTAGCTATGGCTATAAGAATGAATCTGAATCTAAATACGGAATTCAACCAAGTACACCTGCTTTTACTTTTGATAGAAGGAGGAAATTTCAGACTCTGGATGTGCAATCTTGTAAAATCAAAACAAAATAGCATAGAAATGACCATACAGATTCTAACCAGCAGTGTAAATACACTTCTAAGCTGTCTTTAATAACAGATATTACCCACAAACTCCTATACCAAGCTAGTTATTTCACACAAGGACTCAGCCAGTCCTGCTATAAAAACTGTGAAATAAGAAGAAATGTCCTTCTAAACCCCATATAATTTACATATATCCCAAAGAAGAAAAATTTATCATTTCTTTCTCTGCCTCTTCCTACCTAAAGTCAATGTGCATCTTCTATATAAATGATGTTGATTTCTCTTAAACTGAGCTTGGAGTGATTGTTTTGAGCTAATGAAGGAAAGCAGACTAATAGATGTCACTGTTTTCAACTGCCAAGTTTCTGTTCTGAAATTTTGCTGTGATTTACTGTCTTCTACAATATTCCAGAAGCAGTCTTAATTTTGATAGATTTGTTGGATGACTGTTTCGTCTGGCTATGAAGATGAAATTAACAACCTGCTTACCATTTAAATGTCAGGGAGTTCAGCTCAGTAATACCATGTATTAAGAAGGAAAATTATTTTTTTCTCTAGTTTTTAATAAGAACAATATAGAAACATTAATGGACAGAAGCATGTCTGCAATTTTAAAGAAAATAACTCTCCTTTAGAATTTTTTTTATTTTGCCAGCATAAGAAGATGAAGATATTTTTTGTATAGTGAAATGCCACAACATTTTCTGTGTGATGTCAGATTTTAGCTGGATATCAGAAGAAAGATTGTCATATTTGCCATCCACTTCTTTTTTTCACATGCCAACTTAAAAGGCAGATAGTTTCATCAAAATGCATTTCTAGTGTCTGCCTTAATTATTTGCCATGGATCACTGAATCTAAAACATGTAACAGCCAGTTTGGAGTTATGTAAATACTGCAATATATGCCAGTGAGTACAGTTCTGAAAAGACATCACTGGATATGCTACAGATGATGGCACATCTGTATATATGGCTCTCCATAAAACCATCTAAGTTTACAAGATTTTTGTTATCCATAGCTATTGTGGTGTTTTGAGCAGCCTCTGAAGCTAGCATTCTACAAGTGTTGCAGCTTCTGTAAATTAAAAATTTAGCAAACTTAGGCAGGACTTAAAACTGGAAGAAACAACAATAGAATATATATATATATATATATATATATATATTAGAGAAACAATAAATAATTGCTTTAGGTTTTAGTTTTTACCTCACAGCAACACCAAGTCTCTCGTTCTCCAGCTTCTTCAATTTCTAGGTGAACTTTGAATATAGTATTAAATTTCTTACTTAGTTCAATAGAAGCCTCATAAATCTGCTCTTTTTTAAAGGATCCTTTGGGGAATATGACTGAAGTGCAAGTTCTGTTCTCACCACATACAGTTAAGAGACATTTTAGGGTTCATGGAACTAGAAGAAATATCACTATTTGTGCCATGAACATCCCAAGTCCCTGTTGAAATACAACAGCAGAAAAAATTTAATGGGTTTGCTGAATATCCAAAATAATACATCAGTTTGTACCAGGCTGAGTTAGTGAGTGACTAGCAACCCTTTCCTACCTTTGTACTGAGCTCAAATAGTGGCGCATAACAGATTCACTCACTATCATTGATTTAGTGAAAAGCAAATTTGGCATCAGTCCTTTCATAGTCGTAGCTGATACTTTAGAGCTGGGCCAGTCCAAGAGCAATGTGCAGATGAGACTGCCAGTTCCACATTAGAGACTTGTGAAGAGCCATTACAATCTGTTGATTTCTCCTCCTGCCCCTTATAAATATCTCTTGATGATTTTAAGTATTTTTTCTCACTAGTCACCATTCAAAAGCAGTATATTTTTTACAAGATACTACTGGTTATCAGGTTTGCCTTTGGTCAGGGAAGGGCATATTCTCATTTTAACTTTTTGGGGATTTACTTAAATGAACATATCAAAATTTGCTCCATACATTATATACGAAGATGGTGATGTGATAAACAGGTTCAGAGCTTGAAATGTGATATTTTTATCACACCTCACCACAATTATCATGACAGCAAAGTACAAAGCTTTATCCATTTCTTCTATGAGGAAGTACTGTTAGCTGAGAGATGAAAAATAGTCCTATATAACATCACATAGATTTGTCTACTTTAGGGACTCAGGAAACACTCCAGGAGAATTTTTACTTGGTCTTTTTGAAGCATTTACTCACTTAAGCATTGTAGATGAATTGACAGATCCCTGAAGGCTCAAAAGGACTGCAGACTGATGCCAGGTAGGCTCCTAAGCAACTTTATATGGAACAGATACTTGGTTAAAGCTTCAATTGACAAGAGAGTTTTGAAGATCAGAAACTTCTACCCATAAAAAACCCCCTCCCTGGTTTAGCTAGCTTTATTATTTTAATTCATATTAATAGAATATTTGGAAAACTCAGGGTTATCAAAATCATGGTTTCAATTTTAAAAATTTGTGAAAATCAGAAATTTTGGTTATCTGGGCTACTGCAGAATTGAGAAGAATTTTTTAGTAACATGACTTAGCTCTGTTTATGCAAAGTGAGACAAAGTATGGATCTGATAATTTCAAATAGCTATTTTGTAAAACAGGTTGTTTTACTTTGAGCAATGGAATCAGAGACTCTCTGAGCTTATATCCATAAATCTCAGCTTCCGAACTCAGCTTCCTAACCAAAACAAGAAAGTCTTTGTCTCCTAAGATAACTAATGTAAAAAGCTTAATTGCTTTAAATCAGGTGAGGATCTGTGCCATAAATCCAGCACTTGTTGACATAAAAATTTAGTACTCACCATCTATAAAATAATCTAAAATAACTTCAGTGTTACAACTTCACGAAAAATCCTAAATCTATTTCCATGCCTGTGAACATTAAATGTAAATGAAACCAATGATATCTGTGAAAAAATAGAAGTCAAAAGGAAGATTTTTCACATCCCATGTGACAAAATCTAGGATATTTTAGCCCTTTACTACTGGAATACTGGGCTTTTAAATTAGCAGTGTATAACTGAATGAAAGGTCTGTTGAATCAAATAGTACACTGCTATAACACATAAATTAATCTGCATCATTTCTGAAAAAAATGTTAAGATTAAATTTAAAAGCAACTTCCTTCCTTCTCCTTAGTTAAGTATAAAACAGTGCATAGGGTTTGTGTGGCCAGGTTTTGGTAACTGAGTGGCTTCAGGGATGGCTATTTTGATAAGCCATTAGAAGCCCCCCTGTCCAGCAGAGCCAATGCCTGCTTGCTCCAAGATGGACTCACTCCTGGCCAAGGCTGAGCCATCAGAGATGGTGAGGGCACCTCTGGGATAAAATATTTAAGAAAGTGGGGGCGGGGAAGACCTTCACAACTGCAGCTGGAGAGGAGTGGGAAAATGCAGGAGAAACAATTCTGCAGTTCCTCAGGTCAGTGTAGAAGGAGGCTGAGCATGAGGCCATGGTGAAGACCATAATAAGGCAGCTGTGCCCCTGTGGCCCATGGAGGTCCATGGTGGAGCAGAGGTCCATCTGCAATCCTTGGGGGATCCCATGATGGAGCAGGTGGTTGTCCAAAGGAGGATGTGATCTCATGGAAGCCTGCACTGGAGCAGACTCCCAGCAGGACCTTACGGCCCCATGGAGAGAGCACGTGCTGGAGCAGGTTTACTCCTGAAGGACTGCACCCTATGGAAGGAACACATGCTGGAAAAATTCATGAAGAACAGCAGCCCGTTAGAAAGGCCTGACTTTACAGAAGTTTGGGGAGGACTATCCCTTGTCACCCCATGCTGGAGTGGAAGAGGAAGGACCAGTAGAGACAATGTGATAAATTGACTGCAACCTTCATTTCCCGTCCTGCTGCAAAATTGGATGTGAGGAGGTAGAGAAAATTGGGAGTGAAGTTTAGCCCAGGAAGAAGAAGGAACGGTGTTTTTTAGATTCGGGGTTAGTTCTCATTATCCTGCTCTAATTTAATTTGTAATAAATTAAGCTAATTTCCCCTAGTCAAGTCTGTTTGGTCCACGGCAGTAACTGCTGAGTGATCTCTCAGTGTCCTTACCTTGCTTATGAGTCTTTTGCTGTGTTTTTTTCTCTCCTGTCCAGCAGAGGAGGGGAATGATGAGCAGCCTTGACGGGCACCTGGTGTCCAGCCAGGGTCAACCAGCACAGTGCAATGCTAAAAATCAAATCTTTCTTTGTTTCTTTCTCAGAAATCTTTTCATTCTCTTGAAAAGGCATTAATGGACTGCTGAAACCCATTTATTTTCAGGACAACTTTGTTAGCTTAAATAACTGTCTTCCCTCCTTGATGTGTAAGCCACCATTAATTTGATAGATCACTACTGTGTCCATTTTGAGCATTTCATTAGCTATTCTGAATCTGTTACTTTCTTTCAATACCCTTTCACAACAAAGAACTGCCATTTTCTCGGTTACCATATCTTCTTTACAACTATTCCAGCTTGATCCAGTCCTTCTGGACAGAGGTGGCCACAATTACACATGGCATTTCTGGTAAAATATCACAGTTTCTCTGTAAAGCCATTAATCCACTTTGATTTTGACTGATAATGCCTACATACATCGTGGGGTCACAGTAATCCCACAGCCGTATCACACTACTGCCTCAAAATTATCCTGTGATTTTATAACAAACCCAGTTTGTATTAAGATCACAAATTCGTCATAGTCCTCCTGCTGATGAATTTGTGTAGCAGAAATTGTTAAAAAACACAGCAATACAGATCAAATACAGTTTTTAGACCCTTAGCTACAACTTGTTCCTAATTCTTAAAAAAACCCCAAAACAATTGAGATTAGGACCATGTATCAGAATTGAGAGCTCAAATAGCTACTTGAGTTTACACTTAATTGTATACAAGCTGTTTGGCACAGAATTCTGTTAAATTTCTTTCATTCAGTTATCAAAGTTTATCACAGAACCTCTTATTCTCCTGATAGCACTACCAGCCTTGTAGCACCAAAAATTTCATTTACGTATTCATTGTATCTTTTCCAGTTCTTCACAATTCTTCCATTTACTACTACTATTCACTTTCTTGTGATTACCTAATAATTTCCTATAGAGAAAATAAAATTCAATACAGGAATTTAGACAGATTAAATGTCCTTACATTTGTCTAACTGAAAAATATTTCTGCAGTATCATCTTGTTTTACAGTCTATCTTTAATAAAGTCGTGCTGCATTCCCTCTCATTTCCTATTTGCCTCTATTACCTCAACTATTTTTTTCAAAAGTCTGTTATAATGATTTTCATGTGAACAACTACTAGATCTATATTCACCTACATTATGCTTTTTATTTTTTAGCTGGAGGCACTATGTTTGCGGATGGTAAGTCCTCATAATAGTGTTTTAAATCCTTGCAATTAGATCTGCCACTGGACTAACAATTACTCTGATTGTCACTGTTTGAGTAAATGGAACTCAAAGTTCTATTTGTGTTTCAGAATTTCTGATTTCCACTAAGCTCATCCCATTGGTAACTGTGCTTTTGCTTCCTTGACCAACATTATGGTTCCTTAATGAAAAGTGAAACAAGGTATTCTATTTGTTTAAGGATTATACCTACATGATCTTCAGTCTGAACACTATTGTTCCTGAATAGTTGCTCATCTTCTTTTCATAAGTAAATGGTTGAAGAACCTTTACTCTTTTACTTCTTTTATAAAATCTGATTTAGCTTGAAATGTAGTAAGTTCCATTGTATCCATAGTTTCTGACCCCAAAGGTGTATTGTTCTTTGCTGATTTGTTTTTTATTTATCCATTCTTCATAGGTTCTCTCCTTATTTGACATATTATTTCTGGATTTATTATACACCCAGACCAAAAATGATTTTCAATAGATACAACACTGAGTATTAAAAACCATAGACATTGAATTATTAGCAAGTCTATACTCAGATTTTTGAGGACTATGTGTGTGCGGGGGACACCAAGGAATGATATAATTTTTACACAGCTATATTCAGACATTAATCAAGGTGCGTAAACAAGGATGCAAGATTTCTCTCACTTTTCATATTATCAGTGAAAAAAGATGTGACAGACTTTTACCAATCTTGGGCTTCTGCTCTGAAATACCTTCTGGAGACACATGCCTTGCTCTGTGAACTATGTAGGACACCTATGAAATCTATGGAATAGAGACTTAGAATACTTGCAGTGGTGGAATACAGTTATTTCTTGTTCTGAAATTGTCACTACTCTAGCTGCTCATACTATGCTTATATTTCCATGGTTTTCTGTTGTTCTGTTGTATCAGTAATATTATTTCTGTTTTATTAGATGACATGAGGTATTCACGAGTGGACTAACAATAGATGGCTAAATATGAGGATATAATCTATTAGTCTGTCTGCAACTATGTATAGTATAAAATTCTCTGAACATGAAAGGAAGTATGCAGGGTCATGGAAGTTAACAGAGATCAGTTTACAAAATGGGTGATACATGTGGGCCTGACATTTCTAAGTCTGAAGAGTTTTTAGCCTGCTAGCAGTGCTAGCGGTTTCCCAAGGAAAAGTTCTTGAGAAAGCCTCTTCTCAAAACAATCTTGGCAAAACCACTATCCTTTCCCAAAACAATCTTGGTCCAGGTGGTGTTTTGCTGTTTCTCTAGTTTCACCAATGGGATTAGAGAGGTGTGGTTCTGTGTCACCAATCACGTCAAGCCTGTAACAGAACACCTTATAAAAGGTGGTAAGAATTAGGCAAAAAAGCCTTCTATACTCTGCCTTCTGAAATATTTGGAGTCTTTCATCTTTCTTTCGTGTCCTACAGTGACAGATACAGAATGCAAATTCACACCTTCAGATTAGTTAAACTTTACACAGCTTGGTCTATCAGTTCTGATTCAGTTTTCATAAATGGACCCAAACCAGCATTTTACACCTCTTCAAAAAAGACACATGAGAGAGCTAAAAAATCCAGAATCCTGGCAAAGCATGTTTTCAGTGTCTAAGTTGTTTCTGAATTTTGGTTGCTTATTAATTAAACAATTTGAATAGAATATTGAGTTCAGGTCAACTAACTGTTTGCAAGAACTTGTGCCATTGATATAAGTAAAAAAGAAAACTGCAAATAAAAGCAAATGCTTTCTGCAAATATATGAACATAAGGGAAAATCACATTCTGCTAAAAGAGTTTTTGTATCTCTTCTTGTGATTTCATCACTGTTGCAGGAGCCTTCTGCTCTGCATTGAATACCATATGGAACAACCTACTTCTTTCTGCTTCAGCTTTTTTTCGAACCTCAACTAAAATCATAGTACCTTCATTGCCTCTGCCACTTAATATCTCCCTTATGCTCTAGTTTTTCTTCACTGGGCATTATAATTGCATTTACCATCTCAGGAAAGTATTTGGAGAGTCAATTGGTGTGAAAAAGGCAGTCCACATTCAAGCTGTACTGTTTCTGTAGTTTGCTTTCAGCCTTAAAAATAACCAAAAAATATTATCGATTACAATTAAAACAAAAGCTGTGAGGAATTTTGAGGATTTTGGACCTTTCCATAAATCTTTCCTGTCACCGTTCCATTCCTGACTTTTCCAAGAAGTTTCAATGTTCATTTGATCTGTGCATCACCAACTCCACTCTCTAATGGTTGCTGGCAAAGAAATACATATTGTTCATCAGTCTTGCCTGATTCACGGGTGACAATTTGGTCGAGGTACCATCCAGCTCCATAACCCGCATTATGGTGCTCAACAAGCACTTTGCTTAACTGTCCAAGGTCTATTGTTCTCATTCCAGAGATAGAAACCTGAGAAGATAGGCCAAAAAGAATAACACTCTGATTAGACCATGTATCTTCTCTTTTGTCTTTGAGAAGTTTGCATTTGGAAAGATAGATCTCTCTCGATGTTGGAGCATCTTTTTTTGAAAATAAGGAAAGGCTGACATTCATATTTGAAGAACCTGTTCAGAAACTGTGTGGATCCTTGAATGTATATATTTTTTCTTCTTCATGATCACTGCAGCTCAGGTTTTATCATAAAAAAACATCTCCCTGTTTCAGGTAGAAAGAAGCCTCTGATTGAAAAACCTAGAGAAGGCTCATGAAAATTGAAGTTCAACTAATCCCTCATAGCTGAAGCAAAGGGAGTTCTTCAAGAATCAGGATAGACCTGGTAACTTAAATTTTTGTTTAGATAGGGAATTTTATTTTTAAACATTTCCAAGTATTTTACATTCTAAGACACCCTATTATTCAAATAAGAAATGTTGTATTATTCAGCTCTGAACAGAAATACTGTTGCCGACTATGCAAACAAAGGAAGATACTGACATTAGAAACTATAACTAAGGCTGTGCACGCATGCAGGCAAGAATTGATGTGCTCCTCGGATGTAAATAGACATCTGTTTAAATATTGCTACGGCTACCAGTAAACAAAAGCTAAATGGCAACTGCACAAGTGCATGTTGGGATGAATAAATTATGTGAGTGAGAGAATGAATGTGTTCTGTGCAAGATAATATAAGTGGGTGGGTAGATACATGGGCATGTGTGTGGGTGACATTAGAAAAACCCCAGATGGATAGTAGAAACAGACGCTATAATTTTTATTTGTTGCCAACCAATTTGCCACCAGGCAGGAAAAAGCATGGGGACCAGAAAGCAATGAAGGAAGATTTTTAAAACGAATTATGTCATCTGGTCCATTCTCCTGTCTGTGTCAGACTATTCTCCATAATGTGATCAGAAAAAGAAAACATCTAAGTTATTATTCCTATCACAGCCTTAGGACTTCCAGCATTCATATCTTGTTACATCCACGATATCCTCAAGCAGTTACCATGGCAAGGTATATCCCTGCATTTAAGTATATGAAGCCCAAAATAAGACCAATCTGGGAGGAACATCTTGCAAATAACTTTTTAGGAGCACTCATTGCTTTTTAATTTTATTCTTTGTAGTTCCAAGCGAAATATAATTTTCCTGTCAGTCTACATGACCTTTGACTTAGAGGAAATAGCCTGTATAGCTAATATTCATGTTCCTTCACAGCTAACTCTAATTGAGAAAGGGACCTATCATTAGTTTCATTCTTTGTGATAATAATTAACATTCATTAGACAACAGTGGTCATAATCACCCATTGTTATCAATGAATTCTCATAATAATACATTAAATTGCCTACTCCCTCAGCATTAGTAAGAACATACTTTTGGTTGATGTCATTATATTTCTTTTTTCTCCTTCAGTATAAAGACATTTGGAACTGCATTAAACACACTACTGCATTACTGGAAGTTGAATTAATGAAAGCCAAAAGGATTTTATTTAAACTGTTTTGCAAATCCATTTTACTCTGTTTTCTTACACTTGGTGGAAATTTTTTGTCTTCCTTGCTTTTTCTGATATTCATGTTCTTTATCAGTCAAGAGAGATCCTTTTTTTTTTTTTTTTTTTTTGTATCTCAAATCTCCTTGACTTTGTTTTCTTTGACTGTCCATTCCACATTTTTCAGGGATATTACTGACATAATCTTGTCTCTCATCACAGCTTGCTCTTTACATTCCTTCCTTTCACCTTTTATTCTTAGAAACTCTCACTAAAACCCCATTCCAACTTTTTTATTGATGAACTTCTATGTAAAAGAAATGTAAGACTGGTAGTAGTATTCTAAATTGCAGATTCTTCTAGTCCAGGAGAGTGTTGCCAGCAGCTACCAATAACAGATTTCTAGGGAAGAGTTGAAAAACAGGGCAAATATATAGAGATGCTTCTTGAATATAAAGTCTCTCAGCCTTTTGCAATTTGTGGTTCAGAGATTGCCTGAGCCGGAGATTGTCTTTGCACTTAACAGCCTCAGTAGAAAGTTGTCTTCCATGACAATGTGCAATGGCTTTTTGCACCAATATGTCTTTTACCATCTGCAACATCTTGTGCCAGAAAGTAAAATGTATTAATTACACATGGAGCAAAAAAACACCTCCTTTTGTTTTGAATCTGCCACCTGCACATTACATTGAATGCTCTTGAGCTCTTGTATTTCACAAAGAAATAAAAATATTCATTTTCTCTATGCCATTTTATATCTCTTATCTCCCTCACCTTTCCTCTCATCTCTTTTCCAGACGAAACATACTTGTTTGCTTCATTGTTCTTTCTATGGAAGATATTTCATATCACTTGACATTCTTGCAATTTTTAAGACAAGTGAATCCACAAAACACGCCATCCATTATGCATCTGCATCAGTGAACGTCTTTGGAGGTATGATTGTTTTTTCTGCCTTGAAGTGACTGCCGGGTTTTTGGTGGTTTTTGTTTGTTTGGTTGGTTTTTTGGTTTTGGGTTTGGTTTTTTTTTTTTGAATAATTTCTAAACATTTTATTCGTTCTGTTTTCCTTTTCTTTTGCTTCTACTGAGATGACATCTGACTACTTTCATATTTCAGAGCCCATCATTTTGCATGCAAATTTAAGGGGTTATTCCTCCTTACAGCCACTGCTTTTCATTTAGCTACAAAGAATTTAATCTGCCGTTTTATTACCCATTCACTCTGTATGAGGTTCTTCTGCAGTTTCTGCCACCAGCTTTAATATTTATTACCTTAAATAGCTCAGTATGGTCAGAACATTTTGCCATCCCACTGCTCAAGCCTTTCCCAGGAACCTATCGAACAATGAAGAATGTGAACACACAAAATACCTAAGCTGAAGAACCTTTTCATTGTCTACAGCACAAAAACTGCTCCCTGAAAAAAAGGAACTGCTTGGGAAGACACACTCAGCACAGACACACAGCAGTGTCTGCTGCTCAACACAGTGGCTCTGATTTCTTTATCACTAACAGCCACATCACTGACTCTGTATTAACATCCATGTATGAAATAACATGTGAAATATTTCTTTTTAGGCTTCTTTTCCAGATTATGTCACTGACCATGTGCCTTTACACTTTTGATTAACCCTTCTAATTCTCCATAAACATTTGCCCTCAAAAATGCCTGGGATTAACCTGCATTTTAATATCATCCAGATAATCAACATCATAAAACTCTTCCTATAATGTTATATCACATTTTGGACTAAGACAGCAGGATTCTGAAAAAAAATTAGCATCTTAATGAAAAGGAAGCATTATCAAAGAGTCAGAACAACACATAGAAAAGTCTAAGTAGGAAGATTAAAAAGACATTCTCCCTTGCAAAGAACAATGGAGCAATACAGAGGGTAGAGGTCTATAAAGCAAGGGAGAAGCAAAGAGAAGGTGACATGGAAGGAAACATTCAGTATGTCTTCCAAACAAAGACGTGGAATAAGATTTAAGTAGTATGTGAAAGTTTAGTTTTACTCAGGTAGCAGATTAAATGCAATTAAATTGACACAGGAGACTATGGACACATATCACTTGCCTATAGAAGAGTTTATACAAATTCATGGAAGTATTAATGACTAGAATACGACTCTGGAACAAAATTGTGTGGCTGGTTTCTAAGTTTCTAAGCTCAAGAAGACATAATAAATCTAGTGAAGGGACAGTTGTTAAGTGCAAGGCTAGTAAAGCAGTGGAACAGGTTGCCTTGGAAAGTTATGGCATCTCAGGCACAAGAGAGCATAAGAAAGAGTATGAAAACATACTGAGGATTCCGCTTTATTGTACAGGATGAATTGATCAAGTGTTCTGAGTTCAGGGTATGGGTGAACATGTTGTGTAGATATAATCATTAATACAGTCATAAACAAAGGTTGACCAGGAAATCTCTCCTAGGACTTACCTTGAGCAGACAAATATGTTTACAAGCAGGTCTGCCTATTTACAATTTTACAGATAAATGCATTAATTAACATATAGTAGCTAAAACATATAAAATCTTTCTGTCAACCCTATCTGGGCAGATTAAAGAAGAAAATACAAAACAAAACAACAAAAAAAACAAACAACAAACAAACAACAACAACAAAAACCCCCAAAACCCCAAAACAACAACAAATAACCCCAAAAACAAAACAAAAAACAAACAAACAACAACAACAACAACAAAAAATCAACCAACCCCCCCCCCCAAAAAAAAAGGAGCGGTCACAGGAAATAGCCCTGATATTTCTAGACTAGCTTCACAAGTAGGCGAAAATTAAGCCATAGAATTATATATATATATATATATATATAATTGGATTCAGTTCCAGATTCTAAGAATATTTTCTGATAATTTGTGGATTTTAAATTTATTGTTATTCAAACTATCCTTAAACTGTAGTCTCAATTCATGTAAAATGTCTGTACTTAGTAAGCAACACATTATTTCCACAGCTCAATGGAGTTCAACATCCCTGCTGGTATTTTATAATTGGAAAGAAACATGGCATTAGAAAATAACAAAATTAAATACATCAAACAAACATGTAAGGAAAATTACTCAGTACTAACTTGCCTTCTTTCAAAATGCGAGTGCCTTAGTCTCCTTTTGCAGGAGATATCCAAATACTGTAATAAATACATCTGCATCAGTTCCTGATGTACGGAGTGTTCCTGTATGGACATTGATCAAGTAAAGGACTTCTGCCGTGAAAAATCAGTGACACAAGACATTATCAAATGAGATTATTAGCAATGTAATTATCAAACATTATAAACCAATATATTTTAGGTACAAGATTAATTTCATGATGAAGGAATTAAGTTATAGGAATTGAAGTCAATTTTCTGAGTTTCATATAGATTGCTAGCTATCTCACGGCACACACTACAGCATTAGGGATGAAATGTCCTTTATGAATCAATGCAGCAATCCATGCTTGCAGTACAGAAGGAGAAAACATCCTACTTCTGGATTCTGGAATCACCTGAAAGATTCAGACTGATTTTATCATGTTCTTTAAAAAAACCCACAGTCATTCTTGTAGGAATTATAGGTCTTAAATTGAGTTAGGATTTATAAACTCTAACATTTTACCAAGGAAAAAACACAGACACAGACATAACAGACAATGAAAACCACTTTTTGTTCTGAATCAGCTGAATTGTGTTGTAGTCTCATATTTTGAGAATAATGGCCAACATAATTTAATATGTTCAGCAGAAATGGCTCAGCTATTTATACAAATATGTGTTATTCTTCACAACAAAGGATGGTTTGCCATGACTTTTGTCTGATGAGTTATATAATACATATTCCTTGAGGCAGCATGACAGAGGATTTTTAATGGGTTCTGTGAAGAATTAAATGTTATAACAGACTCTTAAGATATATTTCCATTTGCAGTCTAGCCTCCAGTTAGATATTACATGCAAAAAGTTTTAAATATTTTAACTAAGACTTCTGTTCACAGAGTATAATGAATGGGAGTTCTTTTCTACATATTTTATAAAATGTAATCTGAACAAAGGAAGATGTTATCATATTTTAAATACAATGATGAAATTAAATATGGCTTCAGGGGCAGAAATGGGGCTTGAAGAAAGTCTAAAAAAACCCTGCATTTTCTCTTTGTGATTCATGCCATTATGACTTTGCACCTGCCTTTTTTTAATCTGTGATTTAGTCCCTCATTAAGTGTAAATCAGTCATTTTCTGAAAACTGCCATTAAAATATACTAGCTGGGCTTTGTGCATTTTTCAGACTTTCAAATCGGTACTTAGTCTAGTGAAAACAATACATGTCAGTTGTTTTAAAACAGATGAAAATGCTTTAACTAGATACATATATGCAGCACTTACAGGATGGCCAGGGTATCAGTTCCAGTCAACACAGGTTTAGGAAGGGTAGGTCGTATTTGAGCAACCTGATCTCCTTTTATGACCAAGTGACCCACCTGGCGGATGCAGGAAAGGCTGTGGATGTTGTGTACTTGGACTTCAGCCAGGCTTTTGACACTGTTTCCCACAACACACTCCTGGATAAGCTGGCAGCCCATGGCTTGGACAGGAGCACCTTTTGCTGGGTAAGGAACTGGCTGCTGGATGGCCGGGCCCAGAGAGTGGTGGTGAGCAGTGCTGCATCCATCTGGGGCCAGTCACCAGTGGTGTCCCTCAGGGGTCTGTGCTGGGGCCAGTTCTGTCCAATATTTTTATTGATAACATGGATGAGGCTATTGAGTCTTTCATTAGTAAATTTGTGGATGACACTAAGCTGGGAGCTTGTGTCAATCTGTTGGAAGGTAGGATGGCTCTGCAGAGAGACCTGGAATGGTTGGATGGTTGGAAAGAGTCCAATAAGATGAAGTTTACTAAGTCCAAGTGCCAAGCCCTGCACTTTGGCCACATTAACCCCCTGCAGCTTTATAGCTGGGGACGGCATGGCTGGACAGTGCCCAGGAGGAAAGGGACCTGGGGGTACTGGTGACAGCAGCCAAACATGAGTCAGCAGCGTGCCCAGGTGGCCAAGAGGGCCAATGGCATCCTGGCCTGGATCAGGAATGGTGTGGCCAGCAGGAGCAGGGAGGTCATTCTTCCCCTGTACTCGGCACTGGTGAGGCCACACCTCGAGTGCTGTGTCCAGTTCTGGGCCCCTAAGTTTAGGAAGGACGTTGAGATGCTTGAGCCCGTCCAGAGGAGGCAACGAGGCTGGTGAGGCGCTTGGAGCACAAACACTGTGAGAAACGACCGAGGGAGGTGGGGTTGTTCATGCTGGAGAAAAGGAGACTCAGAGGTGACCTTATCACTCTCTACAGCTTCCTGAAAGGTGGCTGTAGTCACGTGGGGTTGGTCTCTTTCTCCAGACAGCAACAGGCAGAACAAGAGGACACAGCTTAAGCTGTGCCAAGGGAAATAGAGGTTGGATATTAGGAAAAAGTTTTTTACTGAAAGAGTGATAAAGTACTGGAATGGTCTGCCCGAGGAGGTGGTGGAGTCACCATCCCTGGATATGTTTAAAAAAAGATTGGATGTGGCACTTGGTGCCCTGGTTTAGTTGGGGTGTTAGGGCTGGGTTGGACTTGATGACCTTGTAGGTCTCTTCCAGCCAAGTGAATTGGTGATTCTGTGATTCCCACATTTTATCGAATGAATAGTTAAAAGTAAGTTTGAATGGTTTTTTAATATATAAAATACTTTGTGATCTTGTGCCTCGTGTTCATCCTATAAGGCAGTTTACAATTCTGTGTGTGTGCATGTATTTGCTCATATATTTATTTTTCATTTCAGCAGCATACCCCTGAGTGGTGGCTGGTCTGGCCTGACTGCAGCAAGCTCTGTCACGGTGCCAGATCTATCTTCTCCAAACAGACATGGGGCTTCAGTGTGAAAGTTCAACTCTTGTTTAGTGTCCAGGTCTTTTAACTGAAGCTGCAGGCAGAATGAGAGAAAGAAATTAATGTATTTGAATTATTTAATTTCCTATTTCCATCCCAATAGAAACTGATGTTTCTTCCTTTTACTAACTCCAGCACACACTTCATAACAGCTACCTGATTCTGCATAAGAGTTACAGCAGCTTTTTCAAGCTGCTAATTCTGCAGCCTGATGTTTATCGGTGTATTCTTCATTGCATATCAACACAAGCATAGGACCCATTTGTAAGGAACCAATGAGAGATACAGCTTAAATTGACCTGTATGTGCTTGCAATTTCAGAATGTCAAATGAATGAATACAGTTTCATCAATCTTAATAGCATATACCCATTTTGCAAAAAACATTTGCTTTGCTACTTGTTATTTTTTTAAAATGAGTCTTGCTATATCTCAGGTAGGATTTTCAAAGTTGGCAGAAATTAGGTGTCCAGTGGTTTTCAGGGCTGCCTGTGAAAATAAGTTCTTTGAAGAATGAATTTCAACAGATTGGGCAAGCTTGGGTCCAGTTTAATTTTGCTTTGCTTTAAATATTTATTGGAGAATGAAGAAATTAGATTCCAAGTTTAAGTGGACGTAGTTGTAAAGTGGACTTATAACCTCCAAACCAGCTGAGGAAGCACAGACTTAGGAGCTCACATATCTCCGCTGAGAGGGCCAAGGTGGAAATCAGATGCACAGGAGGTCAACTCAGATCATGTACCCTATCCTAGGTCAGGTTATAAAATACTGAAGGAAAAATGTATCAAGTACATGCAGAAACATTTCTGATAACTATTCCATGCAATATTGAACTTCATAAATAGCTAATGACTTGCAAGTTTGCAGAAACAGCTTCTTCAGTCTTCAGAACGCCTTTGTATAGAAATAGCAAGACTTTTAAAACAAAACAAAAGAAAACATAAAGAAAAAAGCACTTAATTTCATCAGGACAGTAAGTAATTGAAATTCTTAGGCAGGGATTCCAAAAATTATTGTGGTCACTTCTCTCCAATACTGACAGAAGCTGCAACAGCAAAACTTTGTGCTCATTGTACAGAATACATGTACAAGTGTTTGGAAATCCTGAGTACAGGTTTTCTCACACAGATTTCAACTGCAAGTTTTGAGGTGTATAAATATTTATATAATTGAATGAGATAAATTATATTATTGAGAATTTGACTGTTCCACTCTTAAATATTTTGTCAGACTGTCTTGCCCTTGAGTTCTTAGAAATGCAATGACCTAACATTTTCCAATATTGCTTATTCATTCTGTCCAGTGCTTTACAAGACCAATCACAGGGCTTCCAGATGAAAGTAAACAATATCCCATGACCATTTCCAGATTTAACTATTCATTACTTGAATAAAAGATATTTTTATTTAGATAGTATTAAATTCCACTAAAATTGCAGCCCATTGTTTACCTATTTTTTGCACTTGCAATACCAATTTTTTTTATATTAAATGTATAACTTCTTCTTATACAAAAATATTTCCCCCTAACTTCTGTCAATCTGTGCAACCCTAACTAAATATCAATACATATCGCAAACTCCTATCTGTCTTAATATTGCACTAAGGTTTACCTACATATGGAGACAGACAGCCTGCAGAAACTGGACTCATCAAAATGAGGTGTGCAAATTTATGCAGACTTTAAAATATTTTAAAATAAAACATACCTGCAAATTCTTGCTTGTTCTAAGACTACATCTAAATGTGAACTTCAAATCATATAGTGTTTCTATATTCTAAACATACTTAAGAAATGGATTTGTATTCTATTTTTGGAAAGGCCAGAAATTTTTGAGCAAGAAATAGCTATTCATTCACATAAATCTTCAGAAGTTACAGAAACTACATAAATTTTAGCTAAGGTTATATATTTCACTACAGAATTTTGCAGAAAGGAGGATAGGACAAAACTGGTTAATTCTATGTGAAAGGCATAGGAAAAGTGGGAAAAACTGGTACTTTGAAGAACCCTGTAAATATCAAAATAGAAAAGACAGAGAAGAGCAAAATGAACATAGGAATTCTCCTTTTTGCAGTTTCATCTGTGTTTCTGAAAAAATTCTGGAACTTTGAATATTAATTCTTTCAAATAAAAAGAAATCAAATAAGGAAATTTTATTTTGTTGGGACTGGGTTTGACCACTGGTTCATAGCAGGCTTACACATCCTGACTGCTGCCTGTAATTTCTCTGTTTCTATACAACATCTCTATTTTTTACTGCACTGTTAGAATCCTACTAGAGTGAGACCAACTTGTTACATTTTAGATTACGCTTCCATGAGTAACTAATTCATAAATAGGCTAATAAATTAGTATTAGATGTTATAAGCATATTAATGAAAAAACCAATAGGTGTTATTGTGGTTTATGCTGTGGGTTGCACAGGCGTACAAGAGACTACTTAGGTCTATAGCAACCTACTGAGTTCTTGTAGATTGCAACAATTTATAGCTACTCATAAATCAGTTATTAAATGAATTGTGAAGTATTTGAAAGTATGGACAAAAATCACTTAGGGTTGTTTTGGAAAAGAAAGCAGAAAGCAAACTATTACATTTATGAATTTTCTGCTATGTTCTGAGCCACCAGGTCTGGAGGCTGAAGTCTTATACTACATGTGAGAGTTGTGAGTTTTCTCCCACGCAAACCCTGTACTGGGGTTAAAAGATGAACAGAACTTGCATCTTTTTGGTCTTTAGAGATATTTATTCAGTTTCTTATTTCAAGGTGCAGACACCACTAACACCTAGCTTAGTGCACTGGAAAACACAGCTGGCAAGAACACCAGCTTATAGTATCTTAAAACATTCTATATTTACAGTTTTGTGCCAATAATTGCTACCTATTCTAAACACAATTTCTACATCAAACCCTTTGATGTGACCCTTCACATCAAAGACATTCTACCAATGTCTTTGTGCCACTGTCACAGCAGAAAATGGAGTAGAAGAAGAAAAGGAAGAGGAAGAAGATGAGACACCACCCAAAATCCTCCATCTTGCTCTCATTTATCTCCATACCAAAAACCCAAAACTACAAATTTTTCCCCTGTGACAAACTAAACTACTATATATTTCAAGTCTTTGTTGCTTGTATTTAATCTCGAAGCATTGGAAGTTTTTCCCATGGACTAAGGTCAAAGGTAATGCTTTCCTGGGGTCCCAGCCAGGGTCTCAGACCCCCTGGGGCAGTTTGAGGGATTTTCCACCTGCCCTGGATTCCAACAACTACATAATTGATATATTAAACGTAGTGTCAAAATATTTTTGGAAAGAATCATCAAATTACCTGGAGATGCATATTTAAAATTAGAAATTAACTTTGCTTACCTATTCTTTCCATTTTTATAGCCTAAACTGAGACTACAAAGTTAGCAGACACAAAACACATTCGGGGAGAAAATACAAGATAAACTTGTCCTCCATTCTCAGAGGAGCTCATAAATTCAGACTCAACATTCCTATGAGTGCCACAAGCCCATTCACATATTAGTCTGGAATGCAGCTGTCTCTAGCATTTCCCATCAGAAAAGTTTCTGTAGTCTTTATGCATTTAAGGAATCACCTTGTTCTTTCAAATCCATAGCAGGGTTAAGGGACTCTGTAGCTCAGTTCAGGAAAGCATTCTTCTACTGACTTCAAAATAATTTAGTGCTACGTCCACAATGGGATTTTTTGCCTTGCCTATAAGCAGAAGTCATTGATACTATTTTTCCTTTAATTAACCTTCAAGTTTGAGTATACTTTTAAATTCTAATTCTATTTTAAGATAGTTATTGATTGACTAAGTCCTTTCTCCATTCCTTTTTATGAGAATTCCTAAAGACATATTAAACTACAATCAGAGGTTTAAGGCCCATTGATGGCCATATTGCAAAGAATAGATACTGAATATTATCTTAATTGGCTTCCACAGGCAGGTTGGTCTGAGTCTGGAGACTGTCAGTATTTCCATGCAGGAATTAGCATATCCTAACATCAACAGGAAACACTGCCTTCCATGTCACAATGAACTGTGCAGAATGGGTCTGTACATCAGTGAAGAGCTAAAGCAATATGCTCTTCAGCAGGTGCAAACAAGATAAATACAACAGGTAAAAATATTAGTCAGTGAGGTTAGGAAGGGTGAGGAAGTCCTATGAAGTGTGCAAGTTAATTTGGACTCATATTTGTATCATAAATTATGTCTATTTTTTACTAGGGGAATTGGTTGCAGAGCATAGGCAAACACAACAAAAGGAAGGAAATGTATAACTTATTTCTGTATTTTCAAGGCCTGTTCCTTTCTCCTCACTTAATTCAAAGTTAATGAGGTTTTTCACATCAAATTTGGCAGTTCCTCAAGAGAGTTTTCCTAAGTGATATGTTTAGGCCCAGAAGTGAGAAGTTCTCCAAGGTTTGTATATTTAAGGCATAGGGATATAAACATTAATTCTGACAATCAGTCCACATAATGTCATACATATTGGCTACAATTCTAATTTTACTGAAACTATTTGGTGAGACTTGTATGAAATAGAAAAGAAACCAACCAAAAAGGGAGTATCACTTAGATTTTGAAATTTCTGTGCAGGAGATTTCCCTTTTCTTCCAAATACAACAACTTGAATGTTAGGAACGTCTTCTGGTACTTGTGTGCAGTGCACCCATGTTTGCCATCATCCTCTACTTTTCATATCTAAATTTTCCATGGGAGGAGATGTCACAGATGTTTCTGCAGTAAAAGCAAATCTATATTTAGAGCCCATATTTGTTATAAGGCAGTATAAACCAATTATAATCAAAGATTACATTGCCTGTTAGTGCTGGATCCAGCACAGGAAATTCAGGCAACAAAGCCTCAAACACCTCATTACTCATGTTAGTCCCATGGAGGGGTAGAAAATCAGGCCAGCATCTTCATGGATCCTGTGCTCATGCAGAGGCCATACCTCTTTTTTTGTATTGTTCCAAGGACAGGAAATGTCCTGCCAGAAGAGAACCTTTCAATACTGCCATTTCAAATTGCTCCATCCCAGACATAATTTCTTCCCCTTTGTTTACAGAAGGCATGATTCACCTTGGTCCAGGCCCGTGCCCCTCACCTTTGGGGTACTAATGTTAAGTTCTTCCTACTGTGTGAAGTAACCTTATACCAGTTGTGATCTGCTCTGCCACACAGGGGTGATTCACCGAAATGAAGCACACTTCTGCTTGTATTACCTTCGAGCAGAATTGCAACTTCTACAAAATCTTCCTTGGAGCGTTAATTGATCCAGCCATTGTGAAAAAAAATGTGCAGAAAAAGGGTAGAGGACTTCTTTTATAACATTTTTTTCCAAATACCACCAGTCTGATTGAAAAAAAAAACCAGGAAATTATTCATTTATACCTTTTAAGCAAAAAAAATTCTGTGTATGCAGCCATAGGTTCCTACCTTCATCAAATCAATAAAAGGATTTTTTTGACAGACTTCTTAAAGAAATAAAACTTCTCAAAAGACATTGGTTATGTGTCTGTGTTTTTTTCCATTCCACTACACTCCGAAACAGTCAATGTTTTTACATATCTTATGAAATTAAATGTAGGGATAGATTTGCTGTAATGATCTATTACATCTCAAAGTATGGAAAGACTTCTGTATGCAATCTCTAGGCACAAAAAACCCCAATAGGAAATGATATTATCAATGTGCTAATGGAAAAAGGATCAGGATTTCTATAATATTAGCCATCAGGACATCCACTCAACACACAGCTTTCTTTCTGGAGAGGTTCCATTCTATATAAGAAAAAAACTTCAGCTAGTTTTACCTCAATGTGAGACCATGATTCTTTGGAAACAATGCATTTGTAGAGTCAGATCTCTGAGTCTCGGTAAACTTGGTTACACTCCCAGTCTTGCTGAAATGAATGAAAGTTTGATTGTTCATTCTAATGTTACCATCTAGGAAATAGTTTCCCAGCCTGTTTTTCTGAGTTTAACCAACAGAGTCATTTTGTAATCTTGGGGGTTTTTAGAAAAGCAGAACAAGAGACTCAGATTATCATGCTCTGTAACCATCATTTCTATCATCAATATTATCTGCAGGAGTAAAATACCTTAGAATCTGTTCTGTTGCCTTAAAAAACGATGGACCAAAATTGTAGCCACAGGACTGAATAAAATACCAATTCATGATACTCTTTTCTGTTGCTCTTTATTTTCAAGAAATAAGCTTTTTTGCTTTTTTTTTTTTTTTTTTTTTTTTTTTTTTTTTTTTTTTTTTTTTTTTAGCTACGATAGCTACTTTGGAGTCAGAAGTAGAATGAGAAAAAATGCTGCAGGACTACAACCTTTTTATCTGCCAGTCAACCTCACATATGCAGGATCCCTTAAAATTTTTTTGCATGGATTAGAGGGAAAGAACCTGTGAGGCCAGAACAGCCTTTCTTCTGTGTTCCATTTCTTAATCTAATGAACCACTTTTATGTTCTTATCTTTACCTAGAAGCATATAGCCCCAAAATATATATATTTTTTGCTTATCCATCATCTAAAAATGTACAGGAAGACAAAATCTACAAAAGTTTCAAAAGCATGGTGTCATATTGCTTCCTAAAAAACAAAAACTTTGTTGACTATACTTATAAAAAGATAGGAACTTCAATGGAGAAAAGTTTAATGTATAGTTTTACCATTTTACATTGTCACAATATTTCCTTGGAATCCCTTGCACATTTTACTAAAACCAAGCTGGATCTGGATACTTGGCATGTATAATCCAAAAGAAATAATGAACAACTGACAATGGAATGCAATTTCATATTTACTAGAATTTTTAAAAAACACTTTTGTGTTAAATTTCAGACATTTCTGAAGTATTAGGATCACCTAAATCTAATAATCTACATCATTATTACTTACATTAACTGAAAAAACTACCAGCCTTTTTTTTAGACTTAAATCCAACACAAACTTTATTTAACTTGCCAAGGTATATAGATTTGATTTTGAAAATACCCACCTGCAATATGAAAATAATCAAAATTATATTGTAGTTAAACTTAATAGGGCTCTGTTTTTAAGTATTTATTAGTTTAGCCTGGTGTGTCTGGTCATTGTTTTGTACCTTGATGGAAGCCAATTTATCTCATCTATGCCATTTCTTTGTCTTTGACTTCATAATTAGTGTTATGTACTGTAGCTCATCTTTTCTTATCCAGTTGATATTATGAATTTCCGAATACCTCTGTATTTATTAGCAAGTAATTTTGGAAACATCAGATACACACACTAGCAATAAAGTTCTCATTTCTCATACCTTATAGGCTGAAATAAACAAATCAGTTCAAATCCTAGTGTGTTGAAAGTTACTTTGATCCAGAACCTAACTTGCAATGAAACCGATAAATACTAGATGTCTAATAATACTGAAAAACTAGAGCAATTTCATTTTTCACTAAAATTCACAATTTATTAGTGGGAACTAGGCATGTTAATGGGAATTAAGTGAATGCTATCTGTGAAGATTTTGACCACTCTGCTTTTGGGATAAGGATGCCTCCTTGAAAACATCTCTATAATAGGTCAAATTTTGTACATACAACAGACTTGAATGATCAATAGACTTCATGGAGGCTTTCCTTTTTTTCCATACCATAAATCTTTATAGTTCACCTTCTTGCCTATATATGCTCATCTTCTTCTTTGCGCAGTCATCTTCATAATCTCTGGGAAAGCTCACATAAGTATGTGTACTGACACTGGGAACACACTTTGTTTAAAATGTTTTGGTTTTTTTTTTTTAACTGAGCCTGAAGAAATGAGGTTTGGAAACATACTATTTATGAATGGATTAATCCAATCTTTTGAGAAACCAGCCGCTAAATTAAACCTCTACAGCTAAGACTTTTATTTCATGTGACTTCATGAGTTATTTTGCTAAACACAGAAGCAGTTGTCTTGGGAAGTTGGCTTGAAAATGCAGGTTTGAATATAGAAGTTGAAGACTAGTTTGTGGGTTTGAAAAAGAATTTAAACCATTGCACTGTTCCTATAGTAGCACAGTTCCAGAATTTCAATGTCTGTGAGGCCAATATTGATCCAAAGAGACATCTAGAAAAAAAGAGCAATGACTAAGAACTGAGAATTCATTACTTGAGGGTAAATTGTAGTAAAGAGAACTGCAATGGAGTGAACACCCAAAGAGTTGTTACTTGAAATCTTTTCTATAAGAAGAAGATTAGGGTCTTATAGCCCAGGATATAGAAAAGCCCTTTAGAATTTCAGAGGAAGGATTTAGCAAGCCTGAACAAGTCTGTTCAAAAACTGACACAGAATCTGGATTAAACATAAAAAATCCTTGTGAATTTGCAGATGAGTAGTACTTCCACAGGAGTGAGTATCCACAGAAGTCAAGTGCTATTGTTCAGGTGCTAGGGTTTTTCTCTACAAGTTTTATTCCTGGCAAAAATGTAACACATTCTTATAAAATAAAGATTTTTTTAAAAGGTCAGGACAGTTTGGGGTTTGAAAGAAACAGAAATCTGTCCCTCTTCCAGTCTGTACAGATACCTTATCCATAGTAACTGGCAGTCTTGCTGCTCAGATTTCTCTAAGACACTACCCTTAAAACATACTACTATTGTAGTATGGACTATTATCTATTTTCATCAAAAAGACTAATCTATACAACTTCCTACATTACTCTTTCAAACAAGATGAGCTGTTCTATCCTGTCACTGTTTTCAGATCAAACTTGTGAACTCTGAGGTACCAGCATGATCCGTTCTTGATGAGCATGATATTGGGCATGCATATTCTCTTCCACAATGAAAAAAGAAAATGCAGAGGACATAATGACTAAGATCTGGGTTTCTTTTCGTACAGAAACGTTGTGTCTTCTAGAATCTTTAAAAATAGTAAGAAAAATAGATAAAATAAACACAAAGAGGTGTAAAGGATAAATGAAACATATATCAAGCATATTTCTCCAGCTTTCTGCACCAGAGAGGAAACTACTCTAGGCTGGTTGGCAATAGTGAAATACTCTCTCCCACCCTCCCCAGAAGATTTCTAGGTACTTCACAATGAATTCATGATTTCCTTAAAACAAAATAAAAATTCCAAGCTGTAATTGTAAGCACGAGGATCTAATAAAATATCAGTTAGACATTTGAAAGATATCTCCTTTTGATCTGACGTCTATTTTAGTTACTTTGTTCTTATGTCAATAACTACTCAAGGAATTACTCTTCTAGGAAAAACCATTTAATCTCAAAAAGCAACAATATGTTTACCAAAGCAAGAAGTGGGTGGAAAAATTTGAAACATGAAAAAATAAGAATCTTCTTGGAACACTGACAGTGGTCAGGAAAGTTAACAAGAAATGTTATCAGTTCTAAAAATATTTTAATAAAGCAGTGATGTTTCCCCAGCCTTAAAGGTCTGGAATATTAGAATAGAACTCTTAGAGACGGTTTGGTCCAACTCAGAATGGCTTTAAAACTTTAACTGTTTTACTGTAGTGATGCCTTGGGCATATTTAAGGCATCAGTAGCACAACAGTGATGATGCTTAAAAACTATATGTTAGCTATAGAGACAATCCCTGTATGGAATATAAAACATTCATATTTTTGATACTCTGTCTAAGAAAGGTTTTCTGAAAATACAAGTTCTAACAAAAAGACATAGATTCAGTTACATTTTCACTCATTATGGAAAACTTTTCCCTCATCATGGAAAATTTCTGTACAACATCTCTATTTTTTACCTGCCCTTTAGCAAAAGTGATCAGGCTGTTTATCGAGTTAAGCCATCACTTCCCCGAGTCACTTTTTTCTCCTTGTATACAAAGATAAACCTCTCCAGTGCATCTGTCTTCTCCAAGTCTCCCTTGTGAAAATGGATTTCATATTCCACAACTTCAGAAAAAATAGACAAAAACCACCAAAAAGTCAGCAGGAGAAAAGACCCTCATGATATACCAATTCTTAGTAGAAACCATCGTAGATTTCACCTCAATTTCATACTGTACCACCAAACGAGGTCTCTTCGGTCCCAGTGACATGCACAACCAAAACACATTCATAACAGGATTGCAATCTAGAGAATATAGATTTGCTCTGCTCTGACACCACTCCCAGAAAATAAGCACTACTGGTTGCTCTTTGGGGCACAGGATCTCTTGTCCCCTTCCATATAAGCTAGGAAATTCCTTTTTAAGAAAAAAGCCATACTTGCATCCTCTTCAGAAAGCCTACTTTTTTCTTTCTAAGATTATTTACTGATAATTCTTTGTTTTTCTGTTGTAGCGCATTAATTTGGTTTACGTTGTGTTTCATTTTTATATTCAGTTTTGCAATGTTTTCTTCTGAATCCTCTGTTCCCCTTGGAAACTGTATCATGTGTTTTGTCCCTGCTTGGCCGTGCCCATCCTCCCACACTGGAATGTAACCCAACTCTGCTCCACTCCCACCTTATCCCTGACTGGGAAGTGGCTTGTCTCTGCCTCTGGGCCCTTCCCTCCTGGGTAAAAGCCCTGAGAGAAGGAGGGGCGGTCTCTTTGGCATCAGAACGGGGATGAGGAAGGAGCTACTGGGCTCTGGACTCTGCAGGGGCAGGACCCCTAAAAATAAAGCCGTGATTTCCCCCCCAGAGCAAAGAGCAGACTCTCTACCTTTTGCCATCGACAGTCGTCTGGGTCTCTCTGAAGAACCGCTACAGTTTTCCTTCCCTCTATTTTTATTTATCTCTAGTTAGACCATAACACTGTCACAATGGTCTTAAGTTAAAATATGTTAATATGAAATAAAAATAATGAATTAAAATTCTTCCAACATCAGTTTTAACACATAAATACAAAAGCCCCCTGACATTTTATATCATTCTCCAAAGAACTTTCCATTACTGCTATAATAGCCCACAAATCCAGGTCATATGGGTGAATTTTGAGTTTAAGGGAAAGCATTCCTGAGTTTCTCAGCTGTGGTCATAGTACAGAGATTAGAAGAGACACCTATGTCCCCTATGCAAAACTTCCGTTTCCTTGCCTATTTTTGTCACAATACATAGGGAAGTGATGCAGATGAGACCAGACTGAATTCATGCCAAAAAAACTTCATGGAAATCTCATATGTTCACTTTTTAAATTACCTATTTCAGCCCCTGAGTTTATCACGGAAACAAGGAACAAGGAAACACATAAATAGAAGCAGGTTGCAGTCTCAATATTCACTGTTATTTGCACCATTTTAGCAACAAGGACCCCAGGACAAAATAAGAAGAGTTTTGGGGGGATCAATTTTATTTTCCTTCTGGTGTTGTGTGCTCTAACAGATTATAATAATAAATATCACTGTGTGTTCATTTGGGCACATTTGTGTAATGAGCTGGTACTGTCAATTCAGGAATGTAACTTTGGTGGCTATATTAAGACTGAGATCCTTATGTAGTCAGCAGGGGAAGGCAGGTGCTATAGAAAACACCTCTGATGGATTCCCACACATTCTAGAGTTAAACACTCAGGAGTCTAAACTTAGATGGTCTAAATGTTCCTCTGCTTCCAACCACAGGCATCATTTCTTCAGCCTAAGAATAAAAACTATGCTCTTGTAGCAGCACATTTGTAAAACATGACTGTCTAATATTTTTAATAAGAACAACATTTTTCTCCCCTATAAAATGCAGAGTTATATTTGGGATGCAGGTTATGAGCAATGCACACATACCAAGAAGGTATTTGAAAGCATTTGTATTATCTCTTGAACCATTTTTTTTTCCACAAACATGAAGATTTTTTTTTTTTTTTAAGAACTGAGCAGCCTTAAAAGCCAGCATTTTACAAGTCCTGAGCTATCTCTGACCATCGAATATTTTCAGCCCTTACTCCCACAGACCTCATCATTGTAGCAGTGAAACATAGACAACATCTAGACTGTGTGACGTTTACATGTTGAAGAAAGTCTTTCACCCTCACTCTGACTCTTGCCCTTCCCTGGAACTTGGCTGCTCTACCACATCTGCTTTCCCAGGAAATACATGTGTGCAAAGGAAGGGAGTGGTGCTTTAGACAGATGTAAAACCAAGGAGAAGCGAAGCACTTTCAGTTTCATAGCTGACAGTATAAGCTACAGAGCACAGAAACACACATTATTCAAGTCTGAAACATATATTTCAGTCTAATGTACATCATAGGATATATGAATATCTAAGTATACATCCTGGAAACACACCTGATATTCTCAGTATATTTTTCTTCTATCAATTTTTTTCCAAGAGAGAAATGGTGTATTTAAGCAAATCTTACATTCTTTAAGAATATTATAATTATGAGAAAATTCTAGTAGGTTTAAGAATAATTCAATGAACACAGAAGCTAAAGCTGTCATTTAGTTTCATGCGTAGGTGATAGGAAAACAGGGAGGGAAAAAAAAATGTTGTGAGGATATTTATTTTAAGCTTTCCTTAGAGCTCTTTTCACAAGTTGCTGCTATTCATGTTGAGTGTTATAATCAAAAGGTCTGAATTCAAATATTTTGACATCTTATATAGCTATTTCTTTCTATTTCTAGAATAACAAGGTCCCATAACAGGATTAATGGTTTTAAAGAGTGGGTTTTTATAGACTGTAAAATTTATATTTAAAAGGATACCTTAAATAATAAGGGCTGTATAAGTCTGCTAATCAAAGTATGCTCGTTTCAATACTTCTGAAATGTATTTATTTCTCTTTACCTTTTACTTCATGAGGATGATGTCTAAGAAAATCTGTTTGCTTAAAAGTAACTTTATTTCACTGCAGCACTATTTGCTTCAGGGACTCCCCCTGAAATTAAAATTAAAAAAATAATTTAAGCTAAAGGCTGGGAAAGTTCTTATAATTAATGGTATCACTCATGTTTGATGATAAGAAGTAAACCAAGGGTTTTCCCAGCCTGGAACTCTAACATATCTCATTCCTTTCTTCAAGAGAATTAAATATGCACTGCCAAGTAAAAGACAACATAGCTGCAGTAACGTCAGTGCATCTTCACAGACGTGGTTTTTCGGGAGTCCCAGATGGTTGAAAGTACATGAGCTGTCCAGGTGACACTTTAGTTAGCATTTAGCCAATGGCATTTTGGTTTGGGGGAGTTAGGGTATGAAGTTTCTGTGTTGTTCATTCAGTGTTGCCCCGTCTGTTTTTCTGGGCCATGTGAGCAGATATGATGAAGTCAAAAGTCTACTTTTATGAATGAGATCCAAATATTTTGGTCTATGTATCTGACCACTGCTGTGGGGATAAATTAGAAGTCACAGTGCTCACATTTACTGCTTTTGTCCATTAATATTTGAATCATTAATATACAGTGTCACGAGCTTAGCTTAGAAATGTATAAAGTGTTTCTGCTGAGTCGGTATTTTCAGCAGAACCTGCTGAATCTATTGATGCATAATTTAAAGCTCAATGTAGTCATAGCAAATATTTCCTATTAATTTTCCACTATTAAAGTGAAATAAAAGTATGCAAAATATCCCCTATGAAAGGAGCCATAAGAGAAAGGGGATGGTGGGAAATGGGGTAAAAGTTTTTAGGCTGAGTTTGGGACCATTCTGATTGTGTTCTGTATGAGCAGTATACTTCAACAACAAAAATCTACTAAGACAAGATATTCTGTTCAAGTTTGTCATTTTTTGTCTCTCCCAATCTTATTTCGAAAAATTCTCTCTCAGATGTAAGCCAACATGCTGTAAAACTGAAAGCAATCACCTAATGATAATAAAATAAATTTTAAAAAAAGGTAGGAGAGTAAATACATATTATTATTTATTGTTATTATTTTGTATTAATTTCTTGTGTGTGTGTCTCTGAATAAAACCAGAATATAACAAAGAAGAAATTTTAGACTGAAGTAGTATTGGGATAACAAAGAATAAAAGTTATATTAACACTTCCAGTTGTAAATCAGTGAACTCCACAAAATGATTTGTGGAAAACTTTCTAGGTTGGTAGATACTCCCATCTATGGATTAATTTTTGAGGGAGAGCATATACACATATTTTCCCAGAAATTTTCCAAGAAAAACACCCTAAATTTCTAGTATACCTCAGAAATTAATTACTTTATATATCAGAATAATGCTTTCAGACAATATCTCCATTTGGCTCTTAGCATGATAGACACTTTGAGAGGTGTATTCTAGATTTTTTTTTTAATTTTTTGTAATTTTTATATGTAGTATAAAATTTTACATGTTTGAATTTAGAAAATGAGTGTTCATATTTACAGTTCTCATTTTTTTTCTTAAATAAATTAGGGAAATAGGGCCTTTTAATCGGTCTATGATTGCTATATTCATGACTGTACATTCAACATATATTACATCCAACCTCCAATGTTTTTTTGAATCTGATGGATCAAGTCTAAAATGGTAAGATGTTTCAGTACATGAATACAAGGTGACAATTTTTTTTAATTATTCAAACCCACACAACACCAGAAATTTTAAAGATCTTCACTGTTTTTTTTTTAAGTTTCAACTTTAAGTTGGATGAAATATTTAGAAAACTCTCATTAGAGAATGGTCTGTAAAAGTCCATGCAGTCTATTTTATTTCTTTTTCCGGGCTGCTTCCATCTTTTTCTCTTAGTTTCCATTTAAGCAGAACACTTTTTGTACTACAGCCTCTAGCAGTTAAACCTCTCTTAACTGGCACTAAAAGCCTCAATATATGAACTTTACTCTCTCCATCAATCCTCTTTATTCTAATGAGCCGTATAAATGAGAAGCTTGTCTTTAAGTGCTAGTGATCAAGTTATCAGTATACAATTGGTTGTTCCGAGGGGATTGGTGGGGGCTGGTTGGCAGAAATCGCTTAATTATCTCTCCAGCATCACACCATTCACATGTTTTACCAACAGCAGAGAAACATGCAACTTAATGTATATTTTTCTAGAATACCACTTGCATCAATCACTCATTTAATCACTCATTAATCACCCATTGCCATCAATAAAACACTAGAGTATTTGAAATTCTTGTTTATCACTTTGCTGGCTAACTCTGTGGCATTTTAAAAATTCTACCTTTGTTGTGCAGGGGGTTTGCAAGTCTTTTCTTTCCTATGTTTTATAGGAATAATATCACAAATATCACAAATAATATCACACACTAGATGATATTTTGTACTCATCTTCAGCTGACATAGCCTTAATTTAAAGAGATAATAAATAATCAAGAGCTAAAACTGGAACATCATCTAATGTGAAAGAAGCCAAATACTATGTTTGGTATCAGCAGTTAAAGCATCTCTCATAATCCTCACTCATATCAATGATTTCTCTTTTGTGGTAAATGCATGTGTAAAACCATCACATTCCTTAATATCAAATTGTTATGGAGATCTTCACACAGTATTTTGAGCCCAAAAGAGATATACTACTGTTCCAGAGACAGATCCTGACCCCAGTAACAGGAAAGGACATAGCTTACCAGGCAAAGGCTCCTGATCTGCATAGAGAGCTGGCAGCTCCACACATTTGTCTTCCTTAGCGTTGAACCAGCAGTCAAAAGCTAAATACATTTCTTCCTTTGTGCCTGTGTGCTTCGTGTGCAGTAAATCTAAGTGCCATGGCTGTTTTAGCTCGCTGTGTGGGCCAGTTACCTGAACTTTGTATATTGAGCCAATATCTGCCAGTTCATCCTGTGTGAGGAGAAAGAGACGTTGAATGGATCTCATTTCCACTGTGCCAGAACAAATGCAGCTGTCAGCTGTATGCAATAGTTGAACAAACTTCAGTAGTTAAAAAATTGGGGCAGAAATGAATACAAAATTTATTTAAAAACTTGCATGAGGAGATGCTTGAGGTTTGATATTAAGGAACAAGAAATGGCAGTCACTGTTGAAATTTGTACACAAAACAAGGCACAATGTTCATATATATTACACAGATTCAGTAGATTATTTTCAGGCACAGAAGCTTAGTCAATTTTTAAAAATTTAGACACCATTGGAAATATTTGTTACAACAATAAAAATGATGCTACTAATTATAAATTTGAAAGGAAGCTAATCCAGTTTTGAGTAAACATCCTAGAGATCTTTCATCCTCACTCTAGATCACAGAAGTTGTACATTAAAATCCTGCATTCATACTTGAGAAAAAAAAAAAAATCTGGTTTTACTGGGGATAGTGCACCATCTCTAGGACATACCATTGCTTGAGTAAGTGAAAGCAGAGCAGGCCTTAGATATTATAATTAGTGGTTTAAAATCATTTTTTTTTTTTCCATTGTAAGGAAAAAAAAAAAGGGAAAAAACAGAAGTAATCTTTCCTATTTGATACTTCTTGGATTTTTTCCCTGTTCTTTCTCTTTAGATATGCTCAGATAGTAGAAGTCCATGTGCCCTCTGACAGGGCACTTCAGTTTCATACTGGTTTTTTGTATTTACCAGAGGTTCTTGGAAATAACTCAGAAAAATCCTCTATGTACTCCTCATTTTGGATTCAGGTTTGCGGTTAGTCTAGTCTGCTTAGTTCCTCTTTCATTAAGGAAAAGAGGAGCATCAAAATACCACAAATTATTTCTTTCACTCAATCATAAAATTCAATTTATTAAGAGGAAAAAGGAAGACACAATAAACAACAGGGACAAAAAGAGAAACCATACTAGAAAAAGCAGTTCAGAGAAACTGATGGCACGGATGAATAAATTACATGAGAGAGAAAAAGAGAAAAATTAACCTTCTGTACATTTCATCTCATTTATGATTCTTTCGTCTCTATCATCAGCCCCAAAAGCTCTACAGTATCCCATGGCATATTGTGTGCTTACAAATTGCTGATTTTTGTGAGATCAACAAAGCCTGTAAATCAGTACCTGCCGCGCCGTATGCACTGTGATATGCACCAGGGGAACAATTCGCTCACTTAAACATTCTCAGTATGAGACACTGGGAGAATTTGCTCTTTCAAAAACCATTGTTCATGTGTTGCTACCTACAAACAAAAATGATGATCTGTGCCAAACTACACAGAGGACTTAAAAATCAATTTAGTAGTTAAGTTTAAAGAAACAATTTATCTCAGAACTAAGCAGGGTATTGGCTGCAATATTCGTAGGCTTTTCTTGCAACAGAAGAAGGTTGAAGTACTTTGATCTGAATTGCTTTTCCTGTGACTTGAAGTGAAAACTTTTTGTGACTCAGGTTGCCGTAGAAGATTAAAAATAGGCATATTGGATCCTCTTCACCACCCAAGTCAGATCCAGTGATATCCATTATCCGGAAACCTTCATGCTAATATCAGGCAGTTTAGGACTAAGAGTCAACCTTCTGCCTTTAAAAGTTATCAGAGAGAAAGGAATTATGACAGCATGAGAGAATGGCATAATCTAGCAGGGCCATAGCCTTTGCAGTACACAAGCAAATCTCTCCATTGCAGGTTATGTTGTATCTATAGCAACTGCTCACTAAGAATAAGACATCAATATCTTTCTTACCTTTTTTTGTGAAGAATTTAGCAGTTTAATGTCCTTTCTCTGTTTAAAATTTAGTTTCAATGGCATTTGTTGATGCCAGTGAATTTCCTTCTCATGTTTGGCTGTAATTGCTAAGAGAGTCACCTTTTAGAGGTCTAAGTAATTGTTCTTTTAAAAGCAATCAGTATTACTAAAGCAAATTTATCATTTAAAAGCATGTAGCCATGTGTAGCATGAAGGCACCTAATGCAAAAAGAACAATCCTAATGAACTTTGCTTGTCACTAGATGTTATCTAGCAACATAATAGGTTCTGCAATAGTGTGAGATTGACAGGTAACCTATAATAAACACACAAAATTATTTTCCTGATCCTCAGAAGATCAATACTATTATTTTCCTCTCTTTTTCTTCATTAATTACTGTTCTTAATTTTTAATCAGTCTAGATGAAGTGAAAATGATTTTATGAAGAGGAACAGCTCAGGAAAATGTACTTTCTACAGCTCAGGAAAACCACACAACTGAATCAAGGACACCTTATACCTTATTTCCTCTGGACAAAGTTCTGTCGTTCATTTCCTTTGCATTGAATTTTTTTCACAGGATTGAAGGAAGAAATCTCTAACCACTTCTGAATGACTAAAGGTCCTGCTGTAAGTGTTCTTTTGCCAAGTACTTCCAGGTTTAAATTTGCACAAATCATGGCATAGCAGTTAAGTGTGAAATGAACAGAAATGAGCATACCAGAACTGCTTCTTTGTGCTGTGGAATACTCTCACAGGTAAAGATTAGGCTCATTTCACTGAAGTAATTTTTCTTTAGATTTCAAATGAGGTTCTGGGCTGAAAAATAGTGTATAAAATTTAACCTATTTATCCTCATGAGGGGCACATCCTAAGCTCAGCTATTTATCTCTCATTGAAATATGCTGTTTAATTTGGAAGGCAGGTGTTCCATACGCAACACATGGACAAGACAGAATTATATTAACTTTGGCCTTACCAGAGGTGGCTCTGCTATAACACTAAGATCAAACTGAAAATTCTCATTTTCAATAAAAGAAAGACACTACAGAGATCTGAAAGAGCTCCTGTCAAATATATGTATATAAAAATGGGCAGGTCAGTTTTGCAGAACTTACCAACAGTTGCAATCTTATAAACAGTCTCACATAAGCCCAGATGGGTATCAAGCCAGTTCCAAAATGGAAAGACCCATTCTTTGTTTGAATCTTGTGATTCCTTGACTGTTACCATCTTGAGGTACATTTCCACCCCATAGCCTTCTCCATCATGGCCTATGACCACTTTTTGCAAATGACTCAGAGAAACAGCTTCCACCAAAACTGAATCGACCTGCAAAACAGGGAAATACTTAATACAACAGAATTTTGCTTGAACTTCAGGGAAAATATAGGCCTGGATTCATCTAAGAATTTAAAATTTTTAAAGTCTGTTTCTTTGTAAAATTTAACATAGCATTTCCCTGCTGAATCTAAGAAAGCATACATTGATTAGAACTAACATTTAATCCCATATTCATCATTAATGATGCTTTGTAATTTCGTGTGATCTGTGGTCATTATGGGTCACTGCAGCAATCATTTCATAATACATTAAAATTTTTATACCTCGACTTTCTGAGAGCCAGTTATGACAAGGTTTTAGTTCCAATCAAATTTTTATCTTTCAGATATCTAATTTCTAAAGCTTATCATACAAGTCTAGAGATATAGCTCTAAACAAAAGTTAGAAATCTAAGGAGTGTTTTCACTCCACAATAGCTTTTTAATTCTTCTCCAATAGTCAGAAAACCTGAGTTCTGCTTTCCTTACAGAATTAAAATAATTGTGGAGCAAATTGAGAAGGGTAAGGGAGGAAGTTAAAATGAAAGTGAAGAGTAAAAGATGAGAGATAGGAAGGGAAGCAGAATGGAGAAGGCAGAGAAAGACATGAGAGAGTAAACACAAGCAGCAGTAGATGAGAATAGGAACCAGAAAAACATGATAAGGAAAAATGTGAAACATGAAGAAAGAAATTATATGCCCCACTAAAACTAAGATAGGCAGATGTTCTGTATAAGGCCCAGCCAGAGACCAGATGGATCTCATGGTAACTGGTAAAGGTTAGAAAGTTATGAACAACTGGAGTTTGAACAGCAATGTCTAGGAATATAATTTACACCATAATTCAAATAAAACAATTCAGTAGTAGGAACTTACTAGACTGGATATCAAAACAATTAAAACCCAAAGATATTACAATCTGATTTCTAAAAGAACATAGTCGTTGCCAAAGTGCTATGCCTTGTCCCTATTTCTTTTTAAATAAAATATTGGAGAAGTAGACTTTCTGCTACTAATATTGAAAGTATATTCATACGACAATTTTTTTTTTCCTAATAATAGTCAGAACCCAACAGCAGATTGTGAGCAGAAATCATTAACTTTGTTAATTAAGATATTTTAGGAAATAAATCCATGTATGAACATAAATTAAAATAATTACAATATAGTGCTGTCATGTGTATATAGGCATAGTTCTGAGAAATACATAGAAATGAAATTTAGAAATTCTCTCAGTTCTTTACTGATTTCCATTTTACCTTAACAAGTACTGTAGTAATTATCTAATATCATTATTTCACAGAAATATAAGTGTCTTCTTGAAAATGGACAATTTGGCGTGATATTTTTCAAACTTCCTTGTTCAGTGAGTGGAAGCCAAATTCATAAGATAAGAATTTTATTTATAGTGGTCATCTAGAAACACTGGGTTTACTTGCATTCCTTTTCTAAGTGGAATTTTTGTTTCTTGTCTAAACTTACTGATATTGAGTTGATGTTTTAAAGTGTGATTGTGGTTTCAGATACCTCATAGACTGCAAAAGTCTCATTGAAATTTCTGTAAATTATTTTTCACTAATTTTTCAATTTTTTACATCCTGCTCTGTCCTAAATTTGGAACAGCAGTCAGAAGGGCAATCACAGAGGTTCTCCCCACTAATCTGCTTTGTATTGCTCATGTGGAGCCTTTATTGCCATATAGGTATATTCTTTTACAGAAAATAAATAACACTGGCACTGGACTACTGGGAAGACCTGGAAGATAAATCCTGCGAATGTTTCCAAATTCTTGCCTCTCTAGCCAGATGTATTCTAATCAGGCATTAAGCGGCGCAATGCAGTGCTAACCCCTGCACATGTAAGATTGCATTATGGTGCCATTACCTTATTACTTTGAACTTTTCTTCCTTTTGTTAAAGATGTATGAAGTTTCCTCACACCTGTGTCCCCTCTTTTGCTATAGAGAGTGAGATAAACATTTGCAAAAGTCTCCGCTCCCCAGTGGTCACCTATACGTACAGAAACAACATACTTATATACTGTACAAAAAAGGAAAGAAAAGGCTAAATTGAAGCTGATTAAATGCAAGGTGTGCCTAAAATAAAACAGCAACACGCAATATTTAGTAAGACTATAGTTGTTTGTTTGGTTGGGTTTTTTCTTTCATTTCTACAACCACAAAAAAAATCTGCTACACAGTGAATGAAATAATCAGGTTACTCTTTATGAATCTGATCTCTTCATGCCAAGCTCAATGAAGACTTTCTATTCACCTTCTTAGAAATTTGAAGAAAATTGGACTTGGAAAATTTAGACTTATGAATCTAGGCAAATTCAGCCCGATTCTGTTTTATTGTGCAAGATCTGGAAAGAACTCATTTGAGTTAATTGAGGAGCTAAATTAAAAACTAATTAAAAACTGAATTATCTTTGAAATAGATAATAATTAACACAGGTCAAAGAATAAGAATAAGGTTATGCAAATTTAAATAAGAAAGAGATGCTACATAGCATCTGGATGCATGATATGACATGTAAGTATAAAAATTTACAAAATGCACTTATTAACTTAAGGAAGGAAACTATAAATTCTTTGCCTCTATCTTGATCCTGTATGAATGAATTTCTGCAGTCAGATCAGATTTTCTTCCGAGGATGATCATTTAATTGCATATATATTCAGGCTAATATAAAAAGAATAACCAAATTTTTTTAAATGTCATTTTTAATATACAGTCCTGCAGAGCTAATATTTAACTAATGTAACACTATACTTTCTTTTAAGGTCATGAGTAGGTTTGAGTATTCAGGGAGAAGAACATCTGGAACTTTAGTTTAGCAAAGCAGTCATAACTCTAAGTACTTTTATCTCATGTATAACTGCTAACATTTCTGAGCAAATGCAAGACTTCTGTAAGTCTTCACATTCCAAGGGCATCTCTGAGAGCTCTCTGCATGACAAAAAAAAAGTAGTCATTAGGGGAAAAAAAAAACCCACAACCTTTTTGTGCAATAAGGCTTACTTCTGATACTTACATCACCAAGTAAAGCTATAAGTAATTCAACGGAAACTCTAGAGCAAATAATTTTCATGGCTTTGAACATGCTGGTTCCCCTAAAATGTCCAATTGTATTGTTCAGTTTTTCTCATTTAGAATCATGCAGAAGATTTAGCAATTGTAAAATCCAATCCGCAACTTAAGTGAAAGATTAAAATTTAAGTGGTTAGAGTTCTTGCAGTGCATATATGAAGACAGGTGCAACAGAACCATAGAAGGTATAAAATTCAGACAAAGCACTATATTATATTTGTAACATTGATTTATTTTCAAGCACATAATTTGCAGTGTTTAAGTCTTCTTGATGCTTTTACCTGGTAAAGTTTTCTGGTCCTCTGTGACAGCGGGGAGTTCTTTTATCAGGTCATTATCTTCTCTCAAGAGCGAGCCAGCAGTTACATTCGAAGTTCAGTTCTTGTTTTGTATGCAACTCTTGTAAGTGAAAAGACTTCAGATGCCAGCCCTTAAAGCCTGGCACATCATCACACCTGACTCGAATCTTGTATACATCTCCCAGATCTGCAGTCTCAACCTGCACCAAATATCATGAGGAAGAGGGTACTGTCAAGGTTGGTTCACTTAGAGAGATTTTCCTCAATCCCTGTGTAGAATTTCTGAACTTAACAGTAAATAATGGAAAAGTTGAATTTGAGGCTGGGGTAAATGTGATGATGGAATCAATTCTTTTAATTCCATGGTATAATCATGGGTGAGGTTATCTCCTTTATTAGTATTGTAGCACACATACTGTAAGCATGATAACTTTAGAGTGAGTCACAGTTGAAATTAGTAATTTCTGTGCATTTAGGCTCTTTAGACAAGAGATAACACTGAAAGTTGTGACTCTACTGCATAAAAAGAGCAGTAACTCACAATTAAAGATTCTAATATCAGCAGCCAAGAGAGGTATTAATTTAAAGATGATTACTATGAGCCTGGAGAAGCAGAATTGTTTAGATTGGAAATGACCTTTAAGATCATCAAGTCCAACCATTAACACAGCATTGCCAAGTCCACCAGTAAACCATGTCCCTGAGTGCCACATCAACATGTTTGTAAATACCTCCAGCATGGTTACTCAACCACTGCCCTGGTCAGCCTGACCCAGTGCTTGACAACCCCACTGGTGAAGAGGTTTCACTAAATTTTCATTTGCTAAATGATTTGTCTAGAACATAAAACTACTTTATAACCAATTTGTCATTAAAGGAAAGGGATACTTCTGAATAAAAATAAATCATTAATGTTACAGAAATAACTCTGTAGGACAGCACAGCCCTGTTCCTATACTACATGTGGAAATTCAATAAATGGTTACTGATTGTGGATAATGATCTGCACGACATTAACCACCGCATGATAAGTCTTCTGAACAGAAGGAAGTAATGTGGCAGACATTCACTGAGCAACTACAAGAAAGATAGCATGGGAAGTGATTTTTGAGTGAAACAACTGAGAACTAGTAATTTTTAAAGGCAACAATTATGTTTATTAAGTATCAACAATACTTAATACAAAAAAAAAAAAAGTGTTGCCAGTGGCTTTGTTCTTCTCCCATATTTCTGCTTTTTTTTCCCCCCACACCAGTCACAACATGAGATTTGGGGACTTTCCAGTGAATAAATCCTCTATGCACCCTATTGGCATCACAAGAAACTGAAATTAGCCTTACACAATCATGCCCTAGCTCTGGCAGCACCAGCAGCAGATTGGCTCCTAAGACAGAGCACAGAACTCCTAACAGATTAATTTATTCTTCTTCTCAGCAGAGCTCTGAACGTGACAGCTCTTCACTGCTGACCTCTCTTGTTTAAAGTTGGTCCATGTGCATTTCCACAGTGAACACATACATGTAGGGAAGTATTAGCTACCTTATTCTAATTACTAAAAATGTGTGCTTTTGTCATTTTGGGATAGTCGTATACCATTTTTAATAACTGTTATACACATAAGAAACAGTAGAATATCAGAGTATGAAGCGGAATAATTAATTGAAAATAAAGCTACCTGCCCGAACTGTTTTACAGGAATTTTATGAATGGTTCATGATGCAGAACTTATGAAAAGACACCTTTGGTAGGAAGAAATTGCACTTGATGGATTAAAAGATCCCTTCCACTCTGAATTTCTTGAGGTAAGCATTACAAGTGGTTGCCATGCCGCTCCTACACAATTTCATGACTCAGGGCATTGTTTAAGGAGCAGGGAAGACCTCCTTTCTGCTGCCTATAAAAGAGCCCTGGGCTGCTCAAACCACTCAGCTGCTGAACTGTAGCTCCACAGTACTCATAAAAGCCACACAGCAGTAGTTTTACACCAAAGTAGAGGGCACCAGACTTGTCCTCTCTCTAAGCCCAGCCTGCCCTGCCTGTCTCTGTGCCGTCGTGCTTACAGAGACCAAAGCTGTCCCTGACTTGGTCCTCACTCCTGCACAGTGAAAAGGGAAATGCGTGGGCAGAATTTCACATCAAGATTTTTCATTCATGTTGTGTATGTTGCAAACGATATAATTAGCTATGTATCATTAGGTGTGGCGGACTAAGTGGATTAATTCCTTGCAAAATATGTATTCCACCTGATTAAACTTAACAGGAATTATTTGGGTTCATTGAGAGGAGAGTGCACAGGTTCTTCACGCATCTAAACTGCAGTTTTTTCACAGGCAGCAAAGCCATTGCTTCTTCTCTTTCAAAATCAGACTACCGACTTTTAAAATTATTGCCTGTAGATTTTTTCTCTTGTGCATGGTCCCCATGACTGTGTCACACAGCTGCTCTAAATGCTGTAAACAACTTATTCCATAAAGCACTCTGTTTGGGAGTTGCAAAAGTACGGAGCATGGTTATTTTTATGTGACAGGGCAAGCTGTAAGTCACATTTTACTTTGTCTTCTGATATCCAAATTTGCAATTCACTAGGATTCTAAGTTGTCATGAATACATGTGCTATAATCCTTGTAGGAAATGCACAGAGGAGATTTATAGGAAAATAATTCCAGAATATAGGATAGACTGTTTAGAAGCCACAATTGTCCATTTTGCTTCTAGAATCACAGTTTCAATTAATTCCCTGACTGCCTTTGAACCAGCAAGCACTGATAATCATACTGTTTATGATCCTTGGAATTAAACAAGTTGAGTGTATTAGATAGCTCCCCTTTTTTCATGGATTTGGTTTTTCACTTACAGTTGTGGCCAGTATTAGCCTTTTTGTTCAGATCCATCATTGTATCCAGCCCTGCCATTACATCATTCTTGCAATCCTTTTCTGACCAATTTAGTACAAGCAGTTTTTCTTTGGAATATGATATTCCATCTTTGATCCCAAAATTGTCTGTTCATTCCACCAATGTCTATTAATTGATTCAACATGAATTTTGAAGCAGAGACAGACACATCCATCACAAAGTATGTATCCAGTGAATGTTCTCGTTTTAAATTTGTTGAATATTTGCAGGAGGATACTTTACTTCATTCATTACTATAATTTCCTAATTAATTTTTTCAAGTTTATTTCTTCTGAATAGTTTTCTCCGATATTTAGAACTTGAAATCTTAGCTAAGTTGGCATCATTTGCCACATACTAAACACAATATCTTATCTACTACATGACTGAAGGAGCATGGCTCTTAAAATTAGGAGGAGCCATTGGGCTTCTGAAGATCCGAGAAAGAGGTAACTGACAAAGATTATTAGAGAATTTCATAACATTTTAAATCTTTTCCTCTTTAACTCACCCAGGGCTTCTCAAAGACATCATGCCTAGGGTAATTAAAACCTTGTCAATTTTGTTGTTTGGGTGCATATTTAAATGTAATCCCTTTTCATTCTTTTCCCTGTTAAAACAAAACAAACAAACAAAAAACATGCCCAGCCACTCACCCCATAAATGATTCTAGTTAATAGCGTTTCATCGAAGCATCCTAAAATTCGATTGGACAGACATCTGTCATATACTCCAGAAATCCTTCTGCTTGTTGTTTGGAACATCATCTCATGCTGTGGAAAACACATGCATTACTGTGTTATGTGATTTGAAACTTTCTGTCACCTTCTTGATCCTTAACACAAAACACATTCAGAATTTCTTGAGTATTTACCAACAGTCCTATTTGAAGAGCACTATGGCTCATGTTATACTACCGTGCTACCTTCAGCACTACAACTCCTGTCAGATTTCACAACATAGGCACATTCATCTATTTTTCAATTTAGTTTTTAAAACTTTTTTCAATTTAGTTCTAATTAAATTCATTCTTATTAAAGCAGCTCAACTACCATACTACATATTTCTGAGACTACTGAAACTCAACTGTACCTAAGACATGCTGCTATTTTATCTCTTTTAATTTATTCTTTATGATTGCTATGTGCAATTAAACTACACCTGTTCTTTCATAGGAATTGATTGGACATATTTTGGATGGAATAATCATTCTGGATATGATACACATCTGTGCATATACTTGTGTGAGAACACCTGGAAAACCAGGAATTTACATGCCTTTCTGTCCTCAGTGTGCAATAAATGTATCTCTGAGATCAAAATTAAGCTTACTGTTTCAAAACTATGTAAGCTGCTTATAGCACATAACCTGATTTTCTTTTTACTGCACTATGTTATTAAGGATGTTTGTCTAGGATCAGGATCTTGGGGAGAGGTTAAAAGTTCATTTATTCCTGCTTGTTGGAAAGCTGAATTCACAGCTTGCCCTCTTTGTGATATCACGTTCATGCCACCAGCCTGCTGCTACAGTGTGAAAACATAAGCAAAGTTTCTGCATTCTTCTGCATAGTCTTAGTAAGAACAAAGAAAGGAAAAGCAAAAAGAAATTGGGTTTATTGGTTCAAGCACCTAAAGAGGCATGAGGGTGTTTATGGAGATACCTATGAATCCCCAAATGCCCCTTTATACCAGAGCTGCTATTCTGTAAGCTGCACTGTAAGCAATGCAGCAAAGAGATAAAATGTCACATATAGTAAATAATGCTCAAGTAGTACTAACTTCTTCATACAAAGCAATAAAAACAAGGACACAAATAGCTGTGGGGAAAATGCAGTCACTAACCCAAAGTCTATCTAAAGTATGAGTAAGCATTCAGAAAGCTGTGGGGGTGGAAGGGTACAATAGATAATGCACTGTGTACCAATGATAGTAGACTATGAGGAACAACCACGACTGACACAAAGAAATACTAATTTCTCCTAGTGTGATACCCAATCATTGAAATTAGGCAGCCTGAACAAGGAATATGTGCCATTTGGGAAATTTCCAACACGTTGGATGCAGCAAAGGTCTGCTTTATGCAATGATGTTTGCCAAAATTCAGTCAGCTGGTGTTGCTGCTCCATAGATGGATTCTGCCTCTACTGACCTCTTCAGTTTATGTTCATGGAATAGGATAGGAAGCTTGTTTTGTTGCTCAGTTTCCTGTGTGTTTTCTGATAAGCAGCTGGTTCCTTGTCTTTAAGAAATGCCATTTATCTTTTCATTTACTGCCATTAAAGTTCCCAAATTGCTTTAGCTTGGTATTTAAACTAAAAAAATCAGCCTGGATCAGGTCATTACAATGAATCTTTGACATAATTTTGACAATTTCTGACTAAACACAGTTTTGCCATCATTTTCACAATGTTTATTGCAGCCATTGAAAAGTCTTTCTGAGCTGTATAAAACTGCCTCGAATTCCAAGCTATTTCTCCCATCTTGCTGACTAGAAGCTGTACTTCATGCCAATAAACAGAATTTGCAATGACTTAGCCTAGAAAGCCAGGACAGAATTTGAAGATTTAAAAGATGGCTCAGATGAATCCTCTCAAAGCAGCAGCATGGTGTCAGGTGTATGGGCAGCCAGGACTGTGTTAGGGTTGATTTTAATACTGGCCATATATAAGCTATTGCTTCAGAGTTCACCACTCCTTGATATGTATGAATGTGTTCTCCAGTGATTTGTGATTATCCAGAAAAATCCTCTGCCTGCTGGCCTGAGAGACAGAACGATCCTGTGGAAAGTGGATACTACTTTACAAAGATGAAAATGAAGGAAAGAAAAGCCCGCTTATGTCCTCTGGGAATGCTGCCCAATCCTTCATATTCTGCATTCACAAATAATTGTATATTGCCTTTTATTTGAACTTCAACTCAGGAACCTTTAGGGAATTAGAAAAAATGTAAGATGAGCTGGTGAATGCAATAAACTACACAAAAGAGTCCATGGAGCTGGCTGTAGTAGAACAGGACTAGCAGTAGGAGATGACCCAAGGACCTGTACTTATGTCATTCCATCTTTGTAAATAATTACATCATTTTTTACCAGACAAATAAACTGTGCATATATAATGCTTGTTATGTATACACACATACACAAACATACACATATACATATATACAGATATACAGATATATACACACACATATATACATATCTATACGTATATCCTAGAGGGCAATGTCATGATAAGTTCTTCGTAGCACTGTATATTTCTGACTCAAAATTAATTCATCATTTGCTCTGGGCAAAAAGCACACATATCCTAGGGTTTGTGGAGAAAGCAGAAGCTCATCACTTTTGCTCTTTGAGCCATAAATCACAAGGGTCCTTTTACACTCCTGTGGCTCTGGGGAATCTCCATCTGTTTTAACCTGCACTGTCCACTGTGGTGTTAAAACAGGAAACATGTTTTTAGCATCATTCTACCAATTAAACATTTTTAGTATTGATGGTAGAGAGCAATGGATGCCTTTGCAACAATCACAATGAAGAATTATAGATTACCATGCATTACATCCCATTTACTATAAATAAATAGTTAATAATTAATTTTAAAAAACCTCTTGAAGATAAGCATACCTCAGACTTAATAAACACAAGACAGTTGTTGAAGTGGGTATGAAAACAGAAATTAGCACTTAGGAAGCAGAAAAAAGACACTTTGCCTAGGGCTGTTTTTTGTATTCTTTGTAACAAAATAGTAACTTTAATTACAGTAATTATTTTAATAAATTTCAGTTCTTAGAATGTTCTTATGTAACATGAAAAAAATATTAACATTTTGAAAGACTTGCATGTAATACATTTGTAAGATCTGCTGGCTAATACATAACTAGCTAAACAAATAAACTTCAACCTTTTTTTCTTAGCTTTTTCAAACCTAATTTGTCATGTACAGTCTGCTCATTTGTTGGATCAGATCACTCATTAGGTTGAATACAAAATTCAGGAAATTTTGAAGAGTTGTTTGCACTGACCTCACCTCATAGCTTGGCCCTTTTACAGGTCATTTTTTGGAAGTCACCTCTACTCATAATAGTGTTAGAAGTCCAGTGTGCAACTGAGAAGCCATTCGAGGTGTGGGAAAAATACAATGTCTCAGATGGGCAGTATAATTTAGGAAGCTACTTAAGTGCTTGAAGGCAAATCATCATCTGAATTCAAAGGAATTGTTTGAAAAGGCGCTTGATCCTGCACGGTAAGAGACACCTTAAAACTGGAAACAAATTAAAAGCATTTGTTTAGACTGTGGCCAAAGCTGTGAAAATACAATAATTTTCTAATAGGACTGATATAAAGACAACTATTGTGTGATTGTGTGCAAGCCCACAGTACAATATGCTGATAAAATGAATTTTAGAATAATTTAATTCAGAAATAAATCGGATGTGACTTTTTCTTACAGATCTATGTGCTTTTTTCCTACCTTTTGTTTTCCTCTGCCTGCTTAAAGATGGAGACTAGATGAAAACCTGAATTGGTTTCCTTGATTTATAATTTTCCTCTTTTTTCTTATTTCTTTTTAACTAATCCTGTTTTTCCTCTTGTTATAGAGCCTGTTTCTGCCTTACATCCGAATGTTCCCTGACTCTTCTGGGCTCAGCTAGAAAACAGCAGGCAAATAATCATCTCACAGCCAGTCTTCTGAGTAACATACCAGCTGAAAGGATCCTTCCATCTGAACTCTTTTTTTAAGGTCATTTCCAGCAATGAGTCAGATGTAGTGTGTGGAAGATCCACACTTTGCCTAATGAGGAACTTTTGCTGTTTGATATATGTGCCAGCTTTGAATTTTATCTCCTTGTGCCAGGTTGGCATGTGGTACTCTTCAGGGTGTCACACTCAGTGAAGTCAAGCATTGTTTGAGCTTTTGCTGTTCCCGAGCACTCCAAGGGTTTATGAGGAGCTTCAAATTTTTACAAAGACTCCCAATATAACCCTGAATCTCTTATCCTGTCCAACCATGCCCCATTTTGAAGGGTGTCCCAGGAACACAGCAGAGAGGAAATTAAGATAATTTTGTAGTTCTGTATTTTCCAAGTGGAGCTTTTTTTTTTTTTATTTTTTTTTTTTTTTTTTCCTTTTTCCTTTTTTTTTTCCCACTTTGTAATATCTCTCTGCTCCAGGAGAGAGCAAGCCCTTAGTTAAGAGAAATCACAGATGCATAAATCCCTGTTCCCTCCTCAAAGAGGCAGCATGTTCAGAGAAGGTATTTCAGGCAAGGTGATTTATTTTAATTAATATCCATGATTGTGCTTTTAATTATTATTTCAGTACGAAGGCTAAGACACCAGTTGGGAGTTATGCAGGGAATAAATCAATGGTTACAGATTTAAGGCCTCTTAGTGTCTGTGATTCTTTATTCTCTTACACTTACTTTTAATGCTTGTACCGTTTGCTAAGTGAACTAACGCAGATGGACTCCATTTTCTCTCAGTTCAACAAACTCATTTAACCTGCTCATACCAGAAAAATCCATTGTCTAATATTCTATTCACTTAAACAGCTACGAGGCGAGGATGGCTACATGAGACAGAAGACTGATGCCAAGTATTTATTGTGTTCAGTGATTTCTATATCTCTTCAGGAGTGAAGTTGTGGAAATGAGATAGCTAGGCTTCAATAGGTCATTTTAATGTTTCATATGTGTAGCCACATTAAAAAAGACTTTTCCCCTGATGTCACTGATCTGTGATAACTTTCTTTTAGACTGATTGGTGTGTTAGTGTGTTATTGTACTTTTAAAGCTTATGTGTAAAGTTATAGCCATTTTCTCTGATACATCAATGTGGGAAGCAATAAAATGAATAGAAGGGGAAAAAAAATTCTGGAAAAAAAAAGTCTAGAATACTCTCTTTTCTGTAATCATACAACCAAGAATCTGATTCTCATTACAGAGATTTATCCAAATATACGTTAGAATTAGGGATAATTTCCTGACTTTCAGAAATTAAATAGGATCAGTCATAACAATTTCATGCCAGAAATTCTTTTAACCACTCGTCTGGAACCTGAAAGTTCCTTCAATAAAACTGTGAAAATCAAACTTGTGATGACTTCTGTACATAGAAATCTGGGCATGGCAAAACCTGAAGTCAGCATTTAATAATATAATTCAGAAAGCTGAAAAGGGAAGGTTTATTTTCCGGGTTTTTTAAAATACGTGCCATTTATGTATTTTTAAAGAATTTCCAAAACGATTTTTACAATACACAATTTCACTCTGGTGTTTTTTGGTCTTAAGACATAGAATGACATTCACACTTTGCAAGATGTAGGAGTTGGTTGCTTATCTCCTGAAGACTGTAGAAATTTGTGTTGCCTTGAGGCAGAGCAATCAGTCTGCTTAATTCTTTTTCTTAGGGATTTCCGCCTCCATCTGGCAATGGAAACGCATTGTTGTTGCTTTTTAGAAAGAGGTCCATTCCCTTTTAAATTTGGGAATCCTGTGATTATTTTTAGTCCATTATCAAGTACTTGCAAGGTAGGGAATAATTCCAAAACAAAATTAGTCATGGCAGAATTTACTGAATGTTTTTTTCTTTTCATATGAATTTCCTGTATGCCTTAATACCAAAAACCTTGCACAGCAGAAGAACAGCCAGCCAAGAAATATCTATTAACCAAACTCTGCTACCAAACCACAGTTTATTTACCACCCACAAAAGCCCACAAAACCTCAGGACACCCTACAGGCATCACATTACAGGAAGCCATCTCCTTTTAGCTGACTGCAGCGAGGATATCACTGAAACACACAGTGTCTTGTCTCCTGCTTTGAGAGAAAATACTTTCCTATGTGCTATTACAATACTTTGTCTATTTGGAGGCAGAAAAGGAAAATAAATAGAGAAAAGAGAAGGAAGAAGTAGTAAAATATCCCTACCATGTGGGAAACTTTTAGAGACTAATATAAAGTCCCATTCAAATCAACTTCAAATCCCTCAAATGAACTTCATTCAAGAGCTGAGAGCACCTATCTTCCTTCTCCACCAGGGCAATACATTTCCTCTATTTACCTTGCATCAAATATACAAGGAGGAATCAGAGGCATACAAATAAATCTATCCCTATGCCTGATTTACCAGAGCCTCTCTGTAATGTACAAATGTACAAATGTACAAAGGTTACTGAGAAAACTTGATATGGGCAGACTGCATTTTGGCAGAATCCAAAGACAGCAGCAACAGTCACAGGTATCTTGGATTTTCACTTCATTAGAGCTGGCAAAATGCCAGCCGGGCTGAAAAAGGACAAAGGGCCTTCAAGTAAACTACCTAGCAATGATGACTTTCAAAGTTTCCTCTTTGGCTAGGCGATTGAACAGGTTACTTGCTTCATCCAGAGTGAATGAGATTTCTCACCTTCAGAGTGACTTATAAAGTAATTTGTTCTGTAACTGATGCTTTAAACCTGACCAAAACACATTGATCTTACCCTGGAAATCAGCAAACGCTGAATTACACCAATCAGCTTTTCATAACTTTCCCTGAAGCCCATTCGCAGAGTGCAGCTCAGACAGAATATGACCACATGAGTGCCTAAAACATTGGCTCCCTAACATCAGAACTTCCACTTGCCTCTTATTCAGTAAATATATGTTACATGGAAAGTTTTCTCCTCCACTCTGAAGGGAACTGCTTATCACTATTTCACCATATAAAATCTTCACTGCTACACTTGCTGGGAGAATCTAAGGGGACTATTTTTTTCTCCCAGGACTCTGCATCTCCGGAATGTTCTCTTACCAGCTCTGACACTGGCACTGAAACACGATAGAATGACACAGAACTGACTACAGGATATCTTTCCAAACCTCTTGTGATTGTTACCCTCACACAAAGCTCAATCATGCAAGGTCTGTGAGATCACTGGTATGAAAACACAAATTAAACTGTGAAAAATCCGTCCTGATCATCATCTTTTTCACATAAGGCATAAAAGTCCCATCTCTAACCTATCTCAATTCCTCACTGGAATGAGCCCATGGGTAAAACAAAGAGGGCTGAAGAGCAGCTCAAGCTAAGCTGTCATATAGAAAACTGACAGATAACTTCTTAAAAATGTTCTTCTCTTTTATAACCTCTTTTTTCAGAAGCTCTGATCTCAACAGTGTCTTGGTCCTCCTGGGCATCTTGACAGATGACATTTCAAAAGCCACTCCTTTCTCCTCATAACAAATATGTATTGAGTCTGATCACTCTTGACACTCACAGGCAATGAGCAGCCTGTGCATATGTGGCAGCTTACTATAACATAATGAAGAATGAAATTGTGCTGGAAAAAATTTTGAATTTGTAGTAAAATATAGTCTATTTTCTGAACATAAGGTGAAACAGATATTATTGTTGTCTCTCAGAACTGTGCACTTAGCAGAAAGCAGAATCCAATTCCAAGTCACTTGTGAAATTCAACTTTCTCTGTGAGAAAGCCTTTACTTACCCAAGTTCATCATTCTCCTCTTGTCAAAGTCATGTTTTTGTGGAATGATAAAGCTGTTGGCTAAACTGTTTGATTCAATGCAAATGATTAAATTTTCACTGAAACTGGAACTAGATTGAGAGACTAGGACTCATCCTACAGAAAGCAAGAGACAAAAGAAAACTCTGCTTTTATTAGTTTAGTTTCTCCCATGAAATTCCCAGACAGTTGCACAGAATAGCCATTTACAGTTAAGTGTTCACAAAAAAATACATGTGTCAGTCTGTTTCTTTTTTCTGGTCAGGAAGGAACATGGAGATGGCAACAAGTGCGTTACAGGGATGAGACTGTCTTTGTAGATATGAAAACAGGAAGCTGGGTGGGGAGTTTTTTATTAATGTCTTTTTATTAATTCAAGCAGGTCTAGCCAACTGGATGCACTTTAACGTCACTGGAGGATTTGGAGTTTAACCTTGCATTATTTCTGGCTACTTTGGAATTTTGACCTGAAAATGTTTCCACTGACACTTCACAACACATTTTTTAACTTGCTGATGTTTGCTAGGGGACATGTCCCCAGGTATTAAATGACAGTGACACTGGGTTAAACAAAACAACACTTGAATCTCTTCTCTGAGGAATTCCAATTCCTGGCTGATTTCAGGACAGAATAGCAGAAATAAGAAGTAAACTAGAAATGTTTTATGGTTTTTCTCAATTGCTCATAGAAGTCTAGTCCTTTCCATAGACTACTGCCAGCCAATTTGTCATTTTCTCTCACAGTTGATATACAAGGAAACACACATACAAATGAGGCCACTTGCTCATGTATTTCTCGCAATGTTGATTTAAATTCAAACAGCAAAAACTACGGTATAGAAAACAATGGCTGGAAAACAGCTCTATCCTTTAAGGAATGCTTTCATTGAACTGCCATCCTCTAAAATATGAACAGGAAAAATAATTGTGAGCTAGCTTTATTATCCCTTTTTTCTTATGTTATGGTCTTATCTGGAAGGGCTCTTCAGTAACTAGGCATTAAGTATATATTGTAGTGCTATAATAAATTTTCTTTAACAAAATACTCACTATTGGCAGTTAGCTCCCTCTCTGTTTTCCCATCGTCTTGATATTCGTCTAACCATCTTTCATTGCAAAAAAAAAAAAAAAAAAAAAAGGTTAATAAAAACTATTAGCATAGTATATATGTATCATCTGATCATTATCTTTTGTCTCAAATAGCATTTTTAATACAGTTTTTATCAAATTACACCTTGAAACTACTTCCAAGATCAGATTTTCTTTTATATCTTCAGCACCGTTGGTCTTATTCACAGAAGAATTTGGTTCAATTTGCTCCAGGCAAAGAATAATTTTCATGGTAGCTGTATGAAGTGAGGTAGTACTATATGGAGTACATTATGTGAAATACTAATTATTTATTGGTTCAGAGACTCAGCTGTACATGTGAGGGAGTTATAAAACCTGCAGTTAGTTACAGTCATTGTACTTAAAATTATATATAAAACCTGCAGGTCTGGAAGTTCCTAAAACTTTTGCAGATGTCCAGCAACAAACTGAACTTCTGTTCTTTAATTTTCTTTTGTACCAATGAATTTAAGGAGCTTTTCTGCAATATCATTTCACTGCAAACATACTCTCATACTCCTTCAGTTGAACTCCCTTGTTCGCATAATATTTCCCAGTTTTCAACATCACTTATACAAAAATAAATAAATACGTGCTCACAAGCAGCTTCTATTCTATTGTTGATGTAGTTGTTTAAACCCAAGGTTTCATAACACATTTCATTTCTTGTATGTAACAAAACTCTATGAATAAATCTCCTATGCATGAAGTCTAAACTCCATTGTACTTCAACTCTTGTTGCAATAAATAGCTTGATTAACTTTTGAGACCTATCTCCTCATTCCATCCTAAGCAACAAAAGGTCATTAGCAGTTTCTAAAAGTAGAAAGCAATTTTTGACAAAAACTGGACATAGATGCAGCCTCACCAGTGCTAAGTACAGGGGACAATCGCTGCCTTGGTCCTGCTGGCCATACTATTGCTGATCCAAGCCAGGTTGTCACTGGCCGCCTTGGCCACCTGGGCACACACTGGCTTGTGTTCAGCCAGCTGCTGAGCAGCGCTCCCAGATTCTTTTCCATCAAAGAGCTTTCCAGCCACTCATCCCCAAGTCTGTAGCACTGCATAGGGCTGTTTTGACCCAAGTGCCCCTCCCTTCAGTGCCCTTGTGTGGATCTCATCCAGCCCAATAGACTCGTATATGTCTAAGTCCTGCAGCAGGCCACTGACCATTTCCACTTGGATTGTGTGGTTCATTCTGCTTCCCACTCCTTCCTTCTAGCTCAGGGGGTTGGCCATGAAGAGAGCTGGTATTTCTGTTGAAGACTGAGAGGAAGGGTGTGTTAAGTGGGTCAGCCTTTCCTTCATCCGGTGAGTATCTTCCCTGCTCTGCTACCTAACCAAATGTGTCAGGATGTTCTCTTCCATGAGTTCCAGGAACTTCCTAAATTCCTTCTCCTCTCCTGTATTGTATTTGTAGTCCCTCACGAGAACAACAGTTGGCGACTGTGAGACTTCTTCCAGCTGCTCATATTACATTTTGTCTGCCTCTTCCTCCTGTTTGGCTGCTCTGTAACAGACCTAGACCCTTCTACCACATCACTGGCCCTGCTGGCCTTCCCCCCGATTCTTGCCTATGAACATTCAACTCTATCATCACCATCATCAAACCCTAGGCAATCAAGAAATGCCCTGACATACAGGGCTACCCCACCTCCTCTCCTACCTTGCCTCTCCCTGCTGAAGAGTTTATAGTCATCCATGGCAGCGCTGCAGCTGTGCAAGTCATCCCACCATGTTTCCATGATGGTAATTATGTAATTTCAGATCTTTACACACAATACTTCTAAAAAGATTCAGAACTGAAACCTTATTTAATTTCACATGGTTTCTGTATAATATAGATTTTTTAAAAAAAAAATCAACTCACCTTTCCTCTTATGCAACATTTGGTTTGGGGATTCTCTGCATTAGGCTCTGACTCCCTTACATGGCAATATAGGAAATCTTTCCTTGTCTTCAGCTGCAAAATTTTGCACCACTTGTGTGTTGAAAGACTGTGGGGCATTACTCAAACATCTAGGTTGTGTGCACATATCTGCTCTAAAATTTTTTCATTACATTACTGGCAGGTAACAAATTCTTTTTCTCCATGAATGACACACCTATTACAAGGAAACACAACCTCCTGAGCTTCCTCTCCTTCTTTATGTTTGATGACAATCTTATCCAGGAGCCATCCACTGCCTGTGTTGAAATGACAAAAGTTTATTGTGTGAAATCATACTTTTTTAAAAAATAAATTTTAAGAAAAAAAGTCTAGATTATCTTTTTCTGGCAGAAATACAGATCATATTAAGACAGATCTCATCTAAATAAATAAGATATATTAACAGAATGAAAGCATTATTATTTTCTGTCTCTCCTAAGAGATGCAATTCTTCTCTGACTTTGGCTGTTTTAATTTTAAGTGGGGTGGGTTTTTTTCCCTTGGAGCCAAATGTGTGCATACAGCACTGAACTGTCAACACCATCCACATCCCACCCTACATCTTTTGATTCCCTGTAATCAGGCACAAGGATACTGGGATAAATCCATTTATGCCAGTAATCAAGATCTGTATGAAAATTTTGGTCCTCTGTGAGTGAACTCCTTATTTCAGATATAAAAATATTAATTAATCTTTAAAACTTGTGCTCTCATGTGCAAAGGGAGTAGGGCTGCAGTCTTGGAGGGGCTTTGTATATCTTGGTGCTGGTAACAGGCAAAACTGTGGATCCAAGAATCCAGAGCCAGAAACCAGAAGAACTGACTGCCCGAGGCTAGTTACTGGAGGCCTTATGCATCCATCCTGTACCTATTTTTTATATCTGACACAGATGGACTGTTGTTCTGGTCAGCTGCAGAGGGTAACAGAGAAAGGACACTTGTACTGTTTATGTGCATGCTGAGTTCCTGTCTGTGTTGGTATGTGCAGCTTTGTGCACACACGTGTTTTGTAAATGTGTTTGTGTGCATGCCGATGGGGAACACACACTCAGCCTTGCTGCTGTGAGACCAGCAGGCATGGGGCTGTGCAGTTTCACTTCTGCTGGGCTACTGAATTCATCTTTTCTCTAACTGCAGTAACCACTGGCACATCCATGCTGATCTTTTAGATCACTTCCAGTGACCATCCTGGTGACTGTTCTGGTTGTGCTGTGACACCCTTCTCAAATATCCTGTTCTCACTGTACCTGCACCACTCACAACTTGTCATATTGCTTACAAGATCTTGCCCAATTCACACCATTGCCTGTCAATATATTGCAGCAACACAACACATGGCATGTCTTGGTCAGAAGCGCACGATCGTTCTATTTCTCCTTATGCTTTGCCTCCCTGGTGTCATCTGAGTCTGGAAGGCCCTAGAAGGCATCAGTTTCTGTCACACCGGAAGGGCAAACCCTGTTCTCTAGGACAAAAGTCCTTTACTTTCGTCATTGACAGTAGCTGTGGGAGTAGAACAGTGCCCTGCAGCCCAGGAGCCCCAATGAAAACATATGTTCTAGGATCCTTTCAAGACAAACTCCAAATCAAGACTAAAGACCTTCCTGCCTTCTCACTCAGGCAAGTAATGAGAAAAAGGGGTACCTCACCTCTGAAGGAACCCTCCGTGCTCCTCCTCAACCCCCAAAAGGCTGAGTCTCTCCTGAGCCACCATCCTTTTCCAGTTATCAACCCCTCAGCTGCCTCAGGCTAAGTTTATGTGGGGCTAGTCTTGGATACAGTTCAAAAGGTATCTGTGAGATCTGTCTGTGCTGAGTACAATGAACAGCTTTCTGAATTACCAAGGCATACATTTTTTAACAGATAGAATTCGATCCATTGTCCTGCTTAGACAGGACAAACCCACAGATTTGAACTCCAATGTCAAAAAAACATCCTAGATAGCTGAATTGGGTTACAGATTTGTAATGCTGATCCTGAGGATCTGTGCTGCCTATTAAAGGAGATATGAGGGAAGAGAGCATGGTATGGTGCAGCAGGGAATAGAGGGAAGGTGGGCTCCACCGCAGTGCCTTTGGTGTTGTTTTGGGTTACTACAAAGTGAAACTCTCAGGTGTGCAATCAACCATACTGCTGAAGGCAGCAAACTCTATGGAACTACAGATACAGGAAACAATATTACACGCCATTCCAAGGCTGCACTGTTATGGGTATTTCTGTAATAGTCACAAGCCTGCTCAGAGCCTTAGGCAGTACAGACAGCAAGATGGGCGTTGCTTGTGGCTATTTCAGAACAGAATAAGGTAAACTGGCTTTTATAATGTTATCAGTGGAGCCCTGAACTGCCTAAAAATCCTGCTCTTCACTTAGCTTCTTCCTAGGTGTTGGAGTCCAGGGCATTCCTTTGGTTGCCCTGGAGGGTCAGGGACCTGGGCAGGGGGGTCTGGGACCCCAGCCCAGAGCCCAGAGCTCAGAGAGACACTGGATTTGATTTCAGTCCATGGGAGAGGCTTCTTGCACTGCAGGAAGCATTGCAGGCCACAAGAGTGTAAAAATAGTAGTTTAGAATATCACAGGGTGAAAAAGCAGTGAGTTTGGGATTCTTGGCATTGACGTGAATGGGGCAAGATGGAGAATTTAGGGAGTTGTCTCTTTCTTCTTCCTTCTTGTTCCCTCACTCCATTTCTGCAGTGACGTTGGCACAAAGTAGTTAGTGAGGATTGGGTCAGAGTAAAGATGACCTTTTTAGTAATAGTGATAGACATTGGTAAGAAATAGTAAATAAAGAATACGTGGCAATTAGTATAAAAGATAAGGACAGCCCAGAGACGGGGGGAGTCACCAGATGTCCGAACCGCGGCAAACATCTTTTGGACACTGAGAAAATTGTAAGATAAGAACTAATAAACGAAGCATGTAACCTTGAAGACTCCGTCTTTTCCTGCGTTTGGCACAGAGCTTTGCAGAGGGCCAGAACTCTAAGACCACCTGAATGCCGGGGAATTTAAGCTCCTAAAAAGGAGCCCCCGACACCTAGGTATTAATCTGCAAGCATATTTGCAGTATTTACATCTTTGGTGCTTTTAAATGCTAGCTTTCTCTTGTTCCAGGGAGATAGGCACTTCTTCGAGGGCCTGTACCCAAAATTCATCTCATTACCACAGTCTTTCTTTTTTTCTGAAAAGCCTACAAGCTGCAATGCAATCTCACTCGCTGGAACAGCTCCACATTGACTTTCACAAATCAAATATATACTCAATTCTACAATTGCCCAAAGCAGCAAGGACATTGTGTTATAGCTACTCAAATTTTGTCAGGTAGCAAATCAGCTACTGAATATCTTTAACTCCTTCCTGGAGTGTTTTCACTGTTTGTCCAGTGAAAGATTGTCTTACCAATGTGAACCACATTTTTGAGAGTTTTCTACATGCAAATAAATAGTGTTTTCTTGTAAATAATCCTGAAAACAAAGAGTGGAATAGCCATATATGACATTAAACTCATGTCCTTTTTCCTGTCCATTACCACCGTTTTTCATTATCCCACTACAGGGACCAACCTGCAGGAAGCCTTTTTATCACTGTAAGACCTTCTGTCACATTTTCTATGAAGGATGCAACACAAACAAGTGCATTGGGTTTAAAAAGGACTTGAAAATCGGACTGGTCTCAAGGAGATTAAATCCTACCTGGACCAGCTCCATCATGGCTGATCAGAACTTTCTCCAAGTCTCCTAGTGAGACAGCCCTTATGCAGAATATATCCATCTGTGGAACCATACAAGGAAAATTATGAAGGTCTTAAACATAGCTATTGACTCTAACAGTATAGAGTCAAACTATTTCACTATTTTTTTTTTCCTCCAAAATGAATATATTTGTTTTATATTCATCTTGGTCAAACAGTGAGGATCCTTTAAAGCTTTCTAGAGTGAATAACACCTGAAAATTACTCCACAGAGACAGCTCTGATACCTCTGGCATGACACAATGACCAGTTTCAATTATTTGGTTGTGTCTATGTTATATTTTCTAGCCCTATATGCATCACCAAGATTGGAAAACATACTTAGGAACACAGACGTAGAACTTGATTCTAGAATTCAGAGTGATTTGTTCAGGACAACAAAAATGCTATTGTTACCATTTTATTTATATGTGTAATACAACTAACCAAAATACCCAAATTCTAATATCTCAAGCTCTCAGTAAAGAGTTGATCAAGCAGAAAAAAATTATCCATATGACACAATTATGTAAGCAGTTTTGAATTAAAAAAAAGGTCAGTGTTTGAATAAACCCTGTAAATAAAAAGATATTTATATTTCTCGATGAAAGTTTTCTAGACATAATTTATTCCTATTTACTAAAAGCAGCATTGTTTTTACTTCACCTGTCCATGTTGAAACTTAACATTATCATTCTTAGATCTATGGAGCTTCCTTTTGCCAGTACTCCTCTTGTCCCAATGAGGCTGATACAAACATTGGAATCTGTTTCAACACCAAGTTTACCACATGTGTATACATGGACCTCATATACCAACACTACAAGAAGGAAAAAACTTGAGATTATCCTTGTTGCTTGCACAAGATTCTAAAGTTTCCTCATCCAAATTTTGCCAGAAAACTCTACTGATTTTCAGGTTTGCAAGTAACAACAGCTGGCCATGAATTTGTCACTTCTAGGTTCAAATATTTTAATTCTCTTCACAAAAATATTAAAACACCAAGCTTAAGAAAACCACATTATTCTGAGCATTGCTATGCATTGCTAATTGACAAAGGCTATCTTTGCAATTTATCTGGAGACCACCTAACTATATCTGAAGTAATAGCTACTTTTCACTACCAAAGCATTTTCAGCCTCCAGGTTTATGCAAAACAATTATCTGGGTTGTTAACCTTAATTTCATCTTAAAAGAGGAATAACAATCACAAATCCAAGAGGTTTTAGATTTTCACCCCACATAAAAAGGTGGGCAAGCAGATTAACAACTCCCACACCTATAAAAAATGAACAGTCATCTTGCTTTTGAAAGCTTCTACATCTGTCATTAGTGAATGACAGAACATCCAAAACCAGCTCTCAGTTAAAATATATTTACAACTTTTTAATGCCTCTCCTTATAGTCTAGACCAAAGTCTTATGCACAAAAAATATATACACATTCAAAGAATTCTGCCATATAATTTAAAATTACTGTATTAATATGTTCTATGCCACACTAAAATAATTTTTATAACTATCTAGATGTGCAAATTTGTTTTTAAAAAAAATCTTTGCAGTGATCTTATTCTATTATGATTCCTCTCAGTTTTTCTCTCTTCAGCTTAAAAAAAATAATAATTCCTGTTTGTATTTTAATGGCAGTAGATCACAGGAAACATTACTTTTTCATTTATGTGTAATGTGAACAGTTCTTGGGAGTGAAGAATGGTAAAAGAAGTCCTACCAAACATAATTAGTTCCTTTTAAGAAGAAACGAAGTTGAAAACAGAATATAATAGAATGCTTGAAACTGGACAATACTCTACAATAACTAGTTAAAATACTGTTACCCTTAAACCACCAAATAGCTACTGGAATTGACATTTCCATAACTTTTTTATTCACTGGTTCCTAAGTCAGTTTATAAAACTCAGACATCATGTTGTCCACCATCACTGAAAAACAGCTACCCCTGATTCCCAGGGGAGAAGCTAAACAAGTGCTAAAATAATACTACAAATACTTGAGGAGAAAATTAGCCCCACATGTGTTAAAATGTTGACGGATATACTCTTTGCTTAACCAAATTAGGGTATTTCTTTTAATCTGTGTAAAATTATCTTAAAACTGTGTCTCCAACTCTTTATCACTATTACAACTGGGATCTTTATCACTATTACAGCTAAATAGGAGTGGTGTTCCTTGACCAATTTTATTATTTTCTGTAATTCCAAGCATTCATTGCAGCTCTCACATCCGCGCATTACTGTACCAACCCTGCCCATGGCATATAATTGATCTCAGTAAGACAAACACTTCAAAATTTTGGCAGAGCCTTATAAAAATTAGTTTCAAGGATTTTAGCATTAAAATTCATGCTAAAACAAATTGTAGATATGAATAACAAGTAGCAAAGATAAATTGACCTGATAATTTGCATAATTGGGCTATATATCCAAATTACATTTTATATCATAACTGCTAACATAATCATAGCTGGCCAAAGGGCAGAGGATAATGGGTGGCAGCAAACTGTGATAGAAAATGTGAAGCAAAGCAAACTGATCATGAAGAGGCAAAATCTTTAGGAGTGTGGAAGGAGAGGGGTTACATTTCCAAAAAAAAAAGCTAAGAATTATAATAATCTCTGACCAGAAATTTTAATAACAGGGCTGTACTACCCATGAAACAAGATGCTGTAGGTAGTAAAAGAAGGAACTTATTGATGCGAAGTCTCCTCCACACTTTTACACTCATACTTACATTCTTAGTTTTGAAAATGCAAAATGTAAGTGGGAGGAAAGGAAAGGGTATAAACAGCTTATGTTATGTTTCTATGTTTATATAGAAAGACTGGTATCTGTATTACTTACAACTACAAGTAATTTCCATGACCAAAAATAAAAAAATTCAGTAACTCTAAGCACAATTTTAAAGCGTATTCTAGGCTTTTTTTTTAAAGAAACCGTTTAACAATAAATATTTACAAAATAAAAATACCAACAAGTCTCTTTCACAAGAAGAGAACAAGAGGTAGTTATAACACAACACAAAGATATTAACAGATAAATAAATTACAGTGCTTTTTGTAGCACTGCACATCTCTGTGGTAACCAGAAGATGATAATGATCTAATCATTAAATAGAGCTTTCTTTTTCTACCAGCCTAAAGAAATCAGTCTGAAGCAGACAGCATGCACATCTTGAAATGCAAAAAAAAAAAGAAAATATTTTCCATAGTTTCTTGCGTCTATACATCCCTCACCATCTGTAAAATGTTAGGTCTGACATTTACTTAAGCTACACAATCTGCATTATTTATACGGGAACATTCTTAACAAAAAAGACCAGTTTGTGCTCTAAATTTTTCTACCCATATAGGCTACTACAATACAAGTTATTATATTAGGATAATAAAAGGAAGGTTTATACTCCTTAACTAGGGTATATGTGCATTATACTCTATGCATTTCATTAGAATTTCATAGGAATCACACAAAAAATGAAGCAAGGAAAATATTGTCCGAAACATACATGCCTAATTAGAACACGGTGAATATGGCCACTGTGGTGAAATGCCACAATGCACATCCAAATAAACATTCACTAAATAGATTGTGGACATTTCAACCCTTCCCATGCAAATGAAAACCTAGGCACAGACCAGCCAGAGAGGATTCATATTTTTCAGATTTTATCAAGCAATTCCTTTAGATTGCAGAACATCTACAAAAGATGCTCTTGCTAGTGGTTCCTGAGTTAAGATTGCTTAAAACTAAGAACAAGGGCAACAGTGCCATTCTGTAACAGAAAAAAATAAAGAACACTAATTGTTTGATGGGACAATACAACCAAATCTGGAGAACAAACCTACCCATTGAATGTACTGCTGAGATAAAAAGTCTCACCATATGTGACATTTTTCCTGAAAAACTTACAGTTTTCTGTATATTGTTCACAAAACACAGTTTGTTGTGCAGAGAGTAAAATGATCCTAGATAATGTGTTCAGCCTCTAAGACTGTGGTTTTACTTTTTTCTGAGTAACCAACTTGTTCTAAGGCCCCCGCTGCAGGCCCATCTGCAACAGAGACCTCCCTCACAGCAGGAAGAAAAAGCCATCCCAAAACTCTGCAAATTAGACCTGTATGGCCTGATCCTCTGTTCTGTAGTAGTAATTTCATTTTACTATATACTGATTCAGTGAAACTACACCAGCTGTAAACTGGGGTGACAAAACACTCAGAGAGAGGTAAACCCATAGGCAAAAAAAACTAAAATCAACAAAAAAAAGACAGAAAAACTTGAAATTATTTCATTAAACCAGCCACTCTACAGAAATTGGGAAACAGTGTTCCAGCATTGAGAGGGACCTGTGAGACTCACATCTAGGCATCTCTCCAAAGGGAAGCACATCAAAGTAATAGAAAAAATGTCTTGGAAAACACAGTAACTTTGATAAAGGATATAAGAGGATTAATTAATAGAGAATAGCAGGGGGAAAAGTCTCAGCTAGCACTCAGTAAAAAAAGAAAATTACCTTTCAGAAAATAAGTGATTGAAATCTTCAAATTGCTCACAGGGTAACCTTAGATCAGCTCTAGAAACCAAAAAGAAAAATCTGCAACATGGGTGCATGGATGAAACAGACGAAAAAAGGAACTAAAGTGTTCTCAGACAGAGGTGAAGAGTTTCTAAAAGGCAGACCTTAAAGCAGTATAACTGCTAAAAAATGACAGAACCAAATATATAAAAAATACTATGGAGTCATATGAGCAGTCAAGTGTACTAATACCAAATTTCTAGGTGCTCAGTCTATAAAAATGCTATCTCTTGAGATATTTTCATGACGCTTCAGGAGTTTTTTAAATCTCAACTCCAGATTCTGGCATCTATTGATAACATTAAAAATGAACTACCTTGGACAAAAGAGAGAGAGAAAGGAAGTTTTCCTGGCTACGAAGAAGAGGCAACCTAAAGGCTTACTAAGGGCAATAGAACACAAGTTAGAGAACAATTTTTTCCATATTTCCCATTCTGGGCACCTGAATCAAGGTTTCCAATAAAGAAAATTTTTATATTCCTGAGCCTTCACTAGTGACAAGAGATAGTTTGGTCCCAGTTTTACAAGCACAGTATATAATTATCAATTCCTTTTGAAAAAGTAATGTACAGAACTCAATGACTTACAACAATTCCCTTTGGAACATATAAGCAATAAACATCTCCAGTTGCTTTGCACTAAAGACGAAGTTAATATTTTGATAAGTTTTGGAAGAAGATAACAAACCTAGAATTAAAGAAGAATTTATTGTTGAGAATATGAAAATTAAAATTTTCATGGCAGAAACAGTGATCTCTTTCTGCTGACTCGGTACAAACTGCTGTGTTAATTGTCAGCTCTTTTCAAAGTAATTCTACTAAAAGTACAGTCAATATTTGAGAATTCTAGATAAGAGGAAAGGAATTGAAGATCCACAGCTGTCTGTGCCTAATGACACTGGTTTGCTTACAACACCACTGAATCCCCTGGTTGGCTCTACTTCCTTCTTTCTAGTGTGCAGCATGGAGTTGTTTTAGAGCAAAGAACTGGGTTCTTTTTGGATGGAACTATGCCAGAACATTCCAGGAACACAATGACAACAATCCTGATGCACACTGGCAGTCAGTCTATGGGAGCAGACTAGAACAAGCACGAAGCACTTCCCTCTAGACTCCCACAAAGGGGACATCGAACACTTAACTAAGTGGGATTTTAGCGCTGAGTGCTTCACTGAGCAAATCCACTCCCACCAGGCTGCCAGTGTAAACAGACTAATGGGCCAAAGAGCACAAAACCTGGAGAAACGGTAAATGACACACAACATTAAAATTGTCCAACAGTTTCTATTCAGTCCTGTCTTTATGCTGGCATACCAAGATCCCAGAACAGTATTGCACAGCATTGCTCCAGGTTCTGCCTTTTTTCCATATGACATGCCCGCTTGAATGAAATGGTCATTCATTTTGGCTCAATCTGTCAAGCAGCAAGGTTGAATCTCTGGTGCTATCACTTCGTGTTTACTACTTGGGTTTCACAGAGGGTGTTTGGTCATTTTGCCATGACAGATGGGAAAAGATACAGTTTAGTGCAGTGTTAAAACTAAAAGAGAACAAATTCTTAAGGGTAGATACTGGTTAAGAGGAACTATCTTCCTCAGAAGGGGTGTATATATTAATTTAGAAGACACAAGTGAAAGAACAATATCAGGTTTGAACATTTCCGTTAGAATTATAGTTTTCACTCTGATCTCCACTAACTGCTCTCTAATCTCCACTAGTATAATTTGGAGCAATAGTCTAAAAAATACATATTCTTCATGATATGCAAGAAAATTATCAACTTTGAAAAAAAAAACACCACGTGCTAATGAACTTTACAATAAAGAACTTTGACTATTTACTTACATAGCTGGTGCCTCCTGAGTGCTAAAACAGGGATAAAAATTTTGTAGAGATAATACTTGTGTTATTACTATTTGCTTTGGTCACCTTTTGCACTATTTCAGTCAGTGGCCACCTTCTAACCTTTCTGTATTTGCCTGCACACTTCTCCAAGTAGAAAAGCATACAAAATCTTCGGAGCTGCAATTTTTCCTGCCTCAGTCTCAGTATTTGTCTTTTATCTCATTTCAGTGCAGTTATTCCTTTGAATATGTGAACAAGAACAGGACACATTTACCCATTTATATACTCATTTGACATTTATGTTCACATAAACACAGCAGTAAGAAAATTCAATATTTCTTGCACCAAGTGCCCTTCTAGAACAAAAATTCAGCCATACCTGAAGATGTAAGGATCTGTGATAAAACTCTGCACATATACAAAGGAATGCAGGCAAGGTGCAGCGCAGATAACACCCTGCTCTGGCTTCTCCCAGGCCCATCACAGGAACCATCAGCCCATCTCCACCATCACAGGTGCACAAGGGCAGGTGGGAACCCTTAGAGACAGGCAACACTCTTCCAGCCCCTGCAGGGCTGTCCCAGGAGACTCAGTCTGGGAGTGAAACCCACCACGACGAGACTGTTTGGAGTATCTATCATACTTATGAGGTTTGATGGCCAAGGGTGTCAGATGCAATATAGGGCAGAGGAGAAGAACACTGTGATCACAGAGGACTTATAAGGCATTTAGGAGAGGAACTAAAGGAAGGGAAATAGATGGATCTCTGTGACCTGGGGAGGAAGTGGTGTTAGAAAATAGATCATATCTGTTTTCTGTGTGTGTGCACGTGTGGGTAGAGAGTGTAAGAACGAGCATCTGGACTTCGAGTCCTGCGTGGCAGCAACTGGAGAGACTGAAGAGAATAAAACTGTCAGTGAGCGGAGTAGGACCAGGGGTCAGAGATCCATGTCTCTGAGTGCAAGACCACATGGAGTCCTGCTCAGCTGCCAGAGACACCCTGAAGTATGGGCGACTTTAGGGGTGAGACCTGCTGGGGTGGGCATGAGGGAAATGGCCTGTACCAGAAGCTGGAGCAGGGCTGCAGCCTTAAGGGCTCATATGTCCAGTTGCCAGCATCTGGAGAGACTTGGATCCAGGGGCAACTGCGGATTAGACAGAATGTGTGAGCCCAGCTGTTGGATCTACCTTGTAGACATCTACACACCTATATCCCCACTGTTGGGCATCTGCGCTGCTCAGCCAGAGGGGAAGCAGGATGAGGCTGTTGGCACTGTGTTTGTGCAACTGGTGTGTGTGTCTGGATGATCTGTGCAGCTGGCCTTGATGTGTGGTACATCTCTGTGCCCTCTGTGGGTGCTGACTGGGAACCTGCTGAGCCTTGCTGTTGGCTGGACCTGGGGCCATGCAGCTGTGGCAGCCTCACCGAGCCATACTGCCCTGCCACCTCTGGTCTGGTTCCCCTAATACTGCTGCGTTACAAAGCTAAGTCAAAAGCATTCGAAGCCTTCTATCTTATTTCCATTATGAGTGATTTATTTTAAGATTTACCCGGCTCATGGTTACTAATTTCCAATACCTATCACTTAGAAAATAGTTGAAATACTTTATTTTGTGCATCACAGTGTAACTAGGGGACGAAACCATAGCAAAAGAGCAACAAGTAAAAAATCCAGTACTTGTAAAGTTTGGTAAACTAAATGTATCTGGAACTTCTAGGGAAAAAAAAAAAAAAAAAAAAAAAAAAAAAAAAAAAAAGGGCACATACTGCAGTGAAGAATCACAGTAAAAAACCAAGCAAGTTGGGGGAAACCTCCAGGGACCTGGTTCAACAGCATGCTGAATCCAGGGACAACTTCAAAGACAGATCAGGTGACGTTTTTTAGATCTCCAGGGCTGGAAAAACAAAAGGTAAGATGTCATAGGAAGAGAAAAAGGAGCCGTGGACCCAGAAGCCTTGACAATGTGGAAAAAATGAGAAAAAGGAAGACAAAGACAGACATGCATTGGAGGGACAAGGAACATGAGTTAGGAAGGGAAGCTGAGACTGGTGTGATGGAGGGATTGAGAAAGAACTGAAACATTTGGAGTAGGAGACCAGATTAGTGACAATTTTTTGAAGCGGATGAGGGACAGTCAGAAAAATTACGAGAGGTTACCAAGATGAGAAATTTGAATGGAAAAGAAGCAAGTTCAGAGAGGAAGATAAAGAAAAGCTAACATAGGAAATAAATTCAGATCTTAAGATGAGATGCTAGAAGAAAACCAAAAGCCAAGAAGCCAAAGAGTCAAAAAACAGTTCCAAGGCTTTGGGTCCATATTGGTTGCATAGAAGACTTCAGCTGGGGAAAGGGAGGAAAAGAACAAGGAAAAATTACTTTCTTCTTTGAGGGAAGCTGAGCAATGAGGTAAGCATTTAGGAAAAATAATTACAAGATCAATGCCTTCTGTGCTTAGTTTACATTTGTTCGCTTTGTTTAAAGTTTCCAGCACACAAGTTTTATACTTAAGCAAATCTAGCATCACAAGAAGATAACAGATTAAATTGAAAGTACAGAATACAAACTCCTAAATCATATCAAATCCTCATTAAGTAATTACCAGCATGTAGTTTCTTCTGTGGAGAAAGTGACTTGATGTGGTTTGCTCAGTACTTGCAAACAATTAACTTTTAAATGGGAAATGAAAATGGATAGTGTTTCATTTGCTTGTTCTTGAGAAAATAAATAGCAAATCCTTTGGACTCCTTGCTGAGTTTGTATTGATGTTCAACTTAAATGTTCCTAAAATCAATAACTAATTAGTAAAACTTAAATTTTTGAAAAATTTCCAAGTTCTTTTGGAAATATATCTATTCTTACATACTTGAGACGTATCTTTTATTAAAGATAATGTTCCTGTAAATACAAGGATATATGCAGTAATACAATGATTAAAGACTAAGTAAATGTGCCATTTAAGATATTTCCTGCATTTGATATAACTGACTTGATTTCTCGCATACAAATATATAAATAGAGTGCACTGACCAGGATATAAGTACTTTTCTATGGATGGGTTTTCCAGACTCCATAATGCAGATTTGAATTATTGATGCTGAATTGGTTGTTTGTACAACTTAATTGGCTTCTGCACTGTTTTTCTATTACACCAGTAAATGACATATGTCACTCTGGGTGGCATACGGTACTGTGGTACCCGACACTAATCATAAAACCTGGTTCATCCTGATCCCATTTTTTGAAATCTCTTATTGAAATTATTAACTATTCTATATTAAAAAAAAAAAAAAAAAAAAAGGTAAAGTAGAAAAGTGAGCTGGCTCATACATGTTTTTCAGCATCTTCTGACCTCTGCAATAAAACATTCACATACCAGTCTTTTTTTTTTTTTTTTTTTTTCAGAAAATAATAATCTTTTGGCTTAAGGGTTTTCTCTTCTGTGATATTTTCTTCTGAAATTATTTGATTGTCACTAAATCATTATGATCTTTTTTTATATTGAATCCCTGACACCTTGCAAAATTCCATGCATCAGTTTGAATCCAGTTTGCTAAATGGCAGCACCTATCTATGCAAGACCTATCACTGTCAGACATTATTTGCCATCAGTAGCATTGTTATTCTATTAATCTAAAGAGAATCTAGTTTAAAAAAAAAAAATCACACATGGTAGTTATACTGAATTCCTATTCCTCTATAAAAGACCAGGACTTTTTAAATAATAACCTTATGTGATGGGCTATTTCCCACTTCACTTGAAGAGAACAAAGTGCATCAAAGCTGTCATAAACTTTGAAGTTCCAAAGTGTCACCCTGCAGCTAACAATTTCTATGTGAACGGCTGTGACTCAAGCCTGATTTGAAAAACATGTGTGTGATGATCCAGATCATGGATTTCCTGTAAAGTATGTTTTATGCAGGACAAGAAAGGATGATCTAAAACTTGCTAAAAGAAACTGGATATCACATCACATTACATACCTTGATTTCCTGCCTGATGTCTTTCTCTAAAGAGAAGTATTTACCAGTGATGTATGGGCACTCTGAGAAACCAAACATTTTATAGGGTAAGATGCTGTGGCCAACAGCTATTATTCTGATTTTGGGAAGGGAGTGGAGTTAAAGGATCACTTCTGTCTCCTGGAGCTAGAAAGTATCTGGACGGGACTGCTTCATGGTTACACTGGCTTTTGGGCCGGCCGCCCTGGAGGAAACATGAACAACTGTCATAGGATATGGTTAGTGAACACACGATCTAAAATACTGAGCACGTACATGGCAAAAGCTCCTCTACAGGGTCCCTTATTGCCACTTCTCTCCACGTATCACATTCATCCTTGTCTTTGGAAAGCCAGCTCTCTATGGGGAGACAAATCTCTTCAACAGAAAGAGGGACTACTTTTTCAAATGTGACTTCCTCCAGGTACCATCTGGGATCATTTCCAGTGTTGTCACGGCCAATGCGGATTTTATGTAACAGCCCAAGATCTATGAGATTAACCTGTAAAAAAAATTTATATATGTAAAAAAAAAAAAATCCAAATTTTAATAACAAATTACATTATTGTCTTTAGCCATCCTTCTTATACTTGGCATGTGAAACAAATGTGCAGCTAACTTAGCCAAGAGTAATTGTTTTGTCAGAAAACTAAGCCTTAATAGACAATGTATCCCGGAGACAAAGAATAAAAACATATAGCATAGTCTGCAAGTGTAATTTTACTGACTTCAGTATCTCATTATTTAAAGTGAGTAAAGGGCTCAGATAATGCAGTCTATTTCTAGATCTCTTCAAGAGATCCATTTTCTAGTGTTGTAATGTAAATCTCTATTTCTAGACAAATATTTTAATAAGCAGAAATAAGTTCAGTCATTGCTACACAAAATCATACAAGTCCATGCAGTTACCATCAGAAGAGCCCTGTTAACTCTTCCTATCCCTTATCAGTCTGCTCCTTTTCTCACTGACTCCTATTTTTATGTGCACTTGTGTCAGGGTAAACTGTTTCTGTAAGTGCTGATGCCACACTGCAGCAAATTTAAACAATAAAACATGACTATGTTGCATTGAATACTGCAGCCTTCAAATCAGAGCCACTACATTTTGGGTCACAGAAGTATTCTGGGCAATTTTGATGGCAGGCACAAAAGCAGGGTTAACCACTTTCAACCTTTTCTTTTTTTTAACTTTTTTATTAGTGTTTTGTTTGAAAGGTCATGGTAATTGGGAAAAAATCTCCAAGTAAAAAGGAACAAAAAATTGTAGTTTTCTTTACTATTATAGCAATTTTGTACTATTTCACATCAAAACAAAAAGGAAACAAACATCCCTGAGGCAAGCCTGGCATAACTCTGTTTCATAGGGCGAGAGCATAACACATACGCCGTAGTAAAAAGTCATAATAGAGTAACACTTATGACCATTTTAGTAGGTTTTGCTATATTAAAACAGTATGTTAAAGTAAGATGTGCCAACTGAAGATACAATTATAGCATTAATGCAACAAAACCATGTACCTCAGAGATACGCTACTAATACTCACAGCAGAATTACAGCAACAGATATAAAGAACGACTGAGGGAGCTGGGGTTGTTCAGCCTGGAGAAAAGGAGACTCAGAGGTGACCTTATCACTCTCTACATCTTTACGAAGGGTGGTTGTAGCCAGGTAGGGGTTGATCTCTTTCTCCAGGCAGCAACTGACAGAACGAGAGGACACAGTCTCAAGCTGTGCCAAGGGAAATATAGGTTGTATATTAGGAATAAGTTTTCATGGAAAGTGATAAAGTACTGAAATGGTCTGCCCGAGGAGATGGTGGAGTCACCATCACTGGATGTGTTTAAAAAAAGATTGGAAGTGGCACTCAATGCCATGGTTTATTTGAGGTGTTTTAGGGCTGGGTTGGACTCTCTTCCAACCAAGTGGATCTGTGATTCTGTGAAAGCACTCTGAAACTAGCCACAAATGTAGCCAGAAGATAGGATAAATTGCCCTAATAAATACCACCCAGCTGCAAACCCGAGACCTCTGCAGTGGGCAAGGGATTGTTAAGGTTTCCTTGAAAATCAATCTAAAATATATATAAGAACTCTCAACGTTTATTGCAAACTGTGTAGAGGATGGTATTGGTGAACTACAAAGGTGGTGCTCTCCTGAAATGTAGGCACTGGCTGCTGTTTGTGGTGAAGAAGTGTTAAGGGCCAATTTCGTAGATAAAACACTGATACCTTGTGCCTTCACAGCCGTGATTAAACTCTGGCTTAATCCCTGTTGAAAGAGAAGCATCACAGCCATCACAGATTATTGTACAGAATAATCATTACCATGATTCTTGGTCAGGACCAGGAAACTCTATAAAAGAACCTTTTTCAATTTCTGAAGCATCTAATCTGTCATTCGGCTATGAAGCAAACTGGAACATTGATAAAGCAAATCCTGCATATACATTGTGTGTGTGTGTGTATGTGTATGTGTATATATATATATATATATATATGAGTTGTAACATGTGTCATTTGAGTCGGCTCAACAGTGAAGTTAGAACTTATAAAATTATATTGATTTATCATATTATGCTAAACTGGATTATTTTTGTTGTTGTTTCAGAAGGAGGTCTAAGATGGGAGATATGTTTCCAGGTGAATTCTCATGCAAAGACTGTGAACATGTCCTTCTGGCTCTTCTCCTCCTGCTATGCTCCAGTAGATCAATTTCCTTCTTGTGCTGGAGGCCCTAGAGCTGGATGCAGCACTCTAGGTGAGTCCCACAAGAGCAGAATAGAGGGACAGAATCACTTCCCTCAACCTGCCAACCGCATGGTAGATGATCTTTGGCAGACCACTGGTACAACTAGAGAAAATATCACAAAAATAAGCACATGTAGGGGGGGGGGGGGGGGTGGAGGGAAGGAAAGAAGTAAAAAAGAAAAATGAAGAAGTAATTTGAAAAAGGTGAGGGAAATTATGAAACCCATTCATCACCTTATCAGCATGCAGGGACTTCCTGTTACTGGATAAGCAAGAGAGCAATCCATCAAACCTAATCAAATGAAGTTTCAAGAAAAAATGGTAGAGAGCAGAAAGCTCTGTCCAGACCATGAAGTTTCTCCAGGAGATGCATCTAGTTGCAACTAGTTCAATTAGATTTGTTGAAGTCCTGTTTAGCATCTCTAAACATGCATGTCCTTGTGTCTTTCTATACTTCCTGTCATTCCCTAACATTCACACCCTAAAAGCAATTACGATATAAGCAAATTAAGAAAGTTATGACCACGTGCTAAAGGGGAATTTGCCCAAAGTTTCAAGTTAAATATATATGTTTGCTTTCAGCTAAAGGGAGAAACACTATAAAGCATTCTCATCTATAAAGATGTTTTTGGTAGGATAAACTATGCTGGACTTACAGGTAATGGCATATGTCTGAGTCTGAAAAGTCTCAAAAATAATTGAGACTGCCCATTTGATAATATGCTTAGTAATATGCTTAATATTTTTGCATAATATTATTTTTCTGAATAATTGTTTATTAGTGACCTTGGGGGGAAAGAGTCATGCTTATTCTTAGGTGGTAATTAGGCAAAGGCAGAGGGGAAATCAATTGTATATGATGTCCTGAAAGAAGTATAATGCAATTAAAAATTTATTTTCAGTACCTGTTGCATATTTGTGGCTTAGAACAATTTATCTTGATGTCAGATCAGATTTCACATTAGTCTCTCAGTGGTATTGACTTGCTAACACGTTGTTTTTTGTCAATTGGAATCCCGTCAAATGTATGTCAAATTTGCTCTTCCAGTGAAATGCAGAGGAAAATATTCTCATAACACAGTAGAGGTAACAATATTCTTTTGACAACATAAACAGTGTCTTGAGGTTGCTTCTTTCTTTCCTGTGTTGAATAAATTGCCTTGAACTTCTGCGTGACTTGAACACAACCTGGCATTTAGAAATCTACTTTCACAGTCAGAACATTCTGTAGAAAGTTGTAGAACAAAGTTGACTTTGTCACCCTTGTAAACAACGTGCTTACCAAAACTACAGTCTAGCTGTTCTATGACGTTCCAGCACTAAAGCTGCAAAAGTAACATTCCTTTTTTATATGGAAACAGCCATTCTGATAGGCCTGCAATAAATGTCCAAAGAGGAAAGGATTAGTTCCATGACTAAAGCATCACTCTGAAAATTAGGCAGCTAGATTCTATTCCTGGTCTGCTTTAGGCTTCCTAAGAAGCATTACAAAATTCACAAGCCCTTTTTGCTTCACTTTTTCCAGTATACAGCAAGGACAAGATTTACATGTCTCTCACAGGGATGTTGCAAAACTCTCTTCATAAATTTTGAGATCCTCAGAAAAAGACACCACTCTGAAATTCTGGATTTTTTTCTAAAATATTCTGCTCATTTTGGGTTAGTTGCTACTTTTCTAAAATTCAATTGCAATTATCAGGAGTTATGAATTGTAATGATGTAGTAGAGTTTGGACATGGAGAGAAATTCAAATTCCATTATGATGTGGCTTACATCAGCCACCTCTAGGACATAAATAAAACCTAAACTGCAGAGGTAACAAATAAGGAAACACAATTTGATCTAAAGAGATCTAGATACCACAAACATCAGGTATGGTGATCTTCTTAGAGATGGTCTGTTAGAGAATTCTTCTACAAATGCCAACCTCTTCCCAGAAAAAGATTTTGCAAAACATCTGAATCATCATCCACAGTTAACTTGTTGGTTGATTGTGAAACTCCTGATGCATTAACCAATTTAGTCCTGTATAAGTTCTAAAGGGGATTGACCTCATATAGACCTTGCTTAAGTGACAGGCTGCCAGCACTTAATAAGCTTAAAAATACCATTGTGACTACAACAATAGTGGTAATTCTATTGACTTTGTAGCATTTTTCTTCACTGTTACAGGCAATAATATCAATACATATTTCATGGTACAATTACCAGGACAAATTATTGAAAAAACTCTCTGCAACTTTCAAAAGGTTCATGTTTTCACACACAGCATCTTTGCTTTAGTCATATTTTAAATGTTTGCAAGCAGTTAAACTAGACTGACTTGCTAAACAATACATCTATATGCTATGCTCATTGCTACTATTTATAGGACTAAATAATCTTACCTTAGGCAATGGGACCATTTTCATTAAATCACGTGTTAGACAACTTGGCCTTACGTTTTGAATTCGAATTTTAACAAAGCTCATATTTTACAATTTGTCTCCAATAATAAATTGAAATCCAAGTTTATCAGCAAGTAGTTACTCCTAAAGAGGATGCAAGGACTAAATTTTAATTGCATTTCTAAATGAGCTGTGCAAATACACTTTTTGGACCCCAGCATACCTGTAATATTTTGAGTGGAGTCAGTATGACTTATCTTCATGTACTTAGGTTGTTTAACTAAGTAAAAAGTGAAGTTCCTTGTCTGAACAAGAAAAGGTTCAGTGGAAAGATACTTCAATAAAAAGATTGAAAGGATATATACATGTAATGACTCCATTTCTCCTTTATATACTAGAATAAGTGAGATAATATCGCTGTTTTCCTGTTGTGCAGAAAATATCCTGCAATCTCTGAGATAAACTCAGGCTAGAATGAAAATCATTTGGATAATTCAAGACTTCAGAAGCAGCTGCACCAAAATCCTAATGTCTAACACACCCACCAGAGAATATGCTTCACAGACATTTAATTATTTCATGTAAGGCCACTTCATTAACAGAATTTTGGAGAAGTCATGTACAGCAGTTGGATTCCCAAAAGAAAGAAAAATCATTGACTGTATTAGTTTAACTTCTGCAGCATCCATATATAATAGAGAAGTCTTTGGAAATAGATATTTTTCAATTGTGAACATGCAGATAATAACTGTTGCCAAAAATACAATAACTATTATACCAGTACAGTACCCAGGATCCACCCATGCTGCTTGATTTTTCCAGATGTCTGAATTCAGCCAATTGGTTAATTGTTCCCAAAAAACTTGGCACATTTACACACTAAGTCAATAATTATTGTATGTCACAGGTGCTCACACAAACATGTAACAGTGTCATGAAAAATGATGGATATAGATAAGTAAGGAATAGGATTACAGACCACACAAAGATCAGCATTATTTTTTCCTACTTCATGCTTGCTTTGGTCACAAAAAGAGATCGGGTAAACAAATACTGCTCATTGCACAGTGACTGTTAAAACACTTTTTTTTTTCCCTCCAGTGCACTCATGCTCTGGAAGACCTTTTCTTTTAATATGGAGTTAATCAAATTATGCCAACAGCAAGCACAAATATACATATACATATACATATACATATACATATACATATACATATACATACATACACTTGATACTGCAGTACATACTGCCTAATTACTGAACAAGTAACATCACATTTCCCACTCCCATTTCTTGAAGATGAAATGAGCTGGTTTTCTCCAAGATTTTTTATGAGCTTTTTACAATCTTGTGTTGTTTCTTGGAATAAGCTAAATTTTGTTTAATGCACAGATTATGGCTGATGAAGATCATTTTATGTACTTCTCCCTTTTATCTCAGTAGGGGATGAGGTTCATCTTGTTATCATCTGCATTTCACAGACAGTGACAGTTTCAAGTGGAGTAACAGTCATGAGTATGACTGTTTTATGCTGCCTTAAGCAGAACTGACTAAAGCCTGGGCTTCTCTATGATTTATTCAACTGTTTCTGGACCGAAATGGTCATTATGGAAGATGGAGACAGCTGGAAAATAGCAGGACACAAGCAATGTCCAGTTTTTTAAGCATTGTCAGTCCCATGAGTAAGAGTGTGGATAGCTACGTTACTGCTTATGTTCACTTTTGCAATCTTCCCACTCTGGAAGGATTCTAACTGAGCTCATTTCAGCCTCTTTTATTTGAACATTGGGAGCAAAAATCCATGAAAATGGATTTGTTTCAACCTATTTTTACAGCATTTAGTTTTCTTCTCACTGCTTCTCACTTTACTTTGGAGATCTCGGTTCTGACTGAAGAAAGAATGACGATGGATCCAGAGTACAGGAGTGAAAGATTCACAGCGTAACACAACAAATTCTGAGAGTCTGTAGGGCTGATTCTAAAGAAAGGAGTTTTAATTATTCATGTATAGCTTATTTTAAATGTCTGATGATTTTATTTAAACAAGAGGAAACCAAAATGAAAAACAACAGATCAAGTTCTAAGTGTAACAGATTCCCGAGATGCAGTACAGCATGAGGGTGCTCCTGATGAACACAACTTAATGAACAAAGTAAAGTGGAAGTGGAAGAAAAATGGCTGTATTTAACACTTTAACAGTCTCAGCATAGGAGCACTATTTATTTAGAGTTATTGTATTAAGTATCTCTTCAAGTATTATAGGAGCCCTGCTTTTCATCTCCATATATTACTTTCTTGTATTTGCCCTAGACCATAGAATTGGTTTAAAGAATTTTTTATGGAGATGAAGAAACTAAATTGTGTAAATGGATGTGGCACCAGCTTTAAAAGTTAGAAAAATGAGCTCATGCAGCAAAATTCTCACCAGGGGTGGATTTCAGTTTCCAATGCTCCTAAAATACCACGCATACTTCATGTTCTGTACTTGCAAACACGGAGCAGCTACCATCCTTACAAGGACAGCCACCAACCAGAAAATATAACCTAAAGTTAAACTGAAGATTTGGAAGATTTCTTAGGAAAAATTCCAGCACTGCTGGTAGTTTAATATAGTGTTATTTTTTAAAACATTGACTGTGTTGAGATTCTTAAGACCAACACCTCCCTGAAGAGATTGAAGAGCTGATACTGAAGGAAATTCACAAAGCAATCATGGAAAAAGTCTTGTTCGGTAAATGGTGGGTCCTGCCATGATTCTTAAGGTGAGCAGTATTTTGAAAGCAGATCTACTGAACCAGCCAGTGTGTTTACTGACTTCATTATTACTAGAACAGCAGAACTTGTACCCGAAGGTATGGAATTATTATGTATGGAAGTAATAAAAATTGAGAGATTGCAGCTGGCTTTTTCAGAAGATAATAGGCTTACAGTCTTATGCTTACTTCTCTTTGACACAGAAGGGAATATTTGGCATGACCAAACATTAAAAGAATATTTATAAAAAGAATTTCTTTATCAAACAGTCTGTACAGTCATAAGAGATAATTCGGCATGTTTCAAAGAATGATGATGCAGAATACAGGGCTCCAGAGAATATAATTTACAATACAATTAAAGCTCCAGTGTCTTGAGCAGCTCAGCATTCTGCCAAAATCAGTATTTTTGAAACACTGAGAAATACACAGGGAATGTGATGACACATGAGGAAGATGCAGGAAACAGATCAGAGTTGTGATGAAAGCTGTAACTTATGGTAGATTGATATTCCTCTACTGGAAAAGGAATGGCTCTCAACAGAAAAATTATGCCTTAAAAATTATGCTTCAATAGTAACAGAAGCAGAAAACCACAGCCCAGAAGTAGCTTCTTTGAACGCACAGGAACAATTCAGAGCAGAAAAGGAAATCCACCAGATTTAAATTCTGTTTTTTTCCTGTTCCCATATTGTTTATCCTTGACGTACCCATCTGGTAGGAAAAATTGCTAAGCCACAAATGTGCAGGGTACATATGATGGTCTTGTGGAAACTTAGAACACAGGACACCAGTCAGAAACAAGAACTCTCCCTATCACACAATTGTAAATTACCTTCAATGAATTTCATGTACTGCCATCATATGGAAATCTCCAAGGGTAATAACCTTGTTACATTATACCTGCATTGCAATGGACTTTGGCTGTTTTTTTAATTTCATTTACACAAGCCTTAATCAGAGATAGCCAAGGTTAATGAAATTACATTTGCTTTATAAAGCAATAGAAGCAACACTAAAATTAAGTTCTAGAATGAAATCTCAGGAGGCTGTAGAGGAGAACCAGCTGATTTACTCAAGTTTTATTAACATTCTGGTTTTCATTATTTTCAACTTTACTGAATATTCATTGCATAACTTTATGTAATGCAAGCTACTACACAGTTATCTGTTCTTTCTAGTATTCTTTATTTGTATTAAGACAATCCTGTACAGTTTGGCCTCATTCTCTTTTTGTGGGCCATGTCTCTGTAATTTCTTATGGTTGTGTGTGTGACTACCGGGATTTTGAAACTATATTGTATTTTGATAGTTTTTGTGAGGTATGACTGTGTTTTATTTGTTTCCAATATATTATGCTGATCTCTTCCAGCACCCTGAGTCTGGCTGATTTTGGTATCAAAAGATACTTTCTGTCCCATCTGTCACTGATTCCCCATCATCTGTTTATTATGCATAAATTATTTAAACCAAGTAACATATCACAGATTTAACTATTGCAACAGGTATAGTTCTGACCAAGGAACTGCATGAACTAGAGAAAATGGCAGGAATTACAGGATCCTGTAGAAGTCCTGAGAAATGTCCTGTTTCTGAAGTATACCTCAGGGAGAAATGTCTCCATTTTTGTCAGCAGAGAGAAGTGTCTCCATTTGCTCGAAGAAACAGGACAACTAGTTTAAATCGCATGAGTTAACTTAATCTATGTGATTTACCTCTAGTTTCTAGCTACCCTCCCCTACCCTTCTTACTTTCTCCAAGAAAAATTGTGCAAACAAGGTTGTGCTTTAGTGGAAGTTTGAGGAAGTTAGTGAAGAATTTACAGTGGACCCTTTCAAAGATGAATATGCAACACAAACTATAACCTAGACTATCTTAACACATAAATGCAAAAAGAGTTCCTTTTACTTCTTCAAATCAACATCTAGTGTAATCTAGCACATCAATGAGATGAAAGTATGAAGAAGACTCTGAGAGATATGTCTGCCCCATGCAGCTGTGAACACATTTCTTGATTCAAAACTCATGGTCGTAAAAGTCAGCCGCTCCCACAAAAATTCTTAATCATCCTTACATGTTTCTTTGAGTCTTTTTATTGCCTCTATTATCTAGTTTTGAGAAAATCTACTTTGCATATGTTTTGAATTCTCTGGTTTATATAACAGCCATACTATACCTTAAATGCATTTTTACTGTTGGGATCGAACAGCTGCTCTTTCCCGGATCCCAAAGTAATAGGACCAGAAGCTCTGTTTTCTCCATAAGCATAAAGAAATACTGTTGCTGTTGTGCCAGCTGTTTCAAAATCCCCAGTGACTACAGTTATCTTCCAGTCTTCTTCTGTAAAGTAAGAAAAAAAAAAATTAAAATATTTTTTAAAGTGTTAATTATACGAAACATTTACTTGAAAGATATAAATGAAAGCAAAGTCTGGCCCAAGGACTGTGCCTATAATGTACCTAAAAGGTAATGATGTCAGGAGAGTCAACAGAGGACTGGCCAAAGACCACACCATTCAAACTCATCTTAAGCAAGTTATGGATTAAGGATCAAAGAGGCTTACACTCCACTAAAGCCAGAAATATGAACACAGAGCTAAGTGAGATTTCTAGTGATAACCCTAAGGGTCAACACAGAAGCAGACCACCATCCGGAATTTGGATTATGACAACAGTATAACCAAGAAATGCAACAGAAAAAATGTCAAAGCATCCCAATTAAGTACAATTTCCTCTCATTTTAAGTTGATGTCATACATCAACAGAGTTCCATTTGCCTGGATGGGGGCATGATATTGAAATTGGCATGAAAAAAGATAAGGTTTTGTAGAAAATTCTGAACAGATTAGGACTCATTAGAAAATCATTTTATATAAAGAACCCTGACACTAAAGTGTCATCTCTGCTTCCACACAATGTACACAAGTTATTTAAATATTCAAAAGCAGCTTAATAGAAATCTTATTTTAAAAAAGAACAATTCATGACTGTAAAATACATTTCTACATCTGAAAAGATGGGATTGCACACTTCTCCACCCCTCACTGATTGCAGCTTTTGTCTGTGTGAAGTTCCACACAGAGACTTAAATTCATTCTGTTCAAGAAAAACAACAAACGAAATACCAGCCCACAGCCAACTTCTAAATAAATGCCATAGCATACACTGCAGTTTTCTTAATAGAAAGCTGTCTGGTAATGCCTGCATGATTTAAATCTCTTGTCTGACAGAAGTATTTATCTTGGACCATCCTCATTATCACTCAGTAATTTGCCCTACAAAAATTGAACTGGAGCAGGAAGTTTGATTTCCTATTTTCCAAGTCTTTAGAGGTCTGGCTGATGTCTGGCTTGGGAAGGTGATAGAATTTTAAATGCACATAAATACACAGCTGGGAGTTCAGAAAGCAGCAACAGCTCATTTGTTCTGTCCAATCAAACCCGGCCCACAGGATGAGGGAAGGAATTGTCCCCCTGTATTCTGCTCTGATGAGACCCCACCTGGAGTACCACATCCAGCTCTGGGTTTCCCAGCGAAAGGATGTGCACCTGTTGAAACAGGCACAGAGAAGGGCCATGAAAATTATTAGGGGCTGGAGCTCCTCTCCTGTGATAAAATGTTGTTCAGCTTGGAGAAGAGAAGATTCCAGGCAGGTACAGTTTATTGACAGCCTTTCAGTATATTAAGAGGCTTAAAAGAAAAGCAAAGATTCTACCAGGACATGTAGTGATATGTCAAGCAGGAATGGTTTTAAAGTGAAGACGGTAAACTTAGATCAGATATGAAGAATATATATGTATTTTTACTGTAAGGATTTTATGACACTGGAACAGGTTTCCAAAGAAGTTGTGGATGTCCCATCTCTGGAAATGTTTTGAATCCAGGTTGGATGGGGCCTTGAGAAACCTGGTCTAGTGGAAGATGTCCCTATCCATGTCAGGTGCTGTACTAGATATCTTTAAAGATTTCTTCCAACACAAACTATTTTACAATTCCATAAAGGAAGTGAACCATCCAATTTTACTTAAGAATTGTCAGACTCCAACTTGTCAGAAACTCTTTTGTGCCTTTGAAAATCTGCATCTTCACAGCTTTCTCTATAGACTCACTTTCTTGATAAAAGAACTGTAGCACCAGGAAACAAAAGGATAAACATCAATTAGAAGAGTGAAAAGCCTCTACACACTGATGGTGGAAAAAAAGAGCATAAGGCGAGGGCTCCCTGCCCCATAGAAAAAGAGCTTGTTTACAAAAAATTCAGCCTTTTCCATTTTCAAGCAATATTTAATGTTAATTTCCTAAAGACAAGGTTCCTTTGAACCATTTAACTGGAAAATAAGGACAACTCCATTTACCAGGAGTGCAGACAAGGGGTAAAATATGACCTACTACTCCTCCTAAAATTTTAAACATCATTCAGAAAAAAATACTCATTTTAAAGCAGGTAAAACATATTTTCCTTTTGCCATGTTCATTGATTAATTGTGCCTCAAGTGGTTTTGATGGCCCTTTCCATTTTACTACCCTTTCAAAGTCTGCCTTTTGTCAATAAATGGGGTTCTGAAATGATGCAGTTGCTACTGTTGAGGCTTTATTTTCTAGCTAGTCCAGCTCCTAACTCCCAAGTATAAGCTTATTATCTATAAAATATTTTGTGCATAGCTACCCCTCTGAAGTTAAAGTTGGGAATCAAACTTCCCAAAAAAAACCATTAAGAAGAGTTTTGATTTGAACTCCTCTATATTGACTTTGAGGATCATTCCTTTTTTCCTGGAAAAAGAAAGGACTTGTGTTGGAAAGATAGTGTGGGTAAGAGAAAGGAAAAAAGTCTTCAAATTTCTAATCTCTCTGATGCCAGAAATCCTCATTGCATTGCATTGCATGTTCCAAATAGAAAAGGGAAACAGTAAGTATTAGAAAAACATAATTCTCGTTGCCATAAAAAGCTGTGTTGTTTTGATGAGGTAGAGTGCCAATAGTTCCTTAAAGACTTAAGAGGAACACACTATGAGAGGAAAATAATACACATAAAGGTGTTATGACGTACCTTTCATTTAGCATACATAAAAGAAAGGTGCAACCCATCATCTGGGGTTCTGGGGACATCAGAAAATGGTATCTTGCCACAGATGACTGTCAAGACATGGCGGGTTTTGTGTGTTGTTTGATTTTTTGGCTGTTGTCTGGAGTTTTCTTGTTGGTGTTCTTTTGTGTGTGTGGGTATAGTTTGTTTTGTTTTTTGTTGGTTTTTTTTTTAATTTCCTATATTATTAGAAACATTACATTACACCAGAAAGTTCTACTTCCTCGGAAAATTATTCTTTTTTTTTTAAGAGATACACAAAGGAAATGTGATATATTTAAATGTTCATGGGAAAAAAAAATAAGTGAAGAAACTCTCAGCTCAACCACTAAACCAGGAGGAATTGGCAAAGTCCCTCTAGGTGCAGGATACACAATTTCAAATCCCTTTCCCACTGATCCATGTTCTACCAAGTGTCCCAAACAAGAGGCTCTTTGTTGCACACACTTTTGGCTGCCTTTCTCTGAGTGGGACATTTGCTTAAATGACACAGCCCAGAGACCCAGCTGCAGGAGAGAAAGGACTAAGCAGACCCATTTGAATCATGGAGATGAGGCTCTCTCAGGGCAGGCCATGCAAAAGTGAAGTGTATGGAACAAGTAAAGCACATAGTGATGAACAAGGAGCAAGTTACTGCCTGATGAAAAAAGCACAGAAAGCAAGGACAAAGATACCTGTGACTCAGAAGCCTATAACAGGGTGGGATTTTATATATTTTCTAAAATAAGTGGGCAAAACTTTTATCGTCAAAATCGTATTTTCATGGATATTTTTATTGATACAACAAATTTTGAATAAACATTTCAAAACTTTCTCACAACGCCTCCTAGATCATTGTTCAACCTACAGCATAAAGCACTTCTCACAGCTGAGAAATTCTAATGTGTTATTAAGAAATTAAATTTAATCTGCTCTGGTTGCCAGGATAGAAAATTTAACCTGAACAAATATGAAATCACAAGTAAAACAGAAAATGAAAATATATTGTTGAGAACAAAACTATATATAGGCCAGGAAAAAGAATCATGTTTTAAAATGTTAACTATAAAAAAATGAAATTAAGATAGATCACCAATAAGTACTAGAAGAATAGGAATTTTTCAAAGAAGCAGAAAGAAAAATAACATTATGGAAAGAAAAATGACAGAATAAAAAGAAAGCATAAACAAAGTTATTTATTTTTTAAATTAAAATGTGAAGTTCAGAGTTTACTGAGATGTTCAAATAGTGTGTTATAATTAATGTTTTAAAATAAATACAAATGGCAACAAATGTGTAAAGCAATTAGTTCTGAAACAGAAACAGTCTTCATTAAAAGCAGAAAACAAGAGCAACATTTACCATTTGCTTTTCACATTTTCAACTGCTGACTTTTTCAAATTCTGCCAAAAAAAGAGAAAAAAATCCATTAATAAAATATCTATCGTTTAACATTACAGAAAAGGTTTGAAAGAGGTCAAAAATGCATTGTTTTTCTAGCCAATACAAGAAAATTCTTTCTCATTCATTCCCTCATTACTTTCTCGCTATCACCTACAGCAATTATATAAATTGTGTTTCTCAGAAATATAACAAAGCAAGCTGCAAAATTGTTAACTATGGTATTTACGGTGTAAAATCTGCCCAGATTTCTTCAGAGGAAAAGGATTACTAATTATTAGCCATAAAGTTACAGTAAATCTCACCTTGAGGGTACAGCTCAATTTCTGAATGCATTATACCTTGAGACATAAATGGAAGCCACCTAAGAAAGAAAATAAGAAAGCATTAGGAATCAATTTTTATTTATATTACCATATAACTGAATGGTCCATATCAGATTTTTGTACTGAATACACCTAACAGCAAAAGGTCTCTACTCCTAAAATTTTAGTATTTGATTTATGTTAAAGTAGAAATTATTTGACTCAATAAAGAAACTTTTTTTGTGCAAAATTAAGAGCTATGTAGGTGTAAAATACACTTGTATCAGATTAAGAGACTCACATGGCACTACTATATTTGCTTCTATAGCTAAACAGAAGAATATAGCACAGAACATTTTTTTCAGTACTATGAATTGAGAGGTAAATATAATTTGTTTGTATCTCTTGCAATATTTCTTAAAACTACAGTTCAGTGTTAAAAACAAATATGGAACCAAACACTTCTCTTTCTTATTCTTCCTATAAATTGAGGACAGTCTAGAAAAGGACAAATCAAGGAAAACATTCTTTAGGTTTCCTAGTCATGTTACCCTAGATTATGTATCATTTTGAAAGCTTTCATTCAGATCATGGATTACCAGCAGCTTTTGTTTCCTCTCATTTGGTAAAAAATCAGCTTTTTTTACCAGAAAAGAAAAGCAGCAATCTTCTGGGCTGTAGTTTATTTCCTTGGACCACTTCCATGGACTCTCAAGGAATGACCTAAATTAAGCAGTCCTCTGTGAAGATTGTTTGGATTCCAGTCCAGTACAAACTGGACAAGAAAAGTGCAGAGCAATTTATGAAGTTTCCTATCTTTTTCTTGAAACATTGCTTGGCCAACTCATACAAGAGTTACTCCCTAAGAAATAAATTTTCTCTGACTAAACGACTTATTTCTATTACTTCTGTTAAAAACTCATGGCACAGGTATCTTCTGAAATCCCAGATGCTTAAAGGTATCAGTAACCTGTAAATACTGTATAATTGAAATCGAGTAGAAGCTGTTAGATGTTCAGGAACTAATATCAGGTTTTTAAGACAGATAAAATGCTTTTGTTCCCTTGGCTAAATGAGAACAAATACAGAACTTCTTTTCATGTCCTGGATCAGAAAATAGCTATGAAAATAAAGTAAATGTGAGGTTGAAGATTAATGAATTAGATTTCTGAAGAGCAATAATCTCCCTCCTTGAATAGAGTAAGCATGGAAGCTACACCTGATCCCCACCATTGACTTATTTTAATCCCTTTTCAGTGGAAGGGTTTCCTTGTAGAGAAGTTAGACATTAAAAAAGAAACACTTGTTTCTTTTTAACACTCTCTGTCACAGAATAATAAGCATCTAGTGTTAATTATTACAGAATTAATGCAGAAACCTGTCCTGCCATTTATCATTCCCAAGCCATGTTGCTCACTAAAGATAGCTATGACACAAAGAAAATGTCACCTATATTTTTTTAAAAAGGTAGCAACTACAGCTAGCAACAACAGCTGCTCCACATCCAAAGGTACTCAGAGAAATCCTCAGTCTACTATTTATAACCGTCTTACCGGTTGAAGAAAAATCTCAGGTTTAGAGACTTAATCAAGGTGAGAAAACAACTTTATTCCTGTTTTTGAGGATGTGACAGTAAGAATTGCAAGAAGCTGTTCAGGGTTATGTAACATTTTCATTAAAATCCCCACAAAATAACAAAGCAATGTGCATTTATTAAATATTACTAATAAAATATTATTTATTCTAGTGCCTTGTCACACAGTCATATTGTTTCTCTTCACTTTCTTTATTTCACTTGAGTCATGCATATACCCACGAGAGAGACTGTAAACTGGAAACACATAACGTGGGATTACCATATTTTTCTAAAAATGCAAAACGAAGTATTTATCAATTTATCAATTGACTTCTACGATGCTCATTTAGTAACTTAAATGGAACATTTACAAGATAGTTCCAGGCATCATATTTGTCTCTCCGGCCATGCTGTAAAGAGAATGAATGCTAGTCCTGGATGGAAAAGCTGTTGTTTTTGTTTTGTTTTGTTTTTTTCCCATTTAGAAATGCACTTAATTTAGAATATTTCAGGTGTTTTATCTTTCCTTCCTGAAAGGTAAATCACGCTTACAGAACTGATCCTGTAATATAACGCTGTACTCTAAAATCTAATAACACAGACTCAATATAAGTGTTTAAACTTTGCCAGAGACCATACAGAACATTAATTCAAGCAATCTGTTCTGGAACAGCTCATTTTGTGGATTTTATGAAACTGTGAAATAATCAAAACATTATTTTTCCTGAAAAATCTCACATTTAAGTACATCTATTGACATAATACTTTTAGTGATACATATTGAAGAATATTTAAGAATACTGCTGTAAAAACTACCTTTCACAATTGAAAACATATTCTGAGTTCTTCTCGGCTTCTCTGAAAATGACTTTATCACAGTACCAATGTTGGGACTTGGGGCTGGCCTCACAGTGCAACAGCACCTTCTGCAGCTTCCCAAGAGATACAGCTTCCACTTCAAAAACACCGACCTGGAAGGCAGAGGAGACAGCACTCTGCAACTGGCTACCAATAAGGCAGTCCAAAAACTGAAGGGTGTTAAAAGCCTGATCAACTCCCACAACGTACAAAGATTTCAATTGGTTTTAATGACAGCTGTATCAAAGAGGTTGGATCTGAAGAGTTAAATGTCTTTTGATGAAGTGTCACAGTAAATAAGAAAAAGAAAACACAGCCAAAATCAGGATACAGTAATAATCCCAAATAAATTGGGCTTTTACAGCCGTAATTCAAAAGGCCACACGCAAACCTTTAGTATTGTATAAATACCTTGCCGTTTGCATTATTCTTTTCTAGGTAAGAAAGACTTAAAGCTGTTATTTCTTTTGTCGATATCACTTTAAAACAGACCTTCTCATAATTTTCTCATTTTGGTTTCACCTCCTCTACTTACATTTTATTCTGCTGAAAGAAACTGAAATCTGACATGCCATTTTCACCTTGTTATTCATTTAGGTTTGTGCTTATAGTTGGAAAAGGTTGTTTTCATAGAAGCATGAAGCTGATCAGGTTCAGGTTGATAATCTTCTGTCTCACTAAAAAGCATACAGCTTTCTGTCTCCAAATGTAATAGTCCAGATCATTCTTCTCAGTAAAATGAAAATGAAGGGAAGAAATACACTGGAAAATTCCTATCTGTAAAGTTCTCCGTGCTCAGCAAATGGTAGAATTGAGACTGCTTGTGCAAGATTACTTATCCCTTGTGTATAGATAATATATGATCACAAGCTATTCTCTCTGAAAGATTCCTGCCTCGAAGTGTGCTCAAGAGAACGAGAGATTTTCAGTATCTCTTTTTATCTTCATTATCTTTATGACCCTATGCATTATTTACTGCAACCACCCAAAGAGCTCAGTGAAACAGAACTGATTTCCCCAGTGACTTCACCTTTGCACTTCTCCCATAGCACCCTGGTTTTTTGCAACCGCTTAATCTCTTTTTTGAAAGGCCATCTGCAGAATATTTCAATTTATCTACATAGTTAAAGCACAGAGTTTACTGCCAAAATCTGTCAAAGATGCAAAATGGTGTGGGTGCTCAGCTGAGAAACAGAGGGGTTAATTTACTGAAATATTTAGCATTTCAAAGAGCTTACTAGGTGCAGAGCAGAGCTCAGTTACAACTGTGGTTGTTCAGAAAAGTTAAACTGGTTAGGCAGCAATACATAAGCATGAAAAATGTGGTCACCCAGGAAAGTTTTATTTTAAGTAATTTGCTCAATATAATGCAGAATATCTGTGGCAGGGATGAAATCAAGATGTTCAAGGCAGCATTCCACTATCTCTGTCATAAAATTATATACCCCAGTCTCTTCTCTGTCTTAGTCACCCATTTCCATAACAAAGTGCACTTTGAACCATTCCCCTTAGCTTCCATGTAAATAATATGCTGAATTGATTATCAATCTGGCTAGAATAATGCCTCCCCCCACAAATTCCACTTAAATTCTGCATTTTCATTTGAATAGAACTTTATCTCTCATACATTAGTAACAGCATAAAATATATATTTTTAAATGGTATAGATACACTTAAAATTTCCCAGTCGGTTATGGTTATTTTTAGCACTTTAGGTACTGCTTTTCATTTTATAATTAAGTGTTCCACTAACATCCTGATGCCAGTGGTTATACATATAAGTGTTAATCCTCAATAGATAACAAAGGAAGAAGCAGTCTCAATAGAAGGTCACAAGAAGGCTAGAGGCAGAGTTAACATTAAATTCAGTAGTTCCTGAAATTCAACCATCTTGAAGAAAATCAGGATGATACATATTTTACTTTTGGAAGAGCTAGGAGGTAATAAATTGGAAAAAAAAAAAAAAAAGTTGCTTTAAGTCTCTCCTGTATTAATCACAATACTTTGCTATTATGCATTAAAAGAAATACAACTCAAACAGACCCACTAAGATCTGAAATCATGGAACAATTTCTGTACACTCTTTTGGAGCCAGCTGTAACTCATCATACTTCGAAAAGATGTGTTTTAAATTAATAGGCAGCTCTTCTCACCATCTGAGGGTGAGGGCCTCAAATAACTTTTCTTTCCCTTTTCCTGCCTATGTTTTCACTCATCCTACTAATTCCTGGGTCAATAGAAGAATATTTTCCCTAGTTCTTAAAAGTTATATGGCTAAACTTATGTGGTTTGCTTTATTATTATTATTATTAAGAACTTGTATAACCTGCATACAGTTACTTAACTATATTCATGAGGCTAAGAAAATTGTTTTTTAAGTTTACCATTCCTCTCTGAAATGTCACAGCTATCCCAGTTTTATGCAGAAGTCTTAGACCAGAATCTCCTCTTTTTCTATAGATACACAAATAAACTGCAGAGCCTGTCTCAACCAGCTCCAAGTCACCCATGTGGACATAAATATGGTGTAAAACAACTTCCAAAAATAAACAAAAGATGAAAATTCAAGTTATAAGTAACCACAATTAATTTTACTCACTATTATGGCTTAATGAGAACAATGCCAGTAAGTCTTATCTGCAGTTAGTTTTCTGGAAGATAGTCTCCAGAAGCCAGTCAAACTATTTGCTTTTAAGATTGCTAGGGCCACAATTCAGTTGGGATAAATACTGAAAACCAGGTAGCCAACATATAAAACTGTACATATATCCTTGGATAGATAGGTTTTCCACCTTCCACTACTGAAAGTTCACACAGAAATTCTCTATCACCATGATTCTTTGATAACCCTGTGTTTGCTGGAAAAATCAGTGTTTTCTTGCTCTTTAGATGTTGCAGTATCACCTGAAGGAGAAGCAATTCCAACTATGACTCAGTTCCAGCACTTTTCTTCTTAACAGCAAAAGATAGTTTTGTATATCTTTTTTTTTTTTTCCTATCTCAGAAAACAGTAACACAATCAGTAAATATGGCACGCAAAATTGCAGTATGAAAATATTTTTATTTTGGCCATTACTATGCATCAAACAAAAGTGCAGTTGAAATTTGTAGGTTTGCCGTTTGAAATGTCACCAAGTCTGGTTTTGGCAAGTAAACCACCTCAATGTAACTCTGCCTGGAGGACTGAGGACTGAAGACTGAAAACCTTCTGGTAGCTGCTGTTACATGACACTGAGCTTTGGGAAGGTGTGGAAAGATGGACACAGATTTTTTATTTTAGAATGAAAACAAGATGACACTCATCATCTACATCCTTCTGAACTTTGACAGGTAGAGAATACACTGGAATATTAAATCAATTTTTATAATCTTTGGCTCTTCTACAACAAAACAAAAAACAACCTGTGTACCATCACCATCTATATATTCTTAAGACGGTTAGAATTCCAATTTCTAGATTTATTTGTTGCTATAGAGTAAGATAGCTACCTTACTTGTTTCCTACAATTACAGCACTTTTTATTCTCTTTTATGAAAGCAACTTTTGTTAGTCTTGAATTAAAATACTTATTACAGGGGTTTTCCAGAGGTCTTGACTAGCAAAAGGAAATAAAAAATTATCTTTCTGCAGTTGAGTTTTTGAGTGTACATATAATATGAATAAGCCTTGCAAACAAAATTATGAAAACAAGTACTCACATCCAAACTCTAACACTTAGGGAATCAGGGCAATAGATGTCTTTATCTCGCTTTCCAATAAAATATTAAAGTAAAATGAGCACTGCTTTCAACACCAAAGCATATATTTATTTTTAACATGAAATACTTTGGCAGCAGTGTTTCCTAATCTCTGATATTTATTGGCAGCACTCCCCCTGCTGATTCATAACAATTGCATACATTAACTGCTTTTTTAGAAAAGCACAGCTTTCAACTTGATTTATTTCTTCATGTGAAATGAAGTTTTTTAAATCTCTGGCTTACTCTATGAAATTTGGGACAAAATGTTAAAGAAATATTTTTTAACCACCAGGCTGGAAAGTGGGATTCCTGCAATCATTTGAGCAACTGAAATATTTATACTCACATCCAGTTTTACTACAGTCTCAGTTAGGAGCTTTGGGTTAATGTAAAACTCTGCTATTGTTGCCTAATTCTGATTGTCTAAATCAATCTTACTCAAATGAAAAAGAATAAACTTGTTTCCTTTACAAATTCAACACAAGAAACAGAGGAAAAATTCTTATCCCATCTTATTTTTATCTGAAATAAATTTTACATTAGTGTCAGCCTTAGCAAGAATTTAGAACAAATTTAGTCTGGCAAACATCTCTAAATATCAAGAGAAAAATAGAATTAAAACAAAGAAGAAGAATTAATTCACCAAATTAAAAAAAAAAAAAAAGCGCTTTTTTTTCTCTGAAAATATTCATAATTATGAGTAATTCTGAGGCCTACTATAACTTACTTAGTTTACCTTTCAGCAAACTTCGTTCATTCCTTGCAAGTTGCTGTCATGGAATGATTGCTGGTTCATAATTTTTAATTTTTCAGAGCTGGAATTTAAAGCTAGAATCTCCCTAACATACACCGAAGAGTACAGAAACACCAAAGAGTATGGAAAATTTTCAGAAAGCAAAACTTAGTCAAACACATCAATACAATAGAATTGCTGTCTGCAGGAATTATGAATAATTACAAAATAATCCTGCATATTTTCATCCCTTAGGAGATGAACTGTATCAGTGTTTTTGTCATCTTGAAAGCAATATAAGAAAACAAATCAGTAAGGACTTATCCCAGTCAGCATTTATTGATTCATAAACCTATGTCTTTATGAAAAGATGGGCCTTTAGTTAACGTAAAAATTAATAAAGTTGGAACAAAATCACCATAAATGTCTCACCCTTTGTAAGTTCCACGCTGTTTGTTCATTTGGTAAAACATCAAGTTCAATTCTTGTAGATATTTCCAATGATGTTTATTTTACCCTGAATAAATTCAGAAAAGTACAGTATATAACTGCATAAAATTACAACTTTATCTTTGCAATTGATTCTAGATTTATCTGAACCATCTAAGTGTTCAGGAACAAAACAACATTTGACTGGCATATTTGAGGTTACAGGATTCAGAAAACACATTGTTTCTGTTTTGACTAAGAAAATGACTGTTCTGAGCCCCAGTTTGACGCAGCCTAGTGGAATCACAATGCTTGCCGGATGAATGATTTGGCAGGTATTTGAACTCTTCAAAGTTTCAAGAGTAAAAAAAAAAAAATGATGAGGATTGTACACGAAAGCAATGAGCAATACAAAATTACACCTTTTAAACAAAATTACATCCTCTGACTACGAGTCACAAATCTTTCATAATTTTGCATGGTTAGATGACCATAAACCCTAATATGTCAACATGAAGGATATAAAATTTTGGAGACCTTAAAGAATAGTTCCCAGAAGCTGGCAGAACATCTGCAAAACTTCAGACACCACTGATGTTATCTTTGCTTTCTGATTATGATTTGCATCCATTTGCACTTTCAAGCATTATGTGTGCTCACACTTATTAATACTATTCTATGCAACCCAATCTTCAAAACTTTAAGTGAACCCTCACCTATCCAGGGTTCATTTGAAGTTCAACCACTATTTAAAGCAAGAATAAATAATTTTAGATCATTTGTAATGTAGATTTAGGAAAGGAAGAGTAAGGGTGTTATTATGCTGTTTCTCAAATAATGATTGTCTTCATAAAATATTGGTAACAGACTATTTCTTTCTTTCCACCATTTATGTCCAAAAAGATATTTATATCGTACAAAAATTATTTTCATTCTCATAGAAACACCTGCTAGTATATTATCCACTCATTCTTTACCTTCATTAACAAAAGGCACTCTTCTCATTTTAGAAAGTCAGAATTATCTCATTTGCTGTATCAGCTTTTGGCTCTTTGTTCTTTTATGTAAGAAAATTTTATGTTATAGCCACAGCATTGCATGCTTTATTCAAACATTTATAAAAGAAAAAAACTTTTACTCTGGATTTCCTGAACAATGAAATGCACTCCAAAATTTCACAGTGGCTGTTTGAGACAGAATCTGTAGGTTTCACACATGTTTTTTGTATTGGTACGGTTGCTACATCAACCTGAATTCTATTAACCAAATATATGTGAACACCAGGATTGCAACACTGATGTGATGATATAGTTTCCTCTTTTTCCATCAGCTTAAGAAAACAGCTTTGCTTTGCTTTGCTCTGCTGAGTAATACCCTTGCTCATGCTGCACAATATTCCCCTCTAAAAGTAGCCTTATTGAAGGTAGGCTGGAGACTTTGGGATTAAAGCAGCAGTAAAGTATGGGCATTGAATGCAAAAAAATACAAGTATTGTCTTTCCCCCCATTTCACAAACAAACTAATCTACTTCTCAGGTAATAGGGACATGGTCTTCTCATTCACAGAGCTGGTGTTCATACACAAAGCTATCGTGTCATCTGTCTATTCTAATAAATCCCTCTTCAGACTTAGTTAATAAAGAAAAAATGTTGCTTATAATTTCGTGTATCAGCACAACACAAAACAAAATGCGGTAGACTAAGTCAGAATGCAAGAGTGTTTTATGCCTAAAACAAATATAGATCTTCCAGAAGAAACACTCTGGTAGTCTTGATTTTCTCTTGCACAGTCTCAGGAACAATTAAACAGGCAATGAAAACTCACATGGTTAAGGTAAGAAAGAGAAGGCCACATATGAATGGTTTTCAATTCTTAACTTAATTCTATTCAAAGTTTTCATATTTGCATGTGTTGCTGATAAAAGAAAGGTTAAAGAGCTTTAAACAGATTCCTAATTCCTAATTATTACAGCCTTTCAGAAGCTGCTTTCTTCCTAGAACTCCTGGCAAGAGGTCTAATTAAGTTGATTACTTTAAAAATAAAATTTGGTATCCTCTGTTCTAGAATATATCAGTGAAAACATAAAAGTTCAAAGACAGAAATGGTAAAAAGAAGACATAACTTTTTTTATGTCTTAAAATCCTATCCTCATGTCAAGATTCCTATCCTGTTAAACAAGTACAGGATAAAGTTTAAAGGGAAAAGGAGAAGAAAGAGCTCTTACTCACTGTCTTTTTCTTTGCAGATTTATCCACTGCAGACTAAAGAGTGAAAAGCACTTCAGTGACATTTGCTGTTTCATGCCTGAAAGCAATAGTGTCAATGTGATGTTAAAAAATCCGAGTAGTAGCCCCAGGTGCTGAGAGAAAAAAATCCTGCTCTCTCGCAAGATCAATATCTGCAGCACACAGCCATAATGGGCCACATCTTTTAGAGAAGAAAAATTGGTCCATCTCTTCTGAACATATGGATTAACTTTGTAAACATGCCATTATCCAACATCTTTTATAAATTATTTACTAATAAGGAGAACAGGATTCCCTGTGGATCATAATCTATAGTCTATATTAGAAAATTAATATTATGGTAGGTTCTCTCCCTGCCTATGCCCTACTCATAAAGAGTATTATTATTATAAATATCATTGACAGTAGCAATCTTGGATTGTGCTAAGATTGTATTAGAAGAGTTGATGAGTCCAGAAAAGAATCGTGAGACATATAACTTCTGCTTTAGCTACTGAAGACAGCAATATTACACGCATCTCTGTCTGAGATTTAAGCAAAACAGAAATTTTAGCTCCTTTGGTAATTTCCTCCCAGCCTACCTAGAGGTGGGGTTATTCTCAAACAAAAGCAGAAACCCTGTGTTTCCACAATATGGTAACACACAGATTTCATTGGACTTTTAGTTATTCCACAGTTAAACATTTTTGGCATTTCAGTCTTTTATAATATGGCAGCTCTAAAATTGGTTTTCTTCTTTAATTGAACAAGTTCCACAGCATACATTTTATAGCATGCTTTGAAAACTGTATGCCTGAAAATTTAATTACTAAGATCCCAAAACAATATGCAGGTCTTATATCAGACATTGTATGTTTCAGAATTAATAGTTTTTAAAACTAGTTTCAAACCAATTGCCTTAAAGAAATCAATTTACTTTTGCAGTTGTCTCATTTGATCTTCTGTATGAGAGAGGGTTTAAAAGAAAGAGTATTTCTTCTGTTGCTTACTACAAATAACAAGCTGCTTTAACACAGAATTCATGGAGATTAGATACAGATTTATTTTACGCAGTAAATATAGGAGAAAAACATTTTTTCTTTTCACACGACTGGATAATCCTTGGAAAGGTACCTATTAAAATAATGTTCTTAGCCTTCATTAGCTACCTGAAATTCATCTTCCTGCCTGGGAAAAAAACAGTTGCTTCCTGCTGCCCTTGCCAAGAGTTATTGGTCCAGTTAATCCTCTGTCTCCATATATCCAAAGAGCAACACTTTCTTCAGTTCCTGCATTTTCTGTCAGCATTGACACTTTCCATTCATCATCTGAAGGAAGGGGACACTCAGCACCTTGGGGATTTCTCATTTCTTCTGTGAAATACAGAACGTTAGTGGGAGATGAAAATTGACATGAAACTGCCAGTTGCGGTTGTAACTTCAGCGCATAAGGAGGCCATAACAGCTGGGGGATTGTATTTTTTCATGGCAAGTGAGATAGTCTGAAAAGATTGATTTGTGTTTCTTGTCTAGACCAAAATGTACTGATTAGTTGAGCTACAAAAATCAGCTGGAAAAGAACAAGTTATCTCTGGCATGCCCTATCATCATATTCCTTGTACATATTCTGGAGCAGAGTAAGGATGCTGTGGTGCAAAACCATGACCATTAAACTGACATTTCTAGTTCCTTAGTCTGACATTTAGAAATAAGTAGAATTCTTCCTCTAATGCCTTGTGTTGAGACATCATTAGCAGAGTCACGTGTCTGGGAATGCAGAAAATTTTCATTTCAAATTAAAAAAGAAAATTAATTTTCTTCAAGTTAAATATGAACTAAATACTGTAAAAAAAAAAAAATAATCTAAAAATACCTCAATATAGCCTTGCCCACCATACTTATGCAGTGCCATCATTAAAGCATGTTCTGCATGGATGAAACAATAGCAGCACTGCAGCACTTTATGAATAAATTTCACAGTTCTAATGGCTGAGCAAATATAATTTTGTAAAACATAAGCTTCACTTTAGAACAGCACCTAGTGATCTTCCACCTACCCTTAAGAGAAATAGATATACATGCAGTGACGTCAACCAACATCTCTGCACAGGAGATATGGGAAAGACAGATTCTATTAGGGTAAAGGAATTTGGGTTTGAGTAATTTAATCAAAGTGGAATTTACAAATATCAGATGTCTGGAACACTACTTTTTAATAATGGGACGACTGACCATGGAGCCCTCTCCAAAAGAGGGAATTCTCGCTGCCAGGAATTTATAGTCTGTCCTGACACAAGAGGCAATTATAAGCCCCAAATTTGAAAAGATGAACCTACACATTACCAATATACTGTGTCCTCCAGGGGTTCCCAAATTGTTCACATGAGCACGTTCTATGTGACTGCAAAAAGAATTTTTAATATGCCACCAACATGAATTTGCTGAAGAATTCCCAATGCATCACTGTGGATGTGTCTGCCGCACTGCATAAGATACGTAGTGGCATTAGAGTCCTTTCGTGTTTTATTTGCTTGATTAAAATGCTGTACTGGGTTTTTCAGGATGGAGTTTTCGCCTTCACTTATTACACCGCCCTTACATCAAAGGAAAAAAAATCAAACACCCAACCAAACAAAATCAAACAAAAATCAGACAGAAAAACAAGTGATGCAAAAGTTATCACTCACCACCAGCAGCACTTTTTTCTTAAAAGTTGTACTCAAAAAGAATTATACTGTTGGTAGGATCATCAGGTTGCCCTATATTTAAATCAACATGGTAACTAAAGCACCAAAATAATGATCCGCTAGCATTGATATCTTAACTGATGTGAAATATTTACATAAGGAATTGCAAAGGAACTAGGATCCAGTACAAAGTTCTATAATAAATAAGGACTGAATTCTGGAATCACAGGAAATTTAACACTGGTAAAATTTACAATATTTGGTTAATCAATTTTTAAGAATTTCAGTACTGAAGTAGCATGACTTTTACTTCAGTGCCTCTAACAATAGTAGTATGACTTTGGAATGGTAATAATGATTTAGAATAGACATTACTGTTATAATAATGGGTGGTTTTACTGTATCATGTCTGAGAGCATCATGTCTGAGAGCAAGTTATTCTAAAAAGAAAAAGAAAAACTACACCCCAAAAATAAAACAAGAGAGTTTACCTGAATAACAACTTAATTACACTTGTCTTTCAGAGCCTGAAGTAACAGAACCATAGCAAAGTAATTGCTTTGGTGTGATAAATATTTTTGAGAACTTGACTTTACAGTTTTCTGTAACTGTAACTTCTCACCTGTAATTCTGAAAGCTACAGTTCCTTCCAGCTAGCTAAAACCACAACTTTCTTACAGCAAAGAGATTAAAAGGTTAATAAAATGCAAGAAAATAAAATTCAAGAAACAAGAATCCTATGCTGCTTCATGTGCTTAGGACAAGAATTCCATATTTGGGCAGTTGCTACTCAGAACAGTTACTGCAACCTCAAACTACCTCCTCTTGGAACAATTATAGTGCACAAACAATTCACAGGCTTGGAATACTTTTTGCCTCATAAATTATTGGCTATTCTTACAAATGGAAATCAGTAACATTGATTTGCTACAGGCTAAAAATATTCCAGTCTGAAAAGAGGATTTGACGGTTGCCCTGCATTACTCATGGGATTTTACACACTTCATGACACCATGCTGTAAATCTATTGTGACAAAAATTAAATCTAATAGGCCTGCATGAGAACTATGAAGTCAGAACTCTTCCCACAATTTCACAGAAATAACTTTTTTTATATTTACTTGCTTATCTTAAATGTAACACAAAAAGAAAATTATCTTGTCTCAAAAGACTAAATGATTGAATGACATTTTCAAAATGAACCATCAGAAAAAATTAATTTCTGAAGCAGAAAGTCGGGCAACAAAGTTGATGTATTTTTATTACACCTGTGTGTATCATCACTTCCAATGTTAACAGAGGTGGAAATGAGATCAGATTTTATTTGTATTTATAAGTAAATTATATTAAAAAATTAATAGCAACTAATAATACCAGACATACAGGAAAAGAATGTGGATTATATAGAGACCACTTCTCAGAGATACATTTTGTTAATAGCAAACCACAGAGGTGTTCTCAAGATCACAAACGGAATTTGTGTCACCAAAGCTAATGACATCTGAGCTATGAAGTGGAAAATGGGACCTAACATCTTCTCTGTACAGTGAAGGAAGTTTCTTGAGGAACACTGAACTCACACTGCAATGGGTGAAGTCCCAAATGCTGTAGCATGGATTTCAGTTTAATGAACCCTAAATCAATAGTTATTTGTCAAAACAGAAATCAAACACTCCTACCAGTTAGCAGACACAGACATAAAAATGAGGGTCTGCTCAGCCTAAGAGTTAATCTGCTCTGAGCTTTCCTGTAAGGCCTACTGCTGGATTGTATACTCAGTACAAGCACCACCCTTTTCCAAATATTAACTGGGAGTGAAAAATAGAAAATGACAATTTAATGAATATCAGTTTAAAACTCAAGGCTCACCTGTTCATGTCAAAAGACATACGTTGAGTGAAAAGCGTCTCACTAAAAAATTATCATTTAATTTGAAAGACAGAATAATTTTGATATTTCTATTAATTTTCCATAAGCAGAATCTATATTTATGAATGCCAGAAAAACTACTTACAAAGTGCTACAGACTCTATGTAACCAATTTCACGGTAGATATTGCTTTTATAAAAGGATCCTTTGTATCCAACCCTAAAACCATCCAGCTTCTTTGAGAACAAGTTTGATGGCTTGTGTATTGTTGCCATGGGTTTCAGACACAGCATATCTGCTGACAACCCACCACACTTTGTGAAAGCTTTGTGAGACAGTGAAACAAGATGAAGCCTGACAGATTAGAAATTGGGTGCTTTGAGCTGAAAACGGAAAAAAATATTGCCAAAAAGAATTAAGTATTTATAGTGATTCACACCTATGCTTGAAATTTAACTAGAATACTTTGGTTGAACTGAATTTAATTAAAGTCCTGCCTGATACTTCCCATTATACCCTATGAACAAGGATGCCAGATGTGATGTCTTGTTAATGTAGCCAAACATTTCATGTACACTTTGAAACAGTCTGAGAATCAAGTTCAAAACCAAATCAGCAACCCATCCGAATTATTTGCTACATAAATGCCTTTGAGAATACCTGTAACTGAATAAGCATGTCTCCCATACTGGAAGTTGCAATATAATCATGTCTTTAAAACTCTTTCAAAGTAATAGGTATTTTTTCCATCATGTGAAAGTGCTTCCATGTGCTGTTAGCAGCTCACTAGTTTCCATTTACCGACCTGCTTTTTATAGTGAGAGGACACAATTCAGACTGTCAGGGTCTCTGGGTACATTGAAATCAGAGGTGCAGAAGCAAACATGATCATCCCCACTCTTTAAGACATGTATCAGTCACTGTTTTTTCTAGTTGTCTAGTTCCTTAGTTTGGTTACTAGGATGCTGAATATTCCAGAAACTCATCTTAGATCATTTATGCAACTTCTTTAGCAAAAGAGAAAGCATTTTATTCTAGAAAAACATCTGCTAGACCATGACTCCAGAAGCATGACCAGAACATTGTTTATCTACTCCTACCTGCTAAAACATGGGTATAAATCTAGCATGCAATGCATGAAAACCTTCCTCTTTCCTCTAGTGAACCATAAAGCAGAAAACATGAGTGTGAGAGCATAAATGAGAAATGTTCCATTTTTTCAATGATTTTTAGATTTTTAGGTTTTGTACCACAGCAACCTCTTAATTTCCACAGAAATAGTCAATCAATAGATTACAAATTAAATTTAAAAAAAAAAAGAGAAATTATTTAACAAGTTACTCAACCTGCTGATTGTTGCTTTATCAATAAACTGCATCCCAATGCTCCTTTTAGGAAAAGAGTAACCGGCAATGTATTTTATGTAGTGTGTTTGTATGCATAATTCAATAATCTAGAAAAACCATTCTTTGTCCTTCCTGAGGTAAGTCTCTGCAAACATGCACATAGGTGTCTTGAATTGTAATGCAAAATGTAACCAAATGCTATTACTATCTGTTGAAACTGGTTGGGGAAGTTTGTTTTTCCTCTTCTATGACCTATTCCTTGTGACTCCGGGGGGGGAAGGGAGAGGGTGTCTTCTGTTAATGGGAAGGGTGTTAAAACTGGGTGGGTTATGTTCTTTATGTCTTCCACGACCCATCCTCCCTCCAGGGCGATAGCTTCTGTTAATGGGCCATTAAGGCTCACTGCATGACCGGTAAAATTACATCATTCCTTTGTGAGATGCTCTGCCCAGTGGGAGGAGCCCAGCATTCCTACCTGGATAAAACCTGCAATTCAGAACACCAAGGCAGCCTGTTTTCCACTGGATTCCCAGAGGAAGACTGGACCCATCTCACTAGCATTGGACCCTTCTACAGGATCATCTCTGGTCCAACCAAACCACATCTGTCTCTCCAGGAGGACTTAACTGGACTTCTACCAACATCCTGACCAACAAGGTGTCAGGTTGTATTCTGACTCTGTCAGTGTTTTGGTTTGTTTTATTCTTTTTTTGTTTGTTTGCTTTTTTGTACTACTACATTTTTATTTTTTAATATTCCTAGTAAATAACTATTATTCCTATTCCCATATATTTTCCTGAAAGCCCCTTAATTTCAAAATTATAATAATTCGGAGGGAGGGAGATTCCATTCTCCATTCCAAGGAAAGCTCCAGCTTTCCCTGGAAGATACCTGTCTTTCCAAACTAAGACAAAAGGACAAGCATAAAACATGTACCACATCTGGTTTGTAAACTGTCACTTACTTGAGGGTGGGGGAGTCGAAGGCCTTTAAGGTACTGGCTCCTGGGCTTTTGCTGGTTGGAATTGAGATTCTCTGAAGTCTTTCTTCTCTTGTTTGCATGCTGCAGATGTTCCCATAGGCTTTTTGCGGCCAACTAAAACAATGAAATGTAAAATGTGTCTCTAACTAGAAGCCATTTGGTTTTTCTTTCTCAGAAGCTAACAACAGATCTCACACAATAGACATCAAAATCTTTTCTCTCTTGTTAGCTGAATGCTACAGAAAATGGAAAAAAAACTGATATACCAATTAAAATCCGTTCAATGTTTTAAAAATCTAAGCAAAAATTTAACATTGATGTAGGAATAAAATTATTTGTTAAAATGTAGTTTTCTGCAAAATAAGCTTCTGCACCCCCAATCCCAAAATGTTTCCTTTCTAAAGAGTGGGAATGCTGAAATGAAAATTGGTAGGGGCCATTTGAATAATGTAAATTGATATTGTTAATATGAGCATGTCAAAGAGACAATATTTATTGCTTGCATAGAAAATATTATCTGCTTTTTATATTCCTTTTAGTGAGCAACTCACATTTAGAAGGATTGAAGCCTGTGACAAAGTAACATTTATTTAATGATACCAGCAAGCACTGTCTTGTTGAGAATTTCCATTGAAAACATTGCTCTTCCAAAAGGTAATAAAGGGAAATAATTTCCTTGTTTCTACAAGGACATAGTGATCTAAATATTCCTATCACCCTGCAGCAAGCAGGAGTGGAACAGTCGGGATGCACTTACAGTGACTTTCATAATGCTTCAATCACAATATACATGTAACAGTTAGTAAGCATTGTTGTAGATTTTGATACTCTATTTTTGCTGGTGAAAGCATTCAAGATAAGTTTGTTCTGCTTGTGTATGGAGAAAATCTGACCAATTTCTCAATTGCAAACTGATGTCCAGTTTAGCCTTTTCAGGAGTTGTTTCATTTCCTGATTTCTGTAGTCAAGTCCACCAGATAAGAATACATTTCCTGTAGAATAGTGTTTCCTGTGGTTATCATTTAAGTCAGCTGGCTATCTTTGGTAGCCAGTTTTTCACAAATCAAAACCTTTGTTCTCCTGAGGGGAAAAAGACAAGCAGGCTACCCAATGACATTGATCCAGAATATGCTGAGAACCAATTTCTGAGTCCTGGATAGTTGACTAGGTCAGCTCTCTGCTGAGGAAATATTTTGACTGCAATAGCCCTCAAATCTTACCATTGGACAGAGGAATAACACAATGAGTATGCTGGGCAGGGAGTACAACACATTTCACGTCATGGAAAAGAAACTGAACACTGTCAAGTAAGCCTTATGGAAAATCTCCTAATTCCCCTATAAAATGGGGGGACACTGTGGTAGAGTTGGCAGCAAGACAACATCTCCCACATTTCCAAAACCTGTGGCCAGAAAGGGGAATACACCCAAGAAGTCAATGTCATCTTTATCTTGCCCCCTGTTTCAATTTTCATTTTCAAAACCTTAATAGTAAAACAATTGACATCTACTGTACTATTTATTATTATTATTATTGTTGTTGTTGTTGTTGTTAAAAGAAAGGAATTATGTTAACTGAATATGTAGGAGAAATTAGGTGTGCATACAATTTTTCATTTTTAAAACTACTGAAACACAAGAGAAAAACTGTGTCAATGTATCTTTTACACTTTTGCTTTGAATTTTGTCAGTTAGAAACACTAATTACTAAATAAAAGCTGTGGAGAAATCATACATTTGATGACATGTAGGTAGAAAAAGATATTTCTCTCCCCTGTGGTAACAGCTGGTTTAGTTTGGCCATCTGGCAGAAGACCAATATATATCCCTTTATTTTGCACCGATTCCAGACTCACAGATCCAGTTTCCAAATTCTTCTCAATTTTAAAATTACAATATTCATCACCTGTTCCCTAAAAATGTGAAAACAGAAAGATGAGTTTTGCAATTGAATTAATGTAGCTAGAGGATGTTTCTTAAGTCTTAATATTTACTACATGCTACATTACCACACACAGAGAGACACACCTGCACCTAGTCCCTGTTTATTCCTTTATGACCAGAAAGACTAATAAGTTAAGGAAGTAAAAGACCAAGTGAAAATATTTATGTTAGGATTTAGGCAAAGGTTAGGATATATTCAAAGGAGTTTCCCACTTAAACAGTTTCCAGAGGATTAAGGAATGTGAAAATATCTATTTAAGAATGCATAGGATATTTCTATTCAAATTTTATACATAGCACAGATTTGTTAATGGTACATAATATGACTTATTAAATAGATGTAATTTTTTTTCCTCAATTTCATAGCACTTACAAGTTTAATTTTGAAACCTTTACTCAAAGTCACTTTTTATCCAGACCTCTGGATCCAGTGGTGAGAGCACCGCTGAAAAATAAGACTCTTACAAAGCCTGTATTCAAAATATGGATCAAATATTTTAATCTCTGAAAGGGTACTGGAAGCAATGAAGAAATTCTCATGGGCCTCATATCTGAGTACTTACACAGCCTTACTTCATATTCAGTCATCTTAAACTCCCAAATAAGGGTTATCCAAGAATATTTCCCACGTAAATATGAGAAATAATAACTCATATGAACAGAATCACACTTCAAAAGTCAGGGAAGTATACAGTTGCTTACATCTTAGTTATTCTTTAATGGGTTTTATCTTCATCATCTATCTAGCAGTACATAAATTTTAACTACATCCACATTCTTAATAGCTTAAAAATACAATCAGATCTTTACTGATTCAATCAACTGCAAAACTGACACAACTTTCTCTTGCTATATTTTTCTATATTTTCTTTGGAAAATGAAGAAAAATATTTGAAACATTTTAAATCTGAAGAAAGTTTTATGTCATTTTTATCCAAAAAAATTAAAAAATATTCTCTTTTATCACTGACAATTCACTCAAACTGTCTGCAGAGGGAAATACCAACAAGAACTGCTTACTGTTCCATCACACTGGTCATCTTTGATCTTCAGATACATTTCTTGGTTTTTTCATGCTTTCAAACATGCAGAGTCCAGAGCTGATTTTAGGCACCTCCCAGTAGGATTCCTGCTGCTGCTGACCTGCTCCACTGCAGCTCCCATCAGGTCTAAGGGACAGAGCCTGGCAGGGACTTGTGTGGAGCAGAATGATGAAACACACCCTTTAGATCAGAAACAAAAAGCCCTCTGTGAACAGCACAGCTTTTCTCTATATTAAATTTTGAGACTGATACTGCTCCTACTGTTTTGCTTTAAGCACTTACTCATACATGTCCTTGTATAAAAGACAGAAGAGTCAGTCTCAAGTAATTCAAGTATACCTCCAGTCTTTGAATATTTGCTGCTTTCTGTGCAGGCACTAACCAGAGCAGTGGAATTCCTTCCCTACTCTGCAGCATCCCTGCCTTTTCTTGCTGAACAGCACAGCACAACGTCCAGAGCACAAGGAGAGCGGAAAATTAAGGAACTTGTCTGTTTTCAACAGCAGCTCTCGTGTGCTACTTTTTGAAGGTCTAGTAGGAAGTTCAGGGTCTCATCTTTCCTGTGTTACAGCCCACTCTGTTTGCATGCAGCAGCTGCAGCGCCAGCACCGCTCTCCCCGGGAGAGCAGTAAAGGGAACCTTCCCGAGGGCCGCCTACCTGTTAAACTGTTGTTGAGCTCCACCTCGTGGAAGAGGATCCCTCGGAGCTCACAAACCTCTCAAACTCAGTTGGAAATAACCTGCTTTATAACAGCAAATTTTAAAAGAGTCTTCCTAATTTCCCTCTGCCTGCCTTACCTTGACGTACGTTGGTTGTTCTATTCTTACTTGAGCCATAGAAATGAACTCTATATTTAAGTCATTCCTTTAAATCGTGGGAAAGATATGCATTTGGGGAGATGATTGTTTTAATTTGTGTATAGATTTAAGCAAAGGTGTTTGTGATGAACTAAGTAATATCCTATAAGATGCTTGAACAGAGATAAAGATGAGAAGCCCCCTGCACCAGTGAAGAAGTGAGAAGATGCCTCTGTACCTTGAAGTGAAGAATCCTTTGCTTTGGAGTTATTCATCTTTAAAAGGTGACACCCCAGTATGCAAAAGTCTAAGACCCATGACCCATAAGCAGCTTGGGAAACTGCTCCTGGGAGGGTCACAAAGGCAGATTTTCTCCGGGTGGTTGTTTTTGTGACAGTTTAAAACCCACAAAAGAACTGTTCTAAGTTGTCAATGGGATCCATGACTCAAAAGGATACTCTTCCCCTAAAGAATTGATGAAAGACTATTATCAGATAGTGAAACTGACTGAAAATTACAAGTTTTGTCTCTTTATGTTTTTTTGCAAGAAAGTGAACAGTTTGTAAGGGGAGGGGAAAGTGTTTTTTGAAGTTCCATTCCATTTTAGGTTTCTTCCAACTTTCTTTTTTTCTATTCTTTTAGTGTATGTTAATAAACTATTTGTTAATTTTAAGGTTGAGCCTCCTTTGTTTTTCTCCTAGTCTCTCTCTCTCACAAAAAAAGTAAGTACCAAGACCAAAATTTAGTGAAGGTGAAACCACTACATTAATTAGTGTTTCTGCGCGGTTTCAAATTAAAACTATGACACTTGCACAACAAATTTCTTTGGAAAGCCGAGCATATCCTGTTGTTTCATCAGCTACTTTTCCTTGGAGATTGAAAGCTATAGTGTGACCTGGGTAGCTGGCTGACTTGAGAATGGCACAGCTGCTTGGTTGAAGGTGAACACGGAGCTCACAGCATGCTTTGTCTTTGCTCTAACATAGTCAAAAAGTAATAATAAATTATATGGACTACATGGCAAAATCCAGACCGGAGAATATCACAACATAATTTCTGTGTTGTTCGAGTTCCCACAACACTAGCAGTCTAGCACAAAAATCTTTCCATTTTTCAGATCTGCCATCCTTAATCTTAGGACTGAAATTGTGGACTCTGTGGAATTTGACAGAAACAGTTCACTGTAAGATGATGCAGATCTGGCAATAATATGAAATATGTCTGGGTGTCTCAGCTGGAGCATGTGTCACAGCCTATAAAGATGGCAAAGTATAAAGCTGACACAGACAGGAAATGAACCACGGTAACTCTCAGCCACCAGCCCATCTTTGGCATGGTTTGTTTTTGTGTTTGTCCTCATTCATTTACACTGTTCTCACAGAAAACACTCAGAAAATCAGAAGTTTTTCATGAAAGAGTATAACAACACACTTTACTCCATGTTTGCCTATTCTGCTTGGCAGGCTCTATGATCCCATTGTATAAAATATATTATTTAATATTTTATAAAAACATTTATCAACACATAATAATGCATATTTAAATATTTTATCAACTCATAATTATTCTTATATTTAAATGAAGCTAGAATTTTAATCAATGTAAAATGCTAAAAATCCACCTAATAATTGATAACACTTCTGATTTACATCATCTGGGAGTTTTCAAGACTACAAAGAATCAATATTTCTAGGAAAAAATTTCATTTTCAAGGCACTACCTTCTGATGAAAAAGCTAAAAGGAGTGTTTATCAGATTTGAAATACCTATAAAGTAAAGGAAAAATTGTATGAATTTTGGAAGTAGTTTTGAAACAAGTGAGTAAACATGTCCTCAAAGTACAATTAAGTATGTACTATAATGCCAATTCCAGTTTTGTGTTGCCTTTTTGTTGCTCCAATGCCTGATAGACAGCTGTCACGTCTTACAGCTGTCATAAAACATCAAAGACTCCCAAAGCAACCTCAGAATCATTTCTGAGGCTTTTCACCAGAGGACTGAAAGCTCCCCAGCATGAGGGGAGGTACCTGGGCATTCCCACCTACACTCCTCGTATAAAGCCAGTGTACATAAATGTACACACATCAATCACCCAGTGTCATTTCACTCTAATCAGCACCAAGGAATTCATTTACAAGAAACTGGATTACTCTCATCTCCTGGCATGGGTCATAATGGTTGGATATTGGGAAAAGGTTCTTCAGAAAGAGAGTTCTTGGGCACTGGAACAGGTTCCCCAGGGGAGTGGTCACAGCACCAAACCTGACAGAGCTCAAGAAGCGTTTGGACAACACTCTCAGGCACATGGTGTGACAACGCTCTCAGGCTCTTGATGCTGCCCTCTGAAGGGCCAGAGGTCAGATTTCCATGATCCTTGTGGGTCCCTTCCAGCTCAGGATACTCTCTGATTCTATGATCAGAAGGAACTCAATTCTCCAATTCCATTCACCTACCTGTATACTGCAAGTGCAGAGGAAAAAAGGTCAATCTGGGCTGAAACAAATCAAAATGCATCAAAAAACCCCCTGGTTATACCAGCTGTCCTATGACTGGCATGTTAAAACAAACAAGCAAACAAACAAACAAACAAAAAATCCCAAAGGAAACAGAGGCATTTAAAATCCAGCCAGAGAATTTTTCCTTATCAAAAAAAAGGAGATATTAGGGCATTCCAGGTAGCTTGTCAGCATGTGGCAAACAAATATAAATGACATCTTGGAATGGCCTGGTGTATCTGAATTAAGGAAAATAAATCAGCCAAAAAAAGTACAAAGTAAACTGTGAGAAAACAAAGACCTATGTCTAAATTCACCTATTTATCATCAATTTCTTAGGTTCAGTTCTGCAATTCTTCACTCCTTATATGACAGGAAATACAATTATTTATTAGATTTTTTTTTTTTTTTTAAATCAGGCAATGACATGTATTTATGAAGCAGGAATCAGTAACAGCATTGCCTGCTTTTTCAGTTACACAGACACAGACAAGAGCAAGAGATGGCATCTGATGACTGCTGAATATACATGTATTTCTCCTCTTGACATTTACATCAGAAAGACCTAAGAGTTAAATGAAAAAAAAAAAAGTTAGAAATATTAAAGTATATTAATTCATATTTGCATTTAATTACAATTGATGGTTTATCATTTTCAAGGGAAAAGAATTAATTAAGTGTTTAACTCAACAATTTGACCTCTCTGATCAATAAATTCTCTCATTCGTTCAGGAAAGGGCATCTAGGGACTACTGTCTATTTTGCTGCCTTGAGGAGAAAAGCCCTGAGAGGTAATGATAAGGAACAAATTTCTTTTTATCAGCACATATGTTAAAAAAAAAAAAAAAAATCTATAAAATTGAGCTGAGAATTCCAGCATAATGAACTGGGCTCTAGCAATGAATTTAGATGATAAATAACAGATGATGTAAGAAACATAAAGCTTTCATGTAAGAAAAGATAATTCATTTTCTCTATATCCATATGAGAATTTGTAAAGCAAATCCTGCAGCATAGTTCATGGCTTCTCAAATTTTAAATATGGCCAATTTTCCAAACAATTAACTCTTATAGCTACAAAATACTGATGAAATGTAAATTCTTACCATTTTTATTGTTCCCAGGGACAACAGTGATTTTTTAAGTAACAGTTCTACCAGTCCATTATGTTGCCTTTTTGTAAGATGCATCTGTCTCTGAAGGAACCTTGTGGTGTCCTGATGCACTCTTTGGTGTATCCTGAAAGATTCTATCACTTCCAAAATATATGTGAAAGGTCCTTGTGTAAAGTCCCTGGTGAGATGTCAGAAAGACTGAGAAACCCCATCACTACCAAGGGAATGAAATATATGTACCCAATAAAACATGCATTAGAGTTAAGTGCTACTGATGCAGTAGGAGAAAAGCTGATAGAGGGTGGAACTGGTAGACTGCCATTAAAATCAGATACAAAAATAAAATAAAATTAATTTCTACATACATACCCATATATATCTATAATATGTACACATACATATATATACTCCTTATTAATGAAGCCTATCTAAATTTGAGCTTGTTGTCTTAGATGGATCTAGCTTTAAAAGATTCCAGCTGTCCTTGCCATGTGAGTTCTGTGGGAGCACAAAACTGCAGATGACAAGTTTTCCTATTTGTTAAGGGAAAGCCAGTGACAAGACACCATATGAGAATCTCTGTGTGTGTGTGTGTAAACTAAGCATATATCTTCTGAGTCCTTATAGTCATTAATAAATGCATATTTTAAGTAAGGAAAATGTTTAATATGATTACCTACACCTATCCATTTTAGGAATCTCAATATTAAAGTCTTTCTTTCTTTCTTGTATCTCTTATGCATACATGCACATGGAAAATACTTTACTGTATTTGTTTTTCTTGTCACCAAGAGCATCAACTCTGATATCTGGGTAGAGGCAAATGAAGCCGTGGGTGAGACTCTTGTAAAACTGAAGTGCAATGCCTTTCTGAAATTTCCACTTTTCTGCAGCCCACTAGTTTTGTAAATAACAAACAGAAAAGACTTAGGAGAAGATGATACACAGGAATTTGTCATACCAAGCATTCAACTGACCTGATTTCACTCAAAGCATGATTTTATTGGTTTAAATTAAAAGATATACCCTTACAGTTTTTTCTCTCTTGAATTACAGCTCTTGTCCTGTGCAGATAAAAAGAGTGTAATTAATTTACAGAGATTCTTCATCCCCTTTGAGACAGTTCTCTTCTGCATTAATTTTCACTTACTTCCTGGAAATGCACTGGCATCTGTCACAGACAGTGTCCCTGGTCCAGCCACCTAAGAACCAGAACCTCTTTCAGTAATAACCTTCATTGGCAGCTTCCAAAGTATGCGTGGCATTTGGATACTGGTACCTGCTGTCCTCTGCACTGAGGGCCTAATGTAATTATTACAAATCAGAGAATTCATATTCATCCCATATCAATAATGAATTGCGCAGTGGTCATGATGTTTGCTCTTCCTGTCTGCAAGAAGGCTACAGCAAGATGAAAAATTTTCCATGCCCTGAAAATCCCAATACAAGGGGGCAGACCCGACAGCGGAAACACTTTCACCATGTCTGAACTACACTTTCACAATGCCTTTGTACACATCTACTTGTTAGTTAAGTCTAAATCCATTTGAGTCAAAAGCATTCACACACTCAGAGCAAGATAGCAAGCACAGCATCAAACTCCAACAGTAGCTAGCACACATCCTGTATTTTTCTGCCTGAAATGGATTTGAACTCTCCCTAAATTATGTATGAAGCCAGCATTATAGATCTCTTCATAGCAGTTCATCTCATCTAGAATACAGACTCAAAATTAGGTCAGGCAAGGATGAGGGGCTGTATCTGATAGGCAGAAAGCCCTTACTCACACATAA